>NW_024070208.1:8077361-8786256 GCF_014754425.2 Oryx dammah
GGAAAGCAAGAGAAAGCTGTCAGCATTCCATCTCCTTTTGCAGGAAAATGAAGGCATAAAATCTAAAGGACATCCTCACAAGCAGGAACAAGAAGTGCAGAGAATTGTATCTTAAAAAAGATCTGAGAAAGCATGAGAATCTCTAACAGGACTGATAAAAAGTATTTCCTCCCTGTGTCTAGTCAGCAAAGACTGGAAGAGGTAACTGCTTCTTCAAATATGATGTGGCCGTAACAACAAAAACACCAACAACAAAACGGAAAATAAATAAGTGGGTCTATATCAAACTAAAAACTTCAGTAAAATAAACAAATGAAAAAGTCAACAGAGTGAAAAACAACCTAAAAAATACTAGAAAATATTTTAAAACTATAAATAAGAGTTAGTATACATAATATATAAGAAATGAATGCAACTAAATAATTTTTTAAAAAGCACAAATACTACAACTGTAACTTGGGCAGAGAACTTGAACAAAAAAGATATACAAATGGCCAACAGGTGTATGAAAAGATGTTTGACATCATTCAACATCAGGGAAATGCAAAAAAAAAAAAAAAAAAGTGCAATGAAATCTTACATCTGTCAGAATGGTTATCATCAAAAAAGCAAGAGATAATAAGTTCTGGCAAGGATGTGGAGAAAAGGGAATCCTTGTATACTGCTGGTGGGGATGTACATTGGGACAGCCACTGAAGAAAATAACATGGAGTTTCCTCAAATAATTAAAGACAGAACTACCATATGAATACAAGATTACACAGCAGAAATGTACAAAAAAATCTTCATGATCCAGATACCTATGATAGTGTGATCACTCATCTAGAGCCAGATATCCTGGAATACAAAGTCAAGTGGGCCTTGGGAAGCATCACTAAGAACAATGCTAGTGGAGGTGATGGAATTCTAGTTAAGCTAAAAGATGATGCTGTGAAAGTGCTGCATTCAATATGCCAAGAAATTTGGAAAGCTCAACAGTGGCCACAGGACTGGAAAAGGTCAGTTTTCATTCAATCCCAAAGAAGGGCAATGCCAAAGAATGTTCAAACTACTGCACAATTGCATTCATCATCTAACACACTAGCAAAGTAATGCTCAAAATTCTCCAAGACAGGCTTCAACGGTATGTGAACCAAGAAATTCCAGATTTTCAAGCTGGATTTAGAAAAGGCAGAGGAACCAGAGATCAAATTGCCAACATCCGCTCAATCATAGAGAAGCAAGAGAATTCCAGAAAAACAGGAGGCAGGAGGAGAAGGGGACAGCAGAGGATGAGATGGTTGGATAATATCACCAACTAGATGGACATGAATTTGAGCAAGCTTTGGGAGTTGGTGATGGACTGGGAATCTGGCATGCTGCAGTCCATGGGGTCACAAAGAGTCAGACACGACTGAGTGGCTTAACTGAACTGAGCTGAACCGTATGACCTAGTCATTCCCCTTCTGGGCATATATCAAGTGAAACAAAGTGATTATCTTGAAGTGATAGCCATACTCCCAACTCCTATAAAAATACTGAAACAGACTCAGCAAGGAATAGAAAATCTGAATAGAACTCTAATGAGCAAAGAGATTGAATTAGCAATTTTTAAAGTTTCTGAAAAAAAAAAAAACACCTGAGACCTGATAGTGATGATGGCTTCAACTGTTAAGTCTAGCAGGGATTTAAGAAAGAATTAAGATCATGCTGCCTTTGGCAGCACATATACTAAAATTGGAATAATACAAAGAAGATTATCATGCTCCTTGCAATAGGATGGCATGCCAATTTGTTAACTGTTCTATATTTTTCAAGAGGGAGGGGACATGTGTACTTATAGTTGATTCATTTTGATGTATGGAAGAAAACATAATATTTTAAAGCAATTATACTCCAATTAAAAATTTTAAAAAGAATTAAGGCCAATTATTTCAAATTCTTAAGAAGAAAATAATTGTAGAAAGAGGAGAAAACATTTTTGACTCCATCTATGAGGCCAACATTACTTTGATACCAAAATCAGACAAAGATATCACAAGATCTTTAAATTATAGAACACACGTTTTGATGAAAAAGTACAGAACATTCTCAACAAAATAGTAACAAGTCAAATCCCATAATATAACAGAAAGGATTATACATCATGACCTAGTAAGATTATCTGAAAGACTCAAGGTTGAATGAATATACAAGTATCAATCACTGTATAGCGTCTTAATAATAAAATAAATACTCCCCAAATTCAGTGCCATTCTTCTCAACACTGTAGTAAGATTTCCTGCAGAAACTGACAAATTAACCCTATCATTCACATGTTAATCCTATGATTTACATGTTAAGAAAACATCCCAGAATAAATAAAACCATTTTGAAGAATAAGAACAAACTAAGAGAACTAAAAATTTCTGATTTCAAAACCTCTGCAAAAGGTACAATAATAAAGATAGTGTTTTACTGGCATAAAAAATAGACATATCAGTCTATGGAATAGAACTGAAAGTCCAGAAATAAATTCATATATCTATCGTTAGCTGATTTTCAATAAAATCGCCAGGACAATTCAATGGGGACAGAATAGTTTTTTCAACAAATGGTGCTAGACCAACTGTATTACCAGATATAAAAGAAAGAAGTTGTAGTTCTATTTCACAACAAATAAAAAGTAACTCTGTGGATCAAAGATTTTACATTTGTAAGATATCACAGTGAAAAACTATTAGAGGAAAGAATATAAGTGTAAATCTTTGTGGCTTTAGTTTAGATGATGCTTTCTTAGATATGATTCTTAAAGCATAGCAACCCCTCTCCCACTCTGCCAAAAAAAAAAAGAAAGAAAGAAACTAGACTTCATGCATATAAAAGCTTTTGTGATTCAAAGAACATTATCAAGAAATTGAGAAGCTACACCTAAAATGTGCGGAAATATCTGTAAATCATATATCTAATAAGTACCTTATTTTCAAAATATGTAAAGAACTCTATAAACTCGACCAAAAAGCAAATATCCAACCAAAAATGGGCAAAGAACTTTAATACACAGTTCCCCAAAGAAGGTATACAAATGACCAACAAAGACATGAGTACTCAGCACCCGTAGTCATGAGGGAACTGTAAAGCAAAATCATAATGACATACCACTTCACTCCTACCATGATAGCTGTAATCAATTTAAAACTGTAATCAATTTAAAACTGCAATAAATTTTAAAAAGGAAAACTACGAATAATAAAAAGGGTGTGGGGAAATTGGAACTGTGATGACTTGAAATTTGGAAGTAAAATTGTGCAGTTGCTTTGATAAATAGTGTGCAGTTCTTCAATAAGTTAAGCATAGAATTACAATAAAAACCTGCAATTCCATTTCTAGTTATATAACGCAGAGAACTAAAAGCACAGCCTCACACATAAATTTGTACTCAAAAGTCTATAGAAATATTGTTTAAAATAGCAAAATAGGGGAGAAAAACTCAAATTTTAATTAATGAATAGATAAGCAACTATATATATATATATATATAAATATATATATACACACACACACACACACACACCAAAAAAATACACATGGAATATTATGCATTAAAAGTAATTAAGAACTAATATACACTACTCTGTGAAAGAACTTTGAAAGAATTATGTTAAGTGAAAAAAGTCAGCTACAAGGCTGTATAAGTTTGTTTATAGAAAATATACAGGATCTGGCAAATTAACGGATACAGAAAGTAGACTACTGGATTAACTGCTAATGTATAAGAAATTTATCTTGGGTTGATCAAAATATTCTTGAATTAGGTAGTTGTGAAGGTTGCAAAACATTGTGAACACACTAAAAAGGCTGAATTGTATAATTAATTAGATGAATTTTGTTTAGATTATTTCTCAATAAAAAGGCATAAACATATTAAAATGTATGAACAGAGAACACCACACAGATACAAAACCAAATAAAACTAGAATTGCAGTATCAGTACCAGACAGAGTAGACTTCAGAAGAAGAAATATTATTAGACATAAAGTAAATATTTTAAAATGACAAAGTATACATTATCTAACAAACATAAAACCCTAATGTTTACCTTCACAAAAGAATTTCTAACATGTGAAACAAGAAATGAAAGAAGAAACAAACAATGAATAAATATATTTCAACATCCAACACTACTTTTTAGGTAACTAATAAAAATCGGCAGAAAAATGGCAATGTATAAGTGAGCTGAAAAACAATATTTATGAAGTTACTTAATTGCCTAATGGAATACTCTACCCAACAGCAGAATATACATTCTTCTCAAGTGTATATGGAACAGTCACCAAAACAGCTTACATAACTGGACACATAAAAAAACCCTTTTACAAATTTAAAAGAATACAAATAATACAGATAATTTTCTCAGATCATACAATTTAAGATATAACTAAATATATGGAAAATGCCAAAACTTTTCAATATTTGGAAAATGTTATAATCATAAATAGCACATGTGTCAATGATAGAATCTCTAAAAAAATCTAAAATTCAGTCTGAATTGAATAAAATATGAAACACTGCATGTAAAATTGTCAGAAACACCTAAAGCACCTAAAGCAGTACATAGATACATATATAGCATCAAATGCTTATATAACTATAGACAAAAGTTCTTACTTAAATCAGTAATGTGCACTTCCACAGTACTTATCATGAGTAAAAAGAGCAAAATAAAACAAATCAAGTGGAAAGAAGGGAATAAGTTTAATAGCACAAGGCAGTGAAACTGAAAACAGAAAAACAATAGAGAACATCAATGAATCCAGATATTTTTCTTTTTAATAAAAAGTTAATAAAAGTGATACAACTTCAGTCAAACTGAATAAGAATGAAAAAAAGAAATATTATCCCAGATCCCCAAATCATTAAAAAGATAACTAAGGGTCAATATAAAGTATATGCACACAAATTCCATAATTTAAATGAAATAAACCAATCCCAAAATTAAAAAATAAATAAATAAATAACAACGATGGTGTGATCACTCACCTTGAGCTAGACATCCAGGAGTGCAAAGTCAAGTGGGCCTTAGGATGAATCACTATGAATAAAGCTAGGGAAGGTGATAGAATTCCAGCTGAACTATTTCAAATCTTCAAAGATGATGCTGTTAAAGTGCTGCACTCAATATGCCAGCAAATTTGAAAACTCAGCACTGGCCACAGAACTGGAAAATATCCATTTTCATTCTAATCCCAAAGAAGGGCAATGCCAAAGAATGTTCAAACTGCAACACAATTGTACTCATCTCACACCTTAGCAAAATAATGCTCAAAATTCTCCAAAGTAGACTTTAATAGTATGTGAACCAAGAATTCCTAGATGTTCAAACTGGATTTAGAAAACTCAGAGGAACCAGAAATCAAATTGCCAACATCCATTGGATCATGGAAAAATCAAGAGAATTCCAGAAAAACATCTATTTCTGCTTCATTGACTATGCTAAATCATTTGACTGTGTGGATCACAAAAAACTATGGAAAATTCTTAAAGAGATGAGAATAACAGACCAATTTACCTGCCTCCTGAGAAATCTGTGTGCAGGTCAAGAAGCAACAGTTAAAGCTGACATGGACCAACAGATTGCTGGGAGAAATATCAGTAACCTCAGATGTTTTATTTTCTCACCTTGGTTATATGCAGAGTACATCATGCTGAATGCAGGGTTGGATGAAGCACAAGCTAGAATCTCAATTTCCAGTAGAAATAACAGTAGCCTCAGATATGCAGATGACAATACCCTTATGGAAGAAAGTGAAGAGAACTGAAGAACCTCTTGATGAAAGGGAAAGAGGAGTCAGTAAAAGCTGGCTTAAAATTCAACATTCAAAAAGTTAAGATTATGGCATCTGGTCCCATCACTTCCTGGAAAATAAATGGGGAAACAATGGAAACATTGACAGACTTTATTTTCTTGGGCTTCAAAATCACTGCAAATGATGACTCCAGCCATGAAATTAAGACTCTTGCTCCTTGGAAGAAATGCTGTGACCAACCTAGACAGCCTATTAAAAAGTAGAGACATTACTTTACCAAAAATTGTCTGTATATTTAAAGCTATGGTTTTTGCAGGAGTCATGTATGGATGTGAGAGTTGGACCATTAAGAAAGCTGAGCACCAAAGAATTGATGCTTCTGAACTGTGGAGTTGGAGAGAACTTTCGAGAGCCCCTTGGACATGAAGGAGATCAAACCAGTCACTCGTAAAGTAAGTCAGTTCTGAATATTCATTGGAAGGACTGATGGTGAAACTCCAATATTTTGGCCACCTGATGCAATGAACTGACTCATTGGAAAAGACCTTGATTCTGGGAAAGATTGAAGGCTGGAGAAGAAGGGGACAACAGAGGATGAGATGGTTGGATGGTATCACTGACTCAATGGAAGTGAGTTTGAGCAAGTCCAGGAGTTAGTGATAGACAGGGAGCCTGGAGTGCTACAGTCCATGGGGTTGTAAAGAGTCAGACATGACTGAGCTACTAAACTGAACTGAAGTGACCAACATACAATCAAGATAATCCTATTATACAAAGCATGCACAATTAGGAAAGAAGAGTTTCTTCAATAAATGATATTGGAAAAATTGTTTGTCCACCTGTAAAACAGTGATACAGGAACTTTATTAACATTAAATAAAGAAAAAAGTGATCTCTATATTTTCAACACTTAAAGAAGAGATGAAGCTGCAAACTGCTAGAAGAAATTATAAGAAAAAATCCTTTTGTCATATCTTTTTTATATAATCTTGGAAGTATATGCAGTGAAAACTAACATTGGCAAATCAAAGTGCATTGAACTAAAAATTTCAGCAGTGGCCACAGGACTGAAAAAAAGTCAGCTTTCATTACAATTGCAAAGAAGGGCAATGCCAACCACTGTTCAAATTACCATATAATTGTACTCATTTCATGTACTAGCATGGTTATTGTCCAAATCCTCAAGATAGGCTTTAGCAGTACATAAACTGAGAATTTCCATACATGTAAGTTGGCTTTAAAGTGGCAGAGATACCAGAGGTCAAAGTGCCAACATTCATTTTATCATGGAGAAAGCAAAGGGATTCCAGAAAAACATATACTTCTATTTCATTTACAACACTAAAGCTTTAACTGTATGGATCACAACTAATGGTGGAAAATTCTTAAAGAGATAGAAGTGCCAGATCATCTTACCAGTCTCCCAAGAAATCTGTATGCAGGTCAAGAAGAAAAAGTTACAACTAGACAAGGAAAAAGGGAAGGTTCAAGATTGGGAAAACAGTATGTCAAGTCTGCATTTTGTTACCCTGCTTATTTAACTTATATGCAGAGTGCATCATGAGAAATACCAGGCTGGATTAATCACAAGCTGCAATCAAGACTGCCAAGAGAAATATCAGTAACCTCAAATATGCAGTTGTTACCACTATCCTGGCAGAAAGTGAAAAACAATGGTCTCTTATTGAGGGTGAAAGAGGAAAGTGGAAAAGATAGCTTGAAACTCACATCCAGTCCCATGACTTCATGGTGAATATTAATAGAAGGGGTAAAAGTGGAAACAGTGGCACATTGTGTTTTCTTGGGCTTCAAAATCATTGCAGCCATGAAATTAAAAGACACACTCCTTGGAAGAAAAGCTATGACCAACCTATACAGCATATTAAAAAACAGAGACATCACTTTGCTAACAAAGGTGCATATAGTCAAAGCTATGGTTTTTCCCATAGTCATGTATGGATGTAAGTGTTGGTCCAAAAAGAAGATTGAACATCAAAAAATTGATGCTTTCCAATTGTGCTGACTCTTGAGAATCCCTTGAACAGCAAGGAGATTAAACCAGCCAATCCTAAAGGAAATCAACCCTGAATATTCATTGGAAGGACTGGTACTGAAGCTGAAGGTCCAATACTTTGTCCACTTGATGTGAAGAGCTGACTCATTGGAAAACAACCCTGAGGCTGGGAAAGATTTAAGGCAAAAGAAGAAGGAGGTGGCAGAAGATGAGATGATTAGATAGCATTACTCAATGGATGTGAAATTGAGTGAACTCTGAGAGACAGTGGAGGACAGAGGAAACTGATGTCCATGGGTCCCAAAGAGTCAGACACAGCTTAGCAACTGAACAACAACAACACTTCTGTATAGCAAAAAAAAAAAGAAGAAGAAGAAGAAAGAAAAAAAATCAAGAAAGAAACAACCTATGTAATGGGAAAATATTTGCACATATGTGTATATAGTATATATATATTTATATACACATAATTAAGTTTCCTTCTTTCTTAAGGCTCAACAATAGTTGATTGCATATTGTGGCAAAATGGATAAAACTGGATATCACTACACCAATTGGAATAAGTCAGACACAGAGAGACAAATACTGTTTATTCTCACCTAGATGTGGAATATACAAAAGTCAGACTCAGAAGCAGAGAGTAGGATGTTGCTTACCAGGGTCTAGAGGGTGAAGAAAATGGTGATAATATTGGTCAAAGGGCAAAAAAAAAAAAAGGTCAAGTATGTAATAGGAAAATATTGGCAAGCCAAGTATCTCTTTAGCAGTTCATATTCAAAATAAATAAGCAACAACAACAGACAGGAAAACAAATAGCCTGATTTTAAAATGGGCATGCAACCTAAATACATATTTTTTGGTTAATATCAAAAATAAATGTATTTTAGCAAAATATATTTAGTAACATACAGAAAAGATTTAGATACACAGGAGGAACTTCTGAAGATATGATGTACTACATCATGATGACTGTCATTAACCATGCTTCACTGTACACGTAAAATTGGCTGAGTAGACCTTAACTGTTCTCACAAAAAAGGTACTATGGAAACGGATGGATATTTTAACTAGCTTGAATGTTGTAAACATTTCACAATGCATATATGTGTAAAAACATCACATTGCATACCTTAAGAATATTCAATTTTTGCCTATATAACAATAAAGCTGAGGAAAAGAAAGGTAATCTTTTTAAAGAAAGTGAATTTGTAATTATATCTTTCAATAAATAAAGCATCAGATATAAGATGTTTCCTGGGTAAACTGCATCAAACATTAAAAAAAAAAAATCATCTCTTCCTGAAACAGAAGAGGAGGGAACACTTCCCAACTCATTGTGCATCCAGTGTTATCTGAATAACCAAATGAATAAAGACATTACAAGAAACATAAACTACAGATCAATAACCCTCATGAGTATGAATGCAAAATTATTCACCAGTCATTAGCCAAATATATTTAGTAACATACAGAAAAGAAACTACATCATGACAAGTAGGGTTTATTCCAGAATTTCAAACTTGTTCAGTAATCAAAGGAAATTGAGATTGACACATATGTTCTATTGATACTATATACATAGATAACTAATATGAACATACTGTATACCACAGGGAACTGCACTTAAGGCCCTGTGATGACCTGAATGGGATGGAAGCCCAAAAGGGAGGAGATACATGTATTCATATGGCTGATTCATTATGCTGTACAGTAGAAACTAACACATTGTAAAGCAACTATACTCCAATAAAAATTAATTAAAAAAAAAACAACTAGTGCAAACTATCATACCAACAATTTACAGGAAAAGCACATGATCGTCTCAATAAACACAGAAAAAGCATTGGACACACTTAACGTTCATTCATGGTATTTCTATGTATTCATGTACTCTTTTTCATGTACTCAGCACCCTCTCATGTCTGACTCTGTGTGACTCTATCAACTGTAGTTCACCAGGCTCCTCTCTCCATGGAATTCTCCAAGCAAGAATGCTGGAGGTGGTTGCCATTTCCACTCGAGGGCATCTTCCTGACTCAGGGATCAAACCTGCATCTCTTGCAATTCTTGCATTGGCAGATGAATCCTTTACCTGCTGACCCATGTATTTGATAGCTATTCAATAAATCCATGTTGGTTGAATAAATTAAAATGCTCAATAAAGCCACAACAATGGGAGGAAAATAAACAATTTTAAAGCCATAATATTGATTTTAGAGTTATGACAAAGTATAAAATGAACCCACAGGAGCCAAAGGAGGGAGATTTTTTTGAAGGAAGATAACCAAGAGTAGGGAGTTGCTGATGACTTTAATTATGAGAACTGAGGAAAACATACTTGAAATTAGGAAGTCCATGCTGGTTCTCATAATGCAAGTTAAACAGAACCTAAAAGAGAGGTATTGTGTGTGTATGTGTGTGCATGTGTATGTGTGTATGTGTGTATATATATCCCACCCCTCTCAAAGGAAGAGATGGAAAGATTTAATACCTGATAGTTTTTATTCAATGTGAGGAAGCAAAATAGACCTAGAGGCAATAGGAAAATAAACATTGAGATAATTTTAAATATGTTAAATATTTTAGAATCTCCAAATATCTTAGGGGAAAAATCATATCATGATTAAAAGCAGGCCACTTTAGAAAGTTCTGTAAAATTTTCTGGCAATGGCTCACAGCTAAAAAATAATAATAATAATAATAATGTAACATCTGATCCAATCTGTTTATTTTTGTACAGAAAGACTTTAAAAAGTGTGTATAGCATCGTGATATCTAGAAAAATCAGTTTAGGAAAAATAATTTTATTCCCAGTCCTTCAAAAGAGAAAAATGATTAATTGTATACACATTAGTTTTAAGACTGAAACAAAAGCAGTGTACATTGTGAATAATACATTTGGAGGGGAGAGAGAAATTTCACTTGTTAAACCATTATCTTTCATGTCTGAATAGCCATTCATTAAAAAATTAAATATTTTTAATATTTAAATTAATAAATTTATTTAATTAATACAATTGATGCCATATCAAATGAATTTTGCAGGACATATATCTCTAGTAAAACTGAAGACACCAGTGAATTAAATGGAATCAGTGTTCAATTTAATAAAACAACAGAGAATTTACTAATCTTTAAGTAAATTTTTCTTTGGCTCCATTCCTTCATTCTTTCTGGAGTTATTTCTCCACTAATCTCCAGTAGCATATTGGGCACCTAATGACCTGGGGAGTTCCTCTTTTGGTATCCTATCATTTTGCCTTTTCATGCTGTTCATGGGGTTCTCAAGGCAAGAATACTGAAGTGGCTTGCCATTCCCTTCTCCAGTGGACCACATTCTGTCAGACCTCTCCACCATGACCCACCTGTCTTGGATTGCCCCGCAGGCATGGCTTGGTTTCATTGAGTTAGACAAGGCTGTAGTCCTAGTGTGATTAGATTGACTAGTTTTCTGTGAGTATGGTTTCAGTGTGTCTGCCCTCTGATGCTCTCTTGCATCACCTACCATATCAATGCAATCAATCAATCAATGCAAAGAAATAGAGGAAAACAACAGAATGGGAAAGACTAGAGATCTCTTTAAGAAAATTAGAGATACCAAGGGAACATTTCATGCAAAGATGGGCTCAATAAAGGACAGAAATGGTATGGACCTAACAGAACCAGAAGATATTAAGAAGAGGTGGCAAGAATACATGAAAGAACTGTACAAAAAAGATCTTCATGACCCAAATAATCATGATGATGTGATCACTAATCTAGAGCCAGACATCTTGGAATGTGAAATCAAGTGGGCCTTAGAAAGCATCACTACGAACAAAGCTATTGGAGGTGATGGAATTCCAGTTGAGCTGTTTCAAATCCTGAAAGATGATGCTGTGAAAGTGCTGCACTCAATATGCCAGCAAATTTGGAAAACTCAGCAGTGGCCACAGGACTGGAAAAGGTCAGTTTTCATTCCAATCCCAAAGAAAGGCAATGCCACAGAATGCTCAAACTACCACACAATTGCACTCATCTCACATGCTAGTAAAGTAATGCTCAAAATTCTCCAAGACAGGCTTCAGCAATACGTGAACTGTGAACTCCCTGATATTCAAGTTGGTTTTAGAAAAGGCAGAGGAACCAGAGATCAAATTGCCAACATCCACTGGATCATGGAAAAAGCAAAAGAGTTTCAGAAAAACATCTATTTCTGCTTTATTGACTATGCCAAAGCTTTTGACTGTGTGGATCACAATAAACTGTGGAAAATTCTGAAAGAGATGGGAATACCAGACCACCTAACCTGCCTCTTGAGAAATCTGTATGCATGTCAGGAAGCAACAGTTAAAACTGGACATGGAACAACAGACTGGTTCCAAATAGGAAAAGGAGTGCGTCAAGGGTGTATATTGTCACCCTGCTTATTTAACTTATATGCAGAGTACATCATGAGAAATGCTGGACTGGAAGAAACACAAGCTGGAATCAAGATTGCCGGGAGAAACATCTATAACCTCAGATATGCAGATGACACCACCCTTATGGCAGAAAGTGAAGAGGAGCTGAAGAGCCTCTTGATGAAAGTGAAAGAGGAGAGTGAAAAAGTTGGCTTAAAGCTCAACATTCAGAAAATGAAGATCACGGCATCTGGTCCCATCACTTCATGGGATATAGATGGGGAAACAGTAGAAACAGTGTCAGACTTTATTTTTTTGGGCTCCAAAACCACTGCCGATGGTGACTGCAGCCATGAAATTAAAAGACGCTTGCTCCTTGGAAGAAAGGTTATGACCAACCTAGATAGTATATTCAAAAGCAGAGACATTACTTTGCCGACTAAGGTCTGTCTAGTCAAGGCTATGGTTTTTCCTGTTGTCATGTATGGATGTGAGAGTTGGACTGTGAAGAAGGCTGAGCACCAAAGAACTGATGCTTTTAAACTGTGGTGTTGGAGAAGACTCTTGAGAGTCCCTTGGACTGCCAGGAAATCCAACCAGTCCATTCTGAAGGAGATCAACCCTGGGATTTCTTTGGAAGGAATGATGCTAAAGCTGATGCTCCAATACTTGGCCACCTCATGTGAAAAGCTGACTCATTGGAAAAGACTCTGATGCTGGGAGGGATTGGGGGCAGGAGGAGAAGATGACGACCGAGGATGAGATGGCTGGATGGCATTACTGACTCGATGGACGTGAGTCTGAGTGAACTCAGGGAGATGGTAATGGACAGGGAGGCCTGGCGTGCTGCGATTCATGGGGTCGCAAAGAGTCCGACGTGATTGAGCGACTGAACTGAACTGAAGTAAATTTAGTTATTTTGGAATAAAAGTACATGAGAAAAGGCTATTTATCTGCATGATAATACTAAGAAATCTAAATTCAGACTTAAAAATTAATGAATAAAATGACTCCATGTATATTACTATATAAATTCATGTAAATTCAGAAAGAATTTTGTTTTCATTCCATGAAAAAAATGAAAGCTCTTGTCTTATCTACTCTGTTGAAACGTGTCCTTTGCCTGATTATAATGGTGATGGACTATTTAACACCATCCTTACAACTCAGCTGCATTCTTGCCTTAGCCTAGCAGCATTCATAATGAAGAATAATTAAGATAATATTGGACTGTATCACCAACAGAACAACCCACAGTTTTGTTATTATACTTAATCAATGCATTGGCTAGGGAATCGAGACTGTATAATGTCACATAACTGATTCAAGAATTCTTCATGTAGTGATAAATCATCCTCTTTCTAAAGCATTACCTTGTTAGTTAGCAACTAATACGGTTCCTATGTTAATATCTCACACTCAATTCTGTAGCCTTTCATTTCATTGACTTCAGTTTTTTTTTTTAATTGGAGGCTAATTACTTTACAATATTGTAGTGGTTTTGCCATATATTGACATGAATCAGCCATGGGTGTACATGTGTCCCCCATCCTGACTTGATTCAGACCCCAAAGGTTTAAGGTAATAACTTTTCATAGACCTTATAACTAATTGCCTTGCCCCAATTTTCATGTTGGCCAGTATTTTAAAGCTATAGAGTTAGACCAATGTGGTTCTACATATTTCTTTGAGGCTCCTATACTAGCATAAATTCTTAATCAAATCAATATCACAGACTTCTAGAGACATTTGGCTCTTTAAGTTTTGACAATGCATATTCCAGATTAAAAAAACACAGATTTTAGTCTACTTTTATTTGGAATATCTGTATATTGATTATATACAACAACACCAACCATGTTTACAGGGAAGCTTAGAAATGATATAAAACTGTTAAGCAAGTCATTTTTCTTAAGGCCTTTCAGATAAAACAAAACACACAACAACAACAAAATATAACTTTATTCCAAACGTTACCTCATTCTGATTTCATCTCAGTCGTATAAAGTAACAATGTTTTGAGTCGTCCCAATGTTCAGCAATAGGAATATTGCTGGGAAAAGAAAGTCCAATTTCTTGGATTAAAAATCAAGGTCAAATAACTTCCTTAAACCTTCTAAAGTAATACACTCCAAACACCAGTGGTTTAAATTAGCACAGGTATATTTCTTGCTTATGCTACCAGCCCAACAGACTTGCCTAGGATTTTATCCCCTAATCTTGCCTTTCTAAGAAAACAATAAAATTAGATTACTTATAATATTGATAATTTTAACCAATGGTACATGAGATTTTTTTTTCAATGTAGCAATAAAGTTTCCATCATCTTACAAACTTTCCCTTGTTCTCTTCTCCCAAGCTATAACCATTTCCTTAGAATACATGCAGGTTGGGAATAAAATGAAATGGACCTATTTACACTCATCTGCCATTAATTTCCTCCCGCTGGAGAGTGGTCATTTATAAAGCTACAGTTTGCTAAATCATCAGCACTATTCTTCCTGGAGTTGCCAAAAGCAGCCTTTGAACTCAAAGACCATCTAGTAAAATCTTGCTTAGCTCAAAATAAGCCTGAGGATGTTCCACCAAGAATAGAGTCAGCAAGCTAAATCATTTACTATAATCCACAACAAAGATGCTATTAGATAGAAAAGCAACTGACTTGGAAATGACTTTTTATGAGCAAGAGCAGCAGCAAGGTAAGGGCAAATAAATGAAGATGCAGGCACACTGGTTCACAGAACCAACGCAGTGAGAACACTGGGATGTGTTACAGTGAACCAGCACTGCTCACTTTCAAAGCACAAAAATTGGAATATTGCCTGAAAATACTATCATTATCTAAAAACAACTTATGTGCTACTTCACTAGCAATAAGAATTATTGATATTACTGAAAATGACAGAACACATAGTAACTTATGTACTGAAATGCCTGAGCATGAAGCTTTCTTGCTTGTGTGGCCTTGCCATAAAATTGATGCAAATCTGATTTTCATAGTTGACAGGTTATTATAAAGAAAGAAAGGTACATTTCCATTTTCAACAAGTGTAGCATATGAAAATCATGATACACCCTGGCGGTACAAATAATGCTTATCATATGATTGATAAAATAAACACTATTGTAAATAAATACATAAATAAGTGTTATTTGTGAGTCCAGGAGAAAGAGAAAATCTGACAAGTTTTGTAATACACAATAACACAAAAGACTGACTTTTGGAGAGGCAATATAAAACAGTGACAAAGAGGCAGATTTGGAATCAGAAAGCCTGTGTTTGAAGTTAGAGGCTTTCTATTAATTAGGAAACAAATTCATGTAATGTACCTCTTCCAGCCTCAGAGTCTTCATCTGATAAATGGGATATTACTATCTTGTTCACCATAAATGAATGTTAAGTAAAATATACTTCATAAGATAAATAGAACAATGCTATTTATCAATGCTATTAACAATGCTATTCACCAGTTAATGGGATTTTTAATAGAAGAGTATGAATAAATAATCACTCAAGTGGCAATCAATAAGCCTAGGTTTATGCCAGTTACAACACTGATTCAATGTCTTGACTTTTTTACTTACCTCCAAATTTTTTGTTTTCATTATCTGTTAGCTCTGAGAGGAGAAGAGTTGGATAAGCATTTTCATTCATATATTCTTTCATCCTTTCACTCATTCATTCTCTTACTGAGCACTTCCTATGAGCTAAGCACAGGGTACAATAGATGCAAAGATGAGTAAGTCAGTCCCTCTCAACCAGATATTTAGTGTCTAGTGGGGGAGGCAGAGAAGCAAACAGAACAAGTACCATGTAGTAGGGGTCACCACTTTAAAAGAGTACAGCTGAATGCAGAGAGGAGATAAATTAAAGCTGCCAGGAAAAGTCAGAGCTTGTTAAACCTGTAAATATTATGTACACTCATTCTTGAAAAGTAATTTTTTTTACTATAATTTAAGAAGGAGTTGAACTACTTTCCAGAAGGAAGAACAGATGCAAAATCAAGGATGAAAAAAATGACACATTTGAATTAGAAGGGTAAAAGATAGTGAACTCAGTGACACAGTTGGGGAAGTAGGCAAATTCAGTGTAGTCTTGAGGTTTTATGTCTTACTACTACTTGTTTCTGGAGAAGGGAAAGGAAACTCACTGCAATATTCTTGCCTGGAGTATTCCATGGAGAGAAGAGCCTGGTGGGCTACAGTCCATAGGGTCACAAAGAGTTGGACATTACTGAGTGACAAACTTTGAACTGTAGTGTTGGAGAAGACTCTTGAGAGTCCCTTGGACTGCAAGGAAATCCAACCAGTCCATTCTGAAGGAGATCAACCCTGGGATTTCTTTGGAAAGAATGATGCTCAAGCTGAAACTCCATTACTTTGGCCATCTCATGCGAAGAGTTGACTCATTGGAAAATACTTTGATGCTGGGAGGGATTGGGGGCAGGAGGAGAAGAGGACGACCGAGGATGAGATGGCTGGATGGCATCACTGACTCGATGGACGTGAGTCTGAGTGAACTCCGAGAGATGGTGATGGATAGGGAGTCCTGGCGTGCTGCGATTCATGGTGTCTCAAAGAGTCAGACACGACTGAGCCACTGAACTGAACTGAAATGAACTGAGTGACAAACACACTGGAGGTCTTATTTAAGGAGGCAATGTGCAAAGCTTTATCACAATTTCTGGATATCAGCTTCAAATTGAAGTTTGTATAACTTAGCAAAGCCCTGCATGAAATGTTTGGATGTGAAATATATCACAGCTAAGTTCTGGGTGTGAGACTTCAAACAGGAAGGGATTACAGAAGGTAATGTTCTCAGCTGTGTCAATCTTTTGGAAAGACTCCAAGGCTTGAACAAATGTTGAGTCAATACAGGAAAATGGACATTTGCAAAGTGTTTCAAAGAGAAACAGTAGTAAGAAAGACAGGCACAATTAAGGAAGCTAAATTATCTCAAAATCCACTGGACAGTAAATGTCATGAGACATCCAGGTCACACCATAGACCTGGAAGACAGACTGTAAAAAAGAGGTTCACCTTTTAAATGATGACATGTTTACCAGAATGTAAACATCAAGAAAAATGGTAAACACACAGATCTGCTTTTCAAAATTAACTCTGAAATTTCTTTTAGACCACAAACCTTTATCTTTTCCCCCAAAACAGATAACTCAAACCTAAAGTAGTTTACTTTATCTCAAAAAAGTACTATATTTAAAATAAGAGCTAGGTAGGTAAAACATTTGTATTATTAAGCTCCCCATTCTACTAGAAATGCATGAGGGTTGACTTTGTAAATCTGTTCTGAATAAGCTCTTATTTAAAATGTAGACTGTCACTTTTTCTTTATTCACTTCATCATCTACAAATCAAAATCAAGACAGATTCTGCCCATTGTCTGAGATCCCAGTTACCACTCATTCCCTTATTCGAAGGGAACATGACTGGGATACTTAGCTATCTTTGGTATTATCATACAGGAGGGAAGGTGAATTATTCTGAGATGATCCTTAGAAAGGATGAAAGTTTATAATACACATCTCTTATGACATTCTGAGAATCCCAATACATCAGAACTGGGTGTTTTTGAACCTTAGAGAAAGGAGATTGTGCTTTTGATATGTAAAAGAGTCTCTTCTTTGAAACGTGTGATGATTACTGCAGCCTCATGCTGACTAAACAACTCACTGGAAAAGCACAATATTCCACATTTTAAATCCCATGTGTCATTGATAACAATCATACACTAGGTTTCAGGTAAATGAAGGCCATTATTCAACATAGAAATACTATTCCTTATCTTCTTCTTTCTCTAATACTATACTAATAATGCTGCTGCTGCTAAGTCGCTTCAGTCGTGTCCCACTCTGTGCGACCCCATAGACGGCAGCCCACCAGGCTCCCCCGTCCCTGGGATTCTCCAGGCAAGAACACTGGAGTGGGTTGCCATTTCCTTCTCCAGTGCATGAAAGTGAAAAGTGAAAGTGAAGTCGCTCAGTCGTGTCCGACTCCTAGCGACCCCATGGACTGCAGCCCACCAGGCTCCTCTGCCCATGGGATTTTCCAGGCAAGAGTACTGGAGTGGGATAATACCTCCCAATGAAATCATCAGTGTATTTTTATCTTGGTCCTTATCACTAAATAAATTAAAAATTACCTGTAATTTCTTATTTTACATGACTTTTCCTTTTAAAAACCCTAAGCAATGTTTTATTAAAAATAATATTTTGTTTATTAAAAATACATAAAATTTATTTATTTAAAAATAAATAAAATTTATTGATATTCTCCTCTGCCTGCAATACCAAATTCCTGGGAAAGAGATTTGTGTTATAGAATGCCTTGCTAGAATTAGTCCTATGGGAACAGTCTATTGCTGATACTTTAGGAATGTAACCAAACATACTATTAATATTATCAATATTGGGAGAAAGTATGGGGTCAGAACAGCAGCAAACCTAAACAAAACCTCCACACACACATGTGCACATATGCTTACATATATTTTTGCAACCATGAATCATCATCCTATAGCATTTTATATATTAGCCCAATCTCTAATTCAGTTTGGGGTCGTATTTTACTTTGGCTTTTTTTTTTTTTAAATTATTAACCTTGAATCAAATAACATGTCTATTTTTACTTACCATAGCATCAGTTCTTATGCACTATTCCTTCCTTTCAATTATTACTCACGATCCCCCTGTGTTACAAGATAAGTCCAGCTAAGTTTTCCATGTGTTGCTAGATTCCATTTCTTGTCCCTATCCAAGGATATAAAGAAATCACATTAACAATTTTTATTATAAATTTATTTATTTTAATTGTAGGTTAATTACTTTACAATATTATATTGGTTTTGCCATACATCAACATGAATCTGCCACAGGTGTATACGTGTTCCCCATCCTGAACCCCCTCCTGCCTCCCTCCTCATACCATCCCTCTGGGTCATCCCAGTGCACCAGTCCCAAGCGTCCTGTATCATGCATTGAACCTGCGATTCAATGGACTGCAGTTTGTTTCATATATGATATTATACATGTTTCAATGTCATTCTACCAAATCATCCTGCCCTCTCCCTCTCCCACAGAGTCCAAAAGACTGTTCTATACATCTGTGTTTCTTTTGCTGTCTCAGGGTTATCATTACCATCTTTCTTAATTCCATATATATGAGTTAGTATACTGTATTGGTGTTTTTCTTTCTGGCTTACTTCACTCTGTATAATTGGCTCCAGTTTCATCCACCTCATTAGAACTGATTAAAATGCATTCTTTTTAATGGCTGAGTAATACTCCATTGTGTATATGTACCACAGCTTTCTTATCCATTCATCTCTCTGTTTCACTATTGATTTTACCTATTTCATCCATCAGCATGAAAGCACACTGCTATGTTTGTGATATTTAAAGAGCCGGGAGACAACAGCAAAGGCAAAACTTCTCTTGACATCTCTACCTTCTTCAACTTCTTCCCCATTTCCCCATTTACAATAACAATAGTCCTCAGAAGTATTTTTTAACTCACTTTTAGAAATTTTTCTTCTCGTCCTATTTTGACCTTTTGCAATGGTCTTCACAATACTAAACCCAGTGGTCAAATGTCAGTTCTCTTCTTACTGAACTATCAGCAACATTATTCTTTCTCAGAGTCGTTCTTTAGTCTTCCTCCTAGATTTTTGGTCTGCTTTGCTTTTTGTATTTTTTCATCAATTCTTATAGCCTGAGGCCTTTAAATTTGAGATTATCCAGGCCGCAGTATTCAAAGATCTTTCTTCATCATGGTTGGCTTGATAATCTTTTCCTGGGTCATGCCTTAAATCACTAAGTGAAAAATGAATATTTGTACATTTTTATCCCCAGTGTAGATTTCTCTTAGGTGCTGACTCCACAGCAACCACAGAGTGAAAAAATACTACTTATGGTTTAGATAAAAGGAGGACTAAAAATTAACCACTGGACATGATAAAAAGATTTGTGGTATTTTAGTGTACATGTGGATTTGAAATCCTGTTAAGAACAGATTCAACAGGAAAAAAAAAAAAAGGAAGAAAAAACTGGAGGCAGAAAACACTGAGAAATATTTCAAGGATATTTTTCTTTCTTTCTTTCTTTCTTTTTTAGTTAAGAGGAGTAGAGAAAAAGAGTAATACTTGCATGAGGGGGCTTTATGTTGAGAAATATTTCAAGGCGACAGACCCATTGCATATGTAAAATTGCCATATATCTTGACTTAATTTGGAAAAGTTTATAGAATTTAGAGAATACCTGAGGTCAAATGTAGAAGATATAAGTATATAAGTGTATATGGATGTGTGTGTAAGTGTGTGTGTGTGTGTATGTGTGTGTGTGTGCGCATGAACACATGCATGCTAAGTCACTTCAGTCACATCAGACTCTTTGCCACTCAATGGACTGTAGCACACCAGGCTCCACTGTCCATGGCATTCCCCAGGCAAGAATACTGAAGTGGATGGCCATACCCTCCTCCAGGGGATCTTCCTGATCCAGAGAAATATCAGGTTTCCCAGGTTTCTCTAGTGGTAAAGAACCTGACTGCAAATACAGGAGTCATAAGACATGTGAGTTTGACCCCTGGAAATATTTCAAGCACTGATGCTGAAGCTGAAGTGACAATCATTGTGTCACTTGATGCAAAGAGCTGACTTATTGGAAAAGGTTCTGATGCTGGAAAAGATTGAAGGCAAAATGAGAAGGGGTCAGCAGAGATTTGAATTGTTTTACAAAAATAATGGTAGATACATAATATTTTGTCTCATCATTCTCATTTATTCAATTAAATTAAAGCTGCTAAGCAAAGATATACCAAACAGCATAAAATTATTTTTTTCTGGAAATCATTTCTTGTTAATTGTTGTGAAGACTTTAAATATAATTGGTTGATTATAATTGGTTGAATATATATATATATATACATTCACTCAGTCATGTCCGACTCTTTGCGACCCTATGAATTGCAGCACACCAGGCCTCCCTATCCATCACCAACTCCCGGAGTTCACTCAGACTCACATCCATCGAGTCAATGATGCCATCCAGCCATCTCATCCTCTGTCGTCCCCTTCTCCTCCTGCCCTCAATCCCTCCCAGAATTAGAATCTTTTCCAATGAGTCAGCTCTTCGCATGAGGTGACCAAGGTATTGGAGTTTCAGCTTTAGCATCATTCCTTCCAAAGAACACCCAGGACTGATCTCCTTTAGAATGGATATATTCAAATGACTATTCAGTGTTGATTTCCTTTAGGATTGACTGGTTTGATCTCCTTTCAGTCCAAGAAACTCTCAAGAGTCTTCTCCAATACCACAATTCAAAAGCACCAGTTCTTCAGCTCTCAATCTACTTTATGGTCCAACTCTTACATTAGTACATGACTACTGGAAAATCCATAATTTGACTATATTGACATTTGCCAGCAAATTGATGTCTTTGTTTTTTAATACACTACCTGGATCTCATAGCTTTTCTTCCATGGAACAAGTGTCTTTTATTTCATGGCTGCAGCGAATGTCCACAGTGATCTTTGAGCCCAAGAGAATAAAATCTATTTTCACTTTTTCCCCTTTCACTTGTCATGAAGTGATCTGACTGGATGCTGTGATCTTAGGTTTTTTTTTTTTTTTTTTAATTGAGTTAAAAGTCAGCTTTTTCACTCTCGCCTTCACCCTCATCAAGAGATTCTTTAGTTACACTTCACTTTCTCCCATTTTTAGAGCATCAACTGCATATCTGAGGTTGTTGATATTTCTCCCAGCAGTCTTGATTACAGATTGTGATTCATTCAAGCCAGCACTTTTCATGATGTACCCTGCATATAAGTTAAACAAACAGGGTCAAAATATACAGCCTTCCTGTACTGCTTTCCCAATTTAGAACCAGTCAGTTGTTCCATGTAAGGTTCTAACTGTTTCTCCTTACCTACGTGCAGATTTCTCAGGAGACAGATATGGTGGTCCGATATTTCCATCTCTATAAACTTCCCACAATTTCTTTATTTTATTTTACTTTATTTTATTTTACAATACTGTATTGGTTTTTCCATACATCAACATGAATCTGCGATGGGTGTACATGTGTTCCCAATCCTGAACCCCCCTTCCATCTCCCTCCCCATATCATCTCTCTGGGTCATCCCAGTGCACCAGCCCCAAGAGTCCTGTATCCTGCATCTAACCTAGACTGGTGCTTCTTTACTTATATGATATTATACAGGTTTCAATGCCATTCTCCCAAATCATCCCACCCTCTCCCTCTCCCACAGAGTCCAGAAGACTGTTCTATATACATCTGTGTCTTTTTTGCTGTCTTACGTACAGGGTTATCATTACCATCTTTCTAAATTCCATATATATGTGTTAGTATACTGTATTGGTGTTTTTCTTTCTGGCTTACTTCACTCTGTATAATCGGTTCCAGTTTCATCCACCTCATTAGAATGGACTCAAATGTATTCTTTTTAACGGCTGAGTAATACTCCATTGTGTATATGTACCATAGCTTTCTTATCCATTCATCTTACAGTAGCATAGTCAATGAAGTTGAAGTTGATTTTTTTTTTTTCTGGAATTCATTTGCTTTCTCTCTGGCCCAATGGATATTGGAAATTTGATCCCTGATTCCTCTGCCTTTTCTAAACCTAGCTTGTACATCTTCCAGTTTTCAACTCACATAGTGCTGATGCCTAGCTTGAAGGATTTTGAGCATAACCTTACTAGGATGCAAAATGAGTGCAATTTTCTGGTAGTTGAACATTCTTTGGCACTGCCCTTCTTTGAGATTGGAGTGAAAACTGAATTTTCCAGTCTTGTGGCCACTGATGACTTTTCCAAACTTGCTTACATATTGAATGAAACACTTTAACAGCATCATATTTTATGAGTTTAAATAGCTCTCATGGAATTCCATCACTAACACTAACTTTGTTTGCAGTAATCTTCCTAAGGCCCATTTGACTTCACACTCTAGGATGTTTGGCTGTAGGTGATTGACCACACCATCATGGTTATCCTAGTCATTGAGGCATTTTTGCATAGTTCTTCTGTGTATTCTTGCCACCTCTTCTTAATCTTTATCTCTCTGCTTTTCTAAGGTTCTTACTGTTTGTTTCTTTATCACGCCAATCTTTGCATGAAATGTTCTTTTGATTTCTCCGATTTTCTTGAGGATATCTCTAGCCTTTGTAATTCTATTGTTTTCCTTCATGTCTTCATTTAAGAACGTTCATAGCTCAGTTGGTAAAGAATCACCTGCAGTGCAAGAGACCCCAGTTCTATACCTGGGCAGTGAAGATCCCCTGGAGAAGGGAAAAGCTACCCACCCCAGTATTCTGGCCTGGAGAATTCCATGGACTGAATAGGCCATAGGGTCACAAAGAGTCGGACACGACTGAACAACTTTCAGTTTCACTTTCTTAGCTCTCTTGCTATTCTCTGGAAATCAGCACTCAGTTGTGTATAACTTTCCTTGTCTCCTTTGCTTTTCTCTTCTCTCCTTTCCTCAGCTATTTGTAAAGCCTCTTCAGATATACACTCTGCCTTCTTGCATTTATTTTCTTTGAGATGGTTTTGGTCACTGCCTCCTGTACAGTGTTATGAATCTCTGTTTACAGTTCTTAAGCCACTCTGTCTACCAGATCTAATCCCGTAAATCTATTCATCACTTTTACTATATAATCATAAAGTCTTTGATTTAGCTCATATCTGAATGACATAGGGATTTCCCCTAGCTTCTTCAATTCAAGCCTCAATTTTGAAATAAGGAGCTCATGATCTGACCCATTCAGCTCTAGGTCTTGTTTCTGCTGTCTGTATAGAGCTTCTCCATTCTCAGCTACAAAGAAAATAATCAATTCAATATTAACCATCTGATGTTGTCCACGTTTAGAGTTGTCTCTTATGCTGTTGGAAGAGGATGTTTGCTATGACAAGAGTGTTTTCTTGAGAAAACTGTTAGCCTTTGCCTTACTTCATCTTGTGCTTGCAAGGTCAAACTTGCCTGTTATTCCAGGTATCTCTTGATTGTCTGCTTTTGCATTCCAACTCCCTATGATGAAAAGGGTTTTTTTTGTTTGTTTGTTTGTTTTTTTTTTTAGTGTTAATTCTAGAAGGGTTTGTGTAGATCTATATAGAACGTTTCAACTTCAGCTTCCCCAACCTTAGTGGTTGGGGCATAGGTTTGAATTGCTCTGACATTGAATGGTTTTCTTTGGAAATGAACCACAGAGATTATTCTGTCACTGTTGAGATTGCATCCAAATACTGCACTTCAGACTTGTTTTCTTTGAAGGTTACTCCATTTCTTCTAATGGATTCTTGCCCACAGTAGTAGACACAGTGGTCATGTGAATTAAATTCACCCATTCCCATCCATTTTAGTTCACTGATTCCTAAAATGTCAATGTCCCATCTTGTCATCTTCTGCTTGACCACGTTCAGTTTACCTTAATTCATGGACCTAACGTTCTAGGTTCTCATGCAATATTGTTCTTTACAGCACTGGACTTTACTTTCACCACCAGACACATCCACAATTGAGTATCATTTTTCCACTTTGGCCCAGCCACTTCCTTCTTTCTGGGGCTAATAATAATTGCCCTGGTAGCGTATCAGAAACCGTCAGACCTGGGGAACTCGTCTTCCAGTGTTATAGTTTTTGGCTTTTTCATATTGTTCATGGGGTTCTCACAGCAATAAAACTGGAGTGGTTTGTCTTACCCTCCTGGAGTGGACCACGTTTTGTCAGAACTCTTCACTATGACCCATTCATCTTGAGTGGCCATGCATGACATGGCATGGCTCATAGTTCACTGAGTTATGGAAGCCCCTTCTCCACACTTCTTTAGATTTTTCCAAATCCTTTCTTTTATATATTTATTTTAAAGTTTTAATTATTATAAAATAGGAACATATGTATTTTTAGAAACAGAATGTAATGCAACAAATCATGAAGGACATGAAATTCAGACTTTATATGGATAATAAAGAAAAGAGTGTATATGAAATAATCCAATAGCAGAGGCCACTTCTATCCTCTAACTGCCCTTATAGTTACAATGACCAATTGTACAGTTTATCACATTTGAAAAATTACTTTCACATATATAATCTTAATTGATCTTCTAAATAATTCATTGAGTAGATTGCAATCTCTATTTTACAAATAACACTTTCAGGCTTCCTTTTAGTCACAAAGTTAGAATTTTTAATATCAAATTCAATTATTTTAATCTTAGGGCTATTTTTTGCTAATATTACTGATGATTAAACTTGGTCCTTATCTGAATCAGAAAGTTTCAAAGTTCTATTAATAAGAAGCTATTGTGCTTTTCTTTCCTTTATTCTTTGGATTAGATGCTATATCTGGTTCTGTGTTTCTAAAAATTCAAAAGTACTCATGAGTGATTACAGAAAGTGTGGATTTCAAATAGGGTGAATACACATTAAAGGGAAAACTGACACAGAGGTTTTGTTTTACAAAATAATCCAGAAATTTCTGCAAAGATAATCAAGATTTAATTTATCCTAATTTTTTTTTCAAGCTAAATGTCACATTTAGGAGATGAAACATAATTTTATTTTGAGCTAGTCATTAGAAATAATATCTAAACAATAAACAAAACAAAAATATAAACCCAGTCATCAGCAGACAGGATTACCAACTCACTCAGCCTTGCCCATCAGAGGAAAAACAAACAAACAAACAAAAAAAAAAAACTCAGCACAAATCTTACCCTATATGAAGGTTACACAAATCACTGGACCAACTCTTAGTGGGGAAGAAACCGAAAGGAAGGAAAAATTCAAACTTGAAGACTTGGAAAAGGAGAACTCAAAAACAATGTCAAAAACAAAAAAAGAAAAGGAAAAAAAAAAAGGCAGCAGAATACTACACAAATAAAGGAACAAACTAGAAAAACAAAAGTCTGAATAAATGAAGAGGAAATAAGCAAACTACCTGAAAAATTATTCAGAAAAATGATAGTAAAGATGACAAAAATCTTGAAAACAAAATGGAGAAAATGCAAGAATTAATTAACAAATAGATAGAATAAATAAAAAATAAGCATAGACAAATAACACAATTACTGAAATTAATTCAATGCATGATACAGGATGCTTGGGGCTGGTGCACTGAGACAACCCAGAGGGATGGTACAGGGAGGGAGGAGGGAGGGAGGTTCAGGATGGGGAACACGTGTATATCTGTGGCAGATTCATGTTGATGTATGGCAAAACCAATATAATATTGTAAAGTAATTAACCTCCAATTAAAGTAAATTTATTTAAAAAAATTAAAAAAACAGGCTCACCACCAATATATATATATATATATATATATATATATATATATATTCTAGAAGGAATTGATCCAAAATATCTGAAGCAGAAGAATGAATCAGTGAGCTGTAAGATAAAATGGTGGAAATAACTTCTGAAGAGCAGAGTAGTGTATAGAGAATGAAAATAACTGAAAATAGTCTCAGAGACCTCTGGGACAATGTTAAATGAACTAACATTCAAGGTATAGGGATCCCAGAAGAATAAAAGAAAATTAAAGGGTATGAGAAAATTTTTAAGGAGATTATAGTTGAAAATTTCACCAACATGGAATAGGAAGACCGTTAGGACAATATCAAATGCACCAACATTTGAATTATAGGAGTTCCAGAAGAATAATAGAAAAGGAAAGGGTATGAGAGAATTTTTGAAGAGATTATAGTTGAAAATTTCCCCAACAAGGAAAAGGAAATGGTCAATCAAATCCAAGAGGCCCAAAGAGTCTCATACAGGATAAACCCAAGGAGAAACATGCCAGGACACATATTAATCAAACTAACAAAGACTAAACCCAAAGAAAGGATATTAAAAGCATCAAGGAAGAAGCAACAAGTAACATACTTCCGAATAGGAGAAAATAATAGCAAATGAAGCAACTGACAAACAACTAATCTCAAAAATATACAAGCAACTCCTGCAGCTCAATTCCAGAAAAATAAACGACCCAATCAAAAAATGGGCCAAAGAACTAAATAGACATTTCTCCAAAGAAGACATACGGATGGCTAACAAACACATGAAAAGATGCTCAACAGCACTCATTATTAGAGAAATGCAAATCAAAACCACAATGAGGTACCACTTCACACCAGTCAGAAAGGCTGTGATCCAAAAATCTGCAAGCAATTAATGCTGGAGAGGGTGTGGAGAGAAGGGAACCCTCCTACACTGTTGGCGGGAATGCAAACTAGTACAGCCATTATGGAGAACAGTGTGGAGATTCCTTAAAAGATTGCAAATAGAACTGCTTTATGACCCAGCAATCCCACTGCTGGGCATAC
The DNA here is from genome assembly GCF_014754425.2 of Oryx dammah. Lineage (NCBI taxonomy): Eukaryota > Metazoa > Chordata > Mammalia > Artiodactyla > Bovidae > Oryx > Oryx dammah. The sequence continues at coordinate 8,104,884 of NW_024070208.1, forward strand.
ACACTGAGGAAACCAGAATTGAAAGAGACACATGTACCCCAATGTTCATCGCAGCACTGTTTATAATAGCCAAGACATGGAAACAACCTAGATGTCCATCAGCAGATGAATGGATAAGAAAGCCATGGTACATATACACAATGGAGTATTACTCAGCCGTTAAAAAGAATACATTTGAATCAGTTCTGATGAGATGGATGAAACTGGAGCCGATTATACAGAGTGAAGTAAGCCAATACACCAATACAGTATATTAACACATATATATGGAATTTAGAAAGATGGCAATGATGACCCTGTATGCAGGACAGCAAAAAAGACACAGATGTGTATAGCGGACTTTTGGACTCAAGAGGGAGAGGGAGAGGGTGAGATGATTTGGGAGAATGGCATTGAAACATGTATAATATCATGTAAGAATTGAATCGCCAGTCTATGTCTGATGCAGGATATGGCATGCTTGGGGCTGGTACATGGGGATGACCCAGAGAGATGTTGTGGGGAGGAGGGTGGGAGGGGGGTTCATGTTTGGGGACGCATGTACACCCGTGGTGGATTCATGTCAATGTATGGCAAAACCAATACAGAATTGTAAAGTAAAATTTAAAAAAAAATGAAAAAAAATAAAGATGATGCCAAGAGGAAAATAAATAAAAAAAAAAAGAAAGAAAGAAACCCTATACACTTAACAGCTGATCTTTTAACAGAAACTCTGCAAGCCACAAGGGAATGGCAGAATATATTTAAAGTACTGAAATGGAAAATTCGACAGCTAAGATTACAGTACCCAGCAAGGATCTCATTCAAAACTGGTGAAGAAATAAAAAGCTTTTCAAACAAGCAAAATTTAAGAGAATTCAGTACCACCAAACCAGTTTTACAACAAATGATATTGGTAAGTATCTAGTCAAGAAATACAAGAGAAGAAAAAAAGATCTACAAAATCAACCCCAAACAATTAAGAAAATGGCAACAGGAAAATATATATCAATAATTACTTTAAATGTAAATTAATAAAATGCTCCAACCACAGGATAAATACTGGCTGAATGGATACAAAAAAAAGACCCATATATATGTTGTCTACAAGAAACCCAACTCAGACCCAAAAACACATATAGACTGAAAGTGAGAGGATGGAACAATATTTTCCATGCAAATCTGAAGGAAAAGAAAGCTGGAGTAGCAATCCTCATATCAGGCAAAATAGACCTTAAAATAAAGAAGATTACAAGAGATAAGAAAGGACATTACGTAATGATCTAGGGGTCAATCTAAGAGGAAGACATAGCAATTGTAAATATCTATGTACCCAAATAGGAGCACCTCAGTACATAAGAAAAACACTAACAGACATAAAAGAAGAAATTGACAGTAACACAAAAATAGTAACACCTCACTCAAACCAAAGGACAGACTGTCAAAGCAGAAAATGAAGCCTTAAATGATACATTAAATGAGATGGAGCTCATTGATCTCTTTGGACATTCCATCCAAATGCAGAAGAATAAACCTTCTTCTCAAATGCACATGGAACATTCTCCAGGATAGACCACATCTTGAATAACAAATCAAACCTCAAGAATTTAAGAAAATTGAAATCATATCAAGCATCTTTTCTGACCACAATGCTATGAGACTAGATATCAATTACAAGAAAAAAAAAAAAAAACTGTGAGAAACACAAACACATGGAGATAAAACATGTTTCTAAATAACTAACAGGTCACCAAAAAAAAAAAAAAAAATCGAATGGGAAATAAAAAATTTCTAGAAACAAATGACAATTAAAACATGACAAATCAAAACCTGTGGGATGTAGCAAAAGTGATTCTAAGAAGTAAGTTTATAGAAATGCAATCCTACCTCAAGAAACAAGAAAATCATTGAATAGACAACCTATTTTTACACCTAAAACAACTGGAAAAAGAGAAACAAACAAAAATCCCCAAAATTAGTAGAATAAAAGAAATTAAAAAAAAAAAGATCTGTTTAGAAATAAATGAAAAAGAAATGAAGGAACAAACAGTAAAGATTAATAAAACTTAAAGCTGTTTTTTTGAGAAGATAAACACAATTAACAAATCTTCAGCCAGACTCAACAAGAAAAAAAGAGAGAAGAATCAAATCAACAAAATTAAAAATGAAAAAGGAGAGGTTGCAACAGACAAAGCAGAAATAAAAAGGATTTTAAGAGACTATTATAAACAACTATATGGCAATAAAATAGATAACTGAAAGAAATGGACCGATTCTTAGAAAAGTTCAATCTTCCAAAACTGAACCAGGAAGAAATAGAAATTATGAACAACCCAGTTACAAGCACTGAAATCTAAGCTGTGATCAAAACTCCCCCAAAACACAAAAGCCCAGGAGAATTCTATCAAACATTTAGAGAAAAGCTAATGCCTATGCTTCTAAAACACTTTCAAAAAATTGCAGAGGAAGGAACACTTCCAAACTCATTCTACAAAGCCACCTTGATATCAAAAACAGGCAAAGACAACACAAAAAGAGAAAATTACAAGCCAATATCACTGATGAACATAGATGCAAAAATCCTCCACAAAAATTTTAGCATACACAATTCAGTAACACATCAAAAACTCATACACCATGATCAAGTTGGGTTTATTTCAGGGATTCAAGAATTCTCCAATATATGCAAATCAATCAATGTAATAAACCATATCAACACATTGAATGATATAAATCATTTGATAATCTGAATAGATGCACAAAAAGCCTTTGACAAAATTCGGCACCTGTTTATGATTAAAACTGTTTAAAAAATGGGCATAGAAGGAACCTACTTCAACATAGTAAAGGCCATATATGATAAGCCTAAAGCAAACATTACTCTCAATGGTGGAAAACTGAAAGTATTTCCCTAAGATAAGGAACAAGACAAGGGTGTCCACTTTCACCATCATTATTCAACATAGTTCTGGAAGTCTTAGCTACAATAATCAGAGAAGAAAAAGAAATAAAAGCAATCCAGATCAGAAAAGAAGAAGTTCTCACTGCTTGCTGATGATATGATACTGTACATAGAAAACCCTAAAGATAGGGTCAGAGAATTACTAAAGCTCATCAGTGAATTTAGCAAAGTTGCAGGATACACAATAAATACACAGAGATCACTTGCATTTCTACATACTAACAATGAAAAATCAAAAAGAGAAATTAAGGAATCAATCCCATTCACCATTGCAACAAAAAGAATTAAATATCTAGGAATAAACTTACCTAAGGATACAAAAGAACTATACACAGAAAATTATTAAGACACTGATGAAAGAAATCAAAGATGACATAAAGTCATGGAGAAATATCCTATGTGCCCGGATAGAAGGAATCAACATTGTGAAAATGACTATACTACCAAACACAATCTACAGATTCAATGTGATCCCTATAAAATTACGAATGGCACTTTTTACAGTAGAAGAAAAAATTTCACAATTCATATGGAAAAACAGATGACCCCTGTCAAGACCAGCTCAACAAGCAGGGTTTCCAAAAGCAAGGTACAGCAAGAGAATGAGAAATGAGACACAAGAATTCAGAGAAAAGCGAGGATCAGGAGACCAACATTGCTCCAGGGTGAAGTTGCCAAAACTGAATCCAAGCCAGCTTTATTATACTTTCAGTCGTGAATGAAAGAATATGTGGGGAATTACACTACAACTCATGTGGCCTTCATGGCCAAAGAACAAAATGATAATTAACCATTGAGTAATTAGGAAATGGTAATAAATATGAGAAATTCTGGGCTGGAAGAGGCACAAGCTGGAATCAAGATTGCCAGGAGAAATATCAATAACTTCAGATATGCAGATGACACCACCCTTATGGCAGAAAGTTAAGAGGAGCTAAAAAGCCTCTTGATGAAAGTGAAAGAGGAGAGTGAAAAAGTTGGTTTAAAACTCAACATTCAGAAAACTAAGATCATGGCATCTGGTCCCATCATTTCATGGGAAACAGACGGGGAAACAGTGGAAACAGTGTCAGACACTTTTGGGCTCCAAAATCACTGCAGATGGTGATTGAACCCATGAAATTAAAAGATGCTTACTCCTTGGAAGGAAAGTTATGACAAACCTAGATTGCATATTCAAAAGCAGAGACATTACTTTGCCAACAAAGGTCCATCTAATCAAGGCTATGGTTTTTCCAGTAGTCATGTATGGATGTGAGAGTTGGACTGTGAAGAATGCTGAGCCCCGAAGAATTGGTGCTTTGAACTGTGATGCTGAAGACTCTTGAGAGTCTCTTGGACTTCAAGCAGACCCAACCAGTCCATTCTAAAGGAGATCGGTCCTGGGTGTTCTTTGGAAGGAATGATGCTAAAGCTGAAATGCCAGTACTTTGGCCACCTCATGCGAAGAGTTGACTCATTGGAAAAGACTCTGATGCTGGGAGGGATTTGGGGGCGGGAGGAGAAGGGGACGATAGAGGATGAGATGGCTGGATGGCATCACCGACTTGATGGACATGAGTTTGAGTGAACTCCAGGAGTTGGTGATGGACAGGGAGGCCTGGCATACTGCAATTCATGGGGTCGCAAAGAGTTGGACACGACTGAGTGAATGAACTGAACTGAACTGAATCAATAACAAATCAATAACTAAGACTAAGATACTTATCTATAGATTTTCCACCAGATATGTAAAACATGTGACTCTCAGACTCCAGTTGAGATACAGTCTGGGGTCGGTTTTCCAGGATCATATTTTCTTTTCAGGATTATGAACTGGTCCCTCTGGACTTGTTCCAAGTCTCATGCCTTATAACATCGAGTTTATCAATAATTATAAATTTCTTTTGCAGCCCTTTCTAGGGCCTGCTTTTTTTTTTTTTTTTTTAATTCTTCCTGTCTCCTATAACCCTGAATAGCCAAAACAGTCTTGAGAAGGAAGAATGGAGCTGGAGGAATCAACCTTCCTGACTTCAGATTATACTACAAAGCTACCTTCATCAAGACAGTATGGTCCTGGAACAAAACCAGAAATATGGATGAATGGAATGAGATAGAAAGCCCAGACATAAACCCATGCACTTATGAGTACCTTATTTTTGAAAAAGGAAGCAATAATATAATAATGGGGGCAAAGACAGCCTTTTCAATAAATGGTGCCTGGAAAATTGGACAGTTACATGTAAAAGAATGTAATTAGAACACTTCCTAACACTATACACAAAGATAAACTCCAACTGGATAAAAGACCTAAATGTAAGACCAGAAAGTATAAAAACCTTAGAGAAAAACATAGAAAACTAAATGACATAAATCAAAACAAGATCCTCTATGACCCACTTCCTAGGGTAAGAGTAATAAAAGCAAAAGTAAACAAGTGGGACCTGATTAAACTTAGAAGCTTTTGCACAGCAAAGGAAACTATAAGCAAGGTGAAAAGACAACCCTAAGAATGGGAGAAAATAATAGCAATTGAAACAACCCACTCCAGTATTCTTGCCTGGAGAATCCCAGGGATGGGGGAGCCTGGTGGGCTGCCATCTATGGGGTCGCAGAGAATCGGGCATGACTGAAGTGACTTAGCAGCAGCAGCAACAAAGAATTATTTTCCAAAATATATACAAGCAGCTCATATAACTCAATGTCAGAAAAACAAACACCCTAATCAAAAAGGGGGAAAAATACCTAAGCAGACATTTTTCCAAAGAAGAGTTACATATGGCTTTGGAAGGAATGATGCTGAAGCTGAAACTCCAGTACTTTGGCCACCTCATGAGAAGAGTTGACTCACTGGAAAAGACTCTGATGCTGGGAGGGATTGGGGGCAGGAGGAGAAGGGGACGACCGAGGATGAGATGGCTAGATGGCATCACGGACTCAATGGACGTGAGTTTGAGTGAACTCCGGGAGATGGTGATGAACAGGGAGGCCTGGCGTGCTGTGATTCATGGGGTCACAAAGAGTCGGACACGACTGAGCGACTGAACTGAACAAACACATGAAAAGATGCTCAACATTGCTCATTAATAGATAATTGCAAATCAAAAAACTACAATGATATATCACCTCATACCAGGCAGAATGGCCATCCTCAAAAAGTCTACAAGCAATAAATGCTGGAGAAGGTGTGGATATAAGGGAATGCTCCTGCACTGCTGGTGGGAATGTAAATTGATACAGCCACAATGGAAGATGGTATGGAGATTCCTTATAAAGCTAGGAATAAAACCAGCATATGATCCAGCAATCCCACTTCTATGCCTATACCCTGAGGAAACCAGAGTTGAAAAAGACACATGTATCCCATTGTTCACGGCAGCACTACAATAGCTAGACCATAGAAGCAACCTAGATGTCCATTTACAGATGAACAGATAGAGAAGCTGTTGTACATATATAAAATGGAATATTACTCAGCCATAAAAAGGAACACATTTTGAGGCAGTTCTGATGTGCTGGATGAACCTAGAACCTACTATACGGAATGAAATGAGTCAGAAAGAGAAAGATAAATATCATATTCTAACACATACATATGGAATCTAGGGAAAGAATACTGAAAATTTTATTTACAGGGCAGCAATGGAGAAGCAGACATAGAGAATAGACTTATTGACATTGGGAGAGAGCAGGAGAGGGTGATATGTATGGGAAGAGTAACATTGAAACTTATACTACCATATGCAAAATGAATAGCCAATGGGAATTTGCTGTATGGCTCAGGAATCTCAAACAGGAGTTCTGCATCAATCTAGAGGATTGGGATATGATGGGAGATGGGAGGGAGAGTCAAAAGGGAGGGGATATATGTATAGCTATAGTTGATTTATGTTGAGGTTTGACAGAAAACAGCAAAATACTGTAAAGCAATTATCCTTCAATAAAAAATAAATGAAAACATTTTTGAAAAAACATAATATTTCAGGATAAAATGGATAGGGAATGATTTTTGAATGAAAAAATGTAAATACTGATTATAAACAACTGCAATTTTCCTAATTTTTTAAAAAGTTTCTAAAGTTATCTATAAACATACTATGTGGCACCTTATACTTTCCCATATTTTTTGTAAAATCCAGTTTGTATCATATCTACAGAAATAAGTATTTGGAAGGTTTCTTGTTTCAAAATGCTATCAATGCACAGATAAGTATGTAAACATTTTAGATGTTAAATTGGAACATCAATAATAACTTTATTGACTAGCAACAAGTAATCATTTCCTTATATTCTTTTTGTCTATTATATAAACTCTTCCAACAGTTAACCAAAACAGTACTAATGGACTTCTGCAGTTTACCTAATCTTTTGTTGTAAGTTATGATATTGATGTTTATTAATATTTATTAATTTATTATAATATCTATTAATATTCATTAATATTTTGAATGGTAAAAATTTTTACCATTTAAAACTTAAAAATTGATTCTATATTTATACAAACTTGTATGATCCCTATTTAATAAAGATAAGAAATCCAAAAGTGTGTGATTTCAAAGCTCACTCAGAATATTAAATTTTGCATGAAATCATTAAAATTAATTATTTATAATTGAACCAGAAATGGAATATAGTAAATTTCTTTTCTAAATCAGGTCAAGTCATAGTTTTTCATTAAAATTAATTGTTTTAAATTCTATGTATGCAGTACTTTCTTCTAAAAATTATTCAAGAATTATGAAAATATAGAGTCCTCTCATTTTCATTATTGAATTAATTCTGGCCATCTGGGGAAAACAATGTTAATCACAATCCCAAGTTTCTGAAAGCCATTTTCTTAATTGTTAACTATGGAGGCATGGGAAACTTGAATTGTTAAAACATGAAAAGTGTTCTGAATCATGCACTAGGGTCTTAACTTACTTAGAGAATCAATAAACCAATGTCATGCATACTTGAACAGCTGTTTTTGCTGCCTACTATTTGTCTACTGATAATTTTATAACACAAGGAAAAGATATTCACCTTTAATCTGGAAAATTTTTGATTCTTCATAATGATCATAGTTATTTAGCTCCAATTCTAAATTGTAATGTTCTCTTTCCTCTCTTCTCTGTTCACAGAATCTGTGTGTTCCGCACAATGAATATTAAATGAACACATGCAGAAGATAACTGTGTGGTATAACATACCACTTATATTACACTTTTTCCTTCTATAATTTCTAGTTTACTCTTCTATTATGTCTAGTATGATGTGATTTTCTAAGGAAGGCTCTTATATGTCTTTGCCTTCATTGCATCCTCAGTGCTCAGCAGAGGGTCTGGTTCTGACAAGATACTCAGATAAAATTTATTATCAATATATTAATGCAAAGCAGAAAAATAAAAGCAGAGTGCTACTTAAGGAGGCATTGATCAAGCTCCCTGGGAAAGGGCTTGAAGTGAAATTTTTATTTTCCAAATATTTAGCAAATAAGTGTGTTGAGAAAATTGATTACATTTATATTAAAAAAGTGTAATTTAACTTGGAAAATAGCTTCATCTTTACAGAGTGTATGTATTGTGTCTCAAAATGTGTTCTTTCCTTTCCTGTTCAGATAAAAACAATTTTAGAAAATTTTGAAATTGCATACACAGGTAACTTGTGTGAAACTGGTTCCTTTTTACTGATTGGAATCTAATAAGAAAAATCAAAGTAAAATATTTTAAGAAATAAATAGTTAAAAAAAAAAAAAACTTTAAAACCCTATCTTAAATACTCTCTTATGGAGTCACTATAAATGGGTGACAAAGTATGTCTTTTCATTATTTTTAGGGCCTAGGTATATTAATTCAGATTAGGAATAATTTCACTTGGTAAATCTAGAGATGTTAACACACAGGAAAAAGGCAGGATAGAAGTAAAAGAGGAGCTGTAAAACTTAAAAAGGAAGATATAAAAATTTGTTACGCAGTCCAGTATATGTATTTGTACAACTTACATATGGAGGCAATTAATATGCTATGTATTCTTAGTTTTTCAGTTAAGTAACAAGACGTTAGGAAGCTCTTTTGAATGTGAGTGAATGGTGCATGTGTGTGTGTGTGTGTGTGTGTGTGTGTGTGTGATGACACTGCATTAGAGAGATGAAGACAAATTTTTAACTACAGTTCTGTGTAATATGAAAACATCCCGTCTTTAAACATATGACAAATAAAAAAGAAACATAAATTATTCTTCGAGAAATGTGAAGATTTTAAGTTCTGTCAAAGTGTTACACTCAATATGTCAGTAAATTTGGAAAATTCAGCAGTGGCCACAGGACTGGAAAAGGTCAGTTTTCATTCCAATCCCAAAGAAAGGCAATGCCAAAGAATGCTCAAACTACCATACAATTGCACTCATCTCACACGCTAGTGAAGTCATGCTTAAAATTCTCCAAGCCAGGCTTCAGCAATACATGAACCGTGAACTTCCTGATGTTCAAGCTGGTTTTAGAAAAGGCAGAGGAACCAGAGATCAAATTGGACACATCCACTGAATCATGGAAAAAGTAAGAGAGTTCCAGAAAAACATTTATTTCTGCTTTATTGACTATGCCAAAGCCTTTGACTGTGTGGATCACAATAAACTGTGGAAAATTCTGAAAGAGATGGGAATACCAGACCACCTAACCTGCCTCTTGAGAAATCTGTATGCAAGCCAGGAAGCAACAGTTAGAACTGGACATGGAACAACAGATTGGTTCCAACTAGGAAAAGAAGTCCGTCAAGGCAGTATATTGTCACCCTGCTTATTTAACTTCTATGCAGAGTACATCATGAGAAATACTGGACTGGAAGAAACACAAGCTGGAATCAAGATTGCAGGGAGAAATATCAATAACCTCAGATATGCAGATGACACCACCCTTATGGCAGAAAGTGAAGAGGAGCTAAAAAGCCTCCTGATGAAAGTTAAATAAGAGAGGGAAAAAGTTGGCTTAAAGCTCAACATTCAGAAAACAAAGATCATGGCATTCAGTCTCATCACTTCATGGGAAATAGATGGGGAAACACTGGAAACAGTGTCAGACTTTGTTTTTTGGGGCTCCAAAATCACTGCAAATGGTGATTGCAGCCATGAAATTAAAAGACGCTTAATCCTTGGAAGAAAAGTTATGACCAACCTAGATAGCATATTCAAAAGCAGAGACATTACTTTGCCGACTAAGGTCCATCTAGTCAAGGCTATGGTATTTCCATTAGTCATATATGAATGTGAGAGTTGGACTGTGAAGAAGGCTGAGCGTCGAAGAATTGATGCTTTTGAACTGTGGTGTTGGAGAAGACTATTGAGAGTCCCTTGGACTGCAAGGAGATCCAACCAGTCCATTCTGAATGAGATCAGCCCTGGGATTTCTTTGGAAAGAATAATGCTAAAGCTGAAACTCCAGTACTTTGGCCACCTCCTGTGAAAAGTTGACTCATTGGAAAAGACTCTGATGCTGGGAGGGATTGGGGGCAGGAGGAGAAGGAGGCGACCAAGCATGAGATGGCTGGATGGCATCACTGACTCGATGGATGCGAGTCTGAGTGAACTCCGGGAGTTGGTGATGGACAGGGAGGCCTGGCGTGCTGCAATTCATGTGGTCTCAAAGAGTCAGACATGACTGAGCGACTGAACTGAACTGAACTGAACAGAACTGAACAAACGAAAATATTAGAGAATATATAAAATTGGCTTCCAAGTGATATAATAGAAATTCCAAAAGTATAAGGTAAGTACACTTTAAGAGGAACCAGAGACAGAATTGCCAACATCACCTGGATCATCAAAAAAGCAAGAGAGCTCCAGAAAAGCATCTATTTCTGCTTTATTGACTATGTCAAAGCCTTTGACTGTGTGGATCAAAGCAAACTGTGGAAAATTCTTCAAGAGATGGGAATACCAGACCACCTTATCTGCTTCATTAGAAAAATGTATGCAGGTCAAGAAGCAACATTTAGAACTGGACATAGAATTAACAGAGCAGTTCCAAATTGGGAAAGGCGTACATCAAGGCTGTATATTGTCACCTTGCTTGTTTAACTTATTTGAAGAGTACATTATGTGAAATGCTGGACTGGATGAAGCACAGGCTGAAATCAAGACTGCTGGGAGAAATAACAATAATCTTATATATGCGGATGATAATACCCTTATGACAGAAAGCAAAGATGAACTAAAGAGCCTCCCGACAAAAGTGAATGAGCTGGTTTAAAACCCAACATTCAAAAAACTAAGATCATGGCAACTGACCCCATCACTTCATGGCAAATAGATGGGGAAACAGTGGAAAAAGTGAGAGACTATTTTCCTGAACTTCAAAATCACTGCAGATGGTGACTACAGCCACAAAATCAAGAACTTGCTCCTTGGAAGAAAAGCTATGAACAACATAGACAGCATATTAAAAAGGCAAAGTAATGTCTAGTCAAAGCTATGGCTTTTCCAGTAGTCATGTATGGATGTGAGTCATGTATGGAGTTTCTTTAAACTATAAAGAAAGCTGACCATAGAAGAATTGATGCTTTTGAACTGTGGTGTTGTAGAAGACTCTTAAGAGTCCCTTGGACTGCAAGGAGATCCAACCAGTCAATCCTAAAAGAAATCAGTGCTGAATATTCATTGGAAGGACTGATGCTGAAGCTGAAACTCCAATACTTTGGCCACCTGATGTGAAGAACTGACTCATTGGAACAGACCCTGATTCTGGGAAAGAATGAAGGCAGGAGGAAAAGGGGACAGCAGAGGATGAGATGGTTGGATGGCATCACCAATTCGATGGACATGAGTTTGAGCAAGCTCCGGGAGTGGGTGGGGGACTGGGAAGCCTGGCGTGCTACAGTCCATAGGGTTGCAACATGTTGGACATGACTGAGAAACTAAACTGAACTGAACACTTTAAGATTAGAAATAGTCCAAGAATATTCCAGCCATTTCCAAACAGGAGGCCTGAGTAACAAGTCAAGAGATCCAAGTTTTGTAAATAATGTCATATTTCCTTAGTTCCTAATATATCATAAATGACTTAAGCAAAGTTTTTTTTTAATCTAGTGTTGTGACATTTTATTTTCCATTTTAGAGCATTTTTAACTAAGTCTAGATCGAAACGGGCATAACCAATTCCCCATGGGAGACATTTGGAAGTGGCAGCAACCTGAGAGAATCAAGTCCCACCTCGCACTTAAGTGAGCAAACCTCTGGCATCTGCACACAGAATGTGTAAAGCAAATGAGTAGATATATACAGAAATGAAACAGCCAAACCAAGCAAAGCCTAGCTTCTTGCCCCCAGTTTCATGGGGAAAGGCTCCCTGATTTCATTCGTTAACTCGGCTTTATTGCTTTGATGCTGCTCCTTGTAAATTGCTCTTGCCTCTTCATTGTGAATACCAGCAGAAAGTCAGTGTGCTCTACTTGATATTCGCTGTTTTAGACTTTCTCTCAACTGTGTATTTCTAGAATGGAGCACTTCTGCTATGGGGAAAAATATTTTTTCAATGTGTCCTCTGTGCTTTTCAACTGAATTCCCAGTACATGATGAAATATGTAATATACCAAGATATAATGTATTTTAGAGGAAACTCATTGGCACGCTATTTTTGTACATTCAATATTATACCTAAGTTGAACTCACTTGGAAACATTAATCAATCTGTTTACTGGTCTGAGGAGGTAGCAAGTTGTCAGGGTGAATTAGTGATAAAGTCTGAGGAACTTTAAAGACATATTTATAAAATGGTATTGAAAGGGTCTGAAACTGAATTTTCCCTAATTACCCATCTGACTGCTGCTGAAATTACCAGTGATTTGCAAGATGAAGACTGATAATTTCAGTGTAGGCAAGAATGATGTTCCAAACTCAGGAATTGTTTATGTATTTTATTATTTAAAAAAAGTGTGTGTGAGTCAAAGTAGGATCCAGTTGACAATTTCTGTGTTTCAAAAGCAGCAATAAGCTGAGAAATCAGAGGGCAGTGCCTTTGAACAGACTCTTTCCAGGACCCCTTAACTTAGCACAAGCCAGAAGAACAAATGTGAGTTGTGAGCAGGTTGCCAATATGCAACTAAATGCTATCAGCACTTCATATCACAATATTTAGGGTTGTTAGATTTAGCAAACACAAATAGAAGATATCCAATTAACTAAACTAACTTGTTGGCTTAGTGAATTCTCTGAAACAGCCAGAATGATCTTTAGGTAGATTCATCCATTATACCACAGATAAGATCCCAGCCTGACAAACACTTGGATTTGTCTTGTGAAAACCTCAACACACAACTCAGTCAAATCTGTCCAGATTTCTGACCTATAAAACTGTGAGTTAATAAATGGATATTGTTCTAAGCTGCTAAATTAATGGTCATTTTTCATGCAGAGATAGAAAACTAACCCAATTAAAAACCATAAAAATCATTATTTAAATGAAGCTTAATAGAGCATAATAGTTTAATAGACTTTCAAGTTGGTGCAGTAGTGAAGAATCTTCTTGCCAATGCAAGAAACATAGGTTCGATCCCAGAGTAGGGGCGATCACCTGGAGTGGGAAATGGCAACCCACTGCAGTATTCTTGCCTGGAAAATTCCAAGAGAGAAGCTTGACAGGATACAGTCCATGGGGTCACAAAGAGTAGGACATGACTGAGCAACTAAGCACACACAATAGTTTAATATTAAGTATCTTGGTAATAGCCACATGAAATAATAAAAAATATAAAAACAAAGATGAATCAAACATTAATAGGAAACTATATTGCTTAACTAAGAGAAATATAATTGCAGTTCATTTTATTTAAAAATGACTTCAGACAAGTAACTCTACTCTTTCTCAATTTCTTTATCTTCAAAATGGGATTAATATTGTATTTACCTGATAAATTTGATTAGGCTTAAATGAAATAATTCATATATAGCCCTAAAGATTGCATCTGCCAAGTAGCAACTGTTCAAAAAGCATTAGCTAATATAATAACTGCTTGGAAATATAGGTCAATGTATATTAAGGCCTTCTGTTAATATGACAGGAAAAATACCACTGCATTGAGATTCTCAACACTCAAGTATAAATTATTCAAGTATGAAATTATTATTATACTCTTGTAAGTATTTTATGTGTAATAATTTATTATATTGGATGTCTGGTGGCTCAGATGGTAAAGAATTTGCTTGTAATGCAGGAAGCCCAGGTTTGATTCCTGGGTAGGGAAGATTCCTTTTAGAAGGGAATGGTTGCCTACTCCAGTCTTCTTGCTGGGGAACTCCATGGACTGAGGAGACTGATGGGCCACAGTCCATGGAATCACAGAGTCAGACACAACTGAGTAACTAATATTTTCACACTCTCACATTTTATTATATTTTAAAAGTAAAAATCAAAAGTTATCACTCTTTATTCTGTCATTTATCCTCACATTATCATTTTGGTAAAAATTATTTTATTTGGAAAAAAAGGAAAATTAAATATTAACTAAATAACTCTATGCTCTTTTGGTATAGTGTTCCCCTTTGCAAATGCATTCATTTCCACTGATGTATTAAATGAATAGAATTATTTTACATTGTTTAAGAAATATCCTGGTTAAAATAGTTATGACTAGGACTTACTTACTTAGGGTGTCCAGGAAGCTCTGAGAAAGAGATTTTTGAGCTAAAGTATAAATGAGTATTATTGATGTAAAGAATGAGAAGTCTGAGATGGATAAAAGAAGGATTTTCATTTCATTTACTTTTGTCATTTGTTTAACAATTTTTGTAGGTGAATATTTCAAAGTTATTTTATTTACTTTTAAACCCCATTATAGGCAGTGATAACTTGCTGTCATCTAATGAAGAATGCCATCTAAAGCTGCTTATAAAAGGTGATGTCACATCAAACTCTTTGTGATAGTGTGTTATCTGTCTTTTTTCTTACCTTGCTACTGATGATTTACTGGAATTATTTTAGCCCCTGATCTCTTGTAAATCAGTGGTTGCTATAATCTAGGCAAGGTTGTTATTTATTTGCACAATTAATGATGCAGAAGACAATTCGTTGACACTTTGTCTATTTCAGAAGGCAGATGAACTATCTACACTTTGCTACATTATTCTAATTATTTTCAGGGGTCTAACTAATTATTTAATTAATAGATTAGATGAAGCCAGTCTGAAATGTCAGTTCCTACATGTCAGTTTCTAGTCAGTTTTAAAGTTTTTTTTTTCTATTTTTATAACTATTATTGATTTAAAGATGTGCTGGTTTAATATTTTGTATCTTCCTTTCTTCCTTCCTCCCTCCATCACTCCCATCCTTCTTTTGATTGTGTCAGATGTTAGTTGCAGCCGGTGGGTCTTAGATCTTCACTGGGGCAGGATCTTTAGTTGTAGCATGCAGACTCTTAGTTGCAGCACATGGGATATAGTTTTCTCACCAGGAATCAAACCCAGGTCCTTGAACTGCGAGTGCAGAGTTATAGACACTGGACCATCAGGGAAGTCCCTAACTCTTATGAACATATCAAGGGCCATTTTCCGAATGTTGCCTTTATTCAGGATTTACAGAATTGTGTACCTGTGAAATATACAGTAATATACCACACAGAGCCTTTAAAATGTGGCCCTTTACCTATTTAATTTACATGGCATTCATATTAATAATGGGCTTCCCAGGTGATGGTAGTGATATAGAATACATCTGCCAATGCAGGAGACATAAGAGATGCGAGTTCGGTCCCTGGGTTGAGAAAATCCCCTGGAAGAGGGCATGGCAACCCACTCCAGTATTCTTGCTTGGAGAATCCCAAGGACAGAGAGGCCTGGTGGGTTACTGTCAATGGGGCCTCAGAGTTGGACACAACTGAAGCGACTTGGCACGCACATGCTCATGTTAATAATATTGCCACAATACTTTGAAGTATGTTATACATTTTTATTTGCTATTGCTAAGCATTTGTCTGAAATATACTTACCAGCATTTGAAATAATGTTTAAATATTTGGAATAGTTTTATTAATCATACATGATCATGTATTTGGAGAAAGAAATTATTAGAACAAACTTCAGTACTGACTTACAGAAGTTCAAACCAACTATCCAATTGACATTTTTATCTAGATACCCTACAACTCAAATTTAGCATATCCAAAGCACTTACCAAAAAAGAGAAATAATGTAAAAGAATAATGTAAAATTCACTCAACTCAGAATGACTAAATAGATTATGATATATTCTTGGGATCAATTTACAGCTACAGCAGAACTGCATCTCAAAATAATGTTGTCTCATTTGACAAATTTTTCGGGAGACCAGTCCAAAACAGGAAGCTGTAATTAGAACTGACTCTTCTTTTTGCCATACATGCCCTCATAGCTCTTGAAGCAAGGAAAAGCAGTACATGCTGGTCATGCTTTTCAGCTAGCTCTGGACATCCAGTACCCCGCTAGGCCTTGTCACCCACCAGTCAGTTCCCGTTAGTACAGCTGAGTTTTAATACTATGTTTTTCTCCACAGTTTATTTTATTTAAAAAAATTAACTAGATAAAACGTATGAGCATCATGAAACCTGAAACCAGTGACTAGAATTGGTCACATTTTAAGTCTGTGTGTGTACAGAGACTGGGTTAGAGAAATGCAGAACGTCCTGGTAGTTACTCTGTTCCTTTCCTTGTAAATCTCCACAGATGATAATATGCTCCTTCCCTTTTCCTTATGCTTTGGTTCACTTTATTGGCATCTAGGATGTGAAGACAACTAAAGCTAAAGGTCAAAGATGAGGAGAAACAGCAGAAGATTTACTTCCTTCTTTTTTACCTTGTAAATCTTCCTTTGGCAACACACAGACCAGGAGATTAAGCAGACCAGGTGGCCCAGATGATCAGCTTTGCTATGCTGAGGAGGTTTAGTGTTCACAGTCAAGAGTTGTATTTTAATACTGTGAAGAAACAAGACATGCACGAAAGGTGGGGATTTACCAGTGAAGCAAAGATATATATTCTGATTGCTGCTGCTTCTTCTGATCCTAGTTTTTTGATATGTTTCTCTTCAGAGCCATTTCTATACTCACCATTGGCTAATTTTGAATGGATTTTGCTACATTCAATCTTTGCTGAATCACCTTTTGGTAACAGAGGTCTTTCTTTCTACCAATGTGCATTATGAAGTATCTTTCATATAAATATTTACCAAAAGAGAAAAAAAAAGTATAACAAGTGATTTAGTGTGATATAAGATTGTAATGAAAATAGAGAGATTTGACTCCTGGATCTGCTTTATGAATTAACTACTTCAGCAATAATGTACTTGTAAGATAGAGAGAGTCTGCTGAGCAGCCTTTGCTCTCTTCTGAGTCACTTTTGGATGCTGAATGCTGTTTGGAAACTCTAAAGAAATTTTTAAAATGCAGAAATACATGTGGATGACAAATCAGTTATAAAGGTTTTACTAAACTGTTATTTTTTTTTAACTGTTATTTTTAAATACAGTTCTACATTTTACTTTTTTTCTTGTATGGTTTACAGTACATAATATATTTTTGATTAAACAAATTCAATGCAATCCCTATCAAGATACCGGCGATATTTTTCACAGAACTAGAACAAATAATTTCAAGATTTGTATGGAAATACAAAAAACCACGAATAGCCAAAGCAATCTTGAGAAAGAAGGATGGAACTGGAGGAATCAATTTGCCTGACTTCAGGCTCTACTACAAAGCCACAGTCATCAAGACAGTATGGTATTGGCACAAAGACAGACATATAGATCAATGGAACAAAATAGAAAGCCCAGAGATAAATCCACATACATATGGACACCTTATCTTTGACAAAGGAGGCAAGAATATACAATGGAGTAAAGACAATCTCTTTAACAAGTGGTGCTGGGAAAACTGGTCAACCACTTGTAAAAGAATGAAGCTAGATCACTTTCTAACACCGCACACAAAGATAAACTCAAAATGGATTAAAGATCTAAATGAAAGACCAGAAACTATAAAACTGTTAGAGGAGAACATAGGCAAAACACTCTCTGACATAAACCACAGCAGGATCCTCTACGATCCACCTCCCAGAATTCTGGAAATAAAAGCAAAACTAAACAAATGGGATCTAATTAAAATTAAAAGCTTCTGCACAACAAAGGAAAACATAAGCAAACTGAAAAGACAGCCTTCCGAATGGGAGAAAATAATAGCAAATGAAGCAACTGACAAACAACTAATCTCAAAAATATACAAGCAACTCCTGCAGCTCAATTCCAGAAAAATAAACGACCCAATCAAAAAATGGGCCAAAGAACTAAATAGACATTTCTCCAAAGAAGACATACGGATGGCTAACAAACACATGAAAAGATGCTCAACATCACTCATTATTAGAGAAATGCAAATCAAAACCACAATGAGGTACCACTTCACACCAGTCAGAATGTCTGCGATCCAAAAATCTGCAAGCAATAAATGCTGGAGAGGGTGTGGAGAGAAGGGAACCCTCCTACACTGTTGGTGCGAATGCAAACTAGTACAGCCACTATGGAGAACAGTGTGGAGATTCCTTAAAAAATTGCAAATAGAAATGCCTTATGACCCAGCAATCCCACTGTTGGGCATACACACAGAGGAAACCAGAATTGAAAGAAACACATGTACCCCAATGTTCATCGCAGCACTGTTTATAATAGCCAGGACATGGAAACAACCTAGATGTCCATCAGTAGATGAATGGATAAGAAAGCTGTGGTACATATACACAATGGAGTATTACTCAGCCATTAAAAAGAATACATTTGAATCAGTTCTGATGAGATGGATGAAACTGGAGCCGATTATACAGAGTGAAGTGAGCCAGAAAGAAAAACACCAATACAGTATACTAACACATATATATGGAATTTAGGAAGATGGCAGTGATGACCCTGTATGCAGGACAGCAAAAAAGACACAGATGTGTATAGCGGACTTTTGGACTCAGAGGGAGAGGGAGAGGGTGTGATGATTTGAGAGAATGGCATTGAAACATGTATAATAACATGTAAGAATCGAAATGCCAGTCTATGTCTGATGCAGGATATGTCACGCTTGGGGCTGACGCGCGGGGATGACCCAGAGAGATGTTGTGGGGAGGGGGGTGGGAGGGGGGTTCATGTTTGGGAACACATGTACACCTGTGGTGGATTCATGTCAATCTATGCCAAAACCAATACAGAATTGTAAAGTAAAAATTAAAAATAAATAAATTAATTAAAAAAAAAAAAAGAAAATATATCAGAATACCAGCTCTAGTTTTGGTGGTTCAGATGATCAGCTTTGTTAATAAGACAAATTATTTAACCTTTTTGTTCTCTAGTAGCAACAATTCTAAAGTGAAAATTTGGTACTTAACTATTACACAGTTACTTCAACATTACTCTGTGCCTCTTCTTGCTTCATCTAGCATGATTTCATACTTGAATCTACCCTCATTTTAGATATTTGATGATACAGTAATTCTCTATATTTTAATTAAAGATTTAAGTTAAAATTAATGAATTTCATGGTCATGTTATTTATTTTACACAGCAAAGCAGTTTTCAGTTCATACATTTTTATCTTCATAGAGGTATAGATCTGAATATTTTCTTCACTCTATTCTATAAGTTTCAAGACTACAAGAAGTGAAAATACTAATTTATCTCAAAACATCAGAATGTAGCCAAGGAATCATCCTGAAAACAAGATTCTGAAATCTTAATGCATTGTGCTTCCAATTAGATTATATACTAAGCAATTTACTTGGAAATAAACATATAAAATTCTAGTAGTAAGATGATTAAAATCTGATATCCTACAAACAGAAGTTTTCATTGTCTAGATGATTTGGACAGAGACCTCAGGTATAATAGCTTTGGATTTCTTTCATGGCAAAATTATATTACATCTCTGCAATTTCCCTTTGGAAAAGATGCCAGGTGTGCTGCATATGGAGAGACAGTTGTGGTTTTATGGGACCTCCTCTCCCAAGCACATTAGTATATGTCACTCACAGTGGTCCTCTTTCGAGAAATGACAAATGTCCTCATGCACACTTACTGTCGAAAAAGACCTCAGCATCTGGAAAAAAAGGAAGGCATATTTTGATTTTATAGAGTGTGGAATGGGGTCTGAAGGAGTTTCCTGGTGCAGTTTAAATACCCATTATACAAGAAAGGGGTTTCTTGAGCACATGTACTTATGGAAAAGAGGCTATGGTTGCAACACATACTAATTTTAACTCAGGAATAAGCCACTCCAATTCTCACCTTCCATCCCAGCATACATGCAAATTTGCTCTGGATGTGTCTGAGCAAGTCACTTTGGATGTGTCTGACTCTTTGCCACACTACGGACTATAGCCTGCCTGGCTTCTCTGTCCATGGGATTCTCCAGGTAAAAATACAGGAGTAGGTCCCCATGGGTTCCTCCAGGAGATCTTCCTGATGTAGGGATCAAACCCATGTCTCCTGCATCTCCCACATTACAGGCAGATTCTTCACTATTGAGCCACTGGGGAAGACCCCATCCCAACACACATAAAAACAAAAAGAGAAAGATGTACTACATAAACAGATGAGAGGTCTCTGGTGACCCTGATGTTTGTGGAAATGATGAGAGATATTAAAATGAGATTAACAGTTCCATTTTATCTGCCCACAAGACAACTTTGAAGACCAGGTTTGGCCATCTTTCAGTGAACTAGGTCAATAGCGTGGTTTATGAAAGCCCTGTGGGCAGCAGTAGGTATGAAATAATTAGTACAAAGCACTGCTCAGTGGTACAGTTGCTTCGGCAGGATAGATGAATCTGAGGATTTGATTAGTTCCTTTTGTGTCCATAACCCCTGACTCTCTTTAGTTAATTGAAATTTTAAGTAAACCCGCTTGATAATAACTGGCCTCCTGGTAATGAGAGTATCAGAACCATGGTGACTTGCTAACAGAGTTTTAATTTGAATTTCATAATTAGCAACCCATTCTGGATATACCATTTTTGTTGTCAAACGGAAGACAAATTTGAAATATTAGCTGTTAATGTAATTTTAAAAAATGCTTTGTGGTCCTCCCACAGGAAAATCATGTTGAAGAAAAATCTTCCTCTTAGTGTTTCCTAGCTAGAGAAAGAATGAATACATTGATTGAACATTTTAAAAAGTAACTTTGTCTTTCATCTAAAATATATATATAAACAGTGAATTTATGTTTTTGTAGAAAAAATTTAGGAAAAGGCTTTAGTGGTGAAAATAATCAGTACCAGATTTAAATATCCATCAGAAAAAGCAAACAAAGAAAAAGATGAATGAAAAAAACACAAGAAAGATCCTAGTTTTGTTCCTCCACAAAACACTCAATCTCTATTCTTTCTGAATAGTAAATAGCTAGTCAGTATCTTTCCTGGTTACTGGAGAGGGATCTGGTAAGAGTATAATTGTGTCTATGTGTGAGTTACAATCTAATTAAAACAGGAAAATAAAACCTCACTAATAAGAACAAAAGTACTTGCTTGATATTCTCTAAAATATGACATGAAAACTTGATATCATGAGGGCATTAAAGAAAAACCGTAAAGAAAAAATATATCTTAAAATTCATTTCTTTCTTTTTTAATTAATAGGAGACACATAGGATTACAAATTACAATTTGAGAATTTTAAGTTAAAGTGTAAACAAAAATGCTTTTAAATAAATAATTTATTTATAAATATGAATAAAGAATTTTATTTTTAATTTTTAGGCAGTTGATGTTCTTAAGTAATAAATAACATTTTGATGCAGATATATTTTGCAGAAACAGAGGTATGAAAGCTACAGTCTATAATGTACTCTGAACATCATTATAAGAGTAAATAAAAATGTAACTTTTAAACTATGCTGGATATAAATAATTAGCATTTTATCAAATTAATAATCAAATATAATACAATTAATTTCCACTTTAATGAAACTTTCCATTTTCCTGGGTCTGGTCATTTCATTAGTTGTTCAGTATTTAATATTAAGAAGTAATCACTGACTTCAATCTCCTGTCTGGTCCTCTATTCAATTGTTTGATATCTAATATTAAAAAATAATCTCTGACTCCAATCTCCAGGTTTCCCTTGCAGTTTCTGTGATAGGGAGCAACTTGTTAGTGTGATACCATGCTCCTAATTAAAGACTGTGGCCCTAATCAGAGTCAGCATGGCAAAGGCATGAATCTGCAGGTTCACCTCTCTGAATACTAATTAGCATGTGAAAGCCTCAAGCTCCAGTCCTAATTTAGAATAAATGATCCATAAGCATTATGTTATTGAAATATCTATTTGATCTGAAATATTATTTATAGGGAATGATGTCAAAAGTCACCTAATTTTGAAAACCTTTCTGTATACACTTAATTAAACCTCTTAAGCTTAATTACTAATCCTTCAAACATTAAAAAAAAAAGTCTATGACAACTATGATTGATGATTAAAAACTAAAAAGTACTTATTACTAATACTGGGTAGCCAATATAATCTTCTAAATCTAAAATTATATATTAAACATAGAGGTAAAAAAAGAAGCAAATTAACTTCAAAACCTGAATTTGTTATGAATATTAAATAATAACTCAAACCTAAGTATACTTTCTTAGTTTGAAATGCCCTAAATAAGTCTAAAGCACCACATCTTATTTTAAAGTTTTAAAAGTAGTTAAAATTATGGTTTATGAAGTAAAAATAAATTATAGAAATGGAAACAAACAAAAAAAATTAACTGTGCTCCAACATTGCAACAATTTTACAAAAATACATGCTAAGTCACTTCAGTTGTGTCCGACTCTGTGTGACCCCATAGACGGCAGCCCACCAGGCTCCCCCATCCCTGGGATTCTCCAGGCAAGAACACTGGAGTGGGTTGCCATTTCCTTCTCCAATGCATGAAAGTGAAAAGTGAAAGTGAAGTCGCTCAGTCATGTCCGACTCTTAGCGACCCCATGGACTGCAGCCTACCAGGCTCCTCCATCCATGGGATTCTCCAGGCAAGAGTACTGGAGTGGGTTGCCATTGAACACAAGTAAATTATTTATTTTTTTACTCACTCTGCTTGAGTATTTTAGGAATCTTTCTCTTGTTCAGAGCCATTTTCAACACTACCAATATGAGTGTTCCTTATTTTTCTGAATAAAAAATAATTAATTTTGATTTTTTTTAATTCTAAAATATACTATAACACATCTCCAAAGATCCATGATACATGTAATGTTCTGCCACTTTTCTATGGGAATTCTTTCAGTTCAAGAATCATACTTCTTTATGCTTCCTTCTTTCATTGAAGAATGAAATTGGTGGTCATCAATGGCTACTAAGTTAAGGAAGCTGCAAATGGATATGTGATACTCTGCTCTTGAGTATAGTGCAAAAATGACAGAATGCATCATCCTTTGAACTATGCTGTACTGTGCTTGGTTGCTCAATCATGTCAGACTCTTTTGTTACCTAATAGACTGTAGCCAACCAGGCTCCTCTCTCCATGGAATTCTTTAGGCAAGGGTACTGGAGTGGGTAGCCTTTTCCTTCTCCAGGGGATCTTCTCAACCCAGGGACTGAACCTAGGTCTCCCAATTTGCAGGCAGTTTCTTTATGGTCTGAGCAACCAGGGAAGCCGACTTTGAATTACAGACCTAGGCTAGTGTCAAGAAAGTAAAGTTTCAGAGGTATTCATACCTTTAAATGGAAATTCACCTCATCAGTAGAAAAATGATTAAGAGTTGACTATTGAACTAGATAGAGAAATATGTACAGAATAGGACATTCTTTGACCAGTTTCTGTGACTTGAAGTCCTCAAACTTTCATGAGCTAAGTACCACATAAGGAGAGGAAAACCACCCTCCTTATCTCAACATCCTGAAATGCCCTAGTAAGACTGTTGTTTGTTTGTTTGCTTTTTCCTTCAAATACATTTTAGAGAAATGTTCTGGAAAGAACATTGCAAAAAATTATTCAAAATCTGTAACTTTGTAGAGCAGGAACTTAGGCTCTAATAAATGAGTTGCTTAAGTAAAAAGAGTTGTTATTCATTTCAAGACTGAGATTCAAATTCTTTATTTTTTAATTAGATCATTTTGCATTTATATCAGTTTAATTGCCATTTTAATATTTTCATACATACCTCTGCATGTAGTATGATCTTCACAACAACTGGTTGCATGAGAAAAAATTGTGATTTTTGTACCTCTACTAAGTCAACACATATGCTAAACCTCAGAAAGATGCAATACAGTATATTTGTTGCTCTAAAGAAATTTAGGATTTATTTTCAGTTATGTCCAAATGTAGTTAACACTTCATAAAGTTTCCCCAAATGTCCAATTCACTAAGACAATATGACTCAGAAACTAAACTGAATTCTGAGAAAACCTTAAGCTTTTTATTTGTGAAAAGCTTTAACCTTGCCAATAACAGTACAGGAAATGTCATTTTTCATCTGGCTTCAGCCAGCTTCTTATGGATCTCCACAGAACTGCTCCAGTTCTCTTTGCCATGGAACTGAGAAAATTGAAGCTATTCATCAATTGCAAAGAGTGGCATGCTAGGGTGTGAGACTTTCACTGACTTTCTTTTGACCTTGGTTTCTTTGGTGATTTAATGTAGGTGAAATACCCCTAGCTGGTGAATATTTCAAGGTCATTTTCAGGGTGGAATAAAAAAGGTGTGAGCTAATATTGATTGATCATCCCTATTTAAATTTGATAAATTATATATCTAATGACAAATTAATGTTCTTTAGTCTTTAGTGACATGAGCTATTGTGAGAAACAGTGTTTATGAAAAAATGACAGTTTACTTATTCAGTTTTTTCCAATTACCAGTCCTTGTATTCTTTTTGTATATATAATCAATTATAATGCATTCTGCCAAATAAATTTGTGAGTATAAATGTTTGACTGAATCCATTCATACTACCGGAAACTAATCTGAAAATTGGTGGGTAAAGTCACCTCTATTTATGAATTCAGCATGCATCTCAGAATTCACTATCATCATCTTTTGGCAAGATGATCTGTATGAACCTCATATCTTAACTTCTGAGAATCCTAGAACTGGTGCTTACCTGACCTAATGGAGACAAAAAATAAAATAACATCTGATTTTCATTGACCACTTTTGGGGCAGTTAAATTATTGAAAGTAATATGTACCAAATTTGTGATTTAAAAAATCATATTTGTTATATTAAAATGTTGACCTGGCAAGGATATTTTATATTTTTTTGTTGGAAAAATACTGACAAATCATTTACATGAATATGGAGGAGAAATGCCTAATAATTTCTCACCTCCCATAAATATTCTTTAACCTTGGAATAACTGTCTTTGTGCAAAATGATGACAATGTTTTAATAGTGATTAAGGTTGTTTTCCCACATGTCTTTAAAGGTATTCTTTTTCCTGTTGTTTCTTGTTTCTTTCTTTTCATTTGGACTTTACCAAAAAAAAAAAAAAATCATTGCATGAGATAAAAAAAGGCACTTAGAATTTTATGTGTTATGGCTATACACTGTTGAATGTTCAGGGTCATACTTCTGTTTTAAATAAAATTTAATCTACAAAACATGACTCTTAGATACAAGAGAACTAAGTGAAGACAAATGAAGTACATATTTTCCAGGGTAGAATTGTAAGTCACTTTTCATAAAACACAGCCAGTAATGAGGCATTTTGAAAGTTTAACTTTGAGTCTTTTATTTCTGAATAGGACTTTATTTTCTGTGGTAAATAGGTGCTTTAAATACATGGTAGCTGCATATTATGGTTAGATGGCATTATGGAAACAGGAAGGTAGGTATATGATAAAATTTTTCATATTCTTACCCTAGTTTGAGTAACTCTTACTTATCTTTTAATCTATATAAGACTTATCTAAAGGAAAGTGATAACAAATATGTCAGATTTTGTTCAAATTAATGAAGTACTTCATTTTTTAATTTACTTTTTAAAGATGTACAATGATTAATTTTAAAATAAACAATTTTCTAATGTTATACATTGATTTTCATTGCAAATGTCTGTGATGAAAATGATTCAATTTAATACAAATAAAATTTCCAACTTAATACAGATAACAGGTAGTAGATTTAAATACTTTTTTCGTTTCTTCTAAAGTTAAATATGCTAAAAGTCTAAGTACAAAATGATACTACTAAAGTAAAATGTTCTTTAAGATAAAATTAAAAAATAAAAAATCCCCGTGGAATGTTACCACCACTGTACTCAAGGGATTTCTCTGAAGCTTTGCTTAGAGTTCAGTGATGCACATTGATTCATGAATTTGTTAGAACATATTTTGCATTTTTACCTTTAAACTAGCAGTTTCCAAATATTTAAAGATTTTGTCTGTAAACTCAGTATGAATTAAAAATTATAATTTTTTAGGCTTCCAATAAAAATTTCAGTTTACTCTCAATGATTTCCGGAGAAGGCAATGGCACCCTACTCCAGTATTCTTGCCTGGAAAATCCCATGGGCAGAGGAGCCTGGTGGTCTGCAGTCCATGGGGTCGAGGAGAGTCTGACACGACTGAGCGACTTCACTTTCACTTTTCACTTTCATGCATTGGAGGAGGAAATGGCAACCCACTCCAGTGTTCTTGCCTGGAGAATCCCAGGGATGGGGCAGCCTGGTGGGCTGCTGTCTATGGGGTCACACAGAGTCGGACATGACTGAAGTGACTTAGCAGCAGCAGCAGCAGCTCAATGATTTCAATATGTTTTTTAATTGGCATAAAAATATGCAAAAATAGTTTCCATTCTCTAAACATGCTCAAATAGAAATGTTATTTTAAATTCAATGTAACACTATATCAACATATTATTCATAAATTGTTTTATTTATTTATTTATTTATTTAGTATATACCATTACCCCTGCATATTAGAGTATGAACAAAAATAATTTTTGTAGGTATTTAACTACAATACAGATCAAGACCTTATGGAGAATTCCCAGGACAGAACTCCCACCCCCATGTTTTCTGTTTGCCTTTTATTTGGGGCTGGTACACGGGGATGGCCCAGAGAGATGTTGTGGGGAGGGGGGGTGGGAGGGGGGTTCATGTTTGGGGATGCATGTACACCCGTGGTGGATTCATGTCAATGTATGGCAAAACCAATACAGAATTGTAAAGTAAAAAATAAAATAAAATAAAATAATAAAAAAAAAGAAAAACTTTAGTCAAATAATAAATTTAATCAGAGAAGTGTGAAAATGTAGAAAGGAAGGGAAAACAGTCAAGCAAGTCCAAATGACAAAAGCCATTAAATAAAGTCAAGGACCTTTATTTCCTTCTCTAAAGGCTATAGATAATATACTTTGAGCTGTTTTGTAGATATTGAAACCCCCCACCAGGTGGAAGAACCTAACTACATGATGAGCAGATTGTAGCTATGACATAGCTGACACAGTTCTAAGAGAAAAAAAAAAGTAGAAGTCTCTCAGTCATGTCAAACTCTTTGTGACCCCATGGACTATGCAGTCTGTGGACTTCTCCAGGTCAGAATACTGGAGTGGGTAGCCTTTCCCTTCTCCAGGGGATCTTCTCAAACCAGGGATCTAACCAAGGTCTCCTGCATTGCAAGCAGATTCTTTACCAACTGAGCCATCAGGGAAATCCACAATTCTAAGAACTGGCCACAAAGAAAAGGGAACACACCAACTCTGAAACTGATTAACTGTACTCAACACAAGCAGGAGGATGCTGATCAGGCCACCAATGACCAATTTCAAGATGACTGTCGCCCTGACTGTGCTCTTTCTACATGTAGCCCCTTCTCTCCACTTATACACCCTTGAAATTCCCTTTAAAAGCTTGTGTCCCCTGGTTGTCAGTGGGGAGCAGACAATAAGGCATGAGTCTGCCTTCTCCCCCAGTTGCACTCCTCTGGAATAAACCAAACTTTTCTTTCCACCAACCTCTCCTCTCCAGTATTGATTTTTGAGTGCCGAACTGCAGTTGTACCTGAGTTTCAATAGCATCTATGTAGGTGGCACTAGTGGAAGAGAATCTGCATCCCAATGCAGGAGACACAGGCTCGATTCCTGATTTGAGAAGATTCCCTGGAGGACAGCGTGACAATCCACTCCAGTATTCTCGTCTGGAAAATCCTATGGACAAAGGAACATGGCAGGCTACAGTCCGTGGGACCACAGAGAATCAGGCATGACTGAGCAACTAAGCACACAGTACATACTCAAGACCAAGTTATAGAATCTACAAGCTATCACATTGGCTAAAATAGAAAAGAAAATCCCTGGACGATAGGGAAAAGAACTTTCAAATGTAAAAAGTATTAATCAGAAAGAAGACAATGTCTACAGATCACTTAGTATGCAGTAATCTGCTAATTTTATGATTTCTAATTTTCATTTAATTGATTCAAATTTCTTAATTAGGAAATAAAACATACAATGTTTCCATTGTGGACTTTCATTATATATGATGGACTATGATACAGTTGTTTTTCTCTTTTAGAAGATGCTAGCTACTAAAAATAGAATGCAAAAAATGAATATGTATTTGAAATACAGATGTTTGAAAAAATAGGTATAAAGTGAAGTAAAAGATAACTGAATAAATACAGTTATATGTGTATATTATGTACAGAATTTCTAAAGCTGCATCTCTTCACTTAAATAATAATTTAAGGGAAACTAGCACCATATAGATACAAACATTAATGTAGGTACTATTAAGGGTTTACTGTTGTTTTACTTTTGTCTAGCTATATTAAGCTATATTGATTGACAGTAATGGAAATTGATAACAGCAAAGAATAGAACAACTGATTGAGTGAATCATGATCTTTTGTAATTCTCGGCATTTCATCTAGAGCATTAGATGGTAACAATGTTTGATGAAGGATCATTCTTAATATGTTCATGAGATAATAAGCAAGAATAATTTTGAACATTAAATATGTGCATTTTTATTTTGCATTCCATAAATGGTAAACATTATATTGGTTAAAGAGTATAAAGTATAAAGAGTACAGAGAATAAAGTAAGCAGTGGAATTCAGTTCATCTTTTCAATAATCATATATTCTAGTTACTGAGACTCTTGTAGTCAACTGACTACATATATACTAAAATGAAGCAATAAGGCCAGTTGATAAAATATTGAAATATTTCCTTAGCATTTTTGGTAAGCAGATACATCCTCAAGTCCCATGAGTGACCCATCACTACTTTCTCCACACCATCCACTTTCTGGAAAGTATCTTAGTGAGAAGGATATAAAATATGGACTCCAGTTCTGGTGCTCACCTTCCCCACATACTGAAAGAATAATTTATTAAAATAGTAAATAGATGGCAAAGAGATAAGGCCTGAGGTGGGAACATACTTCTGTATTTGAAGAACAAGGCCATCCACAATGATAAGCAGTGATCCACCAAAAATAGTGCTAATGGTCAGAAGCAGAGGACCTATCGTGATATGGTGAAGTGTTGTGATTTTGAATTCAGTTCAGTCGCTCAGTTGTGTCTGAATCTTTACAATCCATGAATTGCAGCACGCCAGGCCTCCCTGTCCATCAACTTCCAGAGTTCACTCAAACTCATGTCCATCAAGTCGGTGATGCTATCCAACCATCTCGTCCTCTGTTGTCCCCTTCTCCTCCTGCCCCCAATCTCTCCCAGCATCAAGGTCTTTTCCAATGAGTCAACTCTTCGCATGAGGTGGCCAAAGTATTGGAGTTTCAGCTTTAGCATCATTCCTTCCAAAGAACACCCAGGACTGATCTCATTTAGAATGGACTCGTTGGATCTCCCTGCAGTCCAAGGGACTCTCAAGAGTCTTCTCCAACACCACACTTCAAAAGCATCAATTCTTCAGGGCTCAGCTTTCTTCACAGTCCAAATTTCACATCCCTACATGACCACTGGAAAAACCATAGCCTTTACTAGATGGACCTTTGTTGGCAAAGTAATGTCCCTGCTTTTCAATATGCTATCTAGGTTGGTCATAACTTTCCTTCCAAGGAGTAGGCGTCTTAATTTCATGGCTGCAATCACCATCTGCAGTGATTTTGGAGCCCCCCAAAATAAAGTCTGACAGTTTTTCCACTGTTTCCCCATCAATTTCCCATGAAGTGATGGGACCACGTGTCATGATCTTAGTTTTCTGAATGTTGAGCTTTAAGCCAACTTTTTCACTCTCCTATTTCACTTTCATCAAGAGGCTTTTTAGTTCCTCTTTTGTTGTGATTTTATTATGTGTTACATACAAAAGCACTAGAATGTGTAAATGAGAGAAGAAATAAGACAAGTTTATGTTGCAAAAATATTATACAACTTCTCTGTAGAGAATGGATCGGAATTTTCTCATTCTTTTCTAGACAAACTTTGAACTATTTAAAACCAATTGTATGATTAACTTTCATCTGAACTAGTAAGCTACCCAAATATTTAATAGTCACACAATGACTAGAGACACTGCTGAATTGTAGATCTGGTTTGGACAGAAAGTATTTTTATATTTAATTTGGATCTTACACTTGGAAAGAAGATTATGAATGTTAATCATAATGTAGAATACTGCCATCCCTCACTAGAACTATGTCCACTGATCAAATCTGGTGATTTCTCAAGGAAAGAAATTTTTCTCTCAAATTTTGTTTACTTCACCATACAAATGGGTTTCAAACTCAGAGGGCTACACAAATGAAGCAAGTTATAACAAAAAATGAAGTGTATTCAGTAAAGTATAATGAATAATGACAGGAGTGAAAGTATTTGCCACTCAATTGTGTCTGATTCTTTGCGACCCCTTGAACTGTAGCCCACAAGGCTTCTCTGTCCATGGAATTCTCCAGGCAAGAATACTGAAGTGTGTTGCCATTCCCTTAGCCAGAGGATCTTCCTGACCCAAGGATCAAACCTGGGTCTCCTGCAGGTCTTCTTCATCACAGGCAGATTCATTACCATCTGAGCCACCAGGGAAGCCTCAAAACAGGGGTAGATTTCCTGTTTATCACCACACACAAACAAAAAAATATCCAAGTATCTTTTTGACACACAATTGAGGACAAAGAAAATCAATTTGTGTGCAGTTTCAGAAATGAATAAGAACATATTTTACAAAGATGATTGAAAAGTCTGTTTCCCTGATTTCTTAAATGGAACTGGAAAATGCTTTAGGAAAGTTCTTTGAAGGAAAGTTTTAGCTACTGAATATAAGTTGGTGATGACTCTCAAGAAATTTATCTGATATCAATGAAGAAACCATATATACAAAACCTCACAGAATTTTAGGATAGGTTGGAAACTGTTATAATGATTGAGCTCAAATCTTTTAATTTTCAAGCAAAGAGAATGAAGATTTGGGGCTTCCCAAGTGGCACTAGTGAAAAGATGCTGCCTGCCCAGTGCAGGAGACATAAAAGACATGAGTTCAATAGCTGAGTTTGGAAGACCTCCTGGAGGAGGGCATGGAAACCCACTACACTATTTTTGCCTGGAGAATCCCATGGACAGAGAAACCTGACAAGCTTTGGTCCATACAGTGCCAAAGAGTTGGACACTAGTGAAATAACTTAGCACACACACACACATTCTCTATAATATGCAATTTTCATAGGAATCATAACACTTGGAAAAAGAGAGGATATTTTCATTAACTTCTCCCAGTAAGTATAAATGAAGAAAGATTTTCTTAGGCATTTTTCAACATCTGAGAGGTCATTCAAGAGATCTGCTGAATAGTTTCAATGTTTGAACTGGATTCACTACTGTGAAAGTATGATGACTTCAAATAACATCAAGAGATGATTTTGCTTTATGAATGGTATAGCCTCCTGTCAACTCTTAAAATGACCCAGAACCCATTGTGCAGCCTTTTCATAATGATCTTATCTTAGAACTGTTATCACAGTATAAAATTGTATACCTTTTGAAAAAGGAGATTTTTTTTTTGTTTTCTATTGTTTCTGTCATCCATTACTCTTCTTGGAACAAATGTAGATTATATTTATATTTTTATTCTAGAATTTAGTTTAGAATTGTAGAAATATCTAAATCTGTAAAAAGTGAAATTCATGTTATCCAATTCCCAATTTGATTTGGTGTCTCATGGGATGGGTCCACGTGTTATGTAAATAGGAAGTTAAAGGAGGAGACAAACACAAGTTCTAGTCACTTCTATTCACATGCAGTACAAAGCTCAATATGGATCAGAATGATATTTGAGAGCCTTTTAATAGTGAAAAAGCTGGTTTAAAAATTACATTCAAAAAAAATGAAAATCATGGCATCTGATCCCATCACTTCTTGGCAAATAGATGGGGAAACAATGGAAACAGTGACAGACTTTATTTTTTAGGGCTCCAAAATCACTGCAGATGGTGACTACAGCCATGAAATTAAAAGACACTTTCTCCTTGAAAGAAAAGCTATGACAAACCTAGACAGCATATTGAAAAACAGAGACATTACTTTGCCAGAAAAGGTCTGTACAGTCAAAGCTATGGTTTTTCCAGTAGTCATGTACAGCTGTGAGAGTTGGACAGTAAAAAAGGCTGAATAAGGAAGAACTGATGCCTTTGAAATGTGGTTCTGGAAAAGACTCTTGAGACTCCCTGGGCAGCAAGGAGATTAAACCAATCAAACCTAAAATATATCAATCCTCAACATTCATTTGAAGGACTGATGCTGAAGCTGAAGCTCTAATACTTTGGCCACCTTCTGCAAAGAACCAACTCATTGGAAAAGACCTTGATGCTGGGAAAGATTGAAGGCAGAAGAACATTGTCCTATGTTAAAGGAGACAACAGAGGATGAGATGGTTGGATGTCAATGGACATGAGTTTGACCAAACTCGGGTAGATGGTGAAGGACAGGGAAGTCTGGTGTGCTGCAGTCCATGGGGTCGTAAAGAGTCGGACATGACTGAGCTACTGAACAACAATAGTGACAAGTTTTTACCACAGACTTTGAAGTATGTGACAGTGTTCCTTACCTAAACAGTGAACAAGGCACGTGGCATGTCACTCATAATCCTCCATGTCTGTCAAGAAGTCAGGTCACTTAGGTAGCTTCAGGGTGTTCCATGAAAATTGAAAAACTTTTTCACAAGTGTCTTAGACAGTATTCACTGTATGTAAGCTATAAAATCTATTCCAAGAATTTGATAGTGCAAGAAAAAAATCTCAGTTAGAGATATAAAGAACAATATGTGAGCTAAATTACTGATTTGTCTTTTGATTAATAAAAGGGAATACACTAAATTAAAAACCCTTATATATTAAAGTGTAAAAACCATGCATTGTGTGTTATAGAGTTTTTAGAAATACTGTCTTGACTCTGTTTTGGAACCCTAGCTAGTGGCCTGACAGTTCCTTTTCTCGAGGAGCAAATTAAGTTCACACCTCATCTTCTTCTCTGATCAGTCTCTCACACTCCAGGGCCAGTATTAGCACCAGGCCCAGGTATTAGCCACTTAGGATATATCTCCTATGTTCTAGATCCCAGGAAATTATTCAAATTAGTAAATGTTACCCTGTTTGTGTAATGTAAGCTTCTCCCTACAACTCCAGCTTGCTGTTATCCTGTCTTCTGGTTCGATCCATTATGTGACCTTGTCTGGCAATCTTATCTGTTTTGGACCTATAAGTAAGAAACAAACAAACAAACAAAAACAAAAAAACCTTGATCTTTTAGCTATCTGAGTGTACTTGTGTTGCTTTCCAACCAAATCTTTAAATCTTATAAAACATTGTGATATAGTATAAGTACTGGACCAGACCACATTGTACATGTGTCATAATTAAAATGCTGTCATTTCTAAACTAGATAATGTATAACAGATATGACGGCCAGATGAAAATCATCCTCATTGAGACCATATACTATGAGGGTGAGGTGATACTTCTTTTACTGCCTTGACTACTGTGTCAGATGGAAGTCATCTTGCCCTAATACACAGCATGGGAATTCTTAAATTAGTATATATAACTATACATGCACACATACATGTGTTACTGGTAGGACAATGATTTCCTAGGTTCTTGTATTCTCAAGGGAAAAAATTAGACAAAAAACATTGAACAGTTTCAAACAACATGAGTTTTATTAAGCAAAGCAAGAGTACACTTTTGAAAAAAGATGATAATGGGCTATCTAGAAATCAAAAGCAACCCCACAATGAGGTTGAGTTTGGTAATTTAGAGTGTGGCAGCCCCTTCCCCTGTCCTACATCATTTGAATGACAAGTTGATTGACAGTTTAGGTTATACAACTTTTCTCCTAGTGTGCAGGTGCTTACTTACAAGAACTCAAGCATAACCCAGACTAGGAGGTTAGACCACAATGCTAATTTATTATAAATATGGCAAAGTGGGCCCCCAGTTACTTCGAGTCACTTTTAATCTTGGTGCACTTGTGACAGCTTGTTTTGGTGATTTTATCTTGTTTGGCCTGGATAAGATTGGAAACTTAGCCTTGGTCCTTGGCTAGAAGAATGAGGCACTCTGGATACTGATTACCAGTATCCAGAAGAGAGAGGGAAAGATGATCCCTGCCAGAACGAGGTGGGATCTGCTTATGTCTGACTAGCTACCTAACAGATGCATTCAGTTGAAAGAACATATACATTTTATATGTATTATCTTTTTTTATTGTAAGCATTATTTATTGTAATCAATGACAAACATTCAAAGCAGTACACTTATGAATTTACATAATTCTTCATTTGTCCATTTTATTTGTTAATTTTTTATTGGGGGATTATTGCTTTACAATGTTGTGGTGGTCTCTTCTGTACATCAATGTGAATCAGTCATAATTATATATATATATATATATATATATATATATACATATCCTCTCCCTCTTGAGCCTCCCACCCCCTCCATCCCACCCCTCTAGGTCTTCACAGAACAATAAGTTGAGTTCCTTGTGTTATACAGAAGATTCCCGTTAGTTATCTATTTTACACATGATAGTGTGTATATGTCGATGCTACATTCTCAATTTGTCCTACGCTCAAATTTCCCTGCTGTGCCCACCGGACCGTTCCCTATGTCTATAATCTCTATTCCTTCTCTGTAAATTGGATCATCAGGATTATTTTTCTGGATTCTATATATATATGCATTATTCTCTGTATGACTTATTTCAGTCTGTATAACAGGCTCTAGGTTCATCCATCTCACTACAACTGACTCAAATTTGCTCCTTTGTACAACTGAGTAATATACAATTAAATGTTTATATAATGTATATACATTTAATTGTATATATGTACCTTGGGACTGCCCAGGTGGCACAACTGGTAAAGAATACTCCTGCCAACGCAAGAGACATATGTTTGATCCCTGGGTTGGAAGATTCTCTGTAGTAGGAAATGGCAATCCATTCTGGTATTCTTGCCTGGAAAATTCCATGGACAGGGGAGGTCTGGCAGTCCATGGAGTTGCAAAGAGTAGAACATGACTAAGAGCCTGAGAACACACACAGCATACACACACCACAGTTTCTAAATTCATTCATCTGTTGATGGACATCTACATTTCTTTAATGTCTTGGCTATGGTAAATAGTTATGACCAACGTAGACAGCATATTAAAAAGCAGAGACATTACTTTGCCAACAGAGGTCCATCTAGTCAAGGCTATGGTTTTTCCAGTAATCATGTATGGATGTGAGAGTTGGACTATAACAAAAGCTGAGCACTGAAGAATTGATGCTTTTGAACTGTGGTGTTGGAGGAGACTCTTGAGAGTCCCTGGACTGCAAGGAGATCCAAACAGTCCATCCTAAAGGAAATCAGTCCTTAATATTCATTTCAAGGACTGATGCTAAACTGAAACTCTAATACTCTGGCCACCTGATGCGAGGAGCTAACTCATTGAAAAAATCCTGATGCTGGGAAAGATTGAAGGCAGGAGGAGAAAGGGATGACAGAGGATGAGATGGTTGGGTGGTATCACTGACTCAATGGACATGAGTTTGAGTAAATTCCAGGAGTTGGTGATGATCAGGAGGACAGGGAGGCCTGGCAGGCTGCAGTCCATGGGGTCACAAAGAGTCGGACACGACTGAGCGACTGAACTGAACTGATGGTAAATAGAGCTGCAATAAACATTAGGGTGTCTGCATCCTTTTAAATTGTGGTTTCTCAGTGTATATGCCCAGTAGTAGGATTGTTCAGTCCTATGAGAGTTTCTTTCCTCATTTGTTAAGGAATCTCCATATAGTTCTACATATTGGCTGTATCAGTTTACATTCCCACCAACAGTGCAATAGAATTTCCTTTCTCTTTATCCTCTCCAGTATTTTTTATTCATAGATTTTTGATGATGCCGTTTCTCACTGGTATAAAGTAACACCTCATTGTAGTTTTGACTTGCATTTCTCTAATAATAAGAGACTTTGAGCATCTACTAATGTGTTTATTGGCCATTTGTCTGTCTTCTTGGGAGAAAATGTTTAGGTCTTCTGCTCATTTTTTGATTGTGCTATTCCTTTTTTCTGATATTGAGTTGCATGAGCTACTTATATATTTTGGAGATTAATCATTTGTCAGCTACTTTCTCTTATTCTGAGGGTTGTCTTTTAATCTTGATTTTTGTTTATTTTACTGTGCAAAAGCTTTGAAGTTTAATTAGGTCTAATCTATTTTTTGTTTTCTTTTTATTTCCACCTACTATAGGGAGTGGATCAAAGAAGATCTTCCTGTGATTTATGTCAAAGTGTGTACTGCCTATTATTTCCTCTAAGTATTTTATACTTTCTGGCCTTATATTTAAATCTTTAATCTATTTTTAGTTTATTTTTTATTTTTAGTGTTAGAAAGTGTTCTAGCTTCATTCTTTTATATGTAGCTGTTCCATTTTCCCAACACCAATTATTGAAGAGGCTATCTTTTCTCCATTAAATATTTTGCCTCCTTTGTTACAGATAAAATGCCTCTAAGTGTGTGAGTTTATCTTTGGACTTTCTTTCTTGTTTCATTGGTGTATTTCTGTTTTTGTGCCAGTACCACACTGTCTTGATGTCTATAGCTTGGTAGTATATTCTGAAGTCAGGACGAATTATGTTGCAGTTCTGTTTTTCTTTCTCAAGATTGCTTTGGCTATTTGGGGTCTTCTGTACAAACTCTAAATTTTTTTGGTCTAGTTCTAGTGAAAAATACCACTGGCAGTTTGATAGGGATTGCATTGAGTCTGCATATTGTTTTGAGTAGTATAGGTATTTTCATCATATTATTTCTTCCAGTCCTAGAACATTGAGTCTTCTTTGATTCCTTTCATCAGTGCTGTACAGTTTCAGCGTACAGGTCCTTAGTCTCTTTATGTAGGTTTACTACTAAGTACTTTACTCTTTTTGTTGCAGTGATGGATGGGAATGTTTCCTTAATTTCTCTTTCTGATTTTTCATTGTTAGTGTACAGGATGCAGGGTTTTTTGAGTATTAATTTTATATTCTAAAACTATGCTATTTCACTGATTAGCTCTAGTAAGAATAATTTTCTGGTGACATTTTTGGATTTTCTATGTATAGTATTATGTCATCCAATCTGGATTCCTTTTATATAGTTGTTTTTCCTCGCTGATTGTCATAAGTAGGACTTCCAAAACTATATTGAATAAGA
Source organism: Oryx dammah (assembly GCF_014754425.2). Taxonomy (NCBI): domain Eukaryota; kingdom Metazoa; phylum Chordata; class Mammalia; order Artiodactyla; family Bovidae; genus Oryx; species Oryx dammah. Next base: position 8,142,406 of record NW_024070208.1, read on the forward strand.
ACCTATATTGAATAATAGTGGACACTCTTGTCTTGTTCATGGCCTTAGATGAAATATCTTCAGTATTTCAGTGCTGAGAATAATGTTTGCTGTGGGTTTGTTCATATATTGCATTTACTATGTTAATATATGTTCCTTCTATGCCTACTCTCTGGGGTGTTTTTATTATAAATCGCTGTTGAATTTTGTTGAAAACTTTCTCTGTGTCTATTGAGATGACAGTATGGATTTTATCTTTCAATGTGTTAATATGGTGTATCATATTTATTGATTTGCACTTATTGAAGAATCCTTACATCCCTGGGATAAACTCCACTTGACCATTGTGTATGATCCTTTTAGTGTGTTGTTGGATTCAAAATTCTAGAATTTTGCTCAGAATTTTTGCATCTGTGTTCATTACTGATGTGTTTAGTTGCTCAGTCATGTCTGACTCTTTTCTACCCCATAGACTGTAGCCTGCCAGGCTCCTCTGTCCATGGGGATTCTCCAGGGATGAATACAGAAGTGGGTTGCCATGCACTCCTCCAAGGGATCTTCCCAACTGAAGGATCAAATTTAGATCTCTCACATTGCAGGTGGATTCTTTACTGTTTATAATAAATATATCTTCTTTTGGATTGATCTCTTGACCATTATTTTGTGTCCTTTCTTGTGTAATGATCCTTTCTCTTGAAATCGATTTTATCTGATATGAGTATTGCTATTTCCACTTTTTTTTTAAATTTCCATTTGCTTGGGATGTCTTTTCCCAGCCCCTCAATTTCAGTCTTTATGTGTTCCTAGGGCAGAAGTGAGTGTCTTGTAAATAGTGTATATAGGGGTATTATTTCTGTTGAACACAGATGTAGTTCAGCTGGTCTGTGTCTTTTGGCTGGAGAATTTATCTGTTTACATTTAATGTAGTTATTGACATGTATGAACTTATTACTATTTACTTTATCATTTTGGTTTTTTGTGGGTTCTGTCTTTTATCTTGTATTTCTTGTATAAAGAAGTTCCTTTAGTATTTGTTGTAAAGCTGGTTTGGTGGAGGTGAATTCTCTTAACTTTGGCTTATTTGTAAAGCTTTTGATTGCTTCATCAAATCTGAATGATATACTTGCTGATTAATCTTGATTACAGGGTTTTTTTTTTTTTTTTCCCCTTTCATCACTTTAAGTATATCCTGACACTTCCTTCTAGCTGGCAGAGTTTCTGTTGCAAAATCAGTTGTTAGCTGTAGGCTGATCCCCTTATATATTATTTGTTGCTTTTCTCTTCCTGTTTTTAATATTTTTCTTTGTGTTTAATTTTCATTAGTTTAATTAATATATATCTCAAATGTATCTCTTTGAGTTTATCCTGTATGGAACTCTCTGGGCGTCCTGGACGTGGATGACTATTTCCTTTCCCATGTTAAGGGCAGTTTTTGTCTATAGTCTTCTTGAATATTTTCTCATACCCTTTCTTTTCCTCTTCTTCTTCTGGGACCCATATAATTCAGATGTTGATGTGATTAACATTGTCTAAGATGTCTTTGAGACTGTCCTAATTTCTTTTCATTCATTTTACACTTCTCTGCTTCAGTTATTTCCATTATTCTGTCTTCCAGTTTATGCATTCATTCTTCTGCCTCAGTTATGCTATTGTTTACTTCTAGTGTATTTTTATACTCAGCTATTGTATTGTTCCCATGCAATATTGCTCTGTACAGCATCAGACCTTGCTTCTATCACCAGTCACATCCACAACTGGGTGTTGTTTTTGCTTTGAGTCCATCCCTTCATTCATTCTGGAGTTACTTCTCCACTGATCTCCAATAGCATATTTGTAACCTACAGACCCGGGAAGTTCCTCTTTCAGTATCCTATCATTTTGCCTTTTCATACTATTCATGGGGTTCTCAAAGGAAGAATACTGAAGTGGTTTGCCAGTCCCTTCTCCAGTGGACCACTTTCTGTCATATCTCTCCGTCATGACCTGCTCACCGTAGGTGGCCCCGCATGGCATGGCTTAGTTTCATTGAGTTAGATAAGGCTGTGGTCCATCTGATCAGATTGGCTAGTTTTCTGTGATTATGGTTTCAGTGTCTGCCCCTGATGCCCTCTCGCAACACCTACGGTCTTACTTGGGTTTCTCTTACCTTGGATGCGAGATATCTCTTCACGGTTGCTCCAGGAAAGCACAGCTACTGATTCTTACCTTGGATGAGGGGTATCTCCTCATAGTCACCCCTCCTGACCTTGAACGTGCAGTAGCTCCTCTCAGCCCTGCTGCTCCAGCACAGCCACCGCTCCTTTTATAGAGCTGTCACTCTCTTTTATGAAATTTTTCAAAGCACCACTTCTTGATAATTCTGCAGCAGTCCCAGCCAGGATGATTGCACATACAGAACTTAAATGCAACAGAGAGTTTCATCCAGCACCAAGGCATACACTGGCTTTCATGTCTTAGATTCCAACAGTCCACATTTCTTCCTGCTCCCTTTCTTCCTGTTACACAGGGAGCACGCAGCTCAGGAGTGGTCAAATTGGAAGTGGTCAAACAGGAGATGGCAAGAGTGAACATTGACATTCTAGGAATCAGTGAACTAAAATGGACTGGAATGGGTGAATTTAACTCTGATGACCATTATATATACTACTGTGGGCAGGAATCCCTTAGAAGAAATGGAGTAGCCATCATGGTCAACAAAAGACTCAAAAAAACAGTACTTGGATGCAATCTCAAAAATTACTGAATGAACTCTGTTCGTTTCCAAGGCACATCATCCAATATCACGGAGATCCAACACTATGCCCAACCAGGAACACTGAAGAAGCTAAAGTTGAACAATTTTATGAAGACTTAAAAGAATTTTTAGAACTAACACCCCAAAAATATGTCCTTTTCATTATAAGGGACTGGAATACAAAAGCAGGAAGTCAAGAAACACCTGGAGTAACAGGCAAATTTGGCCTTGGAGTATGGAAGGAAGCAGGGCAAAGGCTAATCGAGTTTTGTCAAGAGAAAGAACTGGTCATAGCAAACACCCTCTTCCAACAGCATAAGAGAAGACTCTACACATGAACATCACCAGATGGTCAACAACAAAATCAGATTGATTATATTCTTTGCAGCCAAAGATGGAAGAATCTCTATACAGTCAGTAAAAACAAGACCGGGAGCTGACTGTGGCTCAGATCATGAACACCTTATGGCCATATTCAGACTTATATTGAAGAAAGTAGGGAAAACCACTAGAACATTCAGGTGTGATCTAAATCAAATCCCTTATGATTATACAGTGGAAGTGAGAAATAAATTTAAGGGACTAGATTTGATAGAGTGCCTGATGAACTATGGATGGAGGTTCATGACATTGTACAGGAGACAGGGATCAAGACCATTCCCATGGAAAAGAAATGCAAAAAGAAAAATAGCTGTCCGAGGAGTCCTTACAAATAGCTGTGAAAAGAAGAGAAGTGAAAAGCAAAGGAGAAAAGGAAAGATATAAGCATCTGAATGCAGAGTTACAATGAATAGCAAGGAGAGATATGAAAGCCTTCCTCAGCAATCAATGCAAAGAAATAGAGGAAAACAATAGAGTGGAAAGGACTAGAGATCTCTTCAAGAAAATTAGAGATACCAAGGGAACATTTCATGCAAAGATGGGCTTGATAAAGGACAGAAAGAGTATGGAGCTAACAGAAGTAGAAGACTGAGTGCCAATGAATTGAAGAATTGACGCTTTTTCTTTTTTTTTTACTTTGTTTACTTTCAATCAGTTCAGTTCAGTTCAGTCGCTTAGTCGTGTCCGACACTTTGCGACCCCATGAATCTCAGCACGCCACGTCTCCCTGTTCATCACCATCTCCTGGAGTTCACTCAGACTCACGTCCAACAAGTCCGTGATGCCATCCAGCCATCCAAACCTTCCTCGTCCCCTTCTCCTCCTGCCTCCAATCCCTCCCAGCATCAGAGTCTTTTCCAATGAGTCAACTCTTTGCATGAGGTGTCCAAAGTACTGGAGCTTCAGCTTTAGCATCATTCCTTCCAAAGAAAACCCAGGGTTAATATCCTTCAGAACGGACTGGTTGGATCTCCTGGCAGTCCAAGGGACTCTCAGGAGTCTTCTCCAACACCACAGTTCAAAAGCATCAATTCTTCAGTGCTTAGCCTTCTTCACAGTCCAACTCTCACATTCATACGTGACCACTGGAAAACCATAGCCTTGACTACACGGACCTTAGTCGGCAAAGTAATGTCTCTGCTTTTGAATATGCTGTCTAGGTTGGTCATAACTTTTCTTCCAAGGAGTAAGCGTCTTTTAATTTCATGGCTGCAATCACCATCTGCAGTGATTTTGGAGCCCCCCAAAATAAAGTCTGACACTGTTTCTACTGTTTCCCCATCTATTTCCCATGAAGTGATGCAACCAGATGCCATGAACTTCGTTTTCTGAATGTTGAGCTTTAAGCCAACTTTTTCACTCTCCTCTTTCACTTTCATCAAGAGGCTTTTTAGTTCCTCTTCACTTTCTGCCATAAGCGTGGTGTCATCTGCATTTCTGAGGTTATTGATATTTCTGCTGGCAATCTTGATTCCAGCTTGTGTTTCTTCCAGTCCAGCATTTCTCATGATGTACTCTGCATATAAGTTAAATAAGCAGGGTGACAATATACAGCCCTGACGCACTCCTTTTCCTAGTTGGAACCAGTTTGTTGTTCCATGTCCAGTTCTAACTGTTACTTCCTGAGCTGCATACAGATTTCTCAAGAGGCAGGAGAGGTGGTCTGGTATTCCCATCTCTTTCAGAATTTTCCACAGTTTATTGTGATCCACACAGTCAAAGGCTTTAGCATAGTCAATAAAGCAGAAATAGATGTTTTCCTGGAACTCTCTTGCCTTTTCCATGATCCAGTGGATGTTGGCAATTTGATCTCTGGTTCCTCTGCTTTTTCTAAAACCAGCTTGAACATCAGGAAGTTCACGGTTGACGTATTGCTGAAGCCTGGCTTGGAGAATGTTGAGCATTACTTTACTAGTGTGTGAGATGAGTGTAATTGTGCAGCAGTTTGAGCATTCTTTGGCATTGCCTTTCTTTGGGATTGGAATGAAAACTGACATTTTCCAGTCCTGTGGCCACTGCTGAGTTTTCCAAATTTGTTGGCATATTGAGTACAGCACTTTCACAGCATCATCTTTCAGGATTTGAAACAGCTCAACTGGAATTCCATCACCTCCACTAGCTTTGTTTGTAGTGATGCTTTCTAAGGCCCACTTGACTTCACATTCCAAGATGTCTGGCTCTAGATGAGTGATCACATGATCATGATTATCTGGGTCATGAAGATCTTTTTTGTACAGTTCCTCCGTATATTCTTGCCACCTCTTCTTAATATCTTCTGCTTCTGTTAGGTCCATACCATTTCTGTCCTTTATCGAGCCCATCTTTGCATGAAATGTTCCCTTGGTATTTCTAATTTTCTTGAAGAGATCTCTAGTCTTTTCCATTCTGTTCTTTTCCTCTATTTCTTTGCATTGATCGCTGAAAAAGGCTTTCTTATCTCTTCTTGCTATTCTTTGGAACTCTGCATTCAGATGCTTATTTCTTTCCTCTTCTCCTTTGCTTTTCACCTCTCTTCTTTTCACAGCTATTTGTAAGGCCTCCCCAGACAGCCATTTTGCTTTTTTGCATTTCTTCAACACTGTATTGGTTTTACCATACATCAACATGTATCTGCCATGGGTGTACACATGTTCCCATTCCTGAACCCTCTTCCCACCTCCCTCCCCATACCATATCTCTTGGTCATCCCAATGCACCAGCCCCAAGCATCATGTATCCTACATCAAACCTAGACTGGCGACTTGTGTCTTATATAATATTATACATGTTTCAATGCTATTTTCCCAAATCATCCCACCCTGTCCCTCTCCCACAGAGTCCAAAAGACTGTTCTATACATCTGTGTCTCTTTTGCTGTCTGGCATACATGGTTATAGTCACCATCTTTCTAAATTCCACATATATATGTTAGTATACTGTATTAGTGTTTTTCTTTCTGGTTTACTTCACTCTGTATAACTGGCTCCAGTTTTATCCACCTCATTAGAAGTGATTCAAATATATGCTTTTTAATGGCTGAGTAATACTCCATTGTGTATATGTACCACAGCTTTCTTATCCATTCATCTGCTGATGGATATCTAGGTTGCTTCCATGTCCTGGCTATTATAAGCAATTCTACAATGAACATTGGGGTACACATGTCTCTTTCAATTCTGGTTTCCTCAGTGTGTATGATCAGCAGAGGGATTGCTCGGTCATAAGGCAGTTCTATTTCCAGTGTTTTAAGGAATCTCCACCATGTTCTCCATAGTGGCTGTACTATTTTGCATTCCCACCAACAGTGTAAGAGGATTCCCTTTTCTCTACACCCTCTCTAGCATTTATTGCTTGTAGACTTTTAGATCACAGCCATTCTGACTGGTGTGAAATGATACCTCATTGTGGTCTTGATTTGCATTTCTCTGATAATGAGTGATGTTGAGCATCTTTTCATGTGTTTGTTAGCCATCTGTATGTCTTCTTTGGAGAAATGTCTGTGTAGTTCTTTGGCCCATTTTTCGATTGGATTGTTTATTTTTCTGGAATTGAGCTCATAAGTTGCTTGTATATTTTTGAGATTAGTTGTTTGTCAGTTGCTTCATTTGCTATTGTTTTCTCCCATTCCAAAGGCTGTCTTTTCACTTTGCTTATAGTTTCCTTTTTTGTGCAGAATCTTTTAATTTTAATTAGATCCCATTTGTTTGTTTGCATTGCAATGAAAAGAATAAAATACTTAGGAATATATCTACCTAAAGAAACTAAAGACCTATATATAGAAAACTATAAAACACTGGTGAAAGAAATCAAAGAGGACACTAATAGATGGAGAAATATACCATGTTCATGGATCGGAAGAATCAATATAATGAAAATGAGTTAACTACCCAAAATAATCTACAGATTCAATGCAATCCCTATCAACCTACCAGTGGTATTTTTCACAGAACTAGAACAAATAATTTCACAATTTGTATGGAAATACAAAAAACCTCGAATAGCCAAAGCAATCTTGAGAAAGAAGAATGGAACTGGAGGAATCATCCTGCCTGACTTCAGGCTCTACTACAAAGCCAGTCATCAAGACAGTATGGTACTGGCACAAAGACAGAAATATAGATCAATGGAACAAAATAGAAAGCCCAGAGATAAATCCACACAACTATGGACACCTTTTCTTTGACAAAGGAGGCAAGAATATACAATGGATTAAAGAAAATCTCTTTAACAAATGGTGCTGGGAAAACTGGTCAACATTTGTGAAAGAATGAAACTAGAACACTTTTTAACACCATACACAAAAATAAACTCAAAATGGATTAAAGATCTAAATGTAAGACCAGAAACTATAAAACTCCTAGAGGACAACATAGGCAAAACACTCTCTGACATAAATCACAGCAGGATCCTCTATGATCCACCTCCCAGAATACTGGAAATAAAATATCTGATGCTTTTGAACTGTGGTGTTGTAGAAGACTCTTGAGAGTCCCTTGGACCGCAAGGAGATCCAACCAGTCCATTCTAAAGGAGTTAGTCCTGGAATGTAAAACTGAAACTCCAATACTTCGGCCACTTCATGTGAAGAGTTAACTCATTGGAAAAGACCCTGATAATGGGAGGGACTGGGGGCAGGAGAAGAAGGGGACGACAGAAGATGTGATGGCTGGATGGCATCACTGACTCAATGGACATGAGTTTGACTAAACTTCAAAAGTTGATGATGGACAGGGAGGCCTGGTGTGCTGCGATTCATGGGGTCACAAAGAGTCAGACATGACTGAGCAACTGAACTGAACTGAACTGATTGCATTTTCATTGCAAATTGTTTATTCTTTATTTCTTATAGACTTTGGTTGTAAATTTCTTGTATCTTCTTAATTTTTGGCTTCATTCTATTTCTGTGCCTCCAGTTTATTTTCAAGATTTTGGATCATCTTTGCTATCAATACTCCAAATTCTTTTTCTGGTAGACTACCTATATTCTCTTCATTTGTTTGGTCTTGTGGATTTTTACCATATTCTTTCATCTAATGCATGTTTCTGTTTTTTAATTTAATTTAATTTACTGTGCTTGTGGTCTCTTCTCTGCAGCCTACAATTTGTAGTTCTTGTTATTTGTAGAGTCTTTGCCCAGTTGGTGGCTTGGACCAGTGCCTCCTTAAGGTTTCCTAGTTGAGGGAGCCAGTGTCTGTGTTCTGGTAGATAGAGCTGGATCTTGTCTCTCTGAAGGGCCCTGTCTGGTAATGGACAGTGTTGTGTTCCTGTTTTGTTGTTTATTTGGCATAAGGCATCTGCATTAGAGTTTGCTGGTCTTTGGTTGAGGCATGGTCTTAGTGTTGAGCTGAAGGCCTTCGGGACAGTTCTTTCTAATTAATGTTTTATGAGATTTTGAGTTCTCTGGAGGTCCAACACCCAGGACTCAGGTACCTGACCTCAGAGCTTCAGGCTCAGATTCTTACTATAGCACTAGATCTCCACAAGCAACAAAACACAGAAAAGAAAGAGGAAGAAAGAGATAGAGGAAAAGGAAAAATAAAAAGAGAGAAAAAAGAAGAAAGAAAAAGAAAGAAAAGCCAAAGGAAAAAGGAAGAAAACATAGAAATAAGAAATGAAACAAACATACAGACAAAAAAGAATGAACAGACAAAACCTGAAGATAAATGGTAAAAATAAAGCTCAACAGACAAGAACCCCAAAGGCACTCATACTCATTCTAGGGAGATTAGCTTTCTTTTTTGAAAGTCTGTTGTATTCTTCTAGTATACAGAAGATATTCAGTAGGAGTTGTTCCACCCACAGATAAGTTTTTGATGTATTTGTGACGAGTAAGGTGATCACTTCCATTTACTCTGCACCATCTTACATATATATATATATATAGATATATATATAGATATAGATATATATATATGTTTGTTTGGCTACACTTGGTTTCAGATGCAGCTCATGGGATCCTATGCATGTAAACTCTTGATTGTAGCATGTGGAATCTTGCTATCTGATTAAAGATTAAACCCAGGCACCCTGCATTGGGAGTGCAAACTCTTAGTCATTGGACCAAGGGAATGCCCTTGAATATATACATTTTAATAGATTGTCAAATCAGTTCAGCTCAGTTCAGTCTCTCAGGCATGTCCAACTCTTTGTTGAACCCATGGACTGCAGCAAGCCAGGCTTCCCTGTCCATCACCAACACCTGGAACTTATTCAAACTCCAGTCCATCGAGTTGGTGATGACTTCCAATCATCTCATCCTCTGTCATCCCCTTCTCCTCCCACTTTTAATGTTTCCCAGAATCAGGGTCTTTTCAAATGAGTCAGTTCTTCATGTCAGGTGGTCAAACTATTGCTGATTAAGCTTCAGTCCTTCCATTGACTATTCAGGACTGATTTTCTTTAGGATGGACTGGTTGGACCTCCTTGCAGTCCAAGGGAATCTCAAGAGTTTTTTCCAACACTACAGTTCAAAAGCATCAATTCTCCCTCTCTCTCTCTCTCTCTTTTTGCATTTAGCTTTCTTTATAGTCCAACTCTCCCATCCATACATGACTACTGGAAAAACCAGAGCTTTGACTAGATAGACCTTTGTTGGCAAAGTAATGTCTCTGCTTTTTAAGATACTGACTAGGTTGGTTATAACATTTCTTCCAAGGAGCAAGTGTCTTTTAATTTCATGGCTGCAGGCACCATCTGTAGTGATTTTGGAGCCCAGGAAAATAAGGTCTGTCACTGCTTTTATTTTTCCCCCATCTATTATTTGCCATGAAGTGATGGGACCAGATGCCATGATCTTCACTTTCTGAATGTTGAGTTTTAAACCAACTTTTTCACTCTCCTGTTTCACTTTCATCAAGAAGCTCTTTAGATCTTCTTCAGTTTCTGCCATAAGGGTGGAGTCATCTGCATATCTGAGGTTATTGATATTTCTCCCAGCAATCTTGATTCCAGCTTGTGCTTCAGCTATCCCAGCATTTGCATGATGTACTCTGCATTTAAGATAAATAAGCAGGGTGACTATATACAGCCTTGACATACTCCCTTCCCAATTTGAAACCAGTCTGTTGTTCCAGGTCCAGTTCTAACTGTTGCTTCTTGACATGAATACAGGTTTCTCATGAGGCAGGTCAAGTGGTCTGATATTCCCATCTCTTGAAGAATTTTCTACACACAGATTGTTGTGATCCACAGAGTTAAAGGCTTTGGTGTAGTCAGTACAGTAGAAGTAGATGTTTTTCTGGAACTTTTTTGCTTTTTTGATTATCAAACGGATGTTGGCAATTTGATCTCTGGTTCCTCTGCTTTTTCTAAATCCAGCTTGAACATGTAGAAGTGCATGGTTCACATACTGTTGAAGCCTGGCTTGGAGAATTTTGAGCATTACTTTACTAGCATGAGACGAGTGCCATTGTGCAGTAGTTTGAGCATTCTTTGGCATTGCCTTCCTTTGGGATTGGAATGAAAACTGACCTTTTCCAGCCCTATGACCACTGCTGAGCTTTCCAAATTTGTTGGCATATTGAATGGGCACTTTCACAGCATATCTTTGAGGATTTGGGATAGTTCAACTGGAATTCCATCACCTACACTAGCTTTGTTCATAGTGACACTTCCTAAGGCCCACTTGACTTCACATTCCAGGATGTCTGGCTATATTTTAGTGATCACACCATCGTGGTTACCTGGGTCATTAATATCTTTTTTGCATAGTTCTTCTATGTATTCTTGCCATCTCTTCTTAGTATCTTCTTCTTCTGTTAGGTCCATGGAGTTTCTGTCCTTTATTGAGCCCATCTGTACATGAAATGGTCCCTTGGTATCCCTAATTTTTTGAAGAGATCTCTAGGCTTTCCCATTCTATTGTTTTCCTCTATTTCTTTGCATTGATCACTGAGGAAGGTTTTCTTATATCTCCTCACTATTCTTTGGAACTCTGAATTCAAATGGGTATATCTTTCCATTTTTCCTTTGCCTTTCCTGTCTTTTCTTTTCACAGCTATTTGTACGGCCTCCTTGGACAATCATTGTGCCTTTTTGCATTTCTTTTTCTTAGGGATTTTCTTGATCACTGCCTCTTGTACAATGTCATGAACCTCTGTCCATAGTTCTTCAGGCACTCTATCAGAGCTAATCCCTTTAATCTATTTGTCACTTCAACTGTTCAAGTGTAAGGGATTTAATTTAGGTCATACCTGAATGGTCTTGTGGTTTTCCCTCCCTTCTTCAACTTAAGTCTGAATTTGGCAATAAATAGTTCAAGATCTGAGCCACAGTCAGCTCCTGGTCTCGCTTTTGCTGACTGTCTAGAACATCTCCATCTTTGGCTTCAAAGAATATAATCAATGATTTCGGTATTGACCATCTGGTTGTCAAAGGCTAACTGAGTTTCACCAAGAGAATGAGCTGGTAAAAGCAAACACCCTCCTCCAACAACACAAGTGAAATCAGTTAATCTCCACCCATATTTAAGTATCAATAAAACAGAAGAATCTTTAGCTATAAATTTTTATAAAGCCAACAACCCTGAGATTTTTTAATCAAAAACATGGAAAATAATCTAGATATCTTTTAAAGTATAGATGAATTAAATACAGAAGTATTATTAGTTTTTTTAATTCTTTCCTACTAAGGGCTTTGTAAAACCTTTAGTCAAATGTGGCTCCAAGATCAAACTATTCCTGATTCCACCAGCCTTGAACTTTTCCAGGTGGTTCACAGGTCATGATAATGATGCTCTTTTATGTTTTCCACATTATTTATGACCTATTTTGAAATGTCTTTTGATTTTCATGTATTAACATTCATTTTAAAAATTCAGTTTCTACAATATAATTTATTTTAACAATAACAGTATAGCACTCTATCAATTGTTGAGTATTTCTTTACTATAATCAGTAAATGGCTTCTTGTAATCCATTACTCTGAATAAATTATTTCCCTTTTCCTTCATAGAAATAAATGCCATTGTTTCCTGATTCATAGCTATATAAATATTCTATGCTCAGGTCTAGTGACTTTATGTTCAGGCTATGGAAGTTTTGCTTTATTATTCTCCACTTGTCATAAAAATAATTTGCATGTTGAATATACACTGAGAAAATAACAATTTTTATTTTAAACATTAAGAGAATGGCATACCCTTTACAAACATATATTGTGATACTTTTACAGTGATAGTTTCAGCAATTTGTCTAGATTACTGTTTGGCTTTCTAATCAAAGAACACACAACTCATTTTGTTCAAATTCTTAATGCTCTTAACTCTGAGTCTCACTTTACTCATTTATAAGTCTGCTTTTGCCTTGAAGGTGTTTTCCAGGCCAGGTGAATGGTAAACTTTGATTTTTATGATGTCACAGGGTTCAAAACCTACCAAAGTAATGTATCATAATAGGAGAACATTATATCAGGCAGGTTTCTTCAGATGGAAATATCATCAGTGTGGTAGGAACTATAAATAAATAACACATAATGTACTCCAAGAAACACTGAACTGATAATTTTGTTTAAAATGGTCCCAGAACTTTAGTTTCTTGAGAAACCTGAGAGAATCAAATATAGATTTTCTCAGGAAAGAGTCTCATGAATTTTAGGCCTCATCATTTCCCTATAGTTAACATATTAGGGAAAATTAATACCTCTCTCTCCCTTTTTCACACACGTGCACATACATACACACATACACTCAAATTGCAAAATACATGTAAACAACCAGAAATAAACAAACAAAACACACCCACAGTAGAATAAGACCTGAAAAAGAGCTTAGACAAAGTAATTGTTAACACATAATTAAACAGTTCAGAAATAATAGGAGCTAAAGCATATATAGGCAATTTTTAGAAGAACCAAAATGAAGTTTCATAAATAAAATAAAAAAATAAAATAACTGAAAACTCAAATCCAATGTATGAGTTTAACCACAATCTGACATTTCAAGACATTGGCCAGGGGTGACGGCCAAGAGGAGCAACCCCGTTGTCCAAGGCCAGGGGCAGCAGCTGAGAAGCCACCCCGTGTCCGAGGCCAGGGGCAGCACCTGAGGCCAGGGGCAGCGGCCGGAAGAAGCAACCCCGCACCCGAGGCCAGGGCGGTGACCAGGAGGAGCAACCCCACGCCTAAGGAGTGTTGGCTGTGCGGGAGCAGGAGGGCCTATAGGAGCCATCCCACATTGAAGGTCAGGAAGGGCTGTGGGAGGAGATACCCCTCATCCAAGGTAAGGAGCAGAGGCTGCCCTTTGCTGGAGCAGCCATGAAGAGATACCCCATGCCCAAGGTAAGAGAAACCCAAGTAAGATGGTAGGTATTGCAAGAGAGCATTAGAGGGCAGACACACTGAAACCATACTCACAGAAAACTAGTCATTCTAATCACACTAGGATCACAGACTGGTCTAACTCAATGAAACTAAGCCATGCCCACGGGGCAACCCAAGACGGGCGGGTCATGGTGGAAAGGTCTGACAGAATGTGGTCCACTGGAGAAGGGAATGGCAAACCACTTCAGTATTCTTGCCCTGAGAACCCCATGAACAGTATGAAAAGGCAAAATGATAGGACACTGAAAGAGGTACTCCCCAGGTCAGTAGGTGCCCAATATTCTACTGGAAGTCAGAGGAGAAATAACTCCAGAAAGAATGAAGGGATGGAGCCAAAGCAAAAATACTGAGCTGTGGATGTGACTGGTGATAGAAGCAAGGTTCAATGCTGTAAAGCTCAATATTACATAGGAACCTGGAATGTCAGGTCCATGAATCAAGGCAAATTGGAAGTGGTCAAACAGGAGATGGCAAGAGTGAACATCAACATTCTAGGAATCAGCGAACTAAAATGGAATGGAATGGGTGAATTTAACTCAGATAACCATTATATCTACTACTGCAGGCAGGAATCCCTCAGAAGAAATGGAGTAGCCATCATGGTCAACAAGAGAGTCCGGAATGCAGTACTTGGATGCAATCTCAATAACGACAGAATGATCTCTGTTCGTTTCCAAGGCAAACCATTCAATATCACAGTAATCAAAGTCTATGCCCCAACTAGTAATGCTGAAGAAGCTGAAGTTGAACGGTTCTATGAAGACATACAAGACCTTTTAGAACTAACACCCCAAAAAATGACTGGAATGCAAAAGTAGGAAGTCAAGAAACACCTGGAGTAACAGGTAAATTTGGCCTTGGAATGCGGAATAAAGCAGGGCAAAGACTACTAGAGTTTTGCCAAGAAAATGCTTTGGTCATAGGAAACACCCTCTTCCAACAACACAAGAGAAGACTCTATACATGGACTTCACAAGATGGTCAACACCGAAATCAGACTGATTATATTCTCTGCAGCAAAAGATGGAGAAGCTCTATACAGTCAACAAAAACAAGACCAGGAGCTGACTGTGGCTCATATCATGAACTCCTTATTACCAAATTCAGACTGAAATTGAACAAAGCAGGGAAAACTGCTAGACCATTCAGGTATGACATAAATCAAATCCCTTATGATTATACAGTACAAGTTTAGATCTGATAGATAGAGTGCCTGATGAACTATGGAATGAGGTTCTTGACATTGTACAGGAGACAGGGATCAAGACCATCCCCATGGAAAAGAAATGCAAAAAAGCAAAATGGCTGTCTGGGGAGACCTTACAAATAGCTGTGAAAAGAAGAGAAGTGAGAAGCCAAGGAGAAAAGGAAAGATATTATCATCTGAATGCAGAGTTCCAAAGAATAGCAAGAAGAGATAAGAAAGCCTTCTTCAGCGATCAATGCAAAGAAATAGAGGAAAACAACAGAATGAGAAAGACTAGAGATCTCTTCAAGAAAATTAGAGATACCAAGGGAACATTTCATGCAAAGGTGGGCTCGATAAAGGACAGAAATGGTATGGACCTAACAGAAGCAGAAGATATTAAGAAGAGGTGGCAAGAATACACAGAAGAACTGTACAAAAAAATCTTCATGACCCGGATAATCATGATGGTGTGATCACTCATCTAGAGCCAGACATCCTGGAATGTGAAGTCAAGTGGCCCTTAGAAAACATCACTATGAACAAAGCTACTGGAGGAGATGGAATTCCAGTTGAGCTGTTTCAAATCCTGAAAGTTGATGCTGTGAAAGTGCTGTACTCAATATGCCAACAAATTTGGAAAACTCAGCAGTGGCCACACGACTGAAAAAGGTCAGTTGTTATTCCAATCCCAAAGAAAGGCAATGCCAAAGAATGCTCAAACTACCACATAACTGCACTCATCTCACACACTAGTAAAGTAATGCTCAACATTCTCCAAGCCAGGCTTCAGCAATACGTCAACCATGAACTTCCTGATGTTCAAGCTGGTTTTAGAAAAGGCAGAGGAACCAGAGATCAAATTGCCAACATCCGCTGGATCATGGAAAAAGCAAGAGAGTTCCAGAAAAACATCTATTTCTGCTTTATTGACTATGCCAAAGCCTTCGACTGTGTGGATCACAATAAACTGTCGAAAATTCTGAAAGAGATGGGAATATCAGACCACCTAACCTGCCTCTTGAGAAATCTGTATGCAGGCCAGGAAGCAACAGTTAAAACTGGACATGAAACAACAGACTGGTTGCAACTAAGAAAAGGAGTGTGTCAAGGCTGTATATTGTCACCCTGCTTATTTAACCTCTATGCAGAGTACATCATGAGAAACGCTGGACTGGAAGAAACACAAGCTGGAATCAAGATTGTCGGGAGAAATCTCAATAACCTCAGATATGCAGATGACACCACCCTTATGGCAGAAAGTGAAGAGGAACTAAAAAGCCTCTTGATGAAAATGAAATAGGAGAGCGAAAAAGTTGGCTTAAAGCTCAACATTCAGAAAACGAAGATTATGGCATCCGGTCCCATCACTTCATGGGAAATAGATGGGGAAACAGTGGAAACAGTGTCAGACTTTATTTTTCTGGGCTCCAAAATCACTGCAGATGGTGATTGCAGCCATGAAATTAAAAGACGCTTGCTCCTTGGAAGAAAAGTTATGACCATCCTAGACAGCATGTTGAAAAGCTGAGACATTACTTTGCTGACTAAGGTCCATCTAGTCAAGGCTATGGTTTTTCCAGTAGTCACGTATGGATGTGAGAGTTGGACTGTGAAGAAGGCTGAGCGCCGAAGAATTGATGCTTTTGAACTGTGGTGTTGGAGAAGACTCTTGAGAGTCTCTTGGACTACAAGGAGATCCAACCAGTCCATTCTGAAGGAGATCAGCCCTGGGATTTCTTTGGAAGGAATGATGCTCAAGCTGAAACCCCAGTACTTTGGCCACCTCATGCGAAGTGTTGACTCATTGGAAAAGACTCTGATGCTGGGAGGGATTTGGGGCAGGAGAAGTAGGGGACGACAGAGGATGAGATGGCTGAATGGCATCACTGCCTCGGTGGACGGGAGTCTGAGTGAACTCCGGGAGTTGGTAATGGACAGGGAGGCATGGCGTGCTGCAATTCATGGGGTTGCAAAGATTTGAACATACTGAGCGACTGAACTGAACTGAAATGAACTGAAGCCAAAGGATTAATTTATAAAAACAATCCATAATACATCAGAGAGATTAAAATGAAAAATGCAAAGGATCTTCAGAAGCCAGGAAAATAACATGAGAAGCCAGAGTTGTGGAAAAACATAAAAAGTTATTAAGTCACAGATATTACTGGAAGATACACAAGGCAAGAATTTCCCAGAATTGATGAAATAGAGAAATGTATAACACAGCACCCAGCAATCCCAAATCATATCAATAAAAGGAAATCTAGACCATCACATACAAAGGGAATGATTCAAAGCACTGAAGACAAATAGATAGTCTCAAAAATAGCAGAAATCAATGGCAGATTAACTTGAAATGTGCAAAGATAATATTTGATATCCAATTTTAAGAGTAATATTGGAAGCCAAGACATAATTTAATCACCTTGTAAGAAAGTGCAAATGTGCAGTTTGTCTAGAATGTTATACCTAATGAGATCATTTAATGACCAAGTGTGATCATAACGTAGCTCAATATCAAAGCAGAGTTAACCCTCAACAAACTTTTACTAAGGGAAATTAAAAATGCTGTATAAGAAACTGCAGAAAATGATGCCAAATTGAAGTTGGATGATTAGAAGAAGAAGAAATTAACAAGAATTAATTAATTAATTAATTTCTTGTTAAGAAATTAACATATATATATAATAGTTTTATTTTTTAAAAGCATGAGTTTACAAAGTAAAGTAGATATAAAATACATGACCATAGTAGTATTTAATGGGAATGAATTTCAAATGTTTTAGATTTTCAAATTTCAAATGTTTTGGAAGATTTTTAGAGTTAAGCTGGTGTTGACTGGAAAAAAAGAAAGAAAGAAAAGAAAAGAAAAAATCACAAACTAACACTGAGAGCTCTGTTTTATTCAGTGGTCAAAACTGAGAATAAGCCTGGAGCCCAACATCTCAGGTAACTGCTATAGAGAGGCAGGGGCACAGAGTTGGAGCGGAGCCAAGATATATAGAAGTTTTTGCAGCTAAGACTAGGTAATCAGTACCTCTAAAGTTTAGTGTTAATTAAAGTAAGCCAAATATCTCAAGTTAAGGAATTTAGTGCTTTTCTATGTATGGGAATATACAAAGTCTGGACATTTCTTTGATATGCCCCTCAGCTCTCTGGGGTCAGTATCCTGGGCTTCGCATCCTGAATCTACTCAGGGTTTACCATCAGAGGAGGGTGCAGAGACTAACTAATAGATTGGAGGGCATCTTGCATCCATCCTGAGTTCTCTCCATCTTGGGGTGGCTGTCACTTTATGGCTAACATATCATTTGTGTACTGATATGGAAGGTGGCATTTTTAGCTCACAGTGGGCAATAAAAGTGTTAAATAATATTAAAGTGTGTTCAGAATGGGTATTCATGTTATTATCATATATGCAAGCATGATGAGTATAGGAAAATAACACAAAATAAGATGCGAGAAATTAATTGCTATCACTACAATAAATCCGGGCTTCCTAGGTAGCACTAGTGGTCGAGAGCCTACCTGCCAAAGCAGGAGACATAGATTTGATCCCTGGGTTGGGAAGTTGCCTGAAGGAGGGCATGGCAACACAGCCCAGTATTCTTGCCTACAGAACCCCATAAACAGAGGGGCCTGGTGGGCTATACTGTCCATGAGGTCACAAAGAGTCAGACTTGACTGAAGAAACTTAGCTTGCACACATGCACAATAAATCTAAATGAAGTATTCTAATGAAGATAAATATTTTTACATTGGACAAAAACAAATATTAGCACTACCATAGTTTAAAGTAGAGACAACAAAATACTAAGAATTCAAAGCCATTGGCTATCAAAAAATACAACAAATGTTTATGAATTATATTTTCAGATTTATTTTATTTGCCTAAGGGTATAAAGCATGTTTCTTTTGCATTAAGTTCTTGATGATTATTACTCATTTTTGTCACAAAGGTCCAGTGTAGTTGGAAATGTATATACAGGTGCCTAATTTTACTTGAAGCAAAATTGCCTGTGGTTCCACTTCTAGAGTCTTTTTTACACTTTGGCTATATATACACCTTTATATGTATTTATAACAAATTAGCTTTTGACATAATTTTATCCTTACACTTTGCTAATTATAAGAAAAATGTAATTGACATCTGTCTATTCTAATATTTGCTGAATGACCCCATGGACTGTAGCCCAACAAACTCCTCTGTCCATTGTATTTTCCAGGCAAGAACCCTGGAGTGGGTTGCCATTTCCTACCCCAGGGAATCTCCCTGACCCAGGGATAGAACCTATGTCTTCTGTATTGACAGGCAGATTCTTACCCCTTGTGCACCTGGGAAGCTCTCCCCTACCCCACAAAAACAAAATCTAAGCTTTCATTAGTTTTCTGTAAGACGGGCGGGTCATGATGGAGAGGTCTGACAGAATGTGGTCCACTGAAGAAGGGAATGGCAAACCACTTCAGTATTCTTGCCTTGAGAACCGCATGAATAGTATGAAAAGGCAAAATGATAGGATACTGAAAGAGGAACTTCCCAGGTCAGTAGGTGCCCAATATGCTACTGGAGACCAGTATGAGATGGCTGGATGGCATCACTGGCTCAATGGACATAAGTCTGAGTGAACTCTGAGAGTTGGTGATGGGCAGAGAGGGCTGGCATGCTGCAATTCATGGGGTCGCGAAGAGTCAGACACGACTGAGAGACTGAATTGAACTGAACTGAAGCTTTCACTTTCCGCACAGTCTAAGAGGAAAGAATATGGTATCAAAGGCTTTGAATAAGTACTGGCTTAAATCACTATTCTGTTGTTTACCAGCTGTGTTGTTGTTGCAAAGTCGTGTTCGACTCTGTGACCTCATGGACTGTAGCCCACCAGGCTTCTCTGTTCATGCGATTTTCCAGACAAGAATACTGAAGTGTGTTGCCTTTTTCTCCTCTAGGGGATCTTCCTGACCCAAGGATCAAACCCACATCTTCTGCATTTGCAGGCTTATTCTCTACCACTGAGCCCCCAGGGAGCTGCTATTCCATTATAAGGCTGAAGAGATGCTCTTTCTTAATATGATTTTTAAAAACCACTTTTTATTAATAAGCATCCTTTTAAACTGTATTCAAAATGCAGCTCTACCTATAATCATTAAGCAGTAGTGTTCTTAACTCCAATAAATTCTACTAAAATTCTATAACCTAAAATACCCTCTATCCTTTCTCTTGCTGTAATGTTGAAAACTTAAGAAAGCCAAACCTACCAATGGTAGATTGAGGAAAAAATGCTTGACAACAAAAATATCATCTTGATAGTGAGTTTAAGATAATTTTTTCCAGCTTATGTTTATTTTTACTGAAGAGAAAGCTAACACAATTTTGAAATAATCACAATGGACAATTCTGATTTATAATTTTAGAATTTTTTAAGGGAAGGAATATATGAAGATAAAAAAGTTTATTTTTCTCTAAGAAATCTAATGGATATTTTTTCACTTTACCAGTACTAATGTATTGAGTAATTATAGCTTACAAATCAGTGACAATTATAAGGAATTGGGAATGGAATTGAGAAATCTGACATACTATAAAGAAGTACAGTGTTACTGAAAAAGTGGACATGGATGAGTTGTGTATCTATACTCTGAAATCTAGAATCTAGGACAAACACTAAAGTAAAATTAACATGATAAAAGAGGAGAGAAAATTGGATCATATCAAGTGCTCAGTTAAAACCAGGGAAGGTTAAAAAAAGAGGGGAAGATAAACAATGAAAAAGTTTAGTGACTAGAAAGTATTTATAGAAAAAGGTCTATAAGTCTATAGACTTATAAGTCTAACTATATCAATGAATCACTTTCAATATAAATGCTCTGAATTTACCTATTAAAAGTAGAAACTGAGAACAGGTAAGACAAACAAACAAACAATTTTATATATTTTCTAAATGAAGTCCACCTTACATATAAAGACAAACGTGGATTAAAAGTAAAAGGGTAGAGTAATACATATTAAAACAAATTAAAAAAAAAAACTGGAGTACAATATTTATTACAAAGCTGACTTCAGAGCACGGAAAAATTTTCAGGTTTAAATAAGGGTGTTACATATTGATGAAGAAGAGTCAGTCTTCAAGAAGACATAACAATTCTTAAGATATTAAAATACATCAAGTAAGAACTTCCCAACCCAGGGATCAAACCCAAGTCTCCCGCCCTGAAGGCAGATTCCTCACCATCTGAGCCACAAGGGGAGCCCAAGAATACTGGAGTGTGTAGCCTATCCCTGCTCCAGCAGATCTTCCCAACCCAGGAATCGAACCGGGATCTCCTACATTGCAGGCGGATTCTTTATCCACCTAGCTATCAGGGAAGCCCAAGGTCTGATAGCTAGGAGCAACAATGTCCAAGGGCAGAAGGAAATGCATGTCCTATCTGAAGCAAAGAGCAAAGTCACTCTTCCTTTGCCCTTTTGTTCCTTTGATAAAGCTCATCATATTTATCTTTTCCCAAAACAGAGCCTCAGTAGTCATCAACAGAAATATGCTTCATTGAAAGTACAAGCTTTAAACAGGATTGACATTTCAAGATGAATGATCAAGAGCTCATGTTTATATGATACATAACCTTTAAAACATTTTAGTGTAACTCAATAACAGTTTTGATGTGGAAGTCTATGACTCTTAATATTTTATCTTCTACCTCATGAAAAAACTCTACACTATCAACTCTCAAGACTGCTGATTCTCATCTTCATTCTCTTTATATATAAATATAAATATATATATATATATATATTTCTAAGAATTTGAATGCTTTTGTGGCACCAGAACAATATATTTAATGGTTAAGAAAGGAGCCCAGGCACATCCATAAGTGAAAATACAATTCCATTTTTTGTAAAAATAAGTGTAATAATGTTTAGATCAAAATAAAATTAATAAATATTAAAACTTTGCTACGATATCATTAGTTTTATCTATTCTGTTCAATGTTGCATTTGCAGTTCCTAGATTAGTACCTTATCTATAGTATGTATACATATAATTGATGTTGAATGAGTAGATTATATATTAATTCCTGGTAATATTAGCCATTTTAATGATTATTTATGTAATATCAGATATTGTATACATTGTAGTATTAGCCAATATGTTAGTTACATCACAAGAAGTTGTCAATATTTGATCACTTTTGACATCCTGTTACTTATATTGTCAGTAGTTTAGGTGAATCTGGTTTGGCAATAAAATAATGATGTGTTATAATTACAAAATTATGTTTAAATTACCAGTTTGGATACCTGCAAAGAAAATGACAATGTAATATATCCAAATCAATCAAGGTTTTTTCCATCATTACTGTGTTGGACGTTTGTAAGATTTAAGTTCTAGGTTTACATTTCTGGACTCAGCTTCTATAAACTTTTCAATGACCTAACTTTTAAAAAGCTTCAAGTACAGCCACTATGGAGAACAGTGTGGAGATTTGGGAACTCATGTACACACGTGGCAGATTCATGTCAATGTATGGCAAAACCAATACAGTATTGTAAAGTAAAATAAACTGGAAATAGAACTGCCTTATGACCCAGGAATTCCACTGCTGGGCATACACACCAAGGAAACTAGAATTGAAAGAGACACGTGTACCCCAACGTTCATCACAACACTGTTTATAATAGCCAGGACATGGAAGCAACCTAGATGTCCATCAGCAGACGAATGGATAAGAAAGTTGTGGTACATATACACAATGGAGTATTACTCAGCCATTAAAAAGAATACATTTGAATCAGTTCTAATGAGGCGGATGAAACTGGAGCAGATTATACAGAGTGAAGTAAGCCAGAAAGAAAAACACCAATACAGTATACTAACACATATATATGGAATTTAGAAAGATGCTAATGATAACCCTGTATGCAAGACAACAAAAGAGACACAGATGTACAGAACAGACTTTTTGACTCTGTGGGAGAGGGAGAGGGAGAGGGTGGGATGATTTGGGAGAATGGCATTGAAACATGTATAATATCATATAAGAAAAGAATCGCCAGTCTATGTTCGATGCAGGATACAGGATGCTTGGGGCTGGTGCACTGGGATAACCCAGAGGGATGGTATGGGGAGGGAGGTGGAAGGGGGGTTCAGGAGTGGGAACTTATGTACACCTGTGGCAGATTCATGTTGATGTATGGCAAAACCAATACAGTATTGTAAAGTAAAAATAAATAAATAAATAAATAAAATAAAATAATAAAATAAATATCTGTAAATACCATAATTGTTGAATAGTTATTAATTAAAAAGAAAAAATTTTAAAGATTAAAAAAAATAAAAAGCTTCCATAACTAGATTTGTAGTATAAACCATGTGAATATGCCTGATATTAGCTAGCTATTCACAGATAATTCTCTATGAGCTTGGTTAATCAGAGCCCAGCAACAGGTGACTACAAAAATAATATATTAAGAGTTATTGGCATCAATGTTTTCTTCCTATTGATCTGAAGAAAGATGAATTTACTAAACAAAGACATTACTTGAAGAATGTAAAAGATAAGACTAGAGAGGCAAAGGGAAGGGCTGAAGTGAATCTGATTATCTCATTGTAATTCTTGCTGAGGTCAATTTTTGTTCCTCCTGTTTTTATGAGATTTCTCCATATTCTCATAATAAATTATCCCCTTTTCCTTAGGCTAAAGTTAGTTTTCTTTATTTGAATTCAAAACAGTTCTAAGTTCTTTTTCATATCAAATAAGAAATATTGATAAAGCACAAAAGAGCCTGGAGGCTATAAATTAATTGTACTCCCCTGTATCTACGTTGTTCTGTAGCTGACAGATATCTAAAATAGTATTTTAATTATTCATTGATTATCTTTTTGTCATAAAATATACCAATAAAGGAAATAATCCATATAACTGTGGTGAAGTATTTAATAAATCACTGCACTAGTGTTTTAACAAGTACACATATTTGTCTTTGTTCACACTAAAATTAGGAATTAAATATTTTTTTCAAGGAATCAGAATGATGTACATGTGTGTGTGCAGGCAAAAATGACTGTGGATAGATCTCAAAGTTGCAGTAGTAACAATTTACAATAAAATTACAATGTAGAAGTAATGATAAAATCTGAAAATCAAGGTCTTAGATTCACAAATCATAGAATATAAAATCTGCCTCCAAAAAGGCAGCCAGACAGTGGTCAAAGAATCCAGAAAATCACAAGTCAAAGGAAAAGCATTTTGGCTCAGTATTTCTAGTTGTTAATAATTAATATTATTAATTGTGGGAGTATAACTGGGAAAATAATTTATATACCTGAAGATGTGATACATGACCAGTGATTAAATCCAACAGAAAATGTTGATTACATAGAAAGGTATACAGACTGCACTGTTTTTTTTCTTTTTAAGCTATAAAAGAACAATAATGCAATAACAACCACAAAACAAGCTTACTGTATGTGCATAGGGTAAGATTTGAAATTATACTCACCATGCTTCTTAAAAAGCAAAACTTAAGATTTGTTTTCTTCCTAATGGACTATCCCCAAATAAAGAATTATGCATTCTAAAATGCTAAGATATGAAATATAAAACGTTATCTTTATCACTGCAAATATGTAAAAAACTAAATATAAATGAAAAGTTAACACTGATTATCAAATCAAATTGTAGAAAGTTTATCTCTTTAGATTTTGTATTCCTTTTATTTTAATTTCATTTTGCAAAAAACTAATTTAAAAAATCAAGAAATAGGATAAGAAGAAGAAAATTTACATCTATTGAACACCATGTTTGTGCTGGCTTTTTATTTTATACAGTAATTCCATACATCAATTTTTGCTACATGCTGGGAATATATGAGCTATAAATTAGAAGTACAGAAATCCAGAGAAGATTTTTTTTTTTTGGCCTAGAGTGACAATGAAGGTATTTTATAATTTAAAATTCTGTGATGTTAAACCACCATATTGATCATTTAGAAAGTGTACTTATACAAATTTGGACATTTTAATATGAATTTATGATAGGATCAGAATATAAATGAAAAGTCTAAAATTATAAAATAAATGAGAGATTCAACACCTTCCCTATATTTCTGATTGAGAACAGGGTAAAGACCTTTTGAGTATGTTGTAGTTTTATTATTTCCTTAAAATTATCTTATAAACGGATAGAGTTTTAATCTTTTCATTTTCTTCAAAATCTTTACATTACTGAAAACATCAAAGCAAAAAAGAAACAAAAACAAAACAAAAAAAAAAATACAGAATACCATTTTCAAGTTTGGCTAAGTAAGTCACTCACAAAATGGACCCTTCAAATTTCTTCAAAATATTTGAATGTGATTATATTGAATGTAGACTGCAAGGAGATCCAACCAGTCCATTCTGAAAGAGATCAACCCTGGGATTTCTTTGGAAGGAATGATGCTAAAGCTGAAACTCCAGTACTTTGGACACCTCATGCGAAGAGTTGACTCATTGGAAAATACTCTGATGCCGGGAGGGATTGGGGGCAGGAGAAGAAGGGGACAACAGAGGATGAGATGGCTGGATGGCATCACTGACTCGATGGACGCAAGTCTGAGTGAACTCCGGGAGTTGGTGATGGACAGGGAGGCCTGGCGTGCTGCGATTCATGGGGTCGCAAAGAGTCGGACACGACTGAGCAACTGAACTGACCTGAGGGCTTTCAATGTGGTACTAGTGGTAAAGAATCCCCCTGTCAATGCAGGAGACATAGGAGATGTAGACTTGGCCTTTGCATAGGGAAGATCAACTGGACAAGGAATTGGCAACGCACTCCAGTATTCTTGCCTGAAAAATTCGGTAGGCAGCAGAGTCTAGCAGGCTACAGTCCATGGGGTTGCAGAGAGCATGACATAAATGAGCACAGAGCACATACTTAATGAAAGGACTGATACTGTTTTTAACTGCTGTATGTCAAAAAAACTATTTACCGATATTGGCTGTGTGTGTGTGTTAGTCACTCAGTCGTGTCTGTCTCTGTGACCCAATGGACTGTAGCCCTTTATACTCCTGTCCATGGGGTTTTTCAGCCAAGAATACTGGAAAGGTTAGCCATTCTCTTCTCCAGGGTATTTTCCCAAACCAGGGATCAAACCCAGGTCTCCTGAATCACAAGTGTTTTTGTTTTGTTTTGTTTTGTTTTAACCAGAGTCACTAGGGAAGCTTGGACCAAATTGCCTCAATTCAGTTCAGTTCAGACACTCAGTCATGTTCAACTCTTTGTGACCTCATGAACTGCAGCACCTCAGGCTTCCTGTCCATCACTTACTCCCAGAGCTAGCTCAAACTCATGTCCTTGTGTCAGTGATGCCATCCAAACTCTTATCTTCTGGCATCCCCTTCTCCTCCTGCCTTTGACCTTTCCCAGCATCAGGGTCTTTTCAAATAAGTCAGTCCTTCACATCAGGTGGCCAAAGTACTGGAGCTTCAACATGAGCATCAGTACTTTCAGTGAGTCTTCACATTGATTTCCTTTAGGATGGACTGGTTTGATCTCCTTACAGTCCAATGGACACTCAAGAGTCTTCTGCAAAACCATTGTTCAAAAGAAGCAGTTCTTCTACACTCAGCTTTATGGTCCAGGTCACACAACAATACATGAGGACTGGAGAAACCATAGCTTTCACTGGTGGACCTTGGTCAGCAAAATAATGTCTTTGCTTTTTAATATGCTGTCTAGGTTTCTCATAGCTTTTCTTCCAAGGGGCAAGTGTCTTTTGATTTCATGGCTGCAGTCACAATCAGCAGCCATGATTGATTTTGGAGCCCAAGAAAATAAAATCTTCCACTGTTTCCCCATCCATTTGCCATGAAATGATGGGGCTGGATGTCATGATCTTTTCTGTGTGTGTGATGAGTTTTAAGACAGCTTTTTCACGCTCCTCTTTCACTTTCATCAAAAGGCTCTTTAGTTCTTCTTCACTTTCTGCCATAAGTGTGGTGTCATATGCATATCTGAGGTTATTAATATTTCTCCTGGCAATCTTGATTCCAGCTTGTGCTTCATCCAGCCAGAATTTCACATGATGTACTCTTCATGTAAGTCAAATAAGCAGGGTGACAATATATAGCCTTGACATACTCCTTTCCCAATATGAAACCAGTCCATTGTTCCATGTTTGGTTCTAACTGTTGCTTCTTGACCTGCATATAGATTTCTCAGAAAGTAGGGAAGGTGGTCTGGTATTATCTCTATGGGAATTTTCCAGTTTGTTGTGATCCACACAGTCAAAGGCTTTAGCACAGTCAATAAAGCAGAAGTAGATGTTGTTGTTGTTGTTGTTGTTGTTTTTGGATTCTCTTCCTTTCTGTATTATCCAGCAATATTGGCAATTTGATCCCTTGTTTCTCTGCCTTTTCTAAATCCAGCTTAAACATCTGGAAGTTCTTGGTTCATGTACTGTTGAAGTCTAGCTTGAGGAATTTTGAGCATTTCTTTGCTAGTGTGTGAGATGGGTGAAACTGTGCAGTAGTTTGAACATTCTTTGGAATTGCCTTTCTTTGGGATTGAAATGAAAGCTGGCCTTTTCAGTCCTGTGGCCACTGCTGACTTTTCCAAATTTGCTGGCATATTAAGTGTAGCACTTTCATAGCATCATCTGTTAGGATTTAAAATAAATCAACTGGATTTCCATCCCCTCCACTAGCTTTGTTCATAGTGATGCTTGCTAAATCCCACTTTACTTCATAGTCCAGGATGTCTAGCTCTGTGTGAGTGATCACACCATCATGGTTATTTTGGTCATTAATATCTTTTTGTATAGTTCTTTCATGTATTTTTGTCATCTATTTTTAATATCTTTTATTTCTTTTAGGCCCATAATGTTTCTGTCCTTTATTGTGTCTATCTTTTCATGAAATGTTCCCTTGTTATCTCTAATTTTCTTGAAGCAACCTCTAGATTTTTCTATTCTATTGTTTTCCTCTATTTCTTTGCACTGACCACTGAGGAAGGCTTTCTTATCTCTCCTTGCTGTCCTTTGGAATTCTGCATTCAGGTGGGTATTTCTTTCCTTTTCTTCTTTGCCTTTTCCTTCTCTTCTTTTCTCAGCTATTTGTAAATCCTCCTCAGACAACCATTTTGCCTTTTTGCATTTCTTCTTCATGGGAATGGTTTTGATTACCACTTCTTGTACAATATTATGAAATGTTCCCTTGGTATCTCTAATTTTCTTGAAGAGATCTCTAGTCTTTCCCATTCTGTTCTTTTCCTCTATTTCTTTGCATTGATCGCTGAAGAAGGCTTTCTTATCTCTTCTTGCTATTCTTTGGAACTCTGCATTCAGATGCTTATATCTTTCCTTTTCTCCTTTGTTTTTCGCCTCTCTTCTTTTCACAGCTATTTGTAAGGCCTCCCCAGACAGCCATTTCGCTTTTTTGCATTTCATTTCCATGGGGATGGTCTTGATCCCTGTCTCCTGTACAATGTCACGAACCTCATTCCATAGTTCATCAGGCACTCTATCTATCAGATCTAGGCCCTTAAGTCTATTTCTCACTTCCACTGTATAATCATAAGGGATTTGATTTATGTCATACCTGAATAGTCTAGAGGTTTTCCCTACTTTCTTCAATTTGAGTCTGAATTTGGTAATAAGGAGTTCATGATCTGAACCACAGTCAGCTCCTGGTGTTGTTTTTGTTGACTGTATAGAGCTTCTCCATCTTTGGTTGCAAAGAATATAATCAATCTGATTTCGGTGTTGACCATCTGGTGATGTCCATGTGTAGAGTCTTCTCTTGTGTTGTTGGAAGAAGGTGTTTGCTATGACCAGTGCATTTTCTTGGCAAAAATCTATTAGTCTTTGCCCTGCTTCATTCTGCATTCCAAGGCCAAATTTGCCTGTTACTCCAGGTGTTTCTTGATTTCCTACTTTTGCATTCCAGTCTGCTATAATGAAAAGGACATCTTTTTTGGGTGTTAGTTCTAAAAGGTCTTCATAATACCATTCAACTTCAGCTTCTTCAGCATTACTGGTTGGGGCATAGACTTGGATAACTGTGAATGGTTTGCCTTGGAGACGAACAGAGATCATTCTGTCATTTTTGAGATTGCATCCAAGTACTGGATTTCAGACTCTTTTGTTGACCATGATGTCTACTCCATTTCTTCTGAGGGGTTCCTGCCCGCAGTAGTAGATATAATGGTCATCTGAGTCAAATTCACCCATTCCATTCCATTTTAGTTCGCTGATTCTTAGAATGTCGACGTCCACCCTTGCCATCTCTTGTTTGACCACTTCCAATTTGCCTTGATTCATGGACCTGACATTCTAGGTTCCTATGCAATATTGCTCTTTACAGCATTGGATCTTGCTTCTATCACCAGTCACATCCACAGCTGGGTATTGTTTTTGCTTTGGCTCCATCCCTTCATTGTTTCTGGAGTTATTTCTCCACTGATCTCCAGTAACCTATTGGGCACCTAATGACCTGGGGAGTTCCTCTTTTGGTATCCTACCATTTTGCCTTTTCTTACTGTTCATGGTGTTCTCAAGGCAAGAATACTGAAGTGGTTTGCCATTCCCTTCTCCAGTGGACCACATTTCATGCAAAGATGGGCTCGATAAAGGACAGAAATGGTATGGACCTAACAGAAGCAGAAGATATTATGAAGAAGTGGCAAGAATACATGGAAGAACTGTACAAAAAAGATCTTCACAACCCAGATAATCATGATGATGTCATCACTAATCTAGAGTCAGACATCTTGGAATGTGAAGTCAAGTAGGCCTTAAAAAGCATCACTATGAATAAAGCTAGTGGAGGTGATGGAATTCCAGTTAAGCTGTTTCAAATCCTGAAAGATGATGCTGTGAAAGTGCTGCACTCAATATGCAAGCAAATTTGGAAAACTCAACAGTGTCCACACGACTGGAAAAGATCAGTTTACATTCCAATTCCAAAGAAAAGCAATGCCAAAGAATGCTCAAACTACCACACAATAGCACTCATCTCACATGCTAGTAAAGTAATGCTCAACATTCTCCAAGCCAGGCTTCAGCAATATGTGAACCGTGAACTCCTTAATGTTTAAGCTGGTTTTAGAAAAGGCAGAGGAACCAGAGATCAAAATGCCAACATCTACTGGATCATGGAAAAAGCAAGAGTTCCAGAAAAAAACACATCTATTTTTCCTTTATTGCCTCTGCCAAAGCCTTTGACTGTGTGGATCACAATAAACTGTGGACAATTCTGAAAGAGATGGGAATACCTGACCACCTAACCTGCCTCTTGAGAAATCTGTATGCGGGCCAGGAAGCAACAGTGAGAATTGGACATGGAACAACAGACTGGTTCCAAATAGGAAAAGGAGTACGTCAAGACTGTATATTGTCACCCTGCTTATTTAACTTATATGCAGAGTACATCTTGAGAAACGCTGGGCTGGAAGAAACACAAGCTGTAAACAAGATTGCCGGGAGAAATATCAATAACCTCGGAAATGCAGATGACAGCACCCTTATGGCAGAAAGTGAAGAGGATCTAAAAAGCCTCTTGATGAAAGTGAAAGAGGAGAGCAAAAAAGTTGGCTTAAAGCTCAACAGTCAGAAAACGAAGATCATGGCATCCGGTCCCATCACTTTGTGGGAAATAGATGGAGAAACAGTAGAAACAGTGTCAGACTTTATTTTGGGGGGCTCCAGAATCGCTGCAGATGGTGACTGCAGCCATGAAATTAAAAGACGCTTACTCCTTGGAAGAAAAGTTATGATCAACCTAGATAGTATATTCAAAAGCAGAGACATCACTTTGCCGACTAAGGTCCGTCTGGTCAAGGCTATGGTTTTCCCTGTGGTCATGTATGGATATGAGAGTTGGACTGTGAAGAAGGCTGAGCACCAAAGAATTGTTGCGTTTGAACTGTGGTGTTGGAGAAGACTCCTGAGAGTCCCTTGGACTGCGGGGAGATCCAACCCGTCCATTCTGAAGGAGATCAACCCTGGGATTTCTTTGGAAAGAATGATGCTAACGCTGAAGCTCCAGTACTTTGGCCACCTCATGCAAAGAGTTGACTCATTGGAAAAGACTCTGATGCTGGGAGGGATTGGGGGCAGGAGAAGAAGGGGATGACCGAGGATGAGATGTCTGGATGGCATCATGGACTCGATGGACGTTAATCTGAGTGAACTCCGGGAGATGGTGATAGACATGGAGGCCTGGCGTGCTGCGATTCCTGGGGTCTCAATGAGTCGGACATGACTGAGCAACTGAACTGAACTGAACTGTACAATATTATGAACCTCTGTCCACAGGTCTTCAGGCACTCTCTCTTTCAGATCTAACCTCTTGAATCTTCTTATCACTTCCACTGTATAATTGTAAGGGATTTTATTTAGGTCATACCTGAATAGTCCCATGGTTTTCCCTACTTTCTTCAATTTAAGTCTGGATTTAGCAATAA
Organism: Oryx dammah; assembly: GCF_014754425.2. NCBI lineage: Eukaryota > Metazoa > Chordata > Mammalia > Artiodactyla > Bovidae > Oryx > Oryx dammah. The sequence goes on from NW_024070208.1 coordinate 8,173,422, forward strand.
GGGGTTCATGATCTGAGCCACAGTCAGCTCCCAGTCTTGTTTTTGCTGACTGTATAGAACTTTTCCATCTTTGACTGCAAAGAATATAAGCAATCTTATTTTGCTATTGACCATCTGGTAATGTCCATGTGTTGAGTCATCTCTTGTGATGTTGGAAGAGGGTGTTTGCTATGACTGGTGTGTTCTCTTCACAAAACTGTTAGACTTTGACCTGCTTCAATTTGTACTCCAAAGTCAAACTTGCCTCTTACTGCAGGTATCTCTTGACTTCCTACGTTTGCAGTCCTGCCCCCTATGATGAAAAGTACATCTTTTTGAGTGTTATTTCTAGAAGGTCTTTTAGGTCTTTACAGACCATTCAACTTTAGCTTTTTAGCCTTAGTGGTCAGGGCATAGACTTGGATTACCATGATATTGAATGGTTTGCCTTGGAAAAGAATCCAGAGATCATTATGTTGTTTATGAGATTGCATCCAAGTACTGCCTTTTGGACTCTTTTGTTGACTATGATGGCTACTCCATTTCTTCTAAGGGAGTCTCACCCACGATAGTAGATAAAATGGTCATCTGAATTAATTTCACCCAATCCAGTCCATTTTATTTCACTGAGTCTTAAAATTCAATGTTCATTTTTCCCATCTCTTGTTTGACCATTTCCAGTTTTCCTTGATTCATGAACCTAACACTCAGATTCCTATGCAATATTGTTCTTTTAGCATCAGACTTTACTTCCATCACCAGTCACCTCCACAAGTGGGTGTTGTTTTTGCTTTGGTTTAGCCTCTTCATTCTTTCTGGAGCTATTTCTCCACTCTTCTCCAAGAGCATATTGGGCTCCTACTGACCTGGGGTGTTCATCTTTCAGTGTTATATATTTTTGCCTTTTCATACTGTTCATTGCCTACTTGGTAATAATCAAAATATTGCCAAGTTAGTAATAATTAAAAGAAAAAAAACTTTAAATAATTTAATTACAATTTTATGTTCTTATATCCAATGTTATATTAGTATTGAAATATGCTATTTCTACCGGTATAATTTTTATCTGAATCTAATTGAACTGAAGCTATCTTATGTATGATTGAAAGCTAATACTGTTTAACAACAGTATTACTCACTGATTGCATTTTGACTTGTAGCTAGGGGTATAAACATGTTTAGTTTAGATTTGAAGGTTTGGTTTATCTTTTTGTGTATATTTATTTATTGAAAGGAAATCACCCCATTTCCACATGTTCCACAATAACAGCTTCTGTCCAAATTTTCTGTCAACAACAAACATATATTACTTCCCTTGCCTGCTGTACACACACATCTTATGTTTCGCTTCTCAGAGTTTACCACAGCTTGTATCTTTTCATCAAATTTCTTTTATATCTTTTCCAGCTCAGCAAACTTAGAAACATTAATGTTGAACTCTAATTCATGATGTCTTTATAGCTGATGCTGCCTTACCACTTAATATTATCTATAGCTCTCTGAGAAAATTCCTGGAAGATAGGGCTGTGATGGCAAATCTCAGTTTCTCGCATGTAGGAGCATGTGGCACCATCCTGTAAACCTTTAGCTTCGTCTGGAGTTTAATATAACATGGATGTCAGAATGTTGGCCTTCCAAAGGACATGCTGAGATTTTTGATCTACTTCTCTGATTCTTGTCTATTAATAAATTCTGTGACAGCTTCCTGCTGAGTAGCAAAATTCAGTGACAACCTTCAGATAGGTGTTGCCAAGGAAGATTTCTGAGGGCATGTAGTTTTCATCTGGTGCAATTTAGTACATGACCTTTGTCTTCTTTAGGCTGTCTATTAATCCACAGCACTGGGCTGACTGCAAAAATATGACTCATAATATTAGATGTAGTTCTCTGGATGTGATTCTTGTGGAAAAGTCTGTAGCCATTAGTAATTTTTATAAAGACAGTGCTAACATCTTACATTGAAGCTGTTTAGGAGGCAGTATTTCCTGGAGATAAAAATGTACCAAATGCCAATACTGCATATTTGCTATTTTCCTTTTATGCTATATCATAAGGAAAAAAATGTGGGAAAATTTATTCCTTTTCTGCTGACTTTCCAGTGAGTTAGGGAGGATATTTTTATTACCAAGTTTTCAATCCTTACCAAAGTGATATGCTTTTTATGATTCATAGTTAACTGGAATATTTTTTTTAAGTTTTTTTTTCTCACTTTATTGATACATCGTTGACATACAGTATTGTGCAGGTTTAAGGCATACAATGTTAAGGGGAACATTTCCTATCTGCTTTTATTTCTATGATGACAACTTATTGGAAATTTATGTTAAAAATAAAGAGCTCTTTACTTTAACTTTCAAAGTATAATGACCATGTGCTTAAACTGAGACTGTAATGATGAAAATCCTTAGAAGGGGTACAGGAAAAGGAAACAGAAACAAACCAAAAAGGAGAGGGAGAAAGAAGGGATGAAGAATTAAAATTAAGAGAGGAAACTTTGAATGCCAGGAATAGTGTGCTCTAAGCTCTTAAGAGGTATCATCTTCTAAATGTTTATAATAACCTATGGATTAGGTACTATTATTATAACTATTTTACATATGTAGGACTGAGGCACAGTGAGATTGATTTATAGCAAGTCATCCAGTAAACAATGGTAACACTAGTATTTAAATGTTGGCAATGTGCTACAGGGGGCTTCCCAGGTGGCACTAGTGGTAAAGAACCTGCTTGCCAATGCAGGAGATTCAAGAGATGAGGATTCCATCCCTGGGTCGGGAAGATCCCCTGGAGTAGGGCATGGAAACCCACTCCAATATTCTTGCCTGCAGAATCCCATTAGCAAAGGAGCCTGGCGGGTTACAGTCCATAGGGTCACAAAAAGCTGCACATGACTAAAGTGACTTAGCACAACACAGCACAGCACAGCTTAATGTGCTACTAAGAACATAGTATCAAATGATGCTGCTTCTCCCATGCCTATCAGAACAAAAATTCTGATTAAATCTGGATAGAGTTTCTTGTAAAAAAAAATACAGACTTATTTCACAAACAATGCTGAATGACACTTTACCTCAAGTTTAAGAGTCAAAGGAGATACTGTATCACTACATAACAAAATAGCACACACTGGGTGGTGTAAGAGAGAGAAATTTATGTTTTACACTCTGGAACTTGGAAGTCCAATATCAAAGTGTTGGCACTTTTGATTTCTCTTGAAGCCTCTCTTCTTGGCTTGCAGATGACTGCCTTCTGACCATGTCCTTTTGTGACCTTTACCCTGTTGCCTCATATCTGGTGTCTTTCCCTCTTTTTACAAGGACATTAGTCAGATTGGATTAGGGCCTACTCATATGATCTCAATTACCCTTCATTACCTCTTTAAGGTCCCTATGTCAAAATAAAATTATATTGAGGTTTACATATACATATGTATGTATGTATACATTAGGTACATGTGTGGTATATACTATGTATACATATATATTATCTATCCATCTGTATCAGGGGAGATCATAAATACAAATTCATTATTTATTTTTCTTTTATTTGACTCAGTCTTTCATTTAAGTAAGAAATGTTCACATTTATGTACAAATACATAGTAGTTGTTCTGACCAGATAACCTCAAGAACCCTTACAGATTTATCAAATAAAAATTTCCATTTTTTTTATGTCTCACAGATATCAAATTTACTCCATAACCACCAATATCTGAGTAACTTGATATCTTTAAATAAAGATATAAAAATAATTGTTTGGTTTAATATTGATATGAAACTAGATTTCAGACTTAATGTGAGTCTCCAAATTTCATCTTGAAAATAAGTGCAGGTCCTGATTCAAAATAATCACCAAAAATACATTCTATGAGAAAGAGAGTGTCAAATGTTCCAAATCTAGAGTTAGGTAAAGTGAGACTTTATTTAAAATATTGTACCAGTAATGGAGGGGGGCAGGGGTGGGATGCAATAGGGAGAGTGCTGTGACAATAAGATCTGCAAAAGTGTCAGGAGTCAGGCAGAAAGGAATTTTCTTTTACAGGGAGTTATGAAAGAGAAAAGTGAAAGTATTACTTGCTCAGTCACGTCCAACTCTTTGGGACCCCATAGACTTGTCACCCATTTGACTCCACTGTCTATGGAATTTTCCAGGTAAGAATATTGGAGCAGATAGCTATTCCTTTCTCCAGAGGATCTTCCTGAACCAGGGATCAAACCTGAGCCTCCCACATTACCAGCTGATTCTTTACTGTCTGAGCCAATAGGGAAGCCCTTAGTGAGTTATAAATGAAGCTAAAAAGAACCAGGCATTGGGGAGGGGGGGAGGCGGGGGCATGGTCTGCAAGTTGAGTAGGAAAATTATTTCCCTGAGGTCAGCCTATTGTCAAGAGTACCCTTAAGGAGGAGTTTCTCCATATTCCACTACTGACCCAAACTGAGATTACTCAATGTTGAGGAGCCTGAAGGGAAGAAAACAGGTTTAACCAAATTTTATCCAGCTAAATTTGCAGGTATTTTGTGGAAGTTGGTGAATGAAAACAATTCAACTAATCACCTAATCTACAAAGAATTTGGGTGGTCTGTGTCTTGCCTTGTCATAGGTAAACATGAATTTCTCTAATCCTAGGGAACACAATTCTTTGAATTAAATATTTTCTCAGAACATAAGAAGGTGGGAAAATTCCTGATCGTTCACTCTCTTTCAGGAGCACATACCTCAGGTAGCTTAGCATTGTCACAATCAAAGTACATTGGTGAGTGTTTTCTTTCAATATTCAGACAAATGGTATATGCATCCTTATGCTCTTCCAAATAGAGAAAGGAGTATGTCAAGGCTGTATATTGTCACCTTGCTTATTTAACTTATATGGAGAGTACATCATAAGAAACGCTGGGCTGGAGGAAGGACAAGCTGGAGTCAAGCTTGCGGGGAGAAATATCAATAACCTCAGATATGCATATGACACCAGCCTTATGGTGGAAAGCACAGAAGAACTAAAGAGCCTCTTGATGAAAGTGAAAGAGGACAGTGAAAAAGTTGACTTAAAACTCAACATTGAGAAAACAAAGATCATAGCATCTGGTCTTATCATTCATGGCAAATAGGTGGGGAAACAGACGAAACAGCGACAGACTTTATTTTCTTGGGATCCAAAATCACTGCAGATGGTGACTGCAGCCATGAAATTAAGACACGTGTTCCTTGGAAGAAAAGTTTTGACCAACTTAGACAGCATATTGAAAAGCAGAGACATTACTTTGCCAACAAAGGTTTGTCTAGTCAAAGCTATGGTTCTTCCAGTAGTCATGTGGATGTGAGAGTTGGACTATAAAAAAAGCTGAGTGCTGAAGAATTGATGCTTTTTGAACTGTGGTGTTGGAGAAGACTCTTGAGAGTCCCTTGGACTGCAAGGAAATCCAATCAGTCCATCCTAAAGGAAATCAGACTTTAATATTCATTGGAAGGACTGATGTTGAAGCTGAAACTCCAATACTTTGGCCACCTGATGTGAAGAATTGATTCATTTGAAAACACTCTGATGCTGGGAAAGATTGAAGGTAGGAGGAGAAGGGGATGACAGAGGATAAGATGGTTGAATGGCATCACTGACTCAGTGGACATGAGTTTGAGCAAGCTTCAGGAGCTGGTGTTGGACAGGGAGGCCTCACGTGCTGCACTCAATGGGATCACGAAGCGTCAGACATGACTGAGCAACTGAACTGATCTAGTGTTCTTATAACAGAGCATCTCATAGATATTACTGACAATGACACATTTATCATCGCAATTATTTAAGAAATACTGAGGACGCAGGAAAAATTGTCAGTTCTTAGTCCTGTTTATGAATGAGACCATGTGACAAATTAATGACTATAGTAAACTCAGAAATGGCTAAGTCCTTTGTGGATTCACTGTGATTTGGGCATGGGATTGAAAGATACTGAGTTGCCTTTACCTCGAAAATGATACAGGTTTTAAAGTTTAAGAGAAGTGAGGAACGTCTCTGTCTGTCACTTATTTGCATATATTCTGTAAGTCATAGGAATTCAATAACACTTCAACTTCTGGAGGAAATTCATAGCAGATTTTTGTCTCTTATCTCTGATGTTGGCTCTCTTTCAACAGATGATGACATCTTCTTTTTAACTTTTTTCTTATACTTCTAGGAGAAATAAAATCTATATATTGTCACAGTCTCTTACAATCAATATAGACCAGGGATTGTGTTGACATTTCTTTCTGAAAACTGTTTATCTTTGCTCCCTGGGCATAACATCCACACAGGAGTATAAATACCAGTACAACAGAAGAAAGGAACCTCCTTCTACCATTGTGATAGCATTAGAAATGTTCAGGCCTATTTTTTTCTAAGTAATGTAAGTTTTGTGTATTTACTCAACAAATAAAAATACATATAACAGTTTGGGAAATATCTACTCGATAAGTAAATCTATAAGAATTATATCCATAATTATTAATGTTGGTTGTTTTTGTTTAGTCGCTAAGTTGTGTTTGACTCTTTAGCGACCACATGGACTGTAGCCTACCAGGCTTTTCCATCCCTGGAATTTCCTAGGTAAGGATGTTCGAGTAGGTTACCATTTTCTTCTTCAGGGGATCTTCCTGACCCAGGCAAGGAATCTGAGTCCCCTACATTGCAGGCAGGTTCCTTACCATCTGAACCACCAGGGAAGCCCTTATTAATGTACCTATTCCATTCTGAAGGAGATCAGGTCTGGGATTTCTTTGGAAGGAATGATGCTAAAGCTGAAACTCCAGTACTTTGGCCACCTCATGCGAAGAGTTGACTCATTGGAAAAGACTCTAATGCTTGGAGGGATTGGGGGCAGGAGAAGAAGGGGACGACAGAGAATGAGATGGCTGGATGGCATCACTGACTCGATGGAGGTGAATCTGAGTGAACTCCAGGAGCTGGTGATGGACAGGGAGGCCTGGTGTGCTGTAATTCATGGTGTAGCAAAGTCAGACACGACTGAGTGACTGAACTGAACTGAAACGAAAGGTATTTAATCTGCAAGTCTTTAGTTTCCCTGCAAAGGAAGAAAACTTATAAACATTCTGATATACAAGAAAGAAATTTATAGCCTGAAATGATGTGTATGTTTTACTGTTCCAAGTTAAGATCTTCTATTCCTTGTCAAAGTCTATACTCTCAGAAATAGATAAATTCCCTCTAGCAAGCCTTAGGTAAGTTATTCTATAGTGCACAAAATAGTCATGTATTATTTGATTCAGTATGTTTACTTAACAGATGGATTACATTTATATTTCTATGTAGAAAGTTTATGATGTATGTAACCAAATCTCATGAAAATTTCATAAATACATATTTTATAGTACATTTATATATACAAAATTTTATATAATTTATATCATAAAACTTCTCCATGAGAAAAAATATATAAATATATATATAAATTTATGGGCTTCCTTGGTGGCTCAGATGGTAAAGAACATGCCTGCAAAGCAGGAGACTCAGCTTCATTCCATGAGTCAAGAAGATCCTCTGGAGAAGGTAATGGCTACTGACTCCAGTGTTCTTGTCTGGAGAATTCCATGGACAGAGAGCCTGGTGGACTACAGTCCATGGAGTCACAAGGAGTCAGATGTGACAGAGCGACTAACAGTTTCGCTTTCACATTCAATGTCTTTATATTCAGTATACCCATTATGGCCTAAGGCAAATCCCTGATGCTTTAAACTTATTAATATAATAACCCCCTCACTCACCCACAACACCTCCAAAACTATAGGAACAAACAAAGGCACTTGGGGCAACTATGACCCATTCTGCCCTAGAATCAATCAGTTTAAGACTTCATTATTAAATTATAAGCAAATAAATATGAAGTTGAATAAATCTAATAATGAACATGTACCATCTTAACGGTAATATCTTAATTATTTCACTAAAAAGTATAAACTTTGTCATAAACATAGGGGTGCAGATATCTCTTTGAGATACTGGTTTCAATTGTTTTGGATATAGACCCAGAAGTGAGATTGCAGAATCATAAAGCAGTTCTATTTTCTTTTTCAATAATTATGTTTTTGTATTTGTGGCTGTGCTTGGTCTTTTTTGCTGTGTGGCCTTTACTCTGTTTGCGGTGAGCAGGGCCAATCTTTGTTGAGGTGCTCAGGCTTCTCTACAGTGGCTTTCCTTACTGCAGCGCATAGGCTCTAGCATGCACAGGCTTCAGTAGTTATAGTTAGTGGGCTTAGTTGCTCTGTGGCATGTGGGATCTTCATTGATTAAGGATCAAACCAGTGTCTCCTGCATTGGCAGGCAGATTCTTCACCACTGAGCCACTGGGGAAGCCTCTTTAATTTTTTGTGACCCTTTCATACTGTTTTCCACAATGGCTACACCATTTTACATTCTCACTGTTGACATTTACACAAAAAAGCACAACATAAGAGTTGTGAATTAAGATTTTGGAGGGCAAAATGAGGATTGTAACTCAGGAGAAAGCATTTCAGATAGCTCTGAGAAACAGATCCTTACAGGAAGGAGGGAAGGTCAGTGTGTATATGATTTTGATGAAGGCAGAGGTACATGCAATCAAGCACACAGTTTGGCAGAAGGTTGCTGCTAGTTTCCTGAAGGTTACTGCTAGGCACAAGGAGCAGATGTCTCCAGCAACAATTTTAGTGCTTTTCTAGATATGAGGAGATGCAAGAATTGGGCTCAGAATCTTTTTATGAAAATATCTAAGTACCTGAAAAAATCTGTTTGCCAGTTTTTCCCAGAGTGCAGGGTGCTTCATTCTTGCTCTCCACCATGAACACATTTCAGGGGTGTTGAAGGTCAGGGACTGCAGTGACATGTGATTTAATCCTTGCCAAGGCAGATGGCAAGTGCCAATTTTGAATTGGCACCAACAGTGTGCAAATCTTCCAGTTTCTCCACATCCTTGCCAATGTTTACCTTTTTTTTTTTTTTTGGATCATAGCCACACTGGGAAGTATGAGTTGATCTCTGATTGATTTGCATTTCCCTGATAACAGATGTTGAGCACTTTTTCATATACCTGTAGGCCACCATAAAAACAATGGAAACAACCTACTATCTATTCTTAGATAAATGGATAAAGAAAATGTGGTATAGACATGCAATGAAATATTATTCGGTTTTAAGAATAAGAAAATCTTGACAAATGCAACAACATGGATGAACTTGGAGAATGTATATTAAGTGAAATGTCAGTCACAGAATATAATATTGTATGATTCTGCCTATATGAGATATCTAAAATAGTCAAGCTCATGGAAGTGGGGAATAGAATGGTGGTTTCCAGGAGTTGTGGAGAGGAAATATGGAGTTGTTCTACATGTATGCTGTAAAGTTTCAGTGATGGAAAAGAAATACATTCTAGAGCACTGCTGTACAAAAAATATAGTGCCTAGAGTTGACCACACTCTATTGTACACTTACAAATTAAGAGGGTAGAACTTATTTTTAGTGTTTTACCACAGTAGAAAAAGAAAATAAAGGGTGCAGAACAAGAATTCATTAGTAACAGATATGCCTCCTTTGTTTTAGAAATTTGAAATAAGACACATATTTGTGTGTTTTACTTTAATACTTGAACATAGATAAGTGTATCCATAGCATCACAGATCATTTTTACTGAAATGATTTTTCTATAAATTATTACCCATTACAAGACAGGCTTATATGACATTGTAAAGGGAAAACTGACAGTAATTTATTTGTTTCTTTTTTTTTTATTGATGCCCTGGATTAATAGATTTTTCCTAGAGATGTATGCATAATGATGGGAATATGAGAAATTCAATAACAATGCCAGGGAAACAAATAGAAGTAACTCAGATCATGTCTTTGCACTATTATGTGGAACTATGTGTCATGCTATCTTGTGGTTTCCTCTTGTCCTCTATTTCTTCACTTTAAGAAATAATGGTCTAGATATGTGAATGTCACACTTTTCTAGAATATTTCCATTTTTACTCATCACTCTTTTATATATGCTGAAGTTCACAACAAAGATTTTGAGAAAGAGCTGTTACCGAAACTACATCACTTCCCAGCATACCCAATAGATGATGTTCTACATCAGCTTGGCAAATACTTACATGGGACATACTTGTTTCCTAACAGTATGATTTATGAAAAAATTACACATAGTGTTTTATCTTATGCTAACTATAGCTACAAATAAATAAAAGAGAAAACTTGATTGTTAACAGTAAACATGACTGTGTCTGAGAAATATATTGGAGAGAGCAGCATCTGTTTAGAAAAGGCTGATCCTCAATCTCTTTTTGCTTTTTAATTAATTAATTTATTTTTTTAAATTAATTTATTTTTTATTTTACTTTACAATTCTGTATTGGTTTTGCCAGACATTGACATGAATCCACCACGGGTGTACATGCATTCCCAAACCTAAGGAGAAATTAAGTAAGCCTGCTGCAGCACTGAGCATTTTCTGAACAAAAGACATTCTTGAAATTAGTATGTAGTAAGTGAGTAGAATGAAAATTAAAATATTAATATAATTGAGTTAAGGAACGATTAAAGTACTCAAATTAAAAAAAATGCATTACCCTGATTCATGGTTTAACACAGTGATAGCAATCCAGGTAATAGAACTCTGTTGGAAATATTCTAAACACTTCCTTAGCAAAGTCATCACAGAGTGGCCTTCTGCCTCAAATAATTTCTGTGATAAGCTACTGAAAATTTAATTGGCTTTAGCTCTAAAATATTTCTTCATAAAGTAAGTACAACAGATGAATAAACCTCTTTGATTTATGTATTTATAGAAACTTAAGGAAACTCATTAACATACTTCTTTTGCAGATATTTGTATTAAACAGGACTGCTCAAAGAAATATTGCAAAGATCTTTAGGAAGCCATATTCCCTACCATAAAATCATGTTTGCAGATAAAGATTTTGATTAAATGAATTAAGTATCCACTTAATTTGCTGCCAGAAATAGCAAGTACTATTTTTGTCTATTATTAAGATACAAACTGTTACAGAAATATATATTTTTGAATAATATTTCTTTTCCAAAATGTTAGAAATGCAGCTTCTTTATAATGTTTTGAGAATTAGCTATATGCCCATATCTCAGAATATTGTAACATCATTTACTATTTTCCTTCACTGTGAGTTTTGTTGCTCAGTTTAAGTGGTTCTTTTGTAGGAAGCATAATTGTAAAGAAATGAATCAAAGTTCTAGTGAAAGCTCAAAACTTTCCTTATAATTTCAACACAGAGCTTGGTCAATCAATAGGTTATAGTAAATAGAATTTTTACTTTTATCTTAATTATAAAGATGATGTGTGGCAGAACCAATACAATATCCTAAAGTAAAAAAAAAAAAAAAAAAATGGCTTCGCAGATGGATCCAGTGGTAAAGATTTTACCTGCAATGCAAAAGACCCAGGTTTAATCCCTGGGTCAGGAAGATGCCCTGGAGTAGGAAATGGTAACCCACTCCAGTATTCTTGCCTGGAAAATTCCATGGACAGAGGAGCCTGGAGGCTACAGTCCATAGGGTTGCAGAGAGTTGGATGTAACTGAGAGACTAAGAACTTAAGGATAAGGATCTCAAATATCCTATGTCATCACACCCAGAAGTCACTTTGACCCATCCTTTCTCTGGCCTCTTCCTTAACCTAGATCCTGCAAAGGCCTCATACTCTTACTCCCTGTGATGTTTCCTCTCTTGTATATGTGTGGGTAGGCCCAGATGCTCGGTCATATCTGACTCTTTGTGTCCCCATGGGTTGAAGAAACTACTTGCCAGGCTTCTCTGTCCAAAGGATTTTCCCAGCAAAAATACTGGAATGGGTTTCTGTTTCCTCCTCCATGGAATTTCCCAACCCAGAGGCCAAAAGCTTGTCTCCCATGGCCACTGCTGTTCTCGACCAGCAGCGCTGCCTGTGAAGCCTCTTGATTCACATTTGATTAGATACTAGTAAGGTAAGTCTCCAAATTCTCCAAGCCAGGCTTCAGCAATACATGAACCATGAACTCCCTGACGTTCAAGCTGGTTTTAGAAAAGGCAGAGGAACCAGAGATCAAATTGCCAACATCCGCTGGATCATGGAAAAAGCAAGAGAGTTCCAGGAAAACATCTATTTCTGCTTTAGTGACTATGCTAAAGCCTTTGACTGTGTGGATCACAATAAACTGTCGAAAATTCTGAAAAAGATGGGAATACAAGACCACCTGACCTGCCTCTTGAGAAATCTGTATGCAGGCCAGGAAGCAACAGTTAGAACTGGACATGGAACAACGGACTGGTTCCAAATAGGAAAAGGAGTACGTTAAGGCTGTATATTGTCACCCTGCTTATTTAACTTCTATGCAGAGTACATCATGAGAAACGCTGGACTGGAAGAAACACAAGCTGGAATCAAGATTGCCAGCAGAAATATCAATAACCTCAGATATGCAGATGACACCACCCTTATGGCAGAAAGTGAAGAGGACCTAAAAAGGCTCTTGATGAAAGTGAAAGAGGAGAGCGAAAAAGTTGGCCTAACACTCAACATTCAGAAAACGAAGATCATGGCATCCGGTCCCATCACTTCATGGGAAATAGATGGGGAAACAGTAGAAACAGTGTCAGACTTTATTTTGGGGGGCTCCAGAATCACTGCAGATGATGACTGCAGCCATGGAACTAAAAGACACTTACTCCTTGAAAGAAAGGTTATGACCAACCTAGACAGCATGTTGAAAAGCGGAGACATTACTTTGCCGACTAAGGTCCGTCTCGTCAAGGCTATGGTTTTTCCTGTGGTCCTGTATGGATGTGAGAGTTGGACTGTGAAGAAGGCTGAGCACAGAAGAATTGATGCTTTTGAACTGTGGTGTTGGAGAAGACTCTTGAGAGTCGCTTGGACTGCAAGGAGATCCAATCCGTCCATTCTGAAGGAGATCAACCTTGGGATTTCTTTGCAAGGAATGATGCTAAAGCGGAAACTCCAGTACTTTGGCCACTTTATGCAAAGAGTTGACTCATTGGAAAAGACTTTGATGCTGGGAGAGATTGGGGGCAGGAGGAGAAGTGGACAACAGAGGATGAGATGGCTGGATGGCATCACGGACTCGATGGACATGAGTCTGAGTGAACTCCTGGAGATGGTGATGAACAGGGAGGCCTGGCGTTTTGCAATTCATGGGGTCTCAAAGAGTCGGACACGACTGAGTGACTGAACTGAACTGATGTCAAGTATATGTTTCATCAGGGATGACTTGTTTTTAAACATATTTCTGTCATATTTTCCATAGTTGTTTTTTTTTCACTACCTTCAAAATATTTGGTGCCATAAAGTAATATTTACACATGTATCTCACTTAACAACTGAGGCAAAAACTAGGTGAGATAATTTCATGAAAATATGATATGCCCCAATGTGTATGTGTCTCTTCCAGGACCACTCATGGGCAGCTTTTAGCTCTTAATGCTATAGAGTCCAAGCCTTAGCCTAGAATACAAGATCCCTCATGAGGTCCTTTTAAGCTACTTCCCCACCTTTTTTCCAAAAATATTTGTGCTTTTCATTTCACCTTGGATTTCCATTCAGTTTATCTTCCCATGCCTTAACATTCTAGCTCCGAATCCGCTTTCCTATTTTGTATATAATTCACAAAACTCTTAAAAATTTACCATCAAGCTATCCAAAATACTAAAATGTCTAAAAGAGGCTATACAATAAATTTCTGATTATCAAGTGTGCATTTGTATGTGTGTATGTTTATTCAGTTAATCTTTTTCTGTATAGTAATGCTAGAAAGAATATTGTTAAACATATTTCCTAAATTTTGGAATCTCAAAATGACTTTGTATTGCTTGTACAGAAGAGCTGAACATGGAAATGTAAAGTTTAGGCCAAAAACCACACTCCTAAAAACTTAACTGATATCATTGATTCCATTATATACATTTTAGTTTCTATACTCCTTCTATAACTTTTAAATAATATTTCTGTTTAAATTCATTTAGAACAATATATTTATTATATACTGTATATATATATGCTGCATATATATATATACCAGAGAAGGCAATGGCAACCCACTCCAGTACTCTTGCCTGGAGAATCCCATGGACAGAGGAGCCTGCTAGGCTACAGTCCATGGGGTCGAATACGACTGAGCGACTTCACTTTCACTTTTCACTTTCATGCATACCATGTATATACTCTTTATTTTTATTCTCATTTTTCTTTTTATTTCTTTCGCATTTTCTTTTTCTATTTTTATCATTTTTTCCTGTAACAAATGTATTGTGAAACTTGTCAAATTTGTTCTCCACAACATTTTTATATTTTATTCATTGTTAAAATGGCTTCTTTGTACCTTTAATGGGGAAGATTCCCCCACTCTCTTTTTTATTAAAAGACACACTTTTGATATGCCAAAATACAACAGAAATAATATGATGAATGTTTTCATAACCAAAACTCTCTAGAGTGTTTTTCTTTTCTTGTGTATCATTCCATAATCAAATTCCTTTCTTCTCTCTCACTCAGAAGAAAGCATCACCTTGAAATAAGAGCTCCTAACACTCATAGTTTATTATATATATTTATATTATGTTATAATTAATTTTATTAATTGCAAAAGTTTTAAATGTCATCTCCATGGTATCACAATGCATCATTTTTTGAATCATTATCTTTGTACATTTATCCAAGTATATATAGTTTCTATTAATTTTCACTTCTGTACTGCATTATTTTATTCAAATATATAGATATTTATAAAACCATTATCCAGATGGTAAATATTGGGGTTATTTTCAGCATTTGTGAGTGCAAATATTATTTTTTGTATGTGTTGTTTGCTCATATACCTAAGTATTTCTTAAATATATCAATAAGAGCCAAATTACTCTGTCAAAAGATGTGAACGTCTTCACTTTACTAAGTATTTCTAAATTTGTCTTAAAGCAGATATAGAAAGTATAAAAGTTTTAATTGTACCAACCAGTTTTGAATGTTCTATGTACACATCAATTCTTACACTTTGTGGACCAATTTTTAAATCTGAGAAGTAATGAATAATAAAATCCTGTTTTATTGAGGATTGAATATGTGTTTGATTTTAGCAGTTAGGAACAGCTTTTCATATACTTATTCAGTTTTCCTCTAAATGATTTATATGAACTTTATATTCTACAGATAATCCCTTTTTTAGGCTTTCAGTATATCATATATTTTCTACAAATCTATCGTTTGTGAATATGATAAATCTGTGTGCTGCATTCTTAATTATATAAACATAGATATAAAATACATATATGCATATATATTTACTCACACACATATATGTCACATTGACATATATAAAAATACAATTCTATATATATACTCATTATGTGATATACACATTTAGATGCCTATTTACAAATGTGAATAGTGTTTTCCTCTTTTAACACGCAGACACCCAATATACACAAAAGCACATATACGCTAGAGAGAAATATCTGAGAAAAGATGATGAAGGAAAGGTGATTATGATACTGATGACGATATATCTATAGGTGAGGTGATTATTGATATATTTGATATTTAACTAATGATTTACCTTCTTCATAATCAATTTATTATATAAATATATATTGTATGCCAAGAAAAATTAGGAGGATCTATAATGTCATGTAATTTAAAAATGTTTATGGCTAAAACTTAGATATTCCTTTTAAATAATCAACAGGATGTATCTGGTATTCTTGCCTTCTGAAAATCATAGGCCTGATTTCTCTCCTATTATCAATTTGCTTGGTATAAGATTACCTTAAAATGTCCTCTCTGTATCACAAATATGAAGATATGTTTTAGTTTTAAAACTTCCATTTCTCAAATTAATTGAAATGATTTATACATGGTCTTATTGATTAGTCTTACACTAAATAAAAAATAAGAACCACAGTATCACATATTTCACAATATAAATAACATTTTTTCAAATTTTACTAGAATCATAATGAAGTATAAGCTGTCAAAATCTGAGGTCCTAAAAAACTAATTTATAAATTCAACTTAAGAAATAAAAGCATGGTTGTATAAACTTTTTTTTTGTTGTTGTTTTTCTGGTGGCTCACACACCAAAAGATTAATAGTAAAGGTTTCTTTTCTTTCTATCATCTCCTCATACAAATCTTTCCATTAATATTTTTAAATACAGGAATGGTATATCACTAATAATAAAATCTTGTTTTCAGAGTAAATATTAATGCAGCATGCGTTTTCCTTCCCAGGGGAAAAGAGCAACATTTATATTACATAAATTTTTTAAAATGTTATTTTTACTATATTAGAAATTTTAGACATTATTGTGTAATTGTACATATATTTACTTTAATTTGAGCTTTTCAGTGAAATTAGTGAAGCAAAATTTTTATTATGTCTTTAATAAATAAAACTCATGCATGGCTTTCCATTTCTTATAATACAGACCTCTTCTTTCATTTAAATAGTCTTTTTTTTCAGTGTTCCTTAATCCCCAATCTTATACTCCCAGATACAATATTCTATTTTTGTTGAACTAACCCAGGTTAATATTATAATGAAACCAGAGCTGATGAGATTTGTTACTTTTTCTTTGCATACTCCAACCATATGAGGCTAAACATATTCTCCTGCAGTCTTTATTGAAATTTTATTCCTCTGTCCAATAAAATAATAGTTATTCAAATAAATGTAACACAGTAGCATTAAAAATTGCAGGTTTTTAGTACAAAATTTTACTTTTTTAATATTTATTCATTTTTTGATATTTATTTTAATTGCTTGAAGCTCCTGCCTGCATGAAGCTGCTTCAGTTGTGTCCAGCTGTTTGTGACCCTATGGACCATAGCCCAGCAGACTCCTCTGTCCATGGGATTCTCTAGGCAAGAATACTGGAGTGGGTTGCCATACCCTCCTTCAGCAGATCTTCCTGACCCAGGTATTGAACCCATGTCTCTTATGTCTCCTGCACTGGCAGATGTGTTCTTTACCATTAGCACCACCTGGAAGCCCAAGCATGCACACACGAAACAAGCTCAGATGCCACACTTAAGGTCTGTGACTATCGTAAGGCTGCATCTTACTGACAACAAGACCTTTTCACTTCTTAGTGAACTATATAGAAATTAATAAAAGAGAGGCTTATAACATCTACACAATGGGTTATTCACCCCTACATTGTTGAGATCTCCTGGTTATATATTCATATAAAAATACATTCTGATATTTCATTTATTTCATTATTAAGGCTGAAATTTATATTTGCTTATTATTTTGGGTAAAATGTTGCTATGATTAGATTCACAATGAAATACTGCATGAAGTTTGAATACCAGATACATTATTTCCCACAGTCATTATGTTGACATCTTTCTCAGCTTCATATCTTAAATGACCTAAATATTTATATTAACCTTGAGCACTAAGTTTTAAAATGCTTCACATACTTAAAAAAAATGTGCAGTGAAGCTAAATCATGAACCCACTCACTGAAAAGAAATCTGCTTGAGGTGCAGAATTTACCCAAGGAAAGAATGTCAATAAGCAGTGCTGAGTTCCACAAAGAAACTACTTAACAGCAAATAGTACAATTGCTTGCAATGACACATTTCAAACCCAAAGAAATGAGAGATCTCTGTCAATTGACTTCAGCTAACAATTTGTGGAGAACAGACTTGAAAACTCCTTAAGGTAACTGTCTGCAGGTGTGGCATTGTCCATACAATACTAGGACTGTATAGGTAATGCAAAATTTGAAAAGTACCTGGGGATAGCCGAGTCAAAGATGGTATAGCAAGTAGTAATCAGCTGTACTATTAATTATGCTAGATTACCATTATAATCAAAGAAGCCCACAAATGATAACATACAAGAAAATGTTACCTGGAAAATGAGTTGATTCTAAAAGGAATGCAGTCTTTCGAAGAAGATGCTATCATATTTTAAATGAATAGGCAATGTCAATCAAAGTGTCCCACATTTTAATAATAGCTTAGATTTTAAATATTTATTAAACAAAGCTGGATACTATAAATTATACAATAGATTATCTAAAACCACAAACACCAAATGTCAGGTATTGTCTCAGGGACTGGGATTGGGAAAAAATATAAAAGGATGGCAAATGTCAGATTTGGACATATTTTAAGTTAGTGGCAGAATATTTAAGGGAATTCCAGTGAGAGTTCAGAAAGTAATAACAGGCAAAATATGCATTTTTTATTTAAAAGTCATTTAAATAGTCTAGGTAATTTAAGGATGTGTTTTTATTATAAATTATGATAAAGTATCTGAGTATGTTGAATATTGGAAAATAGCTTTCTATTTATGTTTCTAGGAAAGGACATGAATATTTAATAAATGCAAAGCTATGTCTCATTCTTGATTTTGAAAAATAAAATTCTTTTTGCTTTTCCATCTTTCAGAAACTTTACTATTTTCTATTATATGTCTGTTCAACTACTAAGTGAGGAGTATCTGACAAACTAAATATGACTCATCAGAGGGAAAAAATTCATGAAAATACACAAAGTTATTGCCATATTCTTTTTTTATCTTATTTACTTTTTTTCAGAACTTTTTGAGCTCTAGTAGATTCAGTTCAGAACACATCCTAAATAAGGTGAACCATAATTCTATGCTCAATATTCTTCACACAGTAAATACACTGGTGTTAGATCTTCCAGAGAAGGTGCGTGTTATTAATTAGTTAGCTGGTAAAGTCAGGAAGAATTTTTTCTTTTATTGAAATATAAAAAAAATATGTTTTTAAATTTAAAGACTATTTTATAGAGCAGTTTTATATTTACAATTAGAACTGAGATGAAGGTAAGAGACTTCGTACACACCCACTACCTACATACCTGCATCAGTTCAGTTCAGTTCAGTCGCTCATTCATATCTGACTCTTTGTGACCCCATGGACTGCAGCACACTAGGATTCCGGGTCCAACACCAAACTCTGGGAGCTTGCTCAAACTAGTGCCCATCGAGTTGGTGATGCCATCCAACCATCTTATTCTCTGTCATCCACTTCTCCTGCCTTTAATTTTTCCCAGCATCATGATCTTTTCTAAAGAGTCAGTTTTTCGCATCAGGTGGCTAAAGTGTTGGAGCTACAGCTTCAGCACCAGTCCTTCCAGTGAATATTCAGTGTTGATTTCCTTTAGGATTAACTGGGTTGATCTCCTTGCTGTCCAAGGGGATTTAAATTCTCCAGCACCGCAATTTGAAAGCACCAATTCTTGGGAAGTCAGCCTTATTTATGTATGAACTCTCAAATTCTTACATGACTACTGGAAATAAAACATAGCTTTGACTATATGGATGTTTCTCAGCAAAGAGACGTCTCTGTTTTTTTAATACACTGTCTAGATTTGTCAAAGCTTTTCTTCCAAGGAGTAAAAGTCTTTTAATTTCATGGCTGCAGTTAGTGTCTATCATGGTTTTGGAGCCAAAGGAAATATAAAATCTATCACTGGTTCATTTTCCTCCCCTCTATTTTCCATGAAGTGATGGGACCAGAAGCCATGATCTTAGTGTTTTAATATTAAGTTTCAAGCCAGCTTTTTCACTCTTATCTTTCATACTCATCAAGAGTCTATTTGGTTGCTCTTCACTTTCTGCCATTAGAGTGGTATCAGTTGCATATCCAATGTTGATATTTCTCCTGGCAATCTTGATTCCAGCTTGTGATTCATCTATGCCAGCATTTCTTATGATGTAATCTGCATAGAAGTTAAGTAAGCAGGGTGACAATATACACCATTTCCCAACTGCAACCAGTCAGCTGTTCCACATCCAGTTCTAACTGTTGCTTCTTGACCTGAATAAAGTTTTCTCAGGGGACAGGTGAAGTGACCTTGTACTCCTGTCTTTAAGAATTTCCCATGGTTTGTTGTGATCCACACAGTCAAATGCTTCAGCGATGTCAATGAAGCAGAAGTAGATGTTTTTCTGGAACTCCCTTGCTTTCTCCATAATCCAATTAATGTTGGCAACTTCATCTCTCAATCCTCTGTCTTTTCTAAACCCAGCTTGTACAATTTATAGTTCACAGTTCACCTACTGCTGAAACCTAGCCTGAAGAATGACAAGCATAACCTTGTTAGCATGTGAAATGAACCTAACAGTATGGTAATTTGATCTATGAAGGAATTACATTCTATAGGTTTGGACAAAACATTATTAAATACCGCACAAAATATTTTCACTACACTAAAATATCCCCTGTACTCTGCCTATTCATGTCTTCCCCATCCCCTACAGCCACTCATTTTTTTTTAATCTCTAGAGTTATGTTTTTTCCAGAATGTCAGGTAGTTGGAATCATAAAGTATTGAACCTTCTCAGATTCGCCTCTTTCACTTAGGAATAATCATATAATTTTCTGTCTTTTCATGGCTTCATAGCTCATATCTTTTGAGTGATGAATAATATTCCATTATCTGGATGTACCAGTTGATTTATCCATTACTGGAGGGCATCTTGGTTTCTTTCAATTTTGAAAATCATGAATAATAACATCCTTGGCAGATTTTTCAGGAAATATATTTATAACTATTTGGTTAAATACCAAGGAATACAATTGTTGGATTTGTTTAATTTAAAAAATAATCAAACTGTTTTCCAAAGTGGCTATATCATTTTGCATTCCCACAAGGAGGAAATGAGAGTCCCAGCTGCTCCACATTCTCCTTAGCATTGGGTGTTGCCTGTGGTCGAGATTTTGTCTATTGTAATAGTGTGTCATGGGATCTTATTATTGTTTTAATTTTCCTTTCCTTAATGATATATGTGGAGAATCTTTTCATGAGCATGTTTGCCAGCCCTAGATTTTCTCATAGCCCTCAGAGTCAAGGCTATGGTCATCACAGTGGTCACGTAATGTGGTGAGAGCTGGACGGTAAACAAGGGGGAGCACTGAAGAACTGATGCCTTTGAACTGTGGGGCTGGAGAAGACTCCTGAGAGTCTCTTGGACAGCAAAGGAATCAAACCAGTCAATCTGAAGGGAAATCAATTCTGACTAATTTTTTGAAGGATTGATGCTGAAGCTGAAACTCTAGTATTTTGTTCATCTAATATGCAGAGCTGATTCATTGCAAAAGTCCCTGGTTCTGGGAAACATTGAGGGCAGAAGAATAGGCCATCAGAGAATGAGATGGCTGGATGGTATCACCAATGCAATGGACATGAGCTTGGGCAACTTCAGGAGATGGTGAGGGACAGGGAGGCCTGGTGTGCTGCAGTCCATGGGGTCACAAAGAACTGGACATTACTGGGCAACTGAACAGAACTCCAGTACTTTGGCTCCCTCGTGTGAAGTGTTGACTCATTGGAAAAGTCCCTGATTCTGGGAGGGATTGGGGATAAGAGGAGAAGGGAATGACAGAGGATGAGATGGCTGGATGGCATCACCAACTCGATGGACATGAGTTTGAGTAAACTCTGGGAGTTGGTGATGGACAGGGAGGCCTGGTGTGCTGCGATTCATGGGGTGGCAAAAAGTCAGACACGACCGAGCTACTGAACTGAACTGGGCCACTGAACAAAAACAACATTTTATCTGATATTCTTTAAGTAGTTACTTCAGATTGTTATTAGACTGCTTATATTTATACATAAATTAGCATTTCAGATAGTTATTCATTAAGGCTGAAATTTTATTTTATCTGAGAGAATGGAAAAGAAACATGAATTTTTGCCTTAAATACAGATGACACTTTTTTCTAATTGCATAAAGTGATAACACTGAGTCAAGTAGTTTATAAAACATATGAAGCAATCCACAGATCGATCAATCACAAAATAGCAAATATCCTGTAATACTCATAATTTCTATAAAATCAAAACTATTTTACATAAAATCTTTGCCTTTAAAGAGTTGTTCAGTTCAGTCTCTCAGTTATGTCCTACACTTTTCAACTCCATGGACTGCAGCATGCCAGGATTCATTGTCCATCTCAGACTCCTGGAGTTTGCTCAAACTCATGCCCATTGAGCCGGAGATGTCATCCAACCATCTCATCCTCTGTCATTCCCTTCTCCTCCTGCCCTCAATCTTTCCCAGCGTCAGGGTCTTCTCTAATGAGTCAATCCTTTGCATCAGGAGGCCAAAATATTGGAGATTCAGCTTCATCATCAGTCCTTCCAATGAATATTCAGGACTGATTTCCTTTAAGATGGTCTGGTTGGATCTCCTTGCAGTCCAAGGGACTTTCAAGCATCTTCTCCAACAGTTCAAAAGCATCAGTTCTTCGGGGCTCAGCTTTCTTTATAGTCCAACTCTCACATCAGTACAAAACTACCGGAAAAACCGTAGCTTTGATTAGATAGACATTTGTTGGCAAAGTAATGTCTCTGCTTTTTAATATGGTGTCAAGGTTTGTTACAGATTTACTTCCAAGGAGCAAGCATCTTTTAATTACATGGCTGCAGTCACCATCTGCAGTGATTTTGGAGCCCCAAAATATAAAGTCTCTGACTTTTTCCATTGTTTCCCCATCTATTTGTATGAAGTGATGGGAGCAGATGCCATGATCTTAGTTTTTTGAACACTGGATTTTTAGCCAGCTTTTCTCACTCTCCTTTTTTACTTTCATCACGAGGCTCTTCAGTTCTTTTTCGCTTTCTGTAGGGTGGTGTCATCTGCATGTCTGAGGTTATTGATTTTTCTCCCTTCAATCTTAATTCCAGCTTGTGCTTCATCCAGTCTGGCATTTTGCATGAGGTACTCTGCATATAAGTTAAATAAAGAGGTTGACAGCCTTGACATAAACCTTTACCAATTTGGAACCAGTCCATTGTTTCATATCTGGTTCTAACTCTTGCTTTTTGACCTGAACACAGATTTCTCAGGAGGCAGATAAGGTGGTCAGGTATTCCCAACTCGAAGAATTTTCCATAGCTTTTTGTGATGCATGCAGTCAAAGCTTTAGCATAGTCAATGAAGAAGAAGTAGATGTTAGAGAGTAGAATGCTGTCCTAGTTAATGCTATTTTCTTTTTTTTTTTTAATAAGAATAGATTTTATTAGATTTCTTGTGTTTGTGCTTAGTTGCTCCAATCATGTCCCACTCTTTGAGACACTGTATACTGTAGCCTGAAAGGCTCCTCTGTCCATGGGATTCTCCAGGCAAGAATACTGGAATGTGTTGCATGACCTCTTCCAAGGGATCTTCCTGACCCAGGGATTAAACCTGTGTCTCTTACATCTCCTGCATTGGCTGGTGGGTTCTTTAACACTAGCACCACCTGAGAAGCCCTGTTAGATTTCCTGTGAGTAATGTAATAATCTGAAAATTAATTGTGGTTGAAAGCAAAAGGCAAAGGAACTTAAGGCAAAGAAAAAATAACTTAGGAGATGCAAGGACTAGTTTCTTTTCCTTTCTTCTAGGATTTCAGTGGTTGAAACATTCTGATTTTGTAGACTTCTTATGAGAACAGTGATGTTTATAATGCCTACCCTAGGACATGGTTGGCCCTCATTAACATTAACTGTATTTGAATTCTAAAGCTGACTTCACATAGGCTTTCAAGAAAGTTATTAATTCAGGTACTTTCTGAATGGTCAGTGGTTAACACTCTGCTTCCCAATGCAAGAGGTCTGAAATTCATTCTTGGTCAGGGATTAAAACCCCATGTACTGTGTGGTGTGGCTAAAAAAAGAAAATAACTGATCCATACACATTGAGTGATCATTAATTTTGAAATATTAGGAAAAAAAAGTTGAGTCTGAAACTTGAAGTCCTCTAATGACATAATTTTTTTGTTTGTTTTGTCTATCTCTTTTAACCTAACAAATAAAGGAAATCCTTAAAGATTATGATCAGAGAAATTAAAATATGACAGTTTTAATCTGCCATAATTTAACATATTTAACCTTACATCATTGGCAATTGATTTTATATGTGAATGCATTCGCATGAGTGTAATGAAGAGCATTTGATACAAATCCCTTAAAATTCAACTAGTCTGGATAGAAGACAAACATTTCCTTTCCTTTCAGCTGTTTTTTGGTGGTTATATGATCCTGATTGCTTTTCTGTATTGAATTTTGTGATTTGTATGTGATAATAAGTCTCTCAGTATGCTCAACTGGATAATTCTCTTTTTTCCTGACAGTTCACACAAATAGCAATAAACTTATCTGAAGCCTGCTGCTTTCTTTATGTCATTTGGAAATGAGTTACTGTTATATTTTTAGCATAAATTGAATCCTGTCCTTTTAAACACGGATTTGAGTGGTCTTGTACTTCAGTTTTTTTTTTTTTCCCCTCTTATGTTACAGAATATTACTTAGTCCAAAGTGACACACTGTAGCAAGAGTACTATTTAAATCCTATTGCTATTGTCAAATCTGGGATTTGTTTCTATGGACACTGAGCCAAGCTAACAGTAAGGGTTTCATAGCCTAACATTGACTTAGGAACCTAAACAGTCTCTATTAAAATGAAGTGACTATAAATTAAGCAAGCATTGTGTATATTACACAAAGAACTAATTTATCAAATTTCTTCTACAGAAACATATTGAAAAATGATTATTAGAGCTTCAAGATAAAGGTCCAACTTCATACTTTTGCATGTTGATATCCAGTTTTCCCAATACCATTTGTGGAAAAGATTGTCCTTGGACCTTTATCTTAAAACTTCTACAAAAATTAACTCAAAATGGATCAAAGACTTAAATAAGAGTTAAAACTATAAAATTATCTAAAGAAAACATAGAGCAAAAGCTTCATGATACTGGATTTGATGATTTCTTGCATATGACACCAAAAGAACAGGCAACAAAAGTTAAAAATAAACTGAACTACATCAAAATTAAAAACTTCTCTGCATCAAAGGACATGCAAAGAGTCAGACACAACTTAAGTGACTGAACAACAATAACAATTAACAAAATGAAAGGGCAATCTGCAGAATGGGAGAAGATATTTGCAAATCATAGATTCCAGAATCAAGAAAGAATCCCTACAACTCAACAAAAGGAACACCAACTCTAAAATAACAACAACAAAATTTGGGCAAAGGACATGAATCCACATAACTCCAAAGAAGATATACAAATGGCAAAACAAAGACCACATGAAAAGATGCTCAGTATTATTGATAATTAGGAAAATGCAAACCAAAACCACAATGACATACCACCTCACATCCATTTGAACAGCTATTCTTAAAACACTCAAAAAGTATTGGCAAGGACATGGAAAAATTGGAACCCTTGTGCACTGCTGGTGGGAATGTAAATGATATACCCACTATGGGAAGCAATATGGCAGTTACTCAAAAAATCAAAGATAGAATTACCATATGATCTAGCAATTGTACTTCTAAGTATACACCCCCAAAAATTGAGAGCATGTTCTTGAAGAGATATTTGTACACTCATGTTCCTGCATGATTATAATAATTAAAAGATGGAAGCAGCCCAGGTGTCATTGATGGAGGAATGGATAAACAAATTGTGGGATATGCATATAAAGGAATCTTATTCAGCCTTAAAAAAGAAGGAAATTCTGTCATACTCTTCAAGGTGGATCAGTCTTGAGGACATTATGCTTAGTGAAATAACCCAGCCACAAAAGGACAAATACTGTATGATCCAACGTAAATGAGGTACAAAGAGTGGTTGAATTAATCAAGACACAGAGTAGGATAATGATTGCCAAGAGTTTGGGGAGGGGAGAATGGGGAAGTGGTATTTAATGGATACAGAGTTTCAGTTTTGTAAGATAAGAGTTCTGGAGATTGATTGCACAACAGTGTGAACATGCTTAACACTAGTAGAGTGAACTATTAAAATTTGTTAAGATGGTAAAAAAAAAAAAAAAAAGAGCTTCAAGAATTTTTTTAAAGCAGAAAAGACCACTACTTTCCCCAATCCTAATAACTATAGATTAATCATTTTGATGCTGCTACTAGCACAAACATATGATAATGAGTTAGATATAATGAAAGATGACATATTTATTAATCTAGAATAAAACTGGTCCATTGGCTTGTGTGTGTGTGTGTGTGTCCACCACTCTGTCTTATCTGACTCTTTGTGAGGCTATGGACTGTAGCCCAACAGGCTCCTCTGTCTACAGAATTTCCCAGGCAGGAATACTAGTGATTTCCTACTACAGGAGATCTTCCTGATTCAGGAATCCAACCTGGATCTCTTGCATTGGCAGGCAGGTTCTTTACCGTTAGCGCCACCTAGCGTAAAAGTGCTGCTAAGTCACTTCAGTCACGGCAGCCCACCAGGCTCCCCCATCCCTGGGATTCTCCAGGCAAGAACATTGGAGTGGGTTGCCATTTCCTTCTCCAATGCATGAAAGTGAAAAGTGAAAGTGAAGTTGCTCAGTCCTAGGGGGTGATATAATAAGCATCTCTAGAAACAACATTCTCTGACTGTATGTCTATTTAAAAAAAAATAAAGAAAAGAACAAAATGTTGGTATACACAAAATATTTAATGAACCAGTTAAATTGCATAAAAGTGCTACATTAAGAAGATTATTTTTTTCTTCATTCTATTTCAGTGGAAACATTGCTTTCCAGTGTGGGTTTTTGTGAGGGTCCTTGGGCTTCCCTTGTGGCTCAGTCGGTAAAGAATCACCTGCAGTGCAGGGGACCTGGGTTCGATCCCTGGGTTGGGAAGATCCCCTGGAGAGGGGAAAGACTACCAATTCCAGTATTCTGACCTAGAGAATTCCATGGACTGCAGAGTCCATGAGGTCACAAAGTCGAACATGACTGAGCGACTTTCACTTCACCAGGTCAAGATTCTTGTGTTCTGAGAAGAAGGGCATCTTTACTAATGTGAATCTGCCTTGCTTAATGTTTCACTTAGCCATCAACCTATTCATTCATTCTGGAGAGTTTCAGGTAGGCTGAGATTGATGTCGCATAAAGTTTACTTCATCAGTGATGATTAAGTAAAGAAAGTGAGTTGCTCAGTCATGTCCGACTCTTTGCAACCCCATGGACTGTAGCCTATCAGGCTCTTCCGTCCATGGGATTTTCCAGGCAAGAATACTGGAGTGGGTTGCCATTTCCTTCTCCAGTGATCTTCCCGACCCAGGGATCGAACCGGGGTCTCCCTCATTGTAGGCAGATACTTTACCATCTGAGCCACCACGGAAGTACCCTATCAATGATGCCTGACCTTTATTTATTTTCCTCAAAACTGCTGTAAAATAAATCTTAATCTACTAGTAATATAACCTAATCATTACCCAATTGCTAGTCAAATACATAATATTACTATAGCAATCGTACATAATTTCAAATAAATTAAAATAATTATAGAAAGCCTCATATGATCAATTTTCAACAATTTTAAATTGTATGAAACAGGATAATCATAAGTAAATATTAAAAAAATAATTAAGACTTATAAAGGCTTATAACATCCAAAGTATGTATATTTTAGACACACCTGGGGTTGTAGCAACCATCCCTGTTTCCCCAATCTTTTTATTTTTTCTGATTTCAGCTTGGTTTGTCTGAACTATTAAAGCAAGGCAAGGATTCTAAATTATTTTGGATGTCTATGCAAATATTCATTTTTTTCTTTTTAGACCCTTTCACCAGTCTTTTGTTTTACCTATCCCAAGTAGTATTACCTATTTCTTGCCAAAAGAAAAAAAGAAAGGTGCTACATTGGTGGCACACAAAAATTGCATGAGAAAACACTGAATCCTTTTAATCAAAAGAAAGAAGAAAAAAGTCTTTTGAAGTCTGCTTACTTTTAAAAAGAAACAAATAATTATTGATGTGTATGTCCGAGTTTCAGTTAAGACTTAAATTAAATGTGACAATAGAAAATGAAAATCTGTTGTCTTTCTATATTCAGCTTTAGTAGCTGATGAACATATTGGAAAATTGTGTGTTGTAGAAGTGGTAGACACATTTAGAGACAAATTTCCAGCCAAAGCACCAAAAATCATGTGTTTCTTTGTTTAAAGCTATATTGTAAAGTCCAACCAGCATCCTTGAGGATGAGCTCAAATTTTAAATGAAGTAAAAATAATTGCTAAAATTAAGCAAAAAAAAAAAATAGTATTTTAGACTACTCTATGGATTGAGGTTGGCATTAATTACATTATTAAAATATGCAAGTGGCTCATATAACTCAATACCAGAAAAACAAGCAACCCAATCAAAAAGTTGGCAGAAGACCTAAACAGACATTTCTCCAAAGATATACAGATGGCTAATAAACACATGAAATAGTGCTCAACATCTCTTATTACAAAAGTGCAAATCAAAGCTACAAAGAGACAGCACCTCACACCAATCAGAATGACCATCTTCAAAAAATATATAATCAATAAATTCTGGAGAGAGCATGGAGAAAGGGGAACACCCTTGCACTGTTGGTGGGAATGTAAATTGATGCAGCCACTGTGGAAGACAGTATGGAGATTTCTTAAAGAAAAACTAGGAATAAAACTACCATATGATCCAACAATCTCACTACTGGGCAGATGCACTGAGGAAATCATAATTAAAAAAAAATGTATCACAATGTTCATTGCAGCACTATTTAAAAATTTAAAATAGCTAGGACATGGAAGCAACCTAGATGTCCATCGACAGATGAATGGATACAGAAGTTGTGCTACATATACGTATAATGGGATAATGCTCAGACATTAAAAGGAATGCTTTTGAGTCAGTTCTAATGAGGCAGATGAACTTAGAAGCTATTATAGAGAGTGAGGAAAGTCAGAAAGAGAAAAACAAATGTCACAAATAAATGCATATATATGGAATACAGAAAGATGATACTGATGAACCTATTTGTAGAGAAGCAGTAGGGATACAGATACAGAGAACAGACTTGTGGACACAGGGTAAGAGGGATGGAGAGGGTGGGACAAATGGAGGGAGTGGCATGGAAACATATTTTCTACCATATGTAAACAAGATGTGCAGTAGGAATTTGCTGTATGATTCAGGGAACGCAAACAGAGGCTCTGTGACAAATTAGAGGGATAAGATGGGGTGTGAGGTGGGAGGGAGGTTCAAGAGAGAGGGGATATATGTATACCTATGGCTGATTCATGTTGATATATGGAAGAAATGAACACAATATTGTAAAGCAATTGTTTTTCAGTAACTCGGTCGTATCCAACTCTTTATGACCGCATGGACTGTTGCACACCAGGCTTCCCTACCCTTCACTATCTCCCAGAGTTGGCTCAAATTCATCTCCATTGAGTTGATAATCCTATGCAACCATCTCAGCCTCTGTCTTCCCTTTCTCTTCCTGCCTTCAATCTTGCCCAGCATTAAGGGCTTTTCCAATGAGTTGGCCATTCACATCAGGTGCACAAATTATTGGAGCCTCAGCATTGGTCCTTTCAATGAATATTGAGAGCTGATTTCCTTCAGGATTGGCAGGATTGATCTCTTTGAAGTCCAAGGGACTCTCAAGAGTCTTCTCCAACACCACACTTCAAAGGCATCAGTTCTTCGGTGCTCAGCCTTCTTTATGGTCCAATCCTCCCATCCTTACATGACTACTGGAAAAACCATACCTTTGACTATATAGACCTTTGCTGGCAAAGTGATATCTCTGCTTTTTTTAATACACAATCTAAGTTTGTCACAGCCTTTCTTCCAAGGAGCCAGCATATATTAATTTGTTGGCTGCAGTCACTGTCCTCAGGGATTCCGGAGTGCAAGAAAATAAAGTCTGTCACCTGTTTCCATTGTTTCCCCAACTATTTGCCATGAAGTGATGGGACTGGATGCCATGATCTTAATTTTTTGAATTATGAGTTTTAAGGCAGCTTTTTCACTCTCCTCTTCCACCATCATCAAAAGGCTCTTTAGTTCTTGTTCACTTTCTGCCTTTAAGGTGGTATCATCTGCATATCTGAGGTTATAATATTTCTCCTGGCAATGCTGATTACAGTTTGAGCTTCATCCAGCCCAGCATTTTGCATGATGTACTCTGCATATAAGTTAAAGAAGCAGGGTGACAATATACAGCCTTGAAGTACTCTTTTCCCAATTTTATCCTAGTCAGTTTTTCCTTGTCCAGTTCTCAATTTTCCTTCAATTAAAAAATAAAAAATAACTTGATGCAATGAAAATTTATTACCAAATTTCCCACTTAATTTATCATGTTAATCATGTAGAATTTCTTTTGATCATCTTGTAATGAAGTTGCTTGACGACCCCCCAAAATATAAAGCTACTAATTTATTTTCTGTGTTCCCATTCTCTTCTGAAAACCATGACAAAATGACAAAATAAGTTACAGTCATGTTGGTGACAAATTCTTCAATTGTTATATGTATAGTTTATTAGCTTCTTTCTTCAAATAATTTTAATAAGTATAGAATTAGTCCCAGAAATAACTATTGGTTATTTTTTTTGTATTGATAACATCTACTTAAAAAAATAAAAGCAGATGTAATAAAATGTCAAAACATGATTATCTCTGTAGGGTCACAGATGTCAATAATTATCTATGTCACAAGGATTGGACATCTTCCATTCATGCCCTCCTTGATTTTAATTGCCTGTTAACTCTATTCATCTTATATCACAAACTGGTGAGGGAATTGAAAGTGTTGATTGTCTTGATACTAATTACTTATAAGCAAAAAGAAACAAAAAAAATGAGATAGCCATGAAATGAAAGAATACTCTTTCTCTGAATAGTAATGAAGGACATAAATATAATGTAATATATAAATATGCCTTGTGTGTAGAGTCAAAAGTAATATTTCTATCTTTTTGACTCTTCTTTTTTCAAAGTACCGAAACATCTAATCAACTGCTTTCTGCAATAATGAAAATGAATATAGTATAGTTCAAGATATATTTAAACATACATCTGAAAAAACTTTTGTGGGATAAATAGCATTTTTTTTTAATTTAAAATAAGAGGAAAGTGAGGCTTAAGAGTATACATTTTATTCAGAAACTCACATAGTAAGTGTAAAACATATATAAACTTAAAAACCCATTCAATTTCCAGTATATTACGAAACAGAGTGATGCCCCATCCACAATTCAAATTTCACAAATGGAGCAGGTTAAGATCTTTGTAAGTGTTTTGGCAACTATATTGCTAAAATGGAGTGGAAAGGAGTTTAATATTGTTGAGGGTGAATCTGAGTTATGTAAGAAAGTCTGAAAATTGGGGATTGGGAGGTGTTACAGCTCATCACTTGAAAATAGCTGATATTTGTGACTGATTTTAAGGAAAAGTGGTTTTCTGGGGGGTGAGTATAGGCAGAGGAGGAGACTGAAAAGCAAGGGCCTGATAAGAAAAATACATGAATATATTCACATAATGCTAAGGTGGGGGTAGATGTAGGAATTTGAGAAGAGTCAACCTTAAGAAAAGTTATAAAGAAATCAGAACAAAATGATAGTGAAGTAGTAAATAAATAGGAAGCACTTTAGAATGTTGCAATTCAAGATTTAATGTTTGGGTCATGTTTACCAAAGAAGATACTGAATATTACATGTTTCATTATTACAGTATATATTTTCCACTTCTAGACATAAACCTCATTCAGAGGACATATTGTGTACCATATGAAAATCAGCAAACTTTCATGATATGAAATAACACATGATTAAATAGACATATGAAGAATGGTTTTAAATTTATTACTAAGTAAAGTGTATTATTTTAAAGCAGGTAGCTTAAATGAATATTTCTTAATATTGAATATTAAGAAACTGTTAGTATGAAAAATATACTACACTTTTTCAAAACAAAACTCATTTTGGTAATCTTTGAGCTTATCACCATATAAACACACACACACACATATATGTGTGTATATATATATATATATATATATATATATATATATATATTTAAACTGCAAAGCTATTGTCATCAAGATAGTATGGTACAGGCACAAAGACAGAAATATAGACAAATGGAACAAGTAAGAAAGACCAGAGAGAAATGTACACACTTATGGACACCTTGTCTCTGACAAAGAGGGAAAAATTTACAATGGAGAAAAGACAGTCTCTTCAACAAGTGGTGCTGGGAAAACTGGTCAACTATGTTCAAAAGAATGAAATTAGAGCAAAGCTAAAGAAAGATATGTAAAGAGTGGGCTTTTGTATAAAATAATTTCCATATAGTTTAAGTAGCTTTACTTTAAGTTTGACCCCAGTACAAGTTGCTATAGCACTTGAAAGAACAAAATTTAAAAACAGAAATGTTGAGAAATTAAAAGTGATGGAATTTAAATAGTGAGGTTCAGGTTGATTTGGTAGTATTCTTGACTGCTGTTAAATTGATAAACGTAATAATTTTTCTGTGAGTCGTGTCCGACTCTGCGACCCCGAGGACTGTAGCCCTCCAGGCTCCTCTGTCCATAGAAGCTTCACATAATTTGCCTGGATTTCAGGTCAATAGGTGTACATTTTTCCTTCTTAGTTTTATGTTAATTACATGTTTCTCCAAGTACAATATGCTTATGATGTGACATTAAAATGACAAAAGAAATTACAATGAAAAGTCAATATCAGGTCTTTTTTGGTTCCCAAACACAGAGTGATTCATTAGAATCTACCTCTTTTAACTCTTTTCACTTATTTCCTCGTACTTATCTCAATAACTCTGTAAAATAGTTATACCTATAAGCAACTGTGCTCTGTAAAATATTTGTACCTAACTTTTGATTTAACAAGTGCATTATTGTGATTCATAAATAAATATACAGATAGACAGATAGATACAGATATAGATATGGGGTTTTCATCTGTGTTTCTGGCACAGAGAGACTAAGGCCCTTGGGATTTCCTAAATGGTTAAAGCTATAATGTTGTCCTTTGTCATGAAGTGAACTTTGGGCCCCACCTAAGGATAGGTGCCCATCACCCAGGGACCCAGTCATGGCAATGGATTGGCACTTTCATTTGCACCCCATGAGCTTCTGGGAGGGGAGAGGGGCTAGGAATTGGATTAATCCTCAGTAACCATTCATTTAATCAATCAATCATGACTATGTAATTGAGTTTCCATAAAAACTAAAAAGGATGGGATTTGGAGAGCTTACAGGTTGGTGAACCCCAGAACACTTGGAGAGAGTGGTGCATTCAAAAAAGGTATGGAATCTCCTTGCTTTTTCCCCATACTTTGCCCTAAGTCAACTTCCATGTGGTTATTTCTGAATTGAGTAAAATATTTCTCTGAGTTATGTAAACAAATTTATGGAACCCAAAGAGGAGGTCATTGTAACCTCCAATCCATAGCCAGGTGGTACAGAAGCACAGGTAACAACCTGGACTTGCACCTGGTATCCAAAGTGGAGGTAAATGTCAGACTTGTAGGACTGAGCCCTTAACTGATGGATCGATGCTATCTTCAGGTAGATAGTGTCAAAATTAAGTTGGATATTTGGACACTCAATTGGTAACTAAGATTTTCTGAGTGGTGTGGAGAAACCCCCTCCCCACATATACTGGAATGAGTCAAATTAGGTGCACAATTTTAATGACTTTAGACAAAGTTAGTTAAATTTATTTAAGTTGCTCAGTCGTGTCCCACTCTTTGCGACCCTGTGGATTGTAGCCCACCAGGCTTCCCTGTCCATGGGATTCTCCAGGCAAGAATACTAGAGTGGGTTGCCATGTCCTTTTCCAGGGGATCTTCCTGACCCAGGAGTTGAACCCAGGTCTCCCTCATTGCAGGCAGACGCTTTAACCTCTGAGCCACCAGTACATGCTAATGACTTTAGACAATGAGGCATTAAATGATGCCTCATTTTATTTACCTAGTAAATAAATAATTAGTTCTTTTAGTTGTATTTCTGATGAGTTATAATGTTGTTTTATTGAATATTATATTCAAGCATATGTTTTTAAGCAATAAACATTTAACATATCTCATAACTCTCCACATTTTAAGACATATATATATGTATATATGTCATCCTGTATTTGTCTTATATTTTCTTCTCTACTGTTAAAATTTCCTAAGTGTTACACTTATAATTTTTCATCTTTAGTTCACTAATATATACATTTTCCCTAAAACCATAATAAAATAAAAGTAGGAACTTTGATATTACTGTCCCATTTTCTACCAATACCCAATTTTGCTCCTGGAAAGTGTTGAGAAGATTATTGTGCACAGATCACTGGTCCCAGAAGAGGACTCTAAACACTTTTGCCCACTGCACCTTGGTATGAGATTCATTAAGAAGAACTCAACACAGTCAAGCAGTGGATAGAACAATGCTTATTGATACAGAGAAGAGACAGAGTAAGATCAGCTCCAGGAGTGTACATAGAAGCCTCAGGCCAGCAGATTTCTCTTGGAGAACAACATAGGGCAATTTGTCTATATGAGCCCTCCTGGTTAAATGCAGATAGAACTGTTGGTCAGGGATCATATGTAGTGCATACTACAAGCAAAGAAAAAAAGAGCATCCTTTTAGCCTGAAACAGGCTAAGATATTCCCTCCTAAAGTGATAATCTCAGAACAGGCTTCATGGGTTTTTTAGCTATTGAAAAGAAAGTGTTGCAAGCCCAAGGCCCAGTATTAACTGGCCCATTGGGTGCCAAAACATGAACAAGGTATATGAACAAGGAAACTGCCATTCCCAGCAGAAAGTCTGACTTAAATTCACTTTTCTTTTGTAAATGACTTTGTTTTATACCATTCAACGACTTTTTAAGATCCCTTTATTGTTGATGTTTAAAATTTAATGAGAGATTTTGAGACAGTTTGCTTTTCATTTTGATTATTGAGTATAACTTTTAGAAATAAATATGTGGTTTTCATATCTAAACATTTTTTTCTATAATTTCTTTAATCTTTATTCCTCCCAATATTTCCCATTCAGTCTTCTAGAGCTTCTTGATAGGTTTCAAATCTATGAATCATATTACTGACATTTTCCATATTTATCTTTCTGTTTAGCTTTGAAACAAATTTCCTCAAATATAATTTAAGCTTTTTTTATTTTTGACTATATATTTTAATATATATATAGATAGATGTTTATTATAAGCATACTTATATGTGTGCATATTTCAGAATTTTTATATACACACATACATTATTGGGTATATAAATTTTTCAACAGTAAAAACAACTTAGATACCCATCACTTGACAAGTAGATAAATTATATCTCATGTCTATACATTCCACAAACATAATCATCATACATCAATTTTAAGAAACTAATCTTGAGTGAGAAAATGCAAAATGAGATATATAGAAATATTAAAAAGATGCATTATCTGGAAACAGAAAAAAATACTATGTATAGATATAAATAAGTTTTATATCTTTATAATAGTACCTCTTGGAGAAGGAAATGGTATCCCACTCCAGTATTCTTGCCTGGAATATCCCATGGATGGAGGAGCCTGGTGGGCTACAGTTCACATTTTTGCAAAGTGTTGGATATGATAGAGTGGCTAACATACACACACACATACACATGTGTGTGCCACGAAATATGTATGTATATTACAATTATGGTTATCTAATGTAATGAAAGAGAATGGAAGAAAACAGAATAATTTGTGAAGGAAAAAATGTCACGAAATTTAAAAAAAAATGTATTTTCATAGTTCAATGTTAAAAATTTTCTCTTTCTGTGGTTCAAATAACAAAATTCACCCAACTAATACAACATGGTCAACAAAAGAGTCATAAATGCAGTACTTGGGTGCAATCTCAAAAATGAAAGAATGATCTCTGTTTGTTTCCAAGGCAAACCATTCAATATCATGGTAACCCAAGCCTATGCCCCAACCAGGAAAGCTGAAGAAGCTGAAGTTGAACAGTTCTATGAAGACTTACAAGACCTTTTAGAACTAACACCCAAAAAAGATGTCATTTACATTATAAGGGACTGGAATGCAAAAGTAGGAAGAAAAGAAACACCAGGAGTAACAGGCAAATTTGGTCTTGGAGTACAGAATGAAGCAGGGAAAAGTCTAATAGAGTTTTGCAAAGGGAACATAGTGGTCATAGAAAACACCCTCTTTCAACAACACAAGAGAAGACTCTACACATGAATATCAGAAGATGGTCAACACTGAAATCAGACTGATTATATTCTTTGCAGCCAAAGATGGAGAAACTCTATACAGTCAGCAAAAACAAGACCGGGAGCTGACTGTGGCTCAGATCATGAACTCCTTATTGCCAAATGGAGACTTAAATTGAAGAAAGTCTAACCACTAGACCATTCAGGTATGACCTAAATCAAATCCCATATGATTATACAGTGGAAGTGAGGAATAGATTTAAGGGACTATATCTGATAGACAGAGTGTCTGATGAACTATGGACTGAGGTTCATGACATTGTACAGGAGAGAGGGATCAAGATCATCCTCCGGGGAAAGAAATGCAAAAAAGCAAAATGGCTGTCTGAGCAGGCCTTATGAACGGCTGTGAAAAAAACAGAAGTGAAACACGAAGGAGAAAAGGAAAGATATAAGCATCTGAATGCAGAGTTCCAAAGAAAGCAAGGAGAGATAAGAAAGCGATCCTCAGCAATCAAAGCAAAGAAATAGAAGAAAACAACAGAATGGGAAGGATTAGAGATCTCTTCAAAAAAAATTAGAGATACCAAAGGAATATTTCATGCAAAGGTGGGCTAAATAAAAGACAGAAATGGAATGGACCTAACAGAAGGAGAAGATATTAAGAAAAGGTGGCAAGAATACACAGAAGAACTGTACAAAAAAGATCTTCATGACCCAGATAATCACGATGGTGTGATCACTCACCTAGAGCGAGACATCCTGGAATGTGGGCCTTAGAAAACATCACTACAAACAAAGCTAGTGGAGGTGATGGAATTCCAGTGGAGCTATTTCAAATCCTGAAAGATGATGCTGTGCAAAAGTACTGCACTCAATATGCCAGCAAATTTGGAAAACTCATCAGTGGCCACAGGACTGGAAAAGGTCAGTTTTTCATTCCAATCCCAAAGAAAGACAATGCCAAAGAATGCTCAAACTACCACACGAATGCACTCATCTCCCACGCTAGTAAAGTAATGTTCCAAATTTTGCAAGCCAGGCTTAGGCTGTATGAGAACCATGAACTTCCAGATGGTCAAGCTGGATTTAGAAAAGGCAGAGGAACCAGAGATCAAATTGCCAACATTTGCTGGATCATCGAAAAAGCAAGAGAGTTCCAGAAAAACATCTATTTCTGCTTTATTGACTATGCCAAAGCCTTTGACTGTGTGGATCACAATAAACTGTGGAAAATTCTGAAAGAGATGGGAATATTAGACCACCTGCCCTGCCTCTTGTAAAACCTGTATGCAGGTCAGGAAACAACAGTTAAAACTGGACATGGAACAACCGACTGGTTCCAACTAGGAAAAGGAGTACGCCAAGGCTGTCTATTGCCACCCTGCTTATTTAACTTCTATGCAGAGTACATCATGAGAAACACTGGGCTGGAGGAAGCACAAGCTGGAGTCAAGGTTGCTGGGAGAAATATCAATAACCTCAGATATGCAGATGACACCACCCTTATGGTAGAAAGTGAAGAGGAACTAAAAATCCTCTTGATGATAATGAAAGGAGGAAAGTGAAAAAGTTTGCTTAAAACTCAACATTTAGAAAACTAAGATCATGACATCTGGTCCCATCACTTCATGGTGGATAGCTGGGGAAACAGTGGAAACAGTGTCAGACTTTATTTTGGGGGTCCAAAATCACTGCAGATGGTGATTGCAGCCATGAAATTAAAAGACGCTTACTCCTTGGAAGGAAAGTTATGACCAACCTAGATAGTATATTGAAAAGCAAATATATTACTTTGTCAACAAAGGTCCATCTAGTCAAGGCTATGGTTTTTCCAGTGGTCACGTATGAATGCGAGAGTTGGACTGTGAAGAAAGCTGATCACCTAAGAATTGATGCTTTTCAACTTTGATGTTGGAGAAGACTCTTGAGAGTCCCTTGGACTGCAAGGAGATCCAACCATTTCATCCTAAAGGAGATCAGTCCTGGGTGTTCACAGAAGGACTGAAACTGAAGCTGAAACTTCAATACTTTGGCAACCTCATGCGAAGAGTTGACCCATTGGAAAAGACCCTGATGCTGGGAAGGATTGGGGGCAGGAGAAGAAGGGGACAACAGAGGATGAGATGGCTGGTTGGCATCACCGACTCATACGCGAGTTTGGGTGAACTCCGGGAGTTGGTGATGGACAGGGAGGCCTGGCGTGCTGCGATTCATGGGGTCGCAAAGAGTTGGACATGACTGAGCGACTGAACTGTTACTAAATACATATTAATTTGTATTCATTAAATTTGTCATCATTGTTACAGAGCAAGGACTTGAGCTGTCTGACCTGCATAGAAGCCATTTTGCAGTACTGCATTTTTGTAGAAACAGCTCTATTCAGAAGGTGACCACCATCAAGGAGACAAGAGGCAGGGCTTAAATACAAAATCCAAATTGTTCATAGCAGTAACTCAACAGAATGCCATCATTCCATTTGGTGGATTCTCTGAAGTTCTAAATGGGAATTATTTTGAGGGGAAAAAAAAAAAAAAAAAACATGCCAGTGTTTGCTTCAGCAGCATATACACAAAAACTGTAATTAAAAAAGAATCTTAGCATGGCACCCGTGCAAGAATAACATGTTATTTTGTGACGCTGTCTCTGTTTTTTATTGTTTATTCACTCCAGAGTTTTTGTTAAAGTAATGAAAAATTTTAGGAATAGATAGTGGTGATTATTGCACAATGTAATGAATGGAATTTGTACCACAAAATTTATTAAATTTTGTTAAGATAGCTAAGTATATATATATATATGCAAAATTTTAAAAATAGCTAAGTACATATATATGCAAAATAAGCTTACAAAAGATACATTCATTTTGTAGAGATTACATTATATCGCATCATTGTTCCCCATTCTCTTTAACTTTGTAAGAGAAAATTG
Source organism: Oryx dammah (assembly GCF_014754425.2). Taxonomy (NCBI): domain Eukaryota; kingdom Metazoa; phylum Chordata; class Mammalia; order Artiodactyla; family Bovidae; genus Oryx; species Oryx dammah. The sequence goes on from NW_024070208.1 coordinate 8,212,353, forward strand.
AAAAATAATTAGAATGACAAGATATAATATATTATTATTTGATTTTTTCTTGTTTCAAAGTTGAGCAAGTATAATAGATTAATATATGGGCTATACTGAAAAATAAATAAACCATCTGTAATGAAAGCCATGGTAGGACTTTTTTTTTTTTTAATCTCACAGGGTCATTTTTAAGAATGCATTCTTTGCTTATAGAGAAATTATCTTCCAGTTTTAAATGCTGGTACATTCAGAATTTATTTCTGAGCCTCTTGCCTTTTCGCTAGAACTGTCTCCTCCCCAATTTCAATCTTCTTTTGCTAAAGAACCAAAATCTTTTAGTTCTGTATTTACAAGTGAGGTTTGACATGTTATGAAAGTGAAAGTTGCTCAGTCATGTCCAACTGTTTGCAACTCCATGTTCTATAGAGTCCATGGAATTCTCCAGGCCAGAATACTGGAGTGGGTAGCCTTTCCCTTCTTCAGAAGGTCTTCCCAATCCAGGGATTGAACTCAGGTCTCCTGCATTGCAGGCAGATTTTTTTTTTTTTTTAATTATTTGAAGCACCAGAGAAATCAATGAATGCTGGAGTGGGTAACTTATCCCTTCTCTGGTGGATCTTCCTGACCCAGAAATTGAATTGGGGTCTTCTGCATTGCAGGAAGATTCTTTACCAGCTGAGTGATCAGAGAATCCCAGATATGTTATACCATAGTTTAATTTATATTTGTCTCACAAATAATGATACAGTTCTATAACTGTTCTAAGGCCAGATATATGTTTATTAAACACACAGGGTCATCTTTTGTTTTGAACTGCTTCATAGCATATCACCAACATTGTCAGAAGATGACAGATTTAGTGTGATTAACTGTTCTTTTACTAGACATGCAAATTTAAATATGGTTTATTTTGCCTCTGTTCAATTACTTAGACTACTACCAGTTTTCTAATATTGTCATGTCAGAATGTGGTTATGGCAGCAATGCAACATTTAGAATAAGAAGAACTAGGTTTTTGTTCACACTTTTTGTTCTTTATTTAGATCTTTCTAATTAAACTTTTTAAGTGCATTGTAAATTTTTCTGATAATAGCATGTGCTTGGCCTATCTACTTCTGTTAGCTTAAGAAATAACTAAAAAAAAAAAAATCTTTGAAATGATTCTATGTCCTAGGGGAAATCATTATAAATATTACTTGTGGAGTTTGGTATCATAGTAATTGTATAAAATTTTTGAACTGAAACAAGTTACTGAAAACCCATGAACAAATTCACTGAAATAAAATGGAATTCATTACAAGAAACTGCAGAGTCATTCTTTTTTCCTATACTACCTTTCATTTGCCTCTTGTCATTTTCATTTTCTAGTCTTATCACTAAAGAAAAACAGAGATTTCAATTCATCTACTGATAACAAGGACTGGTTGTATTTAGCAAAATGTATTACTGCTTTGATTTTTGCATAGTTCCTTTAAATTCTGCTAGTTGTTGTCCTCTTGGCATGTCCATTTTTCCTCTGGAGTCAGCATCACTATGATATGTACTTTGATTTCATATTTATTTCCTTGCTGCCCCTTGCACTCTATATAATGACATGGATATCTGTCATGTTGAAGAAAGAAGATTTTTTTTTGTACTTTAAAACATGTAAAAATAATATATGATGGAGTGTAAAATTAGTTTTCGTTAAATGGAAATTTTAAGTAATATTGAATTGTGTAAAGTTAATAATTAGTGAAAGGAAAAAGTCAGAGACAAGGGAAAAAAAAAAAAAAACGGTACCAGAGTTAAGAGATTTAAATCTGTGTTTTCACTTGTTGATGGTTTCCCTCGGTGGTTATAAAAACATCCCAATACATCTCATATGTATTATTTATTCATTGTACACATGCTTCAAATTGTTTATGTCTATAAGAAGTTAATTATATACATATCCTTACAGAATGGGAAAGACTAGAGATCTCTTCAAGAAAATTAGAGATACCAAGGGAAATTTGCATGCAAAGATAGGCTCGATAAACGACAGAAATGGCCTGGACCTAACAGAAGCAGAAGATATTAAGAAAAAGTGGCAAGAATACATGAAAGAACTGCACAAAAAAAGATCTTCACGACCCAGATAATCATGATGATATGATCACTAATCTAAAGCCAGACATCTTGGAATGTGAAATCAAGTGGGCCTTAGAAAGCATCACCATGAACAAAGTTAGTGGAGGTGATGGAATTCCAGTTGAGCTGTTTCAAATCCTGAAAGATGATGCTGTGAAAGTGCTGCACTCAATATGCCAGCAAGTTTGGAAAACTCACCAGTGGCCACAGGACTGGAAAAGATCGGTTTTCATTCCAATCCCAAAGAAAGGCAATGCCAAAGAATGCTCAAACTACAGCACAATTGCACTCATCTCACACGCTAGTAAAGTAATGTTCCAAATTTTGCAAGCCAGGCTTAGGCTGTATGAGAACCATGAACTTCCAGATGGTCAAGCTGGATTTAGAAAAGGCAGAGGAACCAGAGATCAAATTGCCAACATCCGCTGGATCATGGAAAAAGCAAGAGAGTTCCAGAAAAACATCTATTTCTGCTTTATTGACTATGCCAAAGCCTTTGACTGTGTGGATCACAATAAACTGTGGAAAATTCTGAAAGAGATGGGAATACCAGACCACCTGACCTGCCCCTTGAGAAACCTGTATGCAGGTCAGGAAGCAACAGTTAGAACTGGACATGGAACAAAGGACTGGTTCCAAATAGGAAAAGGAATGTGTCAAGGCTGCATATTGTCACCCTGCTTATTTAACTTCTATGCAGAGTACATCATGAGAAACGCTGGACTGGAAGAAACACAAGCTGGAATCAAGATTGCCAGCAGAAATATCAATAACCTCAGATATGCAGATGACACCACCTTTATGGCAGAAAGTGAAGAGGAACTTAAAAGCCTCTTGATGAAAGTGAAAGAAGAGAGCGAAAAAGTTGGCCTAACACTCAACATTCAGAAAACGAAGATCATGGCATCCGGTCCCATCACTTTGTGGGAAATAGAAGGGGAAACAGTGGAAACGGTGTCAGACTTTATTTTTGGGGGCTCCAAAATCACTGCAGATGGTGATTGCAGCCATGAAATTAAAAGACGCTTACTCCTTGGAAGAAAAGTTATGACCAACCTAGATAGCATGTTGAAAAGCAGAGACATTACTTTACCGACTAAGGTCCGTCTAGTCAAGGCTATGGTTTTTCCTGTGGTCATGTATGGATGTAAGAGTTGGACTGTAAAGAAAACTGAGTGCCGAAGAATTGATACGTTTGAACTGTGGTGTTGGAGAAGACTCTTGAGGGTCCCTTGGACTGCAAGGAGATCCAACCAGTCCATTCTGAAGGAGATCAACCCTGGGATTTCTTTGGAAGGAATGATGCTCAAGCGGAAGCTCCAGTACTTTGGCCACCTCATGCGAAGAGTTGACTCATTGGAAAAGACTCTTATGCTGGGATGGATTGGGGGCGGGAGGAGAAAGGGACGACCCAGGACGAGATGGCTAGATGGCATCATGGAATGGATGGACGTGAGTCTAAGTGAACTCTGGGAGATGGTGATGGACAGGGAGGCCTGGCGAGCTGCAATTCTTGGGATTGCAAAGAGTCAGACAAGACTGAGCGACTGAACTGAACTGTACTGATATCTGTGTAAGGTATGCATCAATAATTTATCCTAATATGATTTTAGGAAATCTAAGATATTTGCTTGCCTTATTTCCCTTATTGAGCAAGGTAATTTAATAGTTGTGTTATTGTTCAAATTGACGTGTTCTCCTACAATGTACTTTTTCATGAGCTAGACACAATAGGGGACAGCAGAAGAAGACATAGTTAACATGACTCAATGGACATGAATTTGAGCAAACTCAGGGAGAAAGTGGAGAACAGAGAAGCCTCATGTAATTAATCTATGGGGTTTCACAGAGTTAGAGATGACTTACCAACTGAACCACAACTGAACACTTACTTTGTGCTGAGCACAAACTATCATATTTGGATTTCTGGGAGAGTTTCAAAGATCTTCCTGTGATCAAGGGGATTTTACAATTTCATACAATCCTATTACCACTTGCAATTATAAAGTACTCTAATTAGATAGTAATTGAGGTATAAAATGATATCCCAGGTTTGCTTTAATCACTATTTCTAAATGCCAATGATTTTGAGCACTTTTTTGTATGCTTAGTGACTCCTTTGGTTTCTTATTCTGTAAAGGTCCTATACACACTGTTTATTCACTTTCTATTATAGTTTTGGTGTCTTTGCTGTTAATTTTAATAATTTTTTGTATATTCTAAGTAATATTTTTTCTGTTAGACATATTCAATTCTGTTGCCTATGTTTTAAATTTATGTAAATTTATGGAGTTCTAATTTCAATAATTTTTCTTTTTGAGAAACTTGAAAATTGTTAATAAATATAGAGAGAAGTTTAAAAATACACAAAGATGTATAGAACAGAGTTTAGACTGTGGGAGAGGGAGAGGGTGGGATGATTTGGGAGAATGGCATTGAAACATGTATAATATCACGTAAGAAACGAATCACCAGTCTAGGTTCAATGCAGGATACAGGATGCCTGGGGCTGGTGCACTGGGATGACCCAGAGAGATGGTATGGGGAGGGAGGTGGGAGGGGGGTTCAGGATTGGGAACTCATGTACACCCGTGGCGGATTCATGTTGATATATGGCAAAACAGTATTGTAGAGTAAAATAAAATAAGATTTAAAAAAAAAAAAAAAGCAAAGTCTCTGAACTTTCCTGGTGGTCCAGTTGTTAAGACTTCACCTTCCACTGTAAAGCATGTGGGTTCAATCTCTGGTCAGGGAGCCAAGATCTGGCATGCTTTGTGGCTAAAATAGCGAACCATAGAACAGAAGCACTTCTGTAGCAAATTCAATAAAGACTTTTAAAAAATGGAAAAAAAAATTACACAAAGAGCCCAGTAGATATTTTAAAAAGAAGATAATGTAAGACATGCTATAGTAGATTATAGCATGCCATATGTTTTAAAATTTAGCAAGTTTGACAACACACTAATAAACCAATTGAAAGAATAGAAAGCTGAAAACTGACCATTTTTAGATGGCCTTCTCATATACATTAAAGTATTGCCATAAATCATTTGAGAAAGATAGAGAATTTCAGTAGATTGCATCAGGAAACCTAGCTCTTTGTACAGAGAAAAAGAAACTTAATCAAATGTGTCACACAAGGATGGAACCTAGATTGACTGAATATTTAATTTTGAAGGCTAAACCACAAAGTTAATAAAGAAAATTAAGAAAAACTTTAGTGTCCTAGAGGCAGAAAATAAACTTCTTGCATAAAACTTTTACAGAACAAATGACAAGGCAAAACAATATATTTAGTTACATCAAAATTAAAAATATCTTTTTATAAAGGACATTATTGTCATTTTCAAATTTATTCACTACTAATAAAGAATAAAGAATAAATATTTTTAAAATGATACCAGTAATAACAAAAATATAGTGTCTATAAATAAATATGTGCAAGAAATTTACATAAGGATGGACTCAACATTTAAATTTTTTTTTTCTTTTCAACTTATCTCTAGATTCATGTCAATGAAATTCATGATCAACAAACCTTTTCCAGTGAACTTACACCCAAGAATGTGTAAATTATTAAGATTTTTATGAAGGTAGAGTTTTCAAGGTAGCGTATGTATTTGGACAGAGATAGCAAAATTAAATAATTCTATAGAGAGAAGGTCCTAGAAACTATCCCCTACATATACAGAAACTTGATTAATAAGAGAACTGGAGTGACCAGAACTGGAATAGGGAAAATTGTTATAATTTAAAAAATACATGCTACTTTAATAGTATACATCAATTTATGAGACCACTTTATTTAGTATTGGCATATAGAGCCAGAATTCAGTAGCCAGTGGATACATGCTGTGGTTCCTCAGGACTGTATACTTATTAAATTGCTATATGTATCAATCACTGTGGATGGTGACTGCAGCCATGAAATTAAAGACGCTTGCTTCTTGCAAGAAAAACTGTGACAAATCTAGACTGTGTATGAAAAAGCAGAGACAGCACTTTACCAACAAAGGTCTCTATAGTCAAAGTTATGGTTTTTTCAGTAGTCATATTATAGATGTGAGAATTTGACCATTAAGAAAGCTGAACATTGAAGAATTGATGCTTTACAACTGTGGTGTTAGAGAAGACTCTTGAGTGTCCCTTGGACTGCAAGGAGATCAAATTTGTCAATCGTTATGGAAATCAGTCCTGAATATTCATTGGAAAGATTGATATTGAAGCTGAAGCTCCAATACTTTGGCCACCTGATGCGAAGAGCTGACTCACTAGAAAAGACCCTGATGCTGGGAAAGATTGAGGGCAGGAGGAGAAGGGGATGACAGAGGATGAGATGGTTGGATGGCATCATAGACTCAATAGATATGAGTCTGAGCAAGCTCCGGGGGTTGGTGAAGGACAGAGAAGCCTGGTGTGCGGCAACCCATTGGGTCGCAAAGAGTTGGACATGACTGAATGACGGAACAGAAACAACAATCCACAAACTGATAGTACAAAATTTGTGTAAGTCTTCTTTTTTTAAATTTTTTTTATTTTACTTTATTTTACTTTACAATACTGTATTGGGTTTGCCATACATCAACATGATTTTCTTTGGAAAATAATCCTTATGTCATTAGCAAGTGACCCTTGTATAAATTATAAGCTTGGTATGTTAAGACCTCACAGTCTACTTCCTCATCAGGATACCAAATTCGGGACACCTTATGAGTATACGTTAATATACAATGATAGTGCCATTCTTAGTTCTAAGCAACAAGGAAAAATCAAAATCTCTGCGTCCTTGAGTGAGGATGTATTCTGGTTGGTGAAGTGACAATCAAGCTAAGTGTCAACAGTTATCTGTAGAATTAATTATACCAAAGAAAATTACTTAAATTATTTCTATTGCACAGTATCTGTGGGTCACAAATTCAGTTGAAGCTACTCAGGATGCTTCTGACTTGAAATCTTTCATAAGGCAGATAACAACTTCTCATTCCCAGGCACAATCAGAAAATTCACTAGCAAGATCTTTCACAGGACTATTGGCTGTTGGCTGGAGGCATCTTTCCTTGGCATATAAACCTGACCACTGGGTGGTTCACAAAATAGCAGCTTGCTTTCCCCTAAAAGGAAGAGGTGGAAGCTACCATTTTGGGAGAAATAATGTCCACAGCTGCATTCCATTGGTTCTTATATTTTCTTTGTTAGGAATGAATCATTAAATCCTGCCTACATGGAAAGGAGAGATTACACCAAGTAAAGAATACAGGATGCAGGGCATCTTTGGGGGCTGCTTTCTGTAGTAGGTAAATGAATAGTGATAAGGACTAAGAAGAAAAGTAATGCAGAGAAGGATATAATAAGTTTCCAGGGGAAACACTGAAATTTTAGACAGGATGAAAAGACAGCACTGGCAATGAAATTTGACACAAGTAAAGGGGGATGACACATGTGAGGATGTGAGCCAAGACCATTCGAGACTAAGAAAAATGGCAAATAAAGAGATCTTGATATGTTACAAATCAGTAATGAGAAAATTAAAATTAGCACATACTGATAAAGTTATAATTGGCTCTCTCAGTCATCAGGCTAGGATAACAGACAAGGCCAGCTCAAAGTTAACATGAAACAGTATGTCTCCGAGGATAGCTGCAGCTGCAAAGTGTCATAACAACTACCTTCTTTAGTGACTACTGATTTCTTAATTATTGAGAAATGCTGTCCCCTGGAAATCATGCCATCAGAAACACTGTGGTTTGAAAGCATATAAGAGTGAGACATGCCACTCCTGCCTGGGTAGCTACATCATTTAGTACAGAGTCAAGCCTCAATTTTCAATACAGGTCCTGAGATGCAGATAATAGTATTCTGGACAATTTTGTTGTTTCCATAAAAACAGGATCTTGCAGCTACTTTCCAATCTAGATGTCACCTTGACCATGTTACACAAAGTCCATTTCTGTTTTCAGCTTATCAAACCCAGCTTCGTTAGATTTCATCTACTTGCCACTTTTCCCAAATTTTATAACTTTCTTCATTCCTTTATGGAAATATCCCCCAGTTCTCCCAGTTTATAGTCTTTTTCACTGAAATAGGTCCATAAGCTTGACTTTGTGGAACTACAAGTGTGTCCCCACTGATTATAGACTGATTGTGCTAGAAAGGTGAGGCATATTGAGAGAACTAAGAATCAGTAACAAAGGAAGACAGAGAAATCCATTTTCCCTCCTTCACGGTAATAAAACATCTACTCAAATGAGGAATACTATTATATTGCTGGCACTGCAATACCTAGTATCATTCATCTCTTTGAAGACATCTGAACAAACTAATTGAAGAACATGGATAGAGATATTTTGGATGGATAATAATAGATTTTCAACCTTGGATGCATGATGGAATTGGAATTAATGTGCTGTGTTTTCTGGAGAAAAGTTCTACTCCACCTTCTTTGGGAACCAGCATAATTACATATGAAGCCATAGTTTTTGTTTTGAAAGCAGCCAAGATGGAGTTTTGGGTTTTTTTGCTCCCAAAGGTAATAGCCAAATGCTGGATGATCAAAAATTTTAACTAGCAGGTAAAAGCATTCAATACTTAGTGTGGATGTGGCCATGGATATTTACTGTGAGTAGTATTTATAATCGCTTGTCTGTGTTCTGCTTTCCTGATTACTGACTGTGAGCACATGGGCTATCCCACCCAACTCCTACTGGGACCCAGTGATTGTTTTGGGTAAGGATGTGTGCAGAGAAAATTAAAACTGACCCTCAGGAACTTTGTTTCAATGTTTAACCTTTTTGGAGGGTGAAATGGGGCAGAGCAGGTTAGCCAAGTCCATTTGTCAGCATAGTTTGCTCACATAACCAAGCAAAACTTTACCAATAATATGTTTCACAATAATTATGATTCTATTTGTTTGACTTCTGTGTCTATCTCTAAATTGATTTTGAATTTATGTGGGATGCACATTATGGATGAACACTATAAAGCTTAAATCATCTGCTCTGGCTGCCATCCTAATTTCCTGTTCTTCATCTTATCCAAACATCTGGACAATACTATCTACACTTTCTCATTTATTTAGCAAGTAATTCCAAGATGACTTACATTACCAAAGCTCTACTGAATCCCTTTTCAAGTTGGCAATGATCTCCATGTTGCTAAATATCCTTGTCCAAATCAGTATTTGGGAAGTTTGGCCATTCTCTCTTTCATGATATATCCCTTTTCTTAGCTTGCATATACCTCATCAACAGTATCTTTTATTGATATTTCATCCTTTACTCCACCTGTAAAATCTAACATCTGAGAACCTCAGAGGGGGTTGCTTCTCAATCGATGTCTTATTCTCTCCTCCTTATAGAGAACTTCATCTATTCTTAAGATCTTAATCATAAATGTAGTTAATACACACACACAACACACACACAAACTCACACCATGGTTCCCAAGATATTTTGTTCAGACATGGTATATTTCATAAGCTCTTTCAGACCCCAAATCAGTGAAACATCTACCTGTCACCTTTATCTAAATAACTAACAAGCTCCTTAGAACTTCTTGGTGCCTCAGTGGTAAAGAATTGGTTTGCATTGTAGGAGACTTGGGTTTTATCCTTGAGTTGAGAAGATCCTCTGGTATAGGAAATGGCAACCTGCTCCAGTGTTCTTGGTTGGGAAGCTCCATGGACAGAAGATCCTGGTGGCTAGAGTCCATGCGGTGCACAAGATTCGGACATGCCTTGGTGACTAAACAACAAAACAAGTACCTCAGGGTAATGATTTCAAACTTTACTACCCTCATGCCCTCGAAAGCTGCTCATAACTGGTTTTCCTATTCATAATAAACAGTATGCCAGTCCACTCATATCTTCCATTTCAAACTAACAATCATCCTTAGTAACTGCCCTAATGTCTCCTACCCTCAGTTAAGTAGAGTCAGTTCAGTTCAGTTGCTCAGTCGGGTCCAACTCTTTGTGACCTCATGAATCGCAACATGCCAGGCCTCCCTGTCTATCACCAACTCCTGGAGTTCACCCAGACTCACGTCCATCGAGTCAGTGATGCCATCCAGTCATCTCATCCTCTGTTGTCCCCTTTTTCTCCTGCCCCCAATCCCTCCCAGCATCAGGGTCTTTTCCAATGAGTCAACTCTTCTCATGAGGTGGCCAAAGTATTGGAGTTTCAGCTTCAATATCAGTTCTTCCAATGAACACCTATTACTGGTCTCCTTTAGGATGGACTGGTTGGATCTCCTTGCAGTCCAATGGACTCACAAGAGTCTTATCCAACACCACAGTTCAAAAGCATCAATTCTTCAGTGATCAGCTTTCTTCACAGTCCAACTCCCACATCCATACATGACCACTGGAAAAACCATACCCTTGACTAGATGGACCTTTGTTGGCACTAGCCTAGGCACATGTAATTCTTGTGCATAGATTCTATAAATTCACTACAAACTGTAATTATCTGCATCTTGAACACAATGCAATAAACATCTATCAGAATCTTTTTGATGGTTCTTATTTCCCTCCAAATAATTCTATTTTAAAGGCTTATTTTTTCTGATCTAATATGGTCATATTCTTATTTATATGATAGTTCTTTAAGCCCATCCCTTTTTACCTATAGCCCATTTTTTATAATTTTTTTTTTTAGGAAAGGAAAATAAGCCTCACCATCCTGTTTTCAAAATTATTCCATAATATCCCATTATGAATGGATACTTTTGATAATTTTAGCATTGGATTTAAAAAATCACGTAAGAGGGCACAGCTTTGATTTCATCCACTACTCAATCTCTCTCAGTAACTGGACTGCTCACTGCTGTCACAAATAAACTGTGCCATTTCTAGTGCTGTGTTTTAGAACCTCTGGTCTCCTATCTCAATGAGGAGAAATCTAAACCAAATACTTCAAGGTCTGTGTCAAATGATAACTTTTCAATAAAGTCTTCTTTTACTTTGGTCTTTCATGAGCTCAACATTCAGAAAACGAAGATCATGGCATCCGGTCCCATCCCTTCATGGGAAATAGATGGGGAAACAGTGGAAACAGTGTCAGACTTTATGTTTTGGGGGCTCCAAAATCACTGCAGATGGTGACTGCAGCCATGAAATTAAAAGATGCTTACTCCTTGGAAGAAAAGTTATAACCAACCTAGACAGCATATTCAAAAGCAGAGATATTACTTTGTGACTAAGGTCCGTCTCGTCAAGGCTATGGTTTTTCCTGTGGTCATGTATGGATGTGAGAGTTGGACTGTGAAGAAAGCTGAGCCCTGAAGAATTGATGCATTTGAAATGTGGTGTTGGAGAAGACTCTTGAGAGTCCCTTGGACTGCAAGGAGATCCAACCAGTCCATTCTGAAGGAGATCAGCCCTGGGATTTCTTTGGAAGGAACAATGCTAAAGCTGAAACTCCAGTACTTTGGCCACCTTGTGCAAAGAGTTGACTCATTGGAAAAGACTCAGATGCTGGGAGGGATTGAAGGCAGGAGGAGAAGGGGACGACAGAGGATGAGATAGCTGGATGGCATCACTGACTCTATGGACGTGAGTTTGAGTGAATTCTGGGAGTTGGTGATGGACAGGGAGGCCTGGTGTGCTGCGATTCATGGGGTCACAAAGAGTCAGACACGACTGAGCAACTGAACTGAGCTGAACTGATCTCTTTGTGGATATTTTTGAAGCACATGTAATTTATAAATAGAAAAGTAGGTATCTACTTTTTCTAGTTGTTTTAGACCCACAGAGTTTAAGACTTATTAACCATATCCTCAAATCCTATCACACACTGCCTAGTCCAAGGGGAATAGTTTAGAAATAGTGATTGAATCATACTGAGATAGTACTAGTTATCAACTAATAAGTGATTTATAAACCTGGATAATTTAGCTGTGAGATTTTTCTACTCATTAAATGTCATTATCAACTCTTTTCTCTTTTTTGCTTTGAATATTTGTACCCCCAAATGCTACTCTTATAAAATAAGCAACGAAAATCTTTTTTTTTTGGCACACGTCAGACAACAACTATGAAATCATTTCATAGATTTTTTTAATGTATTCAATAGTGTAGCTATCATTAATATAGAAGAAACTTGAAATAGTGCTATTTATTTCCTGCATAGGCAAAATATGTCAAAATTTGGTCCTAGTCTCTGTTACTTAGCACCATGATAGACATGAAGTCAAGCTGTACATGAATAAGGCATAGATTTCTTAGAATTCAAGAAATGAGTACATGCTATGGTTAATATTAATATTGTTATTATTAGTCCCAGTAGAATGTCCCATCGTGTTACTTAGTCTGCAGCATATAGTTGAAATAGGCTACAAATTTCCATTCCCTAGTTCTGTGCAGCATATAGAGAAACTACACATCTCCAACTCGTTACATAAATAAACTGGGTATACTTAAGAAACTGGGAGGAATACCTGTGTAACACATGGACTGGTTAGCATGCATAAGTTGCACAATCATGACTATGGTAATGAAATAAAACAAAATAAGAACAACAAATAAATTATGCATTTGTACCTGTTAAAAGTTTAATAATGATAATATGATGCTCTAGGGTGAGCCAAAAGAAAAGAGGAATCTGTACAGTTAGAAAGACAAGATTTCCCCACACATTAAATGGCCTGAGGGCTGTACTTAAAATATGCCACTTAACCAGTAACCCCTGAAGTGTCTTACTGCTTAATCATGTAATAGTCACAGTTTGTGTGGCAGACAGCCCACTGCCAACTAAACTTAAGTGCTTAGATTATTTTTCTCTCTCTCATTTCCATTTTTTAAAATAATCTCTCTTATCCTATTAATAATATGTGTGACTTGACCCCCAGTATAAAACATGATTCCCCCAAAGTGGTACTCTGTAAGGCTTGGTCAAAACATGATTTGTGAGAGAGATTTTGAATATATTTTATAACACTAAGTTGAATCCTGAAGGAAAAAAGCTAGAAACTCTCCTCCACAAGGATTTCACTCAGCTCACTTTTAAGCTTGATCCATAATTTGATTGAATGCTCTTGGGCACTATTAAATAGTAATAATGAACTTCACCTAAAGCCCTTAGTAATTTTGTTCCACATTTCCTTCTCTAATTATCCACTATTCCCTATTTATTACTACTTCATTCTCTGCCTTCAGGCTGTCTAAAAATACTAAGAATGATAAATTAAACAATACATTTGGCATGAAGTTAACCAGTGGGGAGGGTTATAATTTAATGGGTTGTCTTCTGAATTAATTATTTCTGGATTATTTAATTGCCATTTCTAAACAAATTTCTTAAAATATATGACATTAGAACTTGCAGTATATTTCTCATAAAATTATTATGGCAATATCACAGGTTATCATAATCATCTATTAAGATTAATTTTATGGTAATTTTACTGCACATATATAGAGATTTACTAGTCATATTTTTCTAAGTGTTGTCTTCTATAGCATTTAACAATATTTTCCTTAGTATCTCACCAGTGCAGATGTCTAATTGCTGGCATTTTGAAACCAGTGCCTTTCCCCCCCTAAGTAATAATAACCATTGACTTTTATATTAAAGTCATGAGTCTTACTATATGGTTATAGTTTTTAGATTAAGTAGTAGAGAACATGATGATATGCTGTATACTATTTATTTACCCCCCTCAGTCTCATTAGTGTTCTGTGATAACCAATTCCTGACTCTCTGAGCTAAAAACCTCATTTTATCTAAAGAAACAATCATTTAGAAGAATTCACATTGATAAATGACAAACAAGCTATTTGTGGTGTGAAATTTAACTCATATTGTGCAATTTTTTTTAGTATTTTTCTTATAAAAAGCTAGAAAATTTTTCTTAGAAAAATTTTTTCTTAGAAAAACAGAACTTTTATGAAGTTTCTTACAAAGCCAATAAACAAAAACTTCTCAACCATTCATCAGCAGTTAGCAAGTCCAAAGGAAGTGGAACAGCTCATCTGGTCTTAACCTCTGGAATTTCCCCAAATTAATTCCCTGTTACATCCAGCCCACAAAAGCCTTCTCAAATTTCATGTATGAATGGCTGCAGTGGTGATCCAAAGCTCTTTACAACTTCCTTCAATCCTGTGAACTTCTGGGCAACCGCTTTTTTAATGCTTTGCAAAGCTCAGTAGTAGAAAGTTTTCACTAAGTATTAGGGTATCATTCAACTGTAAAGTCTTACATTTTAAAAATATATCAGGTACTTATATATATTTTTTTTCTTTTAAATATTTTTCAATCTTACTACAGAAGTAGATAAAGCTTACTAGGTACTGATAACCACAGACTAGTTATATTCTTGGCACCAAGAATAAAATAGATCCTGTAAGACTCAAAAACAGCTATAACTGTCTCAGAAAGAAATATTAAGTAAGATAAATGCATTTCAAAAGGAAAGTGAAATTCTTATACAGTATAAATATGAAGTACAAATTACTACAAGGACTTTGGAATACTATTTGACATAATTAAATTGAAACATGCATGCACCCAAATGACTCAGTAATTTTGTAAAAGGATACACAAGTGCACCAACAAATTTGGATAAAAATATTCATAGAAAAATATTGCATAAAATGCTCAAATTGATAATATGGATCAATAGTAAATCAGGAAAGTATCTTGCAGATGGGAATACCAGACCACCTGACCTGTCTCTTGAGAAAACTATATGCAGGTCAGGAATCAATAGTTAGAACTGGACATGGAACAAAAGACTGGTTCCAAATAGGAAAAGGAGTATGTCAAGACTGCCTATTGTCAACTTGCTTATTTAACTTATATGCAGAGTACATCATGAGAAACGCTGGAGCACAAGCTGGAATCAAGATTGCCAGCAGAAATATCAGTGACATCAGATATGCAGATGACACCACCCTTATGGCAGAAAGTGAAGAGGAACTAAAAAGCCTTTTGATGAAAGTGAAGGAGGAGAGTGAAAAAGTTGACTTAAAGCTCAACATTCAGAAAACGAAGATCATGGCATTTTGTCCCATCACTTCATGGGAAATAGATGGGGAAACAGTGGAAACAGTGTCAGACTTTATTTTGGGGGGCTCCAAAATCACTGCAGATGGTGATTGCAGCCATGAAATTAAAAGACACTTACTCCTTGGAAGGAAAGTTATGACCAACCTAGATAGCATAGTGAAAAGCAGAGACATTACTTTGCCAACAAAGGTCCATCTAGTCAAGGCTATGGTTTTTCCTGTGGTCATGTATAGATGTGAGAGTTGGACTGTGAAGAAAGCTGAGCACCGAAAGATTGATGCTTTTGAACTGTGGTGTTGGAGAAGACTCTTGAGAGTCCCTTGGACTGCAAGGAGGTCCAACCAGACCATCCTAAAGGAGATCAGTCCTGGGTGCTCATTGGAAGGACTGATGCTGAAGTTGAAACTCCCATACTTTGGCCACCTCATGCGAAGAATTGGCTCATTGGAAAAGACCCTGATCCTGGGGGGGATTGGGGACAGGAGGAGAAGGGGACGACAGAGCATGAGATGGCTGGATGGCATCACTAACTCAATAGACGTGAGTTTGAGTGAACTCCAGGAGTTAGTGATGGACAGGGAAGCCTGGTGTGCTGCGGTTCATGGGGTCGCAAAGAGTTGACATGACTGAGGGACTGAACTTAACTGAATTGAATTGATCTTGCAGTATCTATACACTGTGGGGATACTACATAATGATAAAAAATAAATAACTATAGTTACCTGTAACAATATGGCTGAATCTTATTAACATAATATGATTGAAATAAGCCAAACACAAATTATATATTCATTCATTTATATAATGTTCAGTAACAGGCAAATCAGGCTGTAGAATCGAAGTCAGGACAGTGGTTACTTTCAGGGAGAAAGAAGATATTGTTAATTGGTGCGGCCAGAAGCCTGGGTAGTTTGGCAATTTTACTTGAGCAAGGTGGCAAACAAATGTGTTTGCTCATTCAATGGTATACTTATGATTTTCACATTTCTCAATATGTCCATGTGGTGGTGGTGGTAATTTAGTCACTAAGTCGTGTCCAACTGTTGTGACCCCATGAGACTGTAGCCTGCCAGACTCCTCTGTCCATGGGATTCTCCAGGAAAGAATAGTGGAGTGAGTTGACATTTCTTTCTCTACTGAACAGGTCTTAATTGCAGCGACCTCACTGGACTGTGGCGGAGAAGGCAGTGGCACCTCTCTCCAGTACTCTTGCCTGGAAAATCCCATGGATGGAGGAGCCTGGTGGGCTGCAGTCCATGGGGTCGCTAAGAGTTGGACACAACTAGCAACTTCACTTTCACTTTTCACTTTCATACATTGGAGAAGGAAATGGCAACCCACTCCAGTGTTCTTGCCTGGAGAATCCCAGGGACGGGGGAGCCTAGGGGGTTGGCCGTCCATGGGGTCACACAGAGTCGGACACGACTGAAGTGACTTAGCAGCAGCAGCAGAAGCAGCACTGGACCATGAAGAGGCTCAAGAGAGACAAAGAGAGACAAAGACTCCTAAAGTTCTTGACTCAAGGCTTGGTACCCCGAAAGTTTTCCACACAAAGTAAGTTCACTGTGAATAATGATGAGGAACACTCCTGGTGGTTCAATTAAAAAGTTAAAAAATAATTTGATGTATTTGAATATGAACATCTATTTTTTTTTTTTTTTGGCCCATTATCACCACGGTTTCCACAGTGAGCTACCTTATAGACTTCAATTTGATTCATTTGTTTCTCTCGTTTCCCAATTCAAACTACCATGAATTATTTAATTTTGGGTTTTGAGATATGTTTTCCAATTGTCCTCCACATGATTCAATTTGATGTTCATGTCCATTACTATTCTCCTAATGGAGATTCTCCCCATTTCAAGTTTAAACAAACTCCCTCAGGTAGATCTGACTTAAATTACTTTTAACTGTCTTAGATAATTTTCTGGAACCACTGCTTTTAGAATTTGACACTCATGATTGAATACTTTCTTTAGTGAATTTGATCACCTACCACAAAATGATTAAACTATTTTACTTTGCTTTAGAGGCCTTGCATTGTCAGATATTTACAATTTTATTATTTACCCAGGTTTTCTGTACAAAGTGGCTTCTTTAGGAAGAATTCCATTCTCCAAATATTATGGAAGAGATATTCTTGTTACACTGTCTTTCTTCTGCTGTATGTTCATTCATTTCACATATTTTTCCTTTGTTTACTCATATTTCAACTGTTTTCCAAAGTTGTCTTTGTTTCAGTTATTTCATGAAGTTTTATTTGATTATACCAGATTGAATGATCTCCCTTTCTTTTGTATCACTTTTATAATGTTTACAAAATGCACAGTATAATGATTAATTACACTCCCACTTACCTACAAAGATTCTATTAGTATGATGTGTCAGGTATGCATATATACAGATGCAATAATATGTATGGGGGAGTGCAGAAGTGTCTCATGCTCTGTTCTACAAAATCACACAGCCATGCACAAATAAAAGGAAGAAAGCATATAACTAGAGTATACTGGAATATTCAACCTAGTATTTTTTTTGAATTTATAAGATATTTTATAAAACACATATCACAAGAATATATCATATTGTGTTTAAAAATAGAAAAAATCACTTTTAACAGATCTTAAGCAAGGAATAACTATGCCAGCATGTGCTTCAGCTTCTTGAAATGAATGTGGAATTTGCAATCCCTAAGGTAAATTGGTGAGAGAAAGTATAAAAAGTAAACATAAAAAAATGAAAATACTTGTTTAAATACAAAAGGCTTTCAATTAAGTAAATGTTTATAAACATTCTTCAGGTAATAGAAATTTTCAAATGCTCAAGCATTTTTTTTTGTATAGCATAGTTTAAACTGATTTTCATTTAACAAAACAAGAAAATAACAGTGTGACATTTGCAGATAACTATGCCTGACTTGCTGTGTTAATTTTGTAAAGATATTAATAATTGTTTTATGTTAATTGTGTTTGAAATAGCATCCATGAAATTATAGTTTTATATTTATTTATTGTACAATTATCTAAAATTATTTTCAGTCAAAGCCACCTAGCATGTAAATAACGCTTTAAAATTTAAAACTATAGAAACAAATCACGTTTCTACTACTTTATTCATTTCCAAGTAGCATCAAAACTGCATGCATAATAAAATTTGCTGCTTTTCCCCTAAAATAACAGTCAATTAACTAGATAAATGCAAGTTTCTTTAGCAGCTGTTTTGACATATTATTACACTTTCTATATTATGTAAGTTATTTTATGTCTCAAATCTTCACAATGCTCACTATCTGTATCACTACAATCATTTAATTCCCATTCTTAAAAAGTTGCAAGTTAATGAGAAATAAAATATTGATGTATAAATATGTATAATGTGAGATTGAATAAGAAAATGTCTAAGAGGAATGAAAAATGTATTTAAAATATTGAGGGGAGAGAGGCATTGAGAATGGAGTGCAATATGAGAAAAATATTTTTAGGAAATTGTCCTTTTAATACAGAAGCTAAATAATTTTAAATAAGAGTTTCAGAACTTGGATCAAGGTAGATGAGTAGAAGATGGAACTCACCTCCCCCAAACAAAACATCAAAAAAAAAAAAAAATCTCCATATATGGAGCAATTCTCACCAAAAGCTAACTGGAGACTGGCATAAAGACTCCTGTTCAAACATGCTGGCAAAAATATCTGGAAGTGAATGAAATGGAAGTAGAAGGGAAGGAAAAGCAATTGGGCTGGAACTTATGCCCCTGAGAAGGATGCAGAGGAGAAAGAAGATAACAAAGGTGGGATGGAGAGTCTCTTTGGAGAATGAGTTGTTCAAGCTGCCTATTGGTCTCCCCAGTCCTTGAGAGGGATACAGGGAAAACAAGTCCCCTTGTCTGAATGGGCTGGTGGATCTAATAGGAGTGTTTATGAGAAGACTGGACTAAAGGCTTCTTGCTGAAGTGCATGTCCCTGCCTGTGAGGGAAGGCTCCAGTCCTGCTTGCCTCACATCACAGATTTACACTGGAGTGAAGGCTGTCACAGCTGAGGATAGATCTCAGCCATGAGATGATGAGGTGACTCAAAGTGAAAGCCTGAGCAAAGATAGGGCAGATATTGCTGGTGCTTATATGGCTGGTGGTTCACAAAAAGTCCAGATATCTGTCAGTGGTTAAATAGCCAAAATTCAGACCTGGCCTTTGCCAAGTGCCCATATCAGGCCCTCTTGGTCCAGCACTGCTCCATTCTGGGGCAAAGGAGTTGATGCTGCAAAGGAAGGGAATGCTTACACTCAAGCAAAAACTGAACCAGATCACACTCAACCTCAAGGTTTCTGCTCTAGCAACTTGGGAACTGACACTACCCTCAATAGGTCATCACCTGACTCATAACCACAGAGCAGAAGAGAAGCTCCACCTCACATGTGACTCTGGCCTAAACCCTCCATTTCCAACCCCACCTCTTCCCAAGGCGATAACTGACAGCATAGCCTGATGAAGATATGGCATGCATTCATGTTAAATCTAGTTCTCCCACGGGGTATGGATAGACTGTACAGGGATGCTTCCAGGCAAGGACACCCATTCAAGACTGCTGTAGGTAACTGTTTCACGTAATTTTTTTTCAGTTCAGCTCAATTCATTCTTTCAGTCAGGTCCGACTCTGTGACCCCATGGACTGCAGCACAGCAGGCCTCCCTGTCCATTACTAACTCACAGAGTTTACTCAAACTCACGTCCATTGAGTTGGTGATGCCATCCAACCATCTCATCTTCTGTAGTCCCCTTCTCTGCCTTCAATCTTTCCCAGCAAGAGGGTCTTTCCAGTGAGTCAGTTAGTCTCATCAGGTGACCAAAGTATTGAAGTTTCAGCTTCAGTATCAGTCCTTCTGTGAACACCCAGGACTGATTTCCTTTAGGATGGACTGGTTGGATTTCCTTGCAGTCCAAGGGACTTTCAAGAGTCTTCTCCAACACCACAATTCAAAAGCATCAATTCTTCAGCACTCAGCTTTCTTTATAGTCCAACTTTCACATCCATACATGACCACTGGAGAAACCATAGCCTTCACAAGACGGACTTTTGTTGGCAAAGTAATATCTCTACTTTTTAATATGCTATCTAGGTTGGTTATAAGTTTCCTTTTAAGGAGTAAGTGTCTTTTAATTTCATGGCTGCACTCACCACTGCAGTGATTTTAGTGTTTTACCACTGTAGAAAAAGAAAGGGTGAAAAACAAGGATTCATTAGTAACAGAGTTAGCCTCCTTTGTTTTAGAAATTTGAAAAAAAAAAACCACATATTTGTGTATTTTACTTTATTACTTGAACATAGATGAGTGTGTCCATAGCAGCACAGATCATTCCTACTGAAACTATTTTTCTATAAATTATTACCCATGACAAGACAGGCTTATATGACATTATAAAGGAAAGAGTGACAGTAACTAATTTGTTTTTTCGTATTGATGCCCTGGATTAATAGATTTTTCCTAGAGATGTATGCATAATGATGGGAATATGAGAAATTCAATAACAATGCCAGGGAAACAAATAGAAGTAACTCAGATCATGTCTTTGCACTATTATGTGGAACTAGCTTGTGGTTTCCACTTGTTCTTTCTTTCTTCACTTTAAGAAATAATGGTCTAGATATATTTCCATTTTTGCTCATCACTCTTTTATATATGCTGAAGTTCACAACAAAGATTTTGAGAAAGAGCTATTACCCAAACTACATCACTTCCCAGCATACCCAATAGATGATGTTCTACATCAGCTTGGCAAATGCTTACATGGGGCACACTTGTTTCCTAACAGTTTGATTTATGAACAAATTGTATATAGTGTTTTATCTTATGCTAACTATAGCTACAAATAAATTAAAGAGAAAACTTGATTGTTAACTGTGATTGAGAAATATATTGGAGAGAGCAGCATCTGTTTAGAAAAGGCTGATTCTTAATCTCTTTTTGCTTTTTTAAGGATAAATTAAGTAAACCTGCTGTAGCACTGAGCATTTTCTGAACAAAAGACATTCTTGTAATTTGTATGTAGTAAGTGGAACAGACTGGTTCCAAATAGGAAAAGGGGTATGTCAAGGCTGTATATTGTCACCTTGCTTATTTAACTTATATGCAGAGTACATCATGAAAAATGCTGGGCTGGAAGAAGCAGAAGCTGGAATCAAGATTGCCAGGAGAAATATCAATAACCTCAGATATGCAGATGACACCACCCTTATAGCAGAAAGTGAAGAGGAACTAAAAAGCCTCTTGAAGAAAATGAAAGAGGAGAGTGAAAAAGTTGGCTTAAAGCTCAACATTCAGAAAACGAAGATCATGGCATCTGGTCCCATCATTTCATGGGAAATAGATGGAGAAACAGTGGAAACAGTATCAGACTTTATTTTGGGGGGCCTCTAAATCACTGCAGATGGTGATTGCAGCCATGAAATTAAAAGACGCTTACTCCTTGGAAGGAAAGTTATTACCAATCTAGATAGCATTTTGAAGCAGAGACATTACTTTGCCAACAAAGGTCCATCTAGTCAAGGCTATGGTTTTTCCAATGGTCATTTATGGATGTGAGAGTTGGATTGTGAAGAAAGCTCAGTGCCAAAGAATTGATGCTTTTGCACTGCGGTGTTGGAGAAGACTCTTAAGAGTCCCTTGGACTGCAAGGAGATCCAACCAGTCCATTTGTGTTTTTTTTTTTTTTTATGATAATAGATTCCTACCTCATACCATACATAAAAATTGATTGTTCTTGAGTGTAAGTTTTTTTTTAATTCATTTTTGGATAAATATATTTTTAGTAGAAATTTAAATCTAGCATAAGATACAGAGAAATAATAATTCTGGTTTTTACAGGTGCTACTTACAGGTAATTTTAAAATTTTTTCCACTATGAATTTTGTATAGTTTTTCCCTTTTATTTTATTTTTTATTTCAATACTTCTATCCATTTATTTTTAATTTTTATTTTTATTTTATTTTGCTTTACAATACTGTATTGGTTTTGCCATACATTGACATGAATCAGCCATAGATGTACATGAGTTCCCAATCCTGTACCCATCTCCCACTTTTCACCCCATATCATCCCTCTGGATCATTCCTATACACCAGCCCCAAGCATCCTGTATCTTGTACCGAACATAGACTGGTGATTCGTTTCTTACATGATAGTATACATGTTTCAATGCCATTCTCCAAAATCATCCCACCCTCTCCCTCTCCCACAGATTCCAAAAGTCCATTCTAAACATCTGTGTCTCTTTTGCTGTCTCACATACAGGGTTATCATTACCATCTTTCTAAATTCCATATATATGTGTTAGTATACTGTATTGGTGTTTTTCTTTCTGGCTTACTTCACTCTGTATAATCGGCTCCAGTTTCACTCACCTCATTAGAACTGATTCAAATGTATTCTTTTTAATGGCTGAGTAATACTCCATTGTGTATATGTACCACAGCTTTCTTGTCCATTCATCTGCTGATGGACATCTAGGTTGTTTCCATGTCCTGGCTATTATAAACAGTGCTGCGATGAACATTGGGGTACATGTGTCTCTTTCTATTATGGTTTCCTAGGTGTGTATGTCCAGCAGTGGGATTGCTGGGTCATAAGGCAGTTCTATTTGCAGATTTTTAAGGAATCTCCACACTGTTCTCCATAGTGGCTGTACTAGTTTGCATTCCCACCAACAATGTAAGAGGGTTCCCTTTTCTCCACACCCTCTCCAGCATTTATTGCTTGTAGACTTTTGGATCACTGCCATTCTGACTGGTGTGAAGTGGTACCTCATTGTGGTCTTGATTTGCATTTCTCTGATAATGAGTGATGTTGAGCATCTTTTCATGTGTTTGTTAGGCATCCGTATGTCTTCTTTGGAGAAATGTCTATTTAGTTCTTTGGCCCATTTTTTGATTGGGTCATTTATTTTTCTGGAATTGAGCTGCATGGGCTGCTTGTATATTTTTGAGATTAGTTGTTTGTCAGTTGCTTCATTTGCTATTATTTTCTCCCATTCCGAAGGCTGTCTTTTCACCCTGCTTATAGTTTCCTTTGTTGTGCAGAAGCTTTTAATTTTAATTAGATCCCATTTGTTTATTTTTTTCTTTTATTTTCAGTACTCTGGGAGGTGTATCATAGAGGATCCTGCTGTGATTTATGTCAGAGTGTGTTTTGCCTATGTTTTCCTCTAGGAGTTTTATAGTTTCTGGTCTTATGTTTAGATCTTTAATCCATTTTGAGTTTATTTTTGTGTATGGTGTTAGAAAGTGTTCTAATTTCATTCTTTTACAAGTGGTTGACCAGTTTTCCCAGCACCACTTGTTAAAGAGATTGTCTTTACTCCATTGTATATTCTTGCCTCCTTTGTCGAAGATAAGGTGTCCATAGGTGTGTGGATTTATCTCTGGGCTTTCTATTTTGTTCCATTGATCTATATTTCTGTCTTTGTGCCAGTACCATACTGTCTTGATGACTGTGGCTTTGTAGTAGAGCCTGAAGTCTGGCAGGTTGATTCCTTTAGTTACATTCTTCTTTCTCAAGATTGCTTTGGCTATTAGAGATTTTTTGTATTTCCATGTAAATTGTGAAATTATTTGTTCTAGTTCTGTGAAAAATACTGCTGGTAGCTTGATAGGCATTGCATTGAATCTGTAGATTGCTTTGGGTAGTATACACATCTTCAGTATATTGATTCTTCCAATCCATGAACATGGTATATTTCTCCATCTGTTAGTGTCCTCTTTGAGTTCTTTCATCAGTGTTTTATAGTTTTCTGTATATAGGTCTTTAGTTTCTTTAGGTAGGTATATTCCTAAGTATTTTAATCTTTTCGTTGCAATGGTGAATTGAATTGTTTCCTTAATTTCTTTTTCTACTTTCTCGTTATTAGGGTATAGGAATGCAAGGGATTTCTGTGTGTTGGTTTTATATCCTGCAACTTTACTATATTCATTGTTTAGCTCTAGTAATTTTCTGGTAGATTCTTTAGGGTTTTCTATGTAGAGGATCATGTCATCTGCAAACAGTGAGAGTTTTACTTCTTCTTTTCCAATTTGGATTCAAAAGGAGATTGCTCCTGGGTGTTCTTTAGAAGGAATGATGCTAAAGCTGAAACTCCACTACTTTGGCCACCTCATGCAAAGAGAGTTGACTCATTGGAAAAGACTCTGATGCTGGGAGGGATTGGGGGCAGGAGGAGAAGGGGATGACAGAGTATGAGATGGCTGGATGGCATCACTGACTCAATGGACATGTGTTTGAGTGAACTCTGGAAGTTGGTGATGGACAGGGAGGCCTGGTGTGCTGTGATTCATGGGGTCACGAAGAGTCAGATATGATTGAGTGACTGAACTGAACTGAACTGAAACATATATAAAAAAACTATCAGTCATAACTGGGGAATATTATAACTGAAATGAAAAACACATTGGAAGGAATAAACAGCAGAACAGATGATACAGAAAAATGCATAAGTGATCTGAAAGATGAAATGATGCCAATCATTCAATCAGAATAGAAAAAATAAAAACAAATTTAAAAGGTGAGAATAGTTTGAGGACTGTCTGGGATAACACCATTGTGTACCATCACCCTTATAATTAGAGGTCCCAAATGAGACAAAAGAGAAAAGGGGTCAAAAATGTACTTAACAGAATTATGACAAAACAATTCTTAAACTGTTAGAAGGAAAGAGTTATTTAGGTACAGGAAGCAAAGATCATCCTAAACAACATGAACCAAAACAGCTTCACACTAAAGACATATCACAATTAAAACTTAAGAAGACAAATCCCTCTGTCTTCTCATTTTTATATGCCTAACAATAATTACTTTAAATTTCAATATACTAAATTCTGCAAACAAGAAACATAGAATGTCTCATTGGAAAAAAAAAATACTCCTTCTCTCTCTCTCTCTCTCTCTCTCTCTATGTGTGTGTGTATATATATATGCTCAGTTGCTTCACTCGTGTCTGACTCTTTGCAACCCTATGTACTGCAGGCTGCCAGGTTACTCTGCCCATAGAATATCCAGGCAGAATGCTGGAGTGGGTGCCATTTCCTTCTCCAGGGGGTCTTCCTGACCGAGGGATCAAACCATGTCTCCTGCATCTCCTGCACTGCAGGCAGATTCTTTTCCACTTAGTCATAGGGAAAGTCCCATGTATACATGCACACACACACATGCACACACACACACACACAGACACAGAGTTTCCCAAGTGGCTCAGACAGTAAAGAGTATAATATATATTATGCATGTAAAGATAATATACATGTGTATATAGATATATTGCTTACAAGAGATTCACTTCAGAAATAAAGACACACACAGACTGAAAATGAGGAGGTGGAAACTATTTTATGTAAAAAGAAACAACCAGAAAGTCTTGATAGCAATATTCATATCAGGCAAAATAGACTTTTAAAGAGAGTTTATAGCAAACGACAAAGAAAGTTATTATATAATGATAAGGTGATTAATACAAGCAGTGCGCATTACACTCATTAAAGCATATACATCCAATAAAGGAACATTTAAATATACAAAGCAGATATTAACAGATATAAAGAGAGAAATTGATAACAGTATAATAATAGTAAAGGATTTTAACACTTCACATACATTAATGGACAGAACCTCCAGATGAAAAATAAATAAGGCAACAGTGGTTTTAAATGATATTGACTACTCAGACAGCTGAATATTAAAAACAAACAAACAAACAATAACAAAAAAAAACAATTAAAAAATGGGGGCAGAAGATATATGGAGAGCTAATAGACTCTGATGCTGGGAGGAATTGGGGGCAGGAGGAGAAGGGGACGACAGAGGATGAGATGGCTGGATGGCATCACTGACTCGATGGATGTGAGTCTGAGTGAACTCTGGGAGTTGGTGATGGACAGGGAGGCCTGGCGTGCTGCGATTCATGGGGTCACAAAGAGTCGGACACGACTGAGCGACTGAACTGAACTGAACTGAATAGAAACAACTAGACATGGAACAATGGACTGGATGAAAACTGGGAAAGGAGTACCTCAAGGCTGTATATTGTCACCCTGCTTATTTAAGTTATATGCAGAGTACACCATGAGAAATGCTAGGCTATGAACTGCAAGCTGGAATCAATATTACTGTGAGAAATATCAATAACTTCACATATGGAGATGATAACACTTTAATGGCAGAGAGTGAAGAATTAATGGGCCCCCTGATGAAGGTGAAAGAGGAGAGTAAAAAGCTAGCTTAAAACTCAATATTCAAAAAACTAAGATCATGGCATCTGGTCCCATCACTTCATGGCAAATACAAGGGGAAAACATGGTAATGATGTCAGATTTTATTTTCTTCTCCAAAATAAGTGTAAATGGTGAATGCAGTCACAAAATTAAAAGACACTTGCTCCTTAGAAGAATAACTATATCAAAGCTAGACATTGTTTTGAAAAGCAGAGACATCCCTTTGCCAACAAAGGTCCATATAGTCAAAGCTGTGATTTTTGCAGTAGTCGTGTATGGATGTGAGAATTGGATCAAAAAGAAGGCTGAGAACAGAAGAATTGATGCTTTCAAACTGTGGTGTTGGAGAAAACTCTTAAGAGTCCCTTGGACTGAATGGAGATCCAACCTGTCAATCCTAAAGGAAATCAGTCCAGAATATTCACTGGAAGGACTGATGCTGAAGCTGAAGCTCCAACACTTTGGCCACCTGATGTGAATAGCTCATTCATTTGAAAAGACCCTGATTCTGAGAAAAATTGAAGGCAGGAGGAGAAGGGGATGACAGAGGATGAGCTGGTTGGATGGCATCACCAATTGGTTGGACATGAGTTTGAGCAAGCTACAGGAGCTGGTGATGGACAGGGAAGCCTGGCATGCTGCGTTTCATGGGATTGCAAACAGTGGGACATAACTTCATGACTGAACATCAACAGCAACAAATAGACACATGAAAAGGTGCTAAGTAAGCTCTGAGAGCTAGTGATGGATGAGGAACCCTGGCATGCTGCAGTCCATGGGGTCACAAACAGTTGGACACAATTGAGTGACTGAACTGAACTGAACTGAAAATTCTAAACATGGCTAATTATTAGGAAAATGCAAATCAAAACTGCAATGAGGTAACACCTCACACCTTTCAGAATGACCATCATCAATAGGTCTACAAATAATAAATGCTGAAAAGGGTGTAGTGAAAAGGGAACTCTCTTGTACTGTTGGTGGAAATGTAAATTGACACAAACTTTAGAGAATAGTATGGAGGTTTTTTAAAAATGAAACCTTCAACTACTATATGACCCAGCAATCCCACTACTGGGCATATACCTTGAGAAAATCATAATTCAAAAAGACTCATGTACCTCAATGTTCACTGAAGCATTATTTACAATATCCAGGTCATGGAAACAACCCAGATGCCCATCAACAGATGAAAGGATGAAGAAGTGATACATACATACAATGAAATATTACTCAGCCATATAAGGAAAGAAGTCGGGTCATTTTTAGTGATATAGAAGGACCTAGGGCCTGTCACACAGAGTGAAGTAAGTCAGAAAGATTAAAATAAATATCACATTAACTATGCATATATATGGAACCTAGAAAAATGGTCCTGATGAACTTATTTGCAGGGCAGGAATAGAGACTCATATCTAGAGAGTGGTCTTGTGGACACAGGATTGGGGAAAGAAGGGTGAGGTGAATTCAGACATCAGTGGTCTTGTGGACATCAAATGGTCTCTGATCCATAAAAATATGTACATAGTGAGAGCCATTAATACTTTGTTGTTACACATTTGTGGTCTATATATAACTTCATATTAAGAGCTAAAACAAAGAAAGTGTTCAAAAGATCAAAACCTTGAGTAAGTAGAAATGTATATGATAAATGCAATAATACAGAAAATAATTTATTAAAACAAAAGCACTTCTAAGTCAAGACATACATTACTTTTGTTTACATTTAACTTTCCTTTACTGATTACTACTTCATGTGTGGCACACACATATAATAAAGATAGAAATCTGGCTCCTAATATATATTCCAATGTCACAACAGAAACATTAGAACACAAATATATTTTCAATGTAGATTAACCTGCAGTAGCAAATTTGAAATACATTTACATAAAGAGGATATAAAAGCTTGAGCATATTCTAAAAGATGCTGTCTAAGTGGAGTAACAAATGAAATGAGTCCATAAGGTTGTAATTGAAAATTTAATCAAGCTATATATAGAAACAAAAGTAAAAAAGAGACAGCTTTAAGTAACTTGCTTCTATTCTTTAAGATAAAACCATGTTACCATGTTCAAATTTTTCTTGGTCATTACTTCTATTTTAAAACTAAGGTTTATCATTCCCATTTAAAGATATAATGAAAAATATTGTAAATAAGTACTTTATTTTATGGCTTCTTTAAACTAATCATCTTATGAGTATGTTTTCATCCTAAATTTCCAAGAATTACACTTCTGTTCTTTATTTTATATCTTCTATAGAAATAATTTATGTTATCAAGAGACTCAATTTATATCATTTCACTAATGGTTCAGGATAAGAGATAGATGTAATCAATTTTTATAAACAGCAACATCTACATATCTATATAATTCAATTTTGCTAAGCTTTACAAAATAATCATAGCTTTTTTTTTCAAAGAGAGATTTCATATTAATCATAGCATTGTAATGCAATAGATTACACCTTTAAAGGAAGAAAAGGAGAGAAGCATAAAGCATTTGTTTGGTAGCAGAGTTAGAGTAGATAAGCCTAGAAGAAAAGAACATGCATTTCATATTACTTTAACTCTACTACTGCACATTCTGTGCACAGTAATCACACTGAGGAGATGTAAGTATCTGTGTCTTAGTGAAGGTACATTAAAGTTATGTTGTGATTTACAGAGAGTTGGTTATGCCCTACTCCAAAAACTACTTATGACCGATCTTTTTTTTTTTCCTTACCTACAGAATATGTGATTTCTATTGGACCTTGCTTTTATATCTGAGTGTTAGGCTACTGTGTCTTATAGTTATCAACAATTTAAAGTGACCCTGTGTTCACATTTCCACGATGTTTTATTTGCAAATGACAAAAATATTACAGTTATTAATATTGATGATTTTGTGAATATATATGAAATTAATTTCTCTTACATATAATGTAAATACAGGTGAAAAACACATAATGAAGATTTTCACACTCAAATTTATGGCTGAATTATTTCTCAGGAAATCCTCACCAGTCCATTAGCTGATGCTAAAGCTCGTTGCTAAACACCACATGTAAAATCTATTACTCTCTTTACTTCTTCACTATTTTGTTGTTTCCAAGCCAACAGACCATGATTTCATTTCCCAGAGAACAAGAATCTTTTTCTAGGGAGCCTTCTAAACTCCAGCAAGCTTCATCAAAAAACTGATAATCAATGAAGTGTGTACACATGAAAATCTCTAAAGAATTCTGATGAAGTAGTGTATTTTTACAGCTTGCCGGTCTTCAGAGAAGCTTTACGAATGAAGCCAATTGCTTTCTCCACTGGGAATTCTAGATGGTAGAGATCAAGGAAGAGGCTAATATTTACCATTTCACAAATTAAAGACTACATGGTAAGTCTAGTGTCAGACAGCTTTAATTATTTTCCCTGCTTTGTAGTTTGGATAGTTTAATCTGGGTTTCCCTGCAGCTGACAACTTAGAGTGAAAAACCAAGCAGAATGTCAGCATTTACTGAAGCAGATAATGTAGCTCAAAAATGCAGACATTTTCCTGGGATACAAAACAATGTTTTGCATAGCTCTAGCCATTCAGCTGAGTGAACATTCCTATATTCATTTAATGCAGAAAACATGGGTAATGATATGGTTTTCAACACATTTGATTGAGGTAAAAAAAAAAGTGAAAATATCTTGATGTAAAATATAGGATTTTGTTAAGATTATATCATTTTTACTAAAGTTACAGTGTATACAAAGAATCAACATATATTTTAAATACAGCAATCAGAAAATATTTTTCATTTATTATATGTAATTTATGGGCTATTTTCATGCCTATTATTTTTACTATGATAGTTCACAAATAATAACAGACAATTTAGGGAAATGAAAAAGGAAATCAGGATGATGTTCTTCGGATGCTAAGAAACAGGTATTTTAAAGCTTTCAAGTTTAATTGGGTGTTGTACAGTTTCAAATCTAAAGGCCTAATTGTTTAAGAAAACCTGAAGCAGTCTCATGACGGATATACCATTCCTGTAGCAGAGGGAAACTGCAAGAAGGTGCTGGGCTTGGAAATTCTTCTTTCTATCCTTTCTAATTGTCTCTCATTATACACATGAGTTAGATTTATGATCTCTTAATTTCATTCTTGTATTTTTTCCAGCATATAGTCTCACAAAATTTTCCTTGAGACTCATATGATCCATTGGGTGTATTCATTTTTTTTAGTGAATCTCCAGTACCTGACATAATGTAAATATTTCTGAAAGGGTCATTTATTCAATAATCATTCCTTCACTCATTCATTCATCAATCAGTCAGTCAGTGGATAATTATTGATTACTGAATATGTGTTATGCTTCATATTAGACCTTGAGAATTCAGTATAAATTAAATTCAGTCACTACCCTAGAGAAGCTTATGGTGGAATACTTGCTACTCATCTTAAATTGCTTATTGATTGACTTTCAGAACATACAAGAGCATCTTTAACAAGTCTTACTGTATCAGTCAGCTCTGCAGTAGAGAGAAATCTCAGTGCCTCATGACAGTAAAGTTCTGTTCCTTTCTGGTGTACCAGCTGGGGCTCTGCTCTTGCTGTGTGTGATGTTTTCATGTCTAGATCCAGGAGGTGTCAGACTGAAGAAAGAGCAGTCACTTGGTCATGAAGTTCATGGAGTAGAGAGTACATTGAAGAGAATTGGCAGAAACATACATGGCTTAAGAGTCTTCTCCGAAAATGAAAGTGAAAGTCGATCAGTCATGTCCGACATTTTGCGACCCCATAGACTATACAGTCCATGGAATTCTACAGGCCAGAATACTAGAGTGGGTAGCCTGTCCCTTCTCTAGGGGATCCTCCCAACCCAGGGAACTGAAATAAATTACTTCCTCTCTGTTTATTGGCTAGGGAATGTCATATGGAAAAATTTGACAAAAGAGTAAGGAGTCTGGGTCATGTGGGAATTTTCAATAAATAAGAAGGGACAAATCCCTCCAGCAAAGGGAGTAAAGGACCTGGAGTAATCATAGAACCAGCCAGTTTATCTGTGTTCTTATGGTGGGAGAAGATTTTGACATTTCATAATGGAATTTCTATTTAGGCTGTGATCAATACTTATTTTAAATATTTCAATCCATAATATTTTATTCTTTAGGTAACTTTAAGCTAAATCCCTCACCTAGTCCTTATACATTGTATCATAAATATTAAATTATCAGGAGATGAAAGAACTGTTTAATAATTTTATTATGAAAGAGCACATAAGAATTAGCCAGTAACATTTTGGTATTTTGCCTGGAAAAGAAGTCAGATACTACTCCACATTATTCTCTCCATATTAAAAGGATCATTACACATGCTAAAATCTGTATAGCATCCTGTTAAAAATTTTTTTTGCTAACTAAGGTGCTTAACTATCTTAAAAGCAAAATGTTTATTTTTTGAATATATCTATACATATAGATAACTTTATTCAGTGAAAATTAGATTTTCTGCATCAGAGAAGCTTATCTTCTACATTCCCCTCTTCTAGTTAGAAGCCTGAGGAAGAGAAGGATTCTATGAGCAGAATGTTTTAGGTGAAATGCAGCTGCAGGTTTGAAATTTCATTATGATTCTATTCTATTTCCGTCACCCCACAGGAACACATAGACTTAATTCATCAGAGCCTCGTTATTATCTGTGCAACACCCTCAACATCCATATCCACCCCAAACCCATTAACATGGCCAGTTATAGCATTTACAAAGGAAATCAAGCTTTGAAATACAACAGTGCTGGCAGCATGCCCTGTATGCTTCTAAAACATATACAGAAAACTTCACAGCAGGATTTTTCTCAAAAGAATAACAATAGTCTCTTTATACACCTAAAATAGGAAGCATATGTTCATGCTGATACATTTAAGTGGATTTGATTTCCATTCATAAGGTGATCGATTGATTTAAAGATGAAATATAGAAGTTCCTCATTTGGAAGAAATCATCTCCACTACCAGCTATTGTAAAATACTCTGCCTTGTGTAGGTATAATCCAGTCACTCAAAAACAATTTTAAATTTGCTTGGAAAAAAAACATGCAACATAGAGAAAATGTTATGCTCCACCATATACTCTCTTGACATTAACCTACATACATGCTTTTTCCTTTTTTTTTTTAATTTCCAAATTTAAGAAAGATATTCATCCCTCTAGTGATGTATATTAGGTATAAATACTTTCATTTTATAAGCTCATTTATGACTACAGTTTTTCTCATGTTATTTCTTTAGTCTTAAATAACCCTTTCTATTTTCTTTCTTACATAATCTGTCTTTATAATTTCTTTCCTTCTTTCTTTCTGCCCCCTGGATTCCTCTCTTGCTTTTACTCAGTTTCCTTTGGGTCTTTTCCTATGCTTTTTCTGTAAATGACATTATATAACCAACTATTTTCCTTTTGCAATTTTATCTGTAGCAGTACTGCTAATAGAATAGTAAGAACCAATGTTCATAGAACATTGAACTTGAAATTTTTCAATGCCCTTTATGTGTAACTATCTACCATAACTGTAAAAGATAGAAATTTACATATGAGTGAGACAAAACAATGTTACATTACTTGCCCTAGAACATTCATCTAGAATGAAGTGCTCCAGGTTTCAATTCCAGGAAACATAATTCTAAGGATAAGTTATTAAGTACTACAAGCTTCTCATACCACAAGCTCCATCTGAACATAGTCTGAGGCTGCTAATTCCCAAATGTACATTTCCAACTCAGATTTTTCACATGAGCTCAAAATTCATGGATCTAACTCCCTGCAAGAAGTGTCTACTCATACCACTAACTGAAATGCAGCAGTTTGAATATTAAATTGCTTTATTTACTCCCATGTTAGGACCTCTGTGGTGTTCCTATCTAAGAGAGACGCATCACTAATCCCCCATTGACTTAGTCACAGACTTGACTTTGGCTCACTCATTGCTCCCAATCTAAAATTAAGTCCTATCAATGTGGTTTCCAAAATATATCTCAAATCATCCACATCATTCTATCTCTATGAACACCACCACTTTGCTGCAGAGATCTAAAATATCTTCTTTTATTTATAAGTTCATACCATTTTCCACAATTTGACCAGAGTTGATTTTTCAAAAATTCAAAACTGTGTCATTTCTCTGCTTAAAACCTTTCAATGTCCCTCACTGTCTTTATGAGATTTCAAAATATTAATATAACAAACAGCTTCTTTCCAGAATTTTCTCTTGGCACACCCTCAGCCCCTCAATGTCACAACCACATTGAACTGCCTTCTTGGGTTTCCTCCTCTCAACCACCTTGTTTTCTCCTCTTGCCCACCTCTTTGTTCATCAAGCTGGCTTGACATTTCTTCTAAGTATAACTATGTCAACTCTATGCCATCCACTTCTAGGGAGGTATCTAAGAGAAATAATATATATGTTCCTCAGAAGACTTGCATAATAATCTTCCTAGAAGCTTTAGTAATAATAGACTTGGAGTGAAAATAACCTACATTTTCATTAGTGGAGTGATGTGGTAGTTTTTCCCCAAAGAGAACTGCCCAACTAACCATACCTCCTGTTGGTCTCTTCCTTATGTTGTCCCCTCTCTTGAATTTGTGTTGCTCTTGTAATTTCTCATTGACTGTTGGAATACATCAGTTGTGAAACTGTGGTTTCTGACGCTGGTTCATAAGACTTGCAGCTTATTCTTCAGCATTTTGGAACATTTTCTCTTGATACACACTCTTATAGAACCCAGTCATGGTGATATAAGAAGCCTAAGTTAACTACATGAAAAAACCATCTGTTGACACTGGTTGACACTCCCAGCTAATAATCCAGCCAATATCCAGCATCAGCTGCCAATCATGGGACTGAGCCATCTGGGGAGTCCAGCCCCAGCTTCAACCTGTGATTGCAGGAGAAGCCCTGAGTGATCACTGCCCAACCAAACATGGTCAGCCCTCAGCACTGTTAGAAATAGTATTTATAGTTTTGTGAAAGTCACAGAAATAGGGAACCAGGACAAAATGATAAACAAAAATTATAGATTCATGTAATGTTACTCTACACAGAAACAAAAATGAATACTCTTGTGTGCAAAAAGTTCTTAACACAAAATGGTACATGTGGTATGGCTTAATATAAAATGCAAGTTAAAAAAAAATACCATCTCATCTAATTAGAACAGTGGTTTAACTGTGGTCATGATGTAATCTTCTGGCATACAGAAAATGTTCCATACCTTGATAAATGGGTTTGGTACATGAGTGTAAAACTCAAATTGTACACTTATATGTGTATTTCACACTATGTAAATTGTACTGAAAAATTGTCACTAAGCCAAAAGCAGTATTTTCTTAACAATAGTGACCAGTCAGCCCTGGATAAGTTATTAAAAGCTGTTTTTTCCTATGTCAATAAAGTAACTATTATCATATTTAAAATGTATATTATATAGTCTCAAGATCCTCTATTTTATCACTTCAGCACAGTATGTTTCTTAATTTCTCACATGACATATTTTCAAGAACTTTTAGTAATTGTATGTTATTTGCCAATATATATTAATGCCCAAGGGATGATCATAAAATTCCAAAAGAAAGGACTATTGTGTAAAAGCATGAAATTATTATTTTCATTATGGTCTGGTATAAACTAAGATAGTCTTAGTTTTGGCAAACTCATGCTGTCCACAATAAATAAAATCTGAGGGTCTTTTTATTACATTTATGAACTTTTTTTAATACTTTTTATTCTCCCTCTTGAAATAAGTGGTTCATTTTACACAGCAGTTCTCAAGTCAATTTTTTATGCCCACATTTACCGACATCCTAAGCCATGTCATATCCCATGCTTTGAGCTCTTGTAATATCATGAGCTCCATTACCACTTCTGTAATTGAAGTTATCACGTTGTGATGAATTGATTCAGCAAAGAATAGTGTTGACATGCTTTTAATCCTCAATATTTAATATGATCTTAAAATCTCCTCTTCACAAAAAAATTGTTACTGTAATTTTAATTTTTAGATATTCCTTACAAGCTATAACAATCAAAATCATGCCATCATGCATACAGACAGATTCTGGCCAGTACGTCAGCTATAAGCATTAACCCAGGCTGTGGATCATTTCAGGATTTCTCCGGTGGCACTAGTGGTAAAGAACCCAACTACCAATACAGGACACACAAGAGACGTAGGTTTGATCCCTGGGTTGGGAAGATCCCCTGGAGGAGGGCATGGCAACCCCCTCCAGTATTTCTTGCTTGGAGAATCTCATAGATACAGAAGCCTGGCAGGAGAATCCCATAGATATAGGAGTCCTTAGGGTCACAAGAGTTGGATATGACTGAAGCAACTTACCAAGTGGATCAATTCAGTTTTTATTTTTTTTAGAAATGTGTGATCTACAAAACATAAAACATACACACTGGAACACTAGAATAATAAAAGCATAATAACAACACATTCAAATTTCTCCACAGGTCCTCAAGGGGATTTATTGGCATTATCTACAAAAAGCCCTTCAGATAACCATAAAGACTTGAAATAAAATTATGGAGAAAAATGCTTCAATGAATTAAAACACATTTATCAGATTTAGAGATTGATTATTTATATTCCTATGATGTGCAGTTTCATGGCTAATGACAGGTTACTGGTAAGTGATTTTTTTTCTCTCAACAACTGATATAAATTGAGCATTATTTGTTTCACAGACGTTTTGAATCCCCTCTTTTATATTTGTCACCATTCTTATTTTCTTTTTGTCTCAACAGTCATGTTCATATAGTGTCTTTAGTTCAGTATTCATTCCTCACTTACTATTTAAAGGATAGATAAGGCATCATCATTGATAAGAGGAGCAATTTCATTGAAACATTAAGCTATTTATAAAAGGGACTTGAGAATATAAAATAAAATTTTGCCTCTGAATGATATAATCACAAAATACCATTATCTCTCAAGGTACCATTTGAGCACATGACATTAATGGAACACTACATGTAGAATTAAATTAAAAAAATAACATGGAGAATGAAGGAAATATGTAACATCAAATCAAAATTGCAAGATCTCTACCATTACAATTTAATATGTATGTTATAGCTAAGTAAATGCAACAGTTTAGGCAACAAAAGACTTTCAAAACAAAAGACACACTCAGTGCAATCATTTGGTTTGGTAATATAGAATTCTCCATGAAGCTCACTCAATCCTTATGTCTCCATTGCTCATGAGGGTCAGTTAGCATAATAAGGATTCTATGACATATTTGACCTTTTGCTCCCTTAATTCTGATTACATACAGAAAATAGAAAAAGAGAGTGTTGAAATAATGAATAAAGGATGAAAGCAAAGAAAAATAAAGCCTGATGTCTATCTACACAGACATTTATTTGTATATCTAAGTGACAAACATAAATTAGGCTGTTCTGGAATTGGGCTAGTTATTTTTCTATATTATGAGAGCTTCTTGTAATTGTATATTATTATTCATTTGAAACCACCAGATGATTTTAAACAAGAATATTCTGATCTCCAGTTTAACATATACAGTAAGACACCTACATAGCAAACTTCAAGCTGTGAACTTTCGAAGATGCAAATGTGAGTTCACATGTCTAATCACTTAGGTTAATTCTTATTTGTGGAATATGTTGTCACAAGTGAGATTTCTTTACAAGTGGTTGTGCTTTTGTGGACAAGCTGGAGATAGATTTGCAAGAGGACAACTTCATTGAACTCCCTGCTGTGTGACACAGGAGCTTACAGTGAAGACCTAATGGAATGGAGGCCCAGAGAAAGAATGAAGAGACAAGGGGAAGAAAAAAATAAATGAAGCACCAAAGAGACTTATGATGCAGGAGAGGGCAAGGAGATTTTATTTGAGGAAGCACTGTTAGTTTTTGAGGCCCAGGATCCTAACATAAACTGCTATATGAAGGTTGAGACAATGGTTCAGAACTCAATCCAGTGCTAAGGTGTCACTTAAAGATAAAAAGAGCTACTACCTAGACATCACTGGATAATTTTTTCAAGGGGGTAGATAGAATTGAATCCAGGAAGGAACCAAAACCTGTGTCATTAGCATCAGGCATGAGTGAAATTGCAGCTTGCACTCCATCTCTAATTGCTGATGATCCTTCAGCTCTTCCATTTTCTACTTCCTGTATCTCCTCCAGTCAGTAACTGTTCTTGCCAGCTCTTGAATGTCAGCTGTTGTACTGTACTACTGTACTTTTCAAAGTCCTGTTTTTGTTCAGTTGCTACGTTATGTTCAACTCCTAGTGACTCCATGGATTGAAGTATGCCAGGCTCCTCTGTCTTCCGCTATCTCCTGGAGTTTGTTCAAATTCATGCCCATTGAATCAGTGATGCCATGCAATCATCTCATCATCTGTCACCCCCTTCTCCTTCTGCCATCAGTCTTTCCCAGCATCAAGGTCTTTTATAATGAAGTCAGCTCTTCCCATAAGGGGGCCAAAGTATTGAAGCTTAACCAACAGTCCATCTAATGAATATTCAGTGGAGATTTACTTAGGGGTTGATTGGATTCATCTCCTTGTGATCCAAGGGACTCTCAAGAGTATTTTCCAGCACCCAGCAGCCAGGCTTCTTTATAGTCCAAATATCCCATCTGTACACATGACAACTGGAAAAAAACATAGCTTTGACTATATGAAACTTTGTAGGCATGGTGATGTCTCTGCTGTTTAATAGGCTGTCTAGGTTTGTCATAGCTTTCCTTTCAAGTAGCAAGTGTCTTTTAATTTCATGGCTGCAGTCAGTTAATGAATCATTGATTCATTCAATGATTGATTCATTCAATCAATGATTGAAAAATCAATCACTAACGATTTTGGAGCCCAAGAAAATAAAAGCTGTCACTGCTTTCAGTTTACCACCTTCTATTTGCCATGAAGTGATGAGATCAGATGCTATAATCCTGCTGCTGCTGCTAAGTCGCTCCAGTCGTGTCTGACTCTGTGCGACCCCATAGAAGGCAGCCCACCAGGCTCCCCCGTCTCTGGGATTCTCCAGGCAAGAACACTGGAGTGGGTTGCGATTTCCTTCTCCAATGCATGAAAGTGAAAAGTAAAAGGGAAGTTGCTCAGTCATGTCCAACTCTTAGCAACCTCATGGACCACAGCCTACCAGGCTCCTCCATCCATGGGATTTTCCAGGCAAGAGTACTGGAGTGGGGTGCCATTGCCTTCTCCGTATTTGACATTGGAATATCAGAATTAATATGTAACTAAGCATATTCAACTACACAAGAAAAGTACTCTTTTATATATTATTTGAGTTTAACAAAATTTTCCTGTGTAGAGTCAAGCGAACAATTTATATTCTATAATCAAGTATTAATATTAAATACTATTGTTGCCCTGCTTATTTAGCTTAAATGAAGAGTATACCATGCAAAATGCCAGGCTGAATTAATCACAAGCTAGAATCCAGATTTCTGAAAGAAATACTGGCAATGTCAGATATGCAGATGATAACACTTTAATGGGAGAAAGTGAAGAGAAAATAAAGAGCCTATGGAAGGTGAAAGAGGAGAGTAAAAAAGCTGACTTGAAACTCAACATTAACATATATATATATATATACACATATTTTCGGATTCTAGCTTGTGATTCATTCAGCCTGGCATTTTTCGCATGGTATACTCTTCATTTAAGCTAAATAAGCAGGGCGACAATATAGAGCCTTGTCATACTCTCTTCTCATTTTTGAACCAATCATATTTTTTCCACATCTGGTTCTAATTGTTGCTTCTTGATCTGCATTCAGGCTTCTCAGAAGGCAAGTAATGCGGTCTGACACTCCCAACCCTTTTAAGAATTTTCTACCATTTCTGGTGATCCACATAGTTAAAGGCTTTAGCATGGTCAATGAAGCTTTTTTTTTTTTTTTTTCCTTGAACTCCCTTGTTTTCTCAATGATCCAATGAATTTTGGCAATTTGATCTCTGGTTCCTCTGCCTTTTCTAAACCCAGCTTGTACATCTGGAGGTTCACATACTGCTGAAGCCTAACTTGAAGGATTTTGAGCATAATCTAAAGACGCTTACTCCTTGGAAGAAAAGTTATGGCCAAACTAGATAGTATATTCAAAAGCAGAGACATTACTTTGCCGACTAAGGTCCGTCTAGTCAAGGCTATGGTTTTCCCTGTGGTCATGTGTGGATGTGAGAGTTGGACTGTGAAGAAGGCTGAGCGCCCAAGAATTGATGCTTTTTAACTGTGGGGTTGGAGAAGACTCTTGAGAGTCCCTTGGACTGCCAGGAGATCCAACCAGTCTATTCTGAAGGAGATCAGCCCTGGAATTTCTTTGGAAGGACTGATGCTAAAGCTGAAACTCCAGTACTTTGGCCACCTCATGCGAAGAGTTGACTTATTGGAAAAGACTCTGATGCTGGGAGGGACTGGGGGCAGGAGGAGAAGAGGATGACAGAGGATGAGATGGATGGATGGCATCACTGACTCGATGGATGTGAGTCTGAGTGAACTCCAGGAGTTGGTGATGGACAGAGAGGCCTGGCATGCTGTGATTCATGGGGTCGCAAAGAGTCGGACACGACTGAGCGACTGAACTGAACTGAACTGAGCATAATCTTGCTAGCATGTGAAATGAGTGCAATTGTGTGGTAGTTTAAATATTCTTTGGTATCACCCTTATCTAAGATTGCAATGAAAACTGACCTTATCCAGTCCTGTGGTCACTACTCAGTTTTCCAAATTAGCTGACATATTGAGTGCAGCACTAAATAGCATCATATTATAGGATTTTAAGTAGTCAGTTGTAATGCTGTCACCTTCACTAACTTTGGTCATAGTAATGTTTCCTAAGGCCCAAAAGACTTCACACTCCAGAATTTTTAGGTCTATGTGAGTGACCACCCCATCGTGGTTATCCAGGTCATTAAGATCCTTCTTGTATAGTTTTCTGTATATTCTTAATCTCTTTTTTCTTCTCTTAGCTCTTTACCATTTCTGTACATTATTGTGCTCATCCTTAAATGAAATGTCCCCTTGATCTCTCCAATTTTCTTGAAGAGATCTCCAGTCTTTCCCATTCTATTGTCTTCCTCTTAATTTGCAGTGCTCATTTAAGAATGCTTTTTTATCTTTCCTTCTTATTTTCTGGCATTCTGCCTTCAGTAGTATATATCTTTCCCCTTTTCCTTTGCTTTTCAATTCTCTTCTTTCCTCAGCTATTTGTAAACTCTTCTCAAATAACCATTTTGTCTTCTTGCATTTCTTTTTTTGGGGGGATAGTTTTGGTCACTCCCTCTGATACAATGTAATGAATCTCTCTCCATAGTTCTTCAAGCACTTTGTTTACCATATCTAATTCCTTGAATCTCCACTGTATAATCATAAGGGATTTTATTTAGGGCATACCTGAATGACCTGGTTGTTTCCCTTCTTTCTTCAATTTAAGTCTGAATTTTGCAGTAAGGAGCTCATAATCTGAGCCACAGTCACCCCTATGTCTTGTTTTACTGATTGTATAGTGCTTCTTCATGTTTGGCTGCAAAGAACATAATCAATCTGATTTCAGTAGTGACAATATGGTGATGTCTGTGTGTAGATGTCCATGTCTTCAGCTGTTGGAAAAGAGTGCTTGCTATGTCCAGCATGTTTTATTAATAAACTCTGCTAGCCTTTGCCCTGATTTATTTTGTACTCCAAGGCTAAACTTGCCTGTTATTCTAGGTATGTCTTGACTTTCTTCTTTTGCATTTCAATCCCCTATGATGTAAAGGACATATTTTTGTTTGTTTGTTTTGGTGTTCTAGAAAGTTTTATAGGTCTTTGTAGAGCTGGTAAACTTCACCTTCTTCCACATCGGTGGTTGGGACATAGACAAATTACTGTGATGTTGAATGATTTGCTTCAGAAATGAGCTAAAATTATTCTTTCTTTTTTGAGACTGCACCCAAGGACTGCATTTTGGTCTCTTTTGTTGACAATAAGGGCTCCTCCATTTCTTCTAATGGATTATTGCCCACAATATAAAATGATCATATGAATTAAATTTTCCCATTCTCATCCATTTTAGTTCCTAAGATATTGATGTTTACTCTTGCCATCTCCTCTTAGACCATGTTGAAATTACTTTGATTGAATGTACCTAACATTTCAGGTTCCTATGCAATGTTCTTTACAGTATCACACTTTACTTTCTACAACAGGCACATCCACAACTGAAAGTCATTCCTGCTCTGGCCTAGCCACTTCTTTCTTATTGGAGCTATCAGTAATTGTTCTCTTTTCTTCCCCAGTAACATGCTGGACACCTTCCAACCTGGGTGGGGAGTCATGTTTAGGCTCAACTTTCTATCTTTTTGCCTTTCCCTACCATCCATGGGCTTCTTCAGGCAAGGACGCTGGAGTGAATTGTCATTTCCTTCCCCAGTGGATCATATATTGTCAGAACTCTTCACTATGACCCATCTTTCTTGAGTGGCCCTGCACAGAATGACTCATAGCTTCACTGAGTTATGACAGCCCCTTTGTCAGAACAAGACTATAATCCATGAAGGGCAGATATGTATAGAAATAATATTGTGCATATATATATATATATATATATATACATACATACATACACACACAGTCTAATAATATTCAGTTATAAAAAGAAGAAAATCCTGACACTTGCAAAAACATGGATGGACCTTGAGGACACTGTGTTAAGTGTACCATAAGATTAAAAATCTTCAATTTTTTGTTTTTATGTAATATTTGTGTGAGAAGTCTTCTAAGCCTATTACAATACAGTACAATTAATACATAGGTAATTGTCTTAGTTGGGTACCTAAGCTAACTTTGTTGGAATTACTAGCAATTGGACTTACAAATGCACTCTCAGGATAGAATTCATACATATGTTGAGGGCTGACTGAACTCAATAACTCATTTGAAATCAAATTCAAGTTAATTTCTTTCCCATGTTTCCAAATCTATTTCTTTCACCAAATTTCCCATTTCTTTGAGGTACACAGTATTCTATTCACCCCTTAAGAAATCATTCTCAATATCTTTTCTGCATTTTTTTTTTGCCAAACCTGATGCAAATTAGTCTGTAATTCATCTCCTAAATATTATGCAGTGTCAGTGGTTATAATCTGAGGTACTACCACTAATCTAATAATTTTATATGTACCAATTGGTCTTTTGAAGTTCATACTTTAAAATCAAGGTGAGACTTTGATATTTCTCTCTCAAAAATTCTTGATGATTCTATATTGTATTCATGATAAATATCTAAATCACTTCATATGTCATAATGTTCCCTTGACTTGTGTTATCTGTTTCTTCAGTCCATCTCACAAAAAAGTTGTCATTTGATTTAACTTGGTATCTAACCCTTTCCTCTTTCTGATGAATTACCATACATGCATTGTCACTCACTTTTCCTTACATGGCTAGATCCTAGTTATTCAACTATCAATTCTAATTAACTCCTTAGGAGAGCAATCCCTAGCAGCTGCTGGCTGACTTAGAATACTTTTGTAATTCTTTCTTAGTCCTTAGTGTCTTTATTTGCATGGTGCTCATCAAAATGTATGATAACATCTTGTGTAATTTATTTCTATGACAATTAACTTTAAAATTGTTGAGAAAAGATATCATGAATTCTATTTCTGAATTTCTAGCATCTGCTTCTATTACTACATTTAAAAAAGGCTGAAAAGTGTTTTTGAATTAATAAAGAAATTATTAAATGGTTGAGATTCAATAAATAAAATTTTGCATTAAAATCAATCAAGGAAGAATTAAATTTTATATATTAACAATTATATATAAATTTGATCATCCATCTACTGAAGATTACCAAGCCAAAACAACAGAGGAACAGAGGTTGACATTAATAAATCTGACATTTATAACTATTACTATCATCTGGAGGTTTTCCAATTTAAAACAAAAGTTGTTTTCATTTGTTGTGCAGAAGCTTTTAATTTTAATTAGATCCCGTTTGTTTATGTTTGCTTTTATTTCCAGAATTCTGGGAGGTGGATCATAGAGGATCCTGCTGTGATTTATGTCGGAGAGTGTTTTGCCTATGTTCTCCTCTAGGAGTTTTATAGTTTCTGGTCTTACGTTTAGATCTTTAATCCATTTTGAGTTTATTTTTGTGTGTGGTGTTAGAAAGTGATCTAGTTTCATTCTTTTACAAGTGGTTGACCAGTTTTCCCAACACCAGTTGTTAAAGAGATTGTCTTTTCTCCATTGTATATTCTTGCCTCCTTTGTCGAAGATAAGGTGTCCATATGTGTGTGGATTAATCTCTGGGCTTTCTATTTTGTTCTATTGATCTATATTTCTGTCTTTGTGCCAGTACCATACTGTCTTGATGACTGTGGCTTTGTAGTAGACCCTGAAGTCTGGCAGGTTGATTCCTCCAGTTCCATTCTTCTTTCTCAAGATTGCTTTGGCTATTCGAGGTTTTTTGTATTTCCATACAAATCTTGAAATTATTTGTTGTAGTTCTGTGAAAAATACCGCTGGTAGCTTGATAGGCATTGCATTGAATCTGTAGATTGCTTTGGGGTAGTATACTCATTTTCACTATATTGATTCTTCCGATCCATGAACGTGGTATATTTCTCCATCTATTAGTGTCCTCTTTGATTTCTTTCATCAGTGTTTTATAGTTTTCTATATGTAGGTCTTTAGTTTCTTTAGATAGATATATTCCTAAGTATTTTATTCTTTTCATTGCAATGGTAAATGGAATTATTTCCTTAATTTCTTTTTCTACTTTCTCATTATTAGTGTATAGGAATGCAAGGGATTTCTGTGTTGGTTTTATATCCTGCAACTTTACTATATTCATTGATTAGCTCTAGTAATTTTCTGGTGGAGTCTTTAGGGTTTTCTATGTAGAGGATCATGTCATCTACAAACAGTGAGAGTTTTATTTCTTTTTTTCCAATCTGGATTCCTTTTATTTCTTTTTCTGCTCTGATTGTTGTGGCCAAAACTTCCAGAACTATGGTGAATAGTAGCAGTGAAAGTGGGCACCCTTGTCTTGTTCCTGACTTTAGGGGAAATGCTTTCAATTTTTCACCATTGAAGATAATGTTTGCTCTGGGTTTGTCATATATAGCTTTTATTATGTTGAGGTATGTTCCTTCTATTCCTGCTTTCTGGAAAATATAAGCAAGGCAAGAAGACAGCCTTCTGAATGGGAGAAAATAATAGCAAATGAAGCAATGG
Organism: Oryx dammah; assembly: GCF_014754425.2. Lineage (NCBI taxonomy): Eukaryota > Metazoa > Chordata > Mammalia > Artiodactyla > Bovidae > Oryx > Oryx dammah. The sequence continues at coordinate 8,256,934 of NW_024070208.1, forward strand.
ACAAACAACTAATCTCAAAATTATACAAGCAACTTATGCAGCTCAATTCCAGAAAAATAAACGATCCAATCAAAAAATGGGCCAAAGAACTAAATAGACATTTCTCCAAAGAAGACATACGGATGGCTAACAAACACATGAAAAGATGCTCAACATCACTCATTATTAGAGAAATGCAAATCAAGACCACAATGAGGTACCACTTCACACCAGTCAGAATGGTTGCGATCCAAAAGTCTGCAAGCAATGAATGCTGGAGAGGGTGTGGAGAAAAGGGAACCCTCTTGCACTGTTGGTGGGAATGTAAACTAGTATAGCCACTATGGAGAACAGTGTTGAGATTCCTTAAAAATCTGCAAATAGAACTGCCTTATGACCCAGCAATCCCACTGCTGGACATACACACCTAGGAAACCATAATAGAAAGAGACACATGTACCCCAATGTTCATCGCAGCACTGTTTATAATAGCCAGGACATGGAAACAACCTAGATGTCCATCAGCAGATGAATGGATAAGAAAGCCGTGGTACATATGCACAATGGAGTATTCCTCAGCCGTTAAAAAGAATACATTTGAATCAGTTCTAATTAGATGGATGAAACTGGAGCCGATTATACAGAGTGAAGTAAGCCAGAAAGAAAAACACCAATACAGTATACTAACACATATATATGGAATTTAGAAAGATGGTAATGATGACCCTGTATGCGAGACAGCAAAAGAGACATAGATGTTTAGAACAGACTTTTGGACTCTGTGGGAGAGGGAGAGGGTGGGATGATTTGGGAGAATGACATTGAAACATGTATACTATCATGTAAGAAACGAATCACCAGTCTGTTTGATGCAGGATACAGGATGCTTGGGGCTAGTGCATGGTTATGATCCAGAGAGATGTTTTGGGGTGGGAGGTGGGAGGTGGGTTCATGTTTGGGAACTCATGTACACCCGGGGTGGATTCATGTCAATGTATGGCAAAACCAATACAGTATTGTAAAGTAAAATAAAGTAAAAAGAAAAAAAAAAAGTTGTTTTAGAAAAAATAATAAAAATGGTAAAATAATAAACCCAGACTCTAGTCTATAAAAATAGGGTAATTTTGAATGAAATGATGCATAACTCAAAATAAGAAATCAATAAGTGCTTCTAATTACATGTTTGAGTTGTAAAGAGAATTAATAGTGGAAGATAAACTAGAGAGCATATTAAAAACAGAGACATCACTTTGCCAACAAAGGTTCTTATAGTCAAAGCTATGATTTTTCCAGTAGTCATGTATGGATGTGAGAGTTGAATCATATAGAAGGCTGACTGCCAAAGAACTGATGATTTTGAACTGTGGTGCTGGACAAGACTCTTGAGAGTCCCTTGGACTTCAAGGAGATCCAACAAGTCAATCCAAAAGGAAATCACCCCTGAATATTATTGGAAGGACTGATGCTGAAACTGAAACTCCAACACTTTGACCACCTGATGTGAACAGCCAACGGATTGGAAATGACCTTGATGCTGGGAAAGATGCAGGACCCCCAGTTCAGGAGGAGAAGGGGGCGACAGAGGAAGAGATAAGTGGATGAAATCATCAACTCAATGGAGATGATTTTGAACAAATTCCAGAAGGTAGTGAAGGATAGGGAAGCCAGGTGTACTGCAGTTCATGGGGTCACAAAGAATCAGATACAACTTAGTGACTGAATAACAAAGAGTGGAAGATAGGTCACAGTGAAAGATCAAGATCAATTGCAGAGCAACATATGAAGAAAATATATAAATGTATAATATAAAAAGTTTAAAGAAACAAAAAGAAGGCATAATATACATGCAAATCAAGCTCCAGGAGGAAAGGAGAGAAAATGGAAGAAGTTATATCAAGACTGTTCTAAAACTGATGAGATAGTTTCATGAAGAAAACAGTGGTTAGATAGTCATCATCTCAATAATAATTATTGAACTCAGAGGGTAAGTTTTAAAGAAAATACCTGGAAAATTATAATACAATTCACAACAAAATGTTCTTTAGTATCAAAAATAATACAAATATATTTTCTGAATAAAACACAACTGATATAATTTGTCAAATGTAGGCCTGGATAATAATAATAATGATAAAGGCAGTGTTTCATTTATGGGAATAATGACATATGTAAATAGAGAAATAAACAGAAACTGACCATGATGGAAAATATACTTGATAATGGTGAACTTGTTGGTCCAGACTAACTCTTCTACTGAGAATGAGTAGAAAAGCTTTATAAATATAGAAATATTGTCCTATAAATCTCAGTGAGCCAACAGCAAAAATATAAGGGCTTATGGGGCTGTGAGAAGAATAAAACGTAAGGAAGTTAGACAAATATTAGGGTGTGCATTAGCAGTATCTGACAATTCTGAGTAAAGCAGCAAAAGTGGTAGAATGTCTATTTAGAAAATATTGAAAGAATCACGTTCCTAAGATAAAAATCTGATATCAGATCCCATGATTTAAATTCAGTTTCCATAGCAATACACTGTGAAGGTAAGGTAAATAAAAGGAAAAAATAAAAGAAAAAAATAAACATTCATAGGGACTAAAGTCTAGCTTTGTATTATTATTTTATTAAATTTCTGAATGAATTAAATAATATTATCATCTCTAGTCCAATATCTGCCAGAAGCAAAGCATAGATTCCAATTATTGATGAAATCATTAAAATAAAATATATGGCAGTAAAAAATAATGCACAGTGCTAAGATGTAACCATATATGAGTGAAAGTCGCTCAGTCATGTCTGACTGTTTGTGACCCCATGGACTATACAGTCTATGGAATTATCCAGGCCAGAATAATGGAGTGAGTGTCCTATCTCTTCTCCAGAGGATCTTTCTAACCCATGGATCAAGCCCAGGTCCCCACATTGCAGGTGGATTCTTTACCAGCTGAGCAACGAGGGAAGCCCAACCATATATATGTATACATATGTACACATAAAGGCAAAGATGTGATTTGAAAATAAGAAAAATGAGCATCAATTGAAACAGATGTACAAGAGAGTCAATGAAATTATTAAACTGAAATAAACGAAATTTGCATTAAATTAAATTTCATTAAATGAATGCATACAGGAAGAATGTAGGCAATATAAATTAAATATCTATCCCATCTCAAGGATAAAAGACTATTAAATTGAATAAAAGTAGAAAAAATTTTACAAATTAGTGAATAAATTAAAAAGAAAAAAAATGTGATCATGACAAAAATTTACTTTTAAGATGATTAAGTTTCCAGTCTCTTGAAGAAAGATCAATAACAAAAGCACAAGTGAATAAAATTAATATGTGAAAATGAGAGCATTACTACATACACTAGAAATTTCAAAAAAGTTATTGGCATTCTTCCCAATAAGCTTGAAAATTTAAAAGAAATGAAAAAAGTTAATCCATAGTAATTGAAACTCATAAGAATAAATAGAAAGCATGAATATTTTTAAAAACTACTAAATAAAATTGAATTTATATTAAACACCTCCTTACAATTGAACTCCATGCCCAGATGTTTTTTTCCTTTGAATCTTTCCAAATATTCTAGGAAAAATTACATAAGTTAAAGATTAACTGGCAGAGAATAATAAAAAAGAATATACATTAACTTAACTAAGCCAGTACAGCTTTGATAGTAAAACAGAAGAAGGAAATGACAAAGGATTAAAACTATAGTCTTGTTCCAGTAATATCACTACTTCAGAAGTTCTAAAACACAATTAAGATAATTTAAAGACTAAATAAATTGAAGGTATCACATATTCATTAATGAAAACACTATAAAAATGAACTTTTGTCAAATTTATTTATAAATATCTCATAATCTCTCAAAAAAACTGTTTATCAAGTTGATTGTAACATTTATATGAAAACATAAAAAGACTAGAGTAGACAAAAACCTTGAAGAGGAAGAGTATACTATACAGTATCTCAGAATATACCATAAAGATACAACAATTGAGACAGTTTGATATTAGCTCAAACTTAATGAGCAATTAAATCAAACAAAAAAAAAATCCAGCAATATATCCTCATATATATTTATATTTATGGAGAAGGCAATGGCACCCCACTCCAGTACTCTTGCCTGGAAAATCCCATGGACGGAGAAGCCTGGTGGGCTGCAGTCCACGGAGTCGTGAAGAGTTGGACATGACTGAGTGACTTCACTTTCACTTTTCACTCTCATGCATTGGAGAAGGAAATGGCAACCCACTCCAGTGTTCTTGCCTGAAGAATCCCAGGGACAGAGGAGCCTGGTAGGCTGCCATCTTTGGGGTCTCACAGAGTTGGACATGACTGAAGCAGCTTAGCAGCAGTAGCAGCAGCTTATTTATATTTAATTATAGTATGATAGAACAAGTAACAAATGATCATTTTTAATTAATGGTGATAATTTAACTGACATATATAAATAATATATTTATTATATTATTCAAACTTGAGTCCCACCTCATACTTAAAAATAGATTCAAGTTGAATTGTAGATCATGATATTAAAAGCAGAAAAAATCATAGAAGGTTACATAGAGCAATATCTTCATGTCTTAGAGTTGGAGAGTTTGTAAATAGTACACAGATATAAAAATTTGATAGACCTCTATAGCAAATTTAAGAACTTATGGTCATATACTAGTCAGATCTAATAAAGCACTAAATGAAAAAAAAAAAGTATTAAAAATAAATGACAAAAATTTTACTGCAGCAAAAAAGATTTAAAAAATCCTCTTCAGCAACTTTTGATTTCTGACTTCAGCACATAGAAGTTGCCAATACATCTTAGTAATAATGAAAAATCTAAGCAAACTGAAAAATGTACCTGAGAGATCAAGAAGGGAAGTGAAACCATAAGGCATATCATTATCTCCCAAATTGGAAGGACAGACAGGCAAACATGGAGAATCAAAAATTACTGAGACAGAGGACAGGAGGTTACTGGAGGTTCAAGACAGGCAATTCTGAGAGATTAGCAGTTCCACGGGGACCCAGTCATGATTGCTGGAGCCCACATGAGTTTGTAAGTTTTCCCTCCAGAGTGCTACCAGTTTCTCAGAATAAATATCAGATAAAAATTCCCTCATGTTTCCTGCAGGGGTGAGGGAAGGGAGACATCTTGAAATATACCAAGGCATTCTGTGTTCCTTTAATCTATCCTCAGGTGAAACTATTTAAATAGAGTCACATCTGTAGGATTTTATCAGAGCCTAACTGATTGTAGCTCAGTTCAGTTGATCAGTCTTGTCCAACTCTTTGCAACCCGCTGGACTGCAGCACGCCAGGCCTCCCTGTCCATCACCAACTCCCAGAGTTTACTCAAACTCATGTCCATCAAGTCGGTGATGCCATCCAACCATCTCATACTCTGTTGTCCTCTTCCCCTCCCACCTACAATCTTTCCCAGCATCAGGGTCTTTTCAAATGAGTCAGTTCTTCGCATCAGGTGGTCAAAGTATTGGTGTTTCAGCCATCAGTCCTTCCAGTGAATATTCAGGATTGATTTCATTAGGTATGGATTGGATATATCTCTTTGCAGTCCAAGGGACTCTCAAGAGTATTCTCAACACCACCATTTAAAAGCGTCAATTTTTCAGTGCTCTGCTTTCTTTATAGTCCAATTCTTACATCTGTGCATGACTACTGGAAAAACTATAGCTTGGACTAGACAGACCTTTGCCAGTAAAATAAAGTCTCTTCTTTTTAATATGCTGCATAGGTTGGTCATAACTTCTCTTCCAAGGAGCAAGTGTTTTTTCATTTCATGGCTGCAGTCGCCATTTGCAGTGATTTTGGAGCACCCCCTCCCCCCCAAAAAATAAAGTCTGTCACTGTTTACATTGTTTCCCCATCTATTTGCCATGAAGTGGTGGGTCCAGATGCCATGATCTTCATTTTCTGAATGTTGAATTTTAAGTCAACTTTTTCACTCTCCTCTTTTACTTTCATTAAGAAGCTCTTTAGTTCTTCACTTTCTGCTATAAGTGTGGTGTCATCTGCATATCTTAGGTTATTTCTAAGATATATTTCTAAGATATGATATTTCTTCTAGCAGTCTTGACTCCAGGTTGTTCTTCATTCATTCCAGCATTTCTCATGATGTACTCCGCATACAAGTTATATAAGCAGGATGACTATATACAAACTTGTGGTACTCCTTTCCTGATTTGGAACCAATCTGTTGTTCCATGTCTAGTTCTAACTATTGCTTCTTGACCTGCATACAGATTTCTCAAGAGGCAGATCAGATGGTATTCCCATCTCATTAAGAATTTTCCACAATTTGTTGTGATCCATAGAGTCAAAGGCTTTGGCATAAGGGAAAGTAAACACACAATTTAGTTGATGCTGGCATTCCATGCAGAGCAAGGAATATACCCAATTCCAACTCCCTCTAGCCCTCTACATGGAATAAAGAAACTACCCATTCCAGTCCACTCTAGCCATCCTGTCCCAGATAAGAGGGAGAGGGTATAGAAAAGAACTTCTGAAATTAACACTCCAGAAACACAGACTCCTGACCCATTGCTATCACATTACTTAAGTCGTAATTACAACAGTTCTTTTACTCAGTTTATCTGTCTGATTATGAAGAAAAAGTATAAGGCAAACTAAAGATCAAAAAATAGTTTGAAGAGACAGAGCAAGCATCATATGTAGTTAGATATGCCAGTGGAGTTGGCATTATCAAACTGGAAATTTAAAACAACCATGATTCATATGCTAATGCTTTTGTGCAAAAGTAGACAGCATACAAGAACAGATGGGCAAGTAAGCAGATAGATAAGAATTCTAAGAAAAAGCCAAAATGAAATGATAGAGATAAAAACTATTATAACTGAAATGCCCTTAATAGTTATTAATAATTAATATTAAGAATGGGCTTATTAAACTGAACACAGCTGAGGAAAGAATCTCTGAGCCTAAAGATATCTCAATATAAACTGTCAAAATTGAAAGTCAAAAAGAAAAAGGACTGAGAGGAAAAGAAAACAAAATATATAAGAACTGTGAGACAACTACTAAAGGTATAACATACACCTAATGGGAATGTCAGAAAGAAATTAAAGCAAGAAAGAAAAAAAGAAATATTTGATATAATAGCACTGAGAATTTTCCCAAATAATGTCAGACAATAAGCTACAGATCAGAAAACACAAAGCAGAATAAATGTAAAAAAATAAAATAAAACTACCTCTGGGCATATCGTAATCGAGCTATAGAAAATCAAATGTAAAAATTCTGATAAAAGTCAGATGAATAAGCACTTTACCCATAGAGGAGAATGTATATTCTTCTCAAGCTCATAAAAGAATATTCATCAAGATAGACCATATTTGGGGCCATGAATTATATGTTAATGAATTAAACTGTATAGAAACATTATAATATCTGTTCTCAGATCACAATGGAATTGAACTACTAAACAATAAAAGAAGGATAGGTGAAAAATAACAAAATATTGATTAAAGAACACACTTTTAAGTAATATATGATGCAAGAAGAAATTTCAAAAGAATTTTTTAAAATATTTGACTTAATAAAAATGAAAGCATGACTTACAAACTCATGGGATACAGTAAAAACAGTGCCTTTTGAAAACTATATTATTGAATGTATATATTAGAAGAAAGATCTAAAAGTTAATAATCTAAGCTTCCACCATACTTAACTAGAAAAAGAAGATCAAATTAAATCTAAAGTAAGCTGAAGGAGAGAGCAGAAATCAATGAAACTGAAAATATTAAATCAATAGAGAAAGTCAACAAAACCAAAATCTAGTTCTTGAAAAGGTCAATAAAATAGATGACCATCTAGCCAGGCCAACTAAGAAAAACAGAGAAAGGCCATCAATTACTATTATCAGAAATGAAAGAGGGAACATTACTATAGAACTCATGGAAATTAAAATTATATTCAGTAGAATATTATGAGCAATTCTATGTCCACAAATTTGATAACCTAAATGAAATAGAACAGTTTCTTGAAAGGCACACTATCAAAATATATACAAGAAGAAATGGAACATATGAATAGGCTTATATTTATTAAATAGATTGAATTGATAATCAATAAATTTCCAAAACGAGAAACATCAGGTCCAGAAGAACTCACTTGAATGGAGCACGGAGGCCTTCTCTCAATATGATCATCATCTAATTCTGTCAAACTATTGTGCACTAAAGCTGACAGTTTGAATTAAGTTAATAAACTAATTATTAGCTTGCAATGAATAAAATTACATTGAATTTGATACTTTTTCCCAAGCTATTTTCTAGAATTAGATATAGAAAAAATTAAAACTGATCTTCTTAGAAACAAATAATTTAACTATAGTAATTTTTTTTCTATGAAATTTGGACTAAGAGTAAGTGACAGGTGATATAATGGAGGCAGTTTAATGAATAAATCGATGGACTACTTCTTGTTTACAATGGAGTGGAGTGAAACACAAAAAATAAGTAACAAGATAATTTTGAGTAGATTGTATTGTAAATAATTAGCCTACAGGTTGTCCCTTCCACACCATTTCCAACATGACGCTTCTATTTCAGGTTACTATGCACACACCACTCTTAGAATCTTAGGGAAGGAAAGCATCAGAAGAAATGTCAAGGGGAAATCCAGAATCAATTCTTAATATCAATTTCAAAAGGAATATTTCAAAACTTCTGACAGAGGTAAAATGCTTATATTTTGCATTTGCAAAGGGTAAGCTTTCTCAAGTCCACTTCTGAAAATCCCAGTTTCTAACAAACTTTAAAAAGGGGAAAACTACAAGACAATGTAAATCAGACTCTGTATTATAAGTAAAATAAAATTAATTAAATTGGGAGGATGAAGAAGTCCAGAAAAATGAAGGCGTTGGGACAAGTTTAAGGTGTTAGGGAGACAAGACCTTGTCTCTAGGATCCAGACTAGAATAGAAGAACAATAAATCATCATGTTTATTACCTTCCAAGGCACTCCCTCTACCTCCATGCGTATGTGTCCTCAGTCGCTTCAGTCATGTCCAACTATGCAACCCTATGACTGTAGCCCAACAGGCTCCTCAGTCCATGGGATTGTCCAGGCAAGAATACTATAGTTGATTGCCATGCCCTCCTCCAGGGGATCTTCCTGATCCAGGGATCGAAGCTGCATCTCCTGAATTGCAAGGGGATTCTTGACTCACTGAGCCACCTGAGAACTATGCTATGCATTTCTCCTCTCCACAAATCTACGGGAATTTAGATCAACAGTGGGAAGAAAGTGGGTGGGAAATATGCACACTGAGTAATAAAGAATTCCAATGACTTGGTTTCTCCTTCATTGTACTCAAATTATCTCTCCTTAGCACAGTTAAGCTTGTGATAGAAATCAAGTAGTAATCATTAGACAAAATTACCATTCAGGATCAGCTAAGTCTATAATCTGAAACTTATACTCAGTTAAGAGTTAAAGAAATGTGATATTTGCTTTCAGAGAAATATATTGTGTATTAGAATTGAGAGTACCCGGGGAAACAGACCTATATTAGCTATGTAGGTTAGAAGAATCAGGATTCTTCATTGTAAAGCAACAGAAGCCAACTTTTAGAAAAAGAATATTGGCTGGCTCAGAATTTTTGGAAGGGTGAAAAACTAGGTTGAGGCTCAGTTTTCAGAATCAAAACAAAACATTACAAGAAACCATGGAAAAGAGATCTAAGGAAGAGATGGAGAATGCCAAGCCAGAACTAAACTTGACTGTTTCAGTGACAATCATCAAAGCTCATTTGTGCAATAAACAGTACTGGGACAGCATTTCTTAAGAAATGGGATAGCTCAACTACCCCTTTAGAAAACAAAGAGCAAAGCAATAAACATACAAAATCCCTCAAAAAATAAAAGTAAAAGGAGCCTAAAAAGCACTTTTTGTGTTCTCATTTTACTCTTATCTACACTGAAGAATGAGCTTCCCTGGTGGCTCAGTGGTAAAGAAACTGCCTTTCAATGCAGGAGACAAGGGTTTGATCCCTTAGTCAGAAACACCTCCTGGAGGAGGAAATGGCAGTCCACTCCAGTATCTTTGCCTGAGAAATCCCATGGACAGAAGAGCCTGGAGGGCTATAGTTCACAGGGTTGCAAAAGATTCAGACATGATTTAGTGACTAAAACAGCAACAAAACTGAAGATTAATTAAGATGCAGATATGAGCTGCTAAAATATGATCATTCTAAGAAAAAAATGCATTAAGAGCAAAAGATGTAAAGATAGACAAGGGCTTGATGTGTTTAAGAAATAGCATGTAAATCATGGCTAACAGTGGAGAAGGAAATGGCAATCCACTCCAGCGTTCCTGCCTGGAGAATCCTATGGACAGAGAAACCTGGAGGGCTACAGTCCATGGGGTTGCAAGAGTCAGACACGACTTAGCAACTAAACGACCACCACCACCACCACTATGGCCGATAGGCGGTTTCCCTGATGTCTCAGCTGGTAAAGAAACCGCCTGCAATTCAGGAGATGCTAGAGACACTAGTCAATCCCCTGAAGAAGGAAATGGCAACCCAGTCCAGTATTTTTGCCTAGGAAATCCCATGGACAGGGTCACGAAGAGTCAGATATGACTGAATGACAGAGCATATGGCTGATAGAGGATGATTTTTAGATTAATGTAAATTGAAGTTGGAGAGAGGGGATTTTATTTTATTTTTCATTAAATTTTTTATTTTATATTGGAGTGTAGCTTGTTAACAATCTTGTGGTAGTTTCAGGTGAATAATAAAGGGATTCATCCATACACATACATATATCCATTCTCCCCCAAACTCCCCTCCCAGCCAGCCTGCTACATAGCACTAAACAGAGTTCCCTGTGTTATACAGTCGGTCCTTGTTGTTCATTCATTTTTAAATATAACAGCATGTACCTAGACAAGATACCTTAGGCTAGGGTAAGGAATATAAATGTATTCTAAGTTTCAAGTCACTAAAACTTTCTTTAGGAGTGACATGATCACATTTGTCCTTTACAAAATCACTCAAATGTAGGGGGTTGTGGGAGAGTGGGAATGGATTACTGAGGAACAAGAGGATAAGTAGAAAAACCAGATGGATGAATACCACAATAATCTTGGTGAGATGTGATACCAAATTAGTTCTGCACAACAAAACAGGGCTCAGGGAATGTATTTAAAAATATAATACAAGTCCTCTGGCATTGTATTTGAATCTTTAATTCACAGTGTTCAGCTCAAATAATTTTATTCAGTGCTCTTAATAGGTTGATAGCTACAAATGAATCTGAAAAACAAACAAGAACAAAAACACATACTGAGTGCTTCTATTGTGTGGGGTACAATCACTCAAATTCTATTATTTAACTCTGAAAGTGTGGGATTTCTATGTCTATTTTAGAGAAAAATAAACAGAAAAACACTACTGACTCAAGGCCTTTAGCTGGTGTGTAGTTAGCCAGTTAAATGAGTGGAATACTTCAAGGAATTCAGTATGAAATCAAATGTCTTCAAGTTCAACACCCTTTTCAGAGAAACAGACATATTTCAATAAAAGTGATTTTCTATCTAACTATGTTGAAAGTATTTTTAGCAGTTAATAATTCTATTCCCTTCCCGCTGATACTGACAGGTATAATAATTTCATGATGATTAAAACATATAAAAATATAATTATAATAGCAAAAGTAATTAATGTATTCATATATATTTATTGTTAGTATATTTACTACTTAATGTTAAATCAGTATGCAGCATATAATATAGAAACTTTTATTATAATCTGTAAATCAAAGAATGTTTTGTGTGAGTGTGTGTATAGAAAGAGTATTAAAGGGAAGTTTCAAAATCTGTTTCTTTTTTCTAAAATAAAACCAAAAAAAAGCAAAATATTTAGGATAATTCATAGTATCTGGTTTAGTAGATTTCCTTTATCAAAATAGGATATTATAATTTGGGAAAATGGAACATATTTACCAGCTATTGTAAAGTGTAACATATTTATTCATTTGTTCAATTCATCTTTATCATCCACTAAGAAAAACAGAAAAAGTGGTCAGTCATATTCAAGACAATAAATAATATGCATTAAAAAATTAATAACTAAAATCAACGATTCCAAAAAGTGATAAGTTCTAGGGAAGAAAACAAAGCTGAATAATGTACTGGAGAACAGAGTAAAACATGTCTCACTGGATCATTTAGATGCTGTTGTCTGAAATTCCAATCTTTTAGGTGAAAATTGATCAAAGTCATAAGCTATGCTTCATGAAGATCTGGGTGAAGATTGTTTTGGGATGTAGAAAGAACCCACAAGAGCTGCAAAAGAGGGATTTTATTTTGGGTAAGTTTAAGAAATAGCAAAGAAGTGCACAGGGATGGAGAACAGTATGAGAATTAGAGTAAAAGATGAACTTGGAGAATTAAGAGAATGAAGACCACATTAAAGAAAACATTTGAATTATATTAATATTTTATCAGGAATCCTTTGGCAAGCTTCTAAGCAGAGGAGTGGCAGATGTGATTTATGTGTTTAAAGGCACATTTTGGCTGCTCTGTGGAGTGTGGGAGCAGAGCAACAATTTAGGTGACTCCTGGAATTGTCCTTATAGAAGGTGGGAGCCAGAGACTGGGGCAGCAATGATAACTTTAAATCATATAGAAAGATACTGGGCAAAGAACAGGCTTAGGTCTAGAGGGAGTTGCAGGTGAGAGGGAGGTAGGGATGCAGTTCAAATGATCAATTGATATTAATGCTTTAGGCTGAAAATTGTAGTTAAATTATGTGACTGGCTGTCATAAATGACTGAAATAACTGTGTGCCATTTTTAACACAAAGTAGGCACCCATGCATAAAACAGATTATAATAACACTTAATCCATAGTTCCAGTACAAACCATTCACAATATATGAGCATTTACATTGTACTCCTTTTGCACATTACTTGAACTCAGTCAGTTCAGTCACTCAGTTGTGTCCGACTCTTTGCAACCCCATGATTTGCAGCACGCCAGGCCTCCCTGTCCATCACCATCACCCGGAGTTCACTCAGACTCATGTCCATCGAGTCAGTGATGCCATCCAGCCATCTCATCCTCTGTCTTCCCCTTCTCCTCCTACCCCCAATCCCTCCCAGCGTCAGACTCTTTTCCAATGAGTCAACTATTCACATGAGGTGGCCAAAGTACTGGAGCTTCAGCTTCAGCATCATTCCCTCCAAAAATTCCCAGGGCTGATCTCCTTCAGAATGGACTGGTTGGATCTCCTTGCAGTCCAAGGGACTCTCAAGAGTCTTCTCCAACACCACAGTTCAAAAGCATCAGTTTTTCAGTGCTAAGCTTTCTTCACAGTCCAACTCTCACATCCATACATGACCACTGGAAAAACCATAGCCTTGACTAGACAGACCTTTGTTGGCAAAGTAATGTCTCTGCTTTTGAATATGCTATGTAGGTTTGTCATAACTTTCTTCCAAGGAGTAAATGTCTTTTAATTTCATGGCTGCAGTCACCATCTGCAGTGATTTTGGAGCCCAAAAAAATAAAGTCTGACACTGTTTCAACTATTTCTCCATCTATTTCCCATGAAGTGATGGGGCCAGATGCCATGATCTTAGTTTTCTGAATGTTGAGCTTTAAGCGAACTTTTTCACTCTCCACTTTCACTTTCATCAAGAGGCTTTTTAGCTCCTCTTCACTTTCTGCCATAAGGGTGGTGTCATCTGCATATCTGAGGTAATTGATATTTCTCCAGGCAATTTGATTCCAGCTTGTGCTTCTTCCAGCCCAGCATTACTCATGATGTACTCTGCATATAAGTTAAATAAGCAGGGTGACAATATATAGCCTTGACATACTCCTTTTCCTATTTGGAACCAGTCTTTTGTTCCATGTCCAGTTCTAACTGTTGCTTCCTGACCTGCATACAGATTTCTCAAGAGGCAGGTCAGGTGGTCTGGTATTCCCATCTCTTGAAGAATTTTCCACAGTTTATTGTGATCCACACAGTCAAAGGCTTTGGCATATTCAATAAAGCAGAAATAGATGTTTTTCTGGAACTCTCTTGCTTTTTCTGTGATCCAGCGGAAGTTGGCAATTTGATCTCTAATTCCTCTGCTTTTTCTAAAACTAGGTTGAACATCTGGAAGTTCATGGTTCACGTATTGCTGAAGCCTGGCTTGGAGAATTTTGAGCATTACTTTACTAGTGTGTGAGATGAGTGCAATTGTGCGGCAGTTTGAGCATTCTTTGGCATTGCCTTTCTTTGGGATTGGAATGAAAACTGACCTTTTCCAGTCTTGTGGCCACTGCTGAGTTTTCCAAATTTGCTGGCATATTGAGGGCAGCACTTTCACAGCATCATCTTTCAGGATTTGAAATAGCTCAACTGGAATTGAACTGAATTTGTGTGCATTTGAACTAAATGCACACAAATGACAAATGCATAATCACCAATAAGGCTCTAATCATTTGCCCTACTGTTATGTGAGGCATTAGCCTATTGTATCCTTGAAATGGAATTATCATCAATGTCAAAAGGCTTGCAGGTATATTCAGCATATCAATTCTACATAACTAAATAGAGTTCAGAGGAGATATTTTAAAAATATAATACAAATTCTTTTGCATTAGTATTTATATACCCCACATTAATGTAGAATATCTTTCTATTCACAATGAGTAGCTCAAAGAATTTTATTCTGAAATCCTAAATTAAGAGTTGCCCCAAGACCTTGTCTTTTGCTGGAAATTACACATTTAATATAATTTACAAAGAAAATTTACTTGGCTAAATGGATTTTAAAGACTTTTGCCTACACAAATAGTTTTCTGTCTTTAATATTACAGTAATTCTCCCACATATGAATGAGTTCCATCCTGAGGGAGTGTTTGTAACTATGATTTGTTCAGTAGTCCAGCAAAGTTAGCTTAGTTACCCAAATAACACAGTCAGCTATATGGTACTGAAATGTAGGATATACTACTGCTGCCGCTGCTAAGTTACTTCAGTCGTGTCCGACTCTGTGTGATCCCGTAGACAGCACCCCACCAGGCTCCCCCATCCCTGGGATTCTCCAGGCAAGAACACTGCAGTGGGTGTACGATATACTACTTTTCACACAATGAATACACAGCAAATAAAAACAAAGAATCTTAAAGTACAGTACCTTGAAAAGTACAGTAGTATAGTACAGCAGCTGTCAAGCAGGAGCTGACGAGTAGAGTTACTGACTGGAAGTGGGAGAAGAGGTGGGAGATGGTAGACCTGAAGAATTGTCAGTAGAAGATGGGAGGCAAGCTGCAATTTCACTTGCATCTGATGATGGAGTGTGTGTTCAAGTCTTAGACAGTTCTCAACTTGAAGGCTTGTACATAAAGAACATTGTCCTGTAATATGGAATAGCACATAAAACTATTGGCTTTATTTTTTTTAATATAGAAAACTATTACTACTCTATAAATTCAGTAACAAATATAAATTTATCTGGATATTTTAAAATTGTTATTTATTTCATGCATTTTTTAACTCATAATATCTAAGTAAATGTATATTTGTTCTGTCTCCTAACTTCTATACTACATAAGTGTTTTTCCTTTTTCTTTAAAGGAAAAAAAGTCTCTATTTACTTCACATATGAGTTCCCAACCAGGATTTTAGATTCTAATTTTTGCTCTTATATCATGAGTGTTTGAGACAGTCTTAGTGACACCATTGGGCTTCACAGGTGGTTTTAGTGGTAAATAACCCATCATGTAAAAGATGCAGGTTTGATCCCTGGGTTTGGAAGATCCTCTGAGGAGGACATGACAACCCACTCCAGTATTCCTACCTGGAGAATAGCCATGGACAGAGGAACCTGGTGGGCTGCAGTCCATATGGTCACACAGAGCCAGACACAACTGAAGTGACTTACCACATAGGCACAGAGACATCAGAATAATAAATTCTACTATCATTTTCTATAATGGGAAACTTTAAGCAAGCCATTTAAGAAAAATAAAATTTCACATCAATTAGAATTTTTCAAGGTAATTGTTATAATGGTAGTTAATTTTCATTTAAAATGTATACCTTTGGGTGTAAAAGTTTACCAGATTCTTTGTTCCTTATGTCCATGATATCTTTGATATTTATTTTGCTGAGTAGTCAAGATTATTTTTACCTTTTAAGAATAGCTTCAGTTCAGTTCAGTTCAGTCCCTCACTTGTGTCTGACCCTTTGAGACCCATGAACCACAGCACCCCAAGCCTCACTGTCCATCACCAACTCCTGGAGCCCACCCAAACCCATGTCCATCGAGTAGATGATGCCATCCAACCATCTCATCCTATGTTGTTCCCTTCTCCTCCTGCCCTCAATCTTTCCCAGCATCAGGGTCTTTTCAAATAAGTCAGCTCTTCGCATCAGGTGGCCAAAGTATGGAGTTTCAGCTTCAGCATCAGCCCTTCCAATGAATATTCAGGACTGATCTCCTTTAGGAGGGACTGGTTGAATCTCTTTGCAGTCCAAGGGACTCTCAAGAGTCTTCTCCAACATCACAGTTCAAAAGCATCAATTCTTCGGTGCTCAGCTTTCTTTATAGTCCAACTCTCACATCCATACATGACCACTGGAAAAACCATAGTCTTGACTAGACGGACCTTTGTTGACAAAGAATAGCCTCACTTATCACTGTATTTATGAATTCTTAATCCCTTAAAATAAAATTTCATACTTTCTCCCTGTTAGTACTCCCTGTACCAACAAAATTTCTATTTTAAAGCCTACAACAATTAACTATATTTGGTCAGTCATGTGGTTTTCTTCATAGGCAACCTGTATGCTCTTTGAGAGTAATGCATATCACTTGTTCATCTGTGTTTCCAAAAGAAAAATCCCTTCCCATAGATGACCATTGAATGAACAAAAATCTTATATTTATGAGCGAAGTTATCGTGACTAAACATAACATACATATTAGAATGGTGGAGGTACTTTACAATTTTATGTGTCAATAAATGATGGACAAAGAATATTGAGTTTTTCTTGTATGTGTTATTTGTTTTTTTTGTTTTTTCTATATATAACTCCAACTGTACTTTAATGACAGCAATTTTTTTTTTCTTTAATCGGGAATTCAGGGGAAAGAAAACAGAAAAACTATGTACATTGTGATTATGTATTCCCACTGAGTGTGATTCCATGAGAGACTTTGACCATCATCATTGAAGCCTAATTTTACTGCATTTAATATACACTTGTATCTTCAGAGATCTTGTGGAATCTATGTACATCTTGGCTGATTCAACTGGGTGTTTTTTGTTTGTTTGCTTCAGGAGCTGTGATTGTTACAGTACTGATCAGTTAAAATGAATAGGCTAAGTGTGATTCCAATAGTTATATATGTAAAATCTATACAATGCACAAAACCAACCTTTTTAAGTCTTTAAAATATTTAATTCTTTAACACTTTGGGCTTTATTCTGAAAACGTGACTTATTCCAAGGCTATTGTTTGAGATTGACTAGAAATCATTGTCATGTCCTTAATAATCACAGGCCTTCTATAGCTCAGGACATTTTACTTGCTAAATTAAACCTCTTAGGCATCTGCTAGACTCAATTGCATCACAATTATTATGATCATAATAAAATAACAGTTGTAGAAGGAAATAGGACTTTCAGAGAATGGGGTCATTTTCGGTATACTTAACTGCCTCTTTTATTTAGTTTTAAGCTTCTAAACTTTTCTCTCCTTTGTTACCTTCCCAATAAAAATACTTTGGCATTATGATTAATTGAAATATATGCTTCAGAAATTGATTTTGTAAACTGCAACATAATAATCTGTTAATGAACTATTTTGAGAGAACCTAACTGGTGACTCAGTGGGTAAAAAAAAAATCTGTCTGAAATGTGGAAGACCTGAATTCAATCCCTGTGTCCAGGTGATCACCTGGAGAAGGGCATGGCAACCCACTCCAGTATTCTTGCCTGGAGAAGTCCATGGACAGAGGAGCCTGACAGTCCATGGGTTGGCAAAGAGTCAGACATGACTGAGAAACTAACACCCTTAACTTACTAAGGTAAAAACATTTTCATCAAATGTTTATGTTATATAGTTATGGAAATATGTCTTCTTCTAAAAGGCAATATTATTTGAATTAGATAGCTTCATGAATGGCTTGCTTCAGATTAAAAATTTTTGGGTGAATTGGGGATTGGAATTTATATATGTACACTAATATGTATAAAATAAATAACTAATGAGAATCTACAGTATAGCTCAGAGAACTCTACTCAGTTCTCTATTATGACCTGAACGGGAAGAAATCCAGAAAAGAAGGAATATATATATATATATATATATATATATATATATATATATATAAATACATATGTACATATATATATACATACGTATATAGCTGATTCAGTTTTCTGTACAATATAAATATAAATATTTCTATTATAGAACTATTTATGTAAATATTTTATATAAATAAATATAAATATATATGTACATATTTATATACATATGTATATAGCTGATTCAGTTTTCTGTACAATAGAAACAAATACAACATTGTAAAGCAACTCTATTTCAGTAAAAACTAATAAAAATTTCATTAATAAAATTTAATTAGTTTCCATACTAGAAATTAATATTTCCTGATAATTTATGCTAGTATCTCTTCTAAGTATTTTTTCATATACAATTTTACTTAGTTCCATTAATCAAACAAACAAAATCAAAGCATCTATGATTTAGACCCAATTATTATTGGACAGTCAGATAAAAAAACTGAAGTATAAAAATATAAGGGACTATCAGTCATAAAATAGAAAAAAATCATGCTATTTTCAGTAACATCGATGGACCTACAGCTTATCATACTAAATCAAGAAAGTTATTGCTTATATGTGGAATCTTAAAAATTATACAAATAAACTCACATACAAACCAGAAATAGATTCACAGATACAGGAGACAGGCTACGGTTACCAAAGGGGAAAAGAAGGGGGAGGATAAACTATGAAGTTTTGATTAACATATCAACACTGCTATATATTAATAGATAATCAATAAAGACCTACTGCATAGCACATGAGATTATACTCAATATTTTGTAACAACCTATAAGGGAAACAAATCTGGAAAATATAGATATATACAAATGTATAACTGAATCACTTTGATGTAATACATCTGAAACAACATTGTAAATCAACAATATTTCAATTAAATGTTTTTAAAAAAAAAAAAACTGGGGCATAATAAGGATTAAGTGTATCCAGTGTTTAAAGGCTGAGCACTGAAGAATTGATGCTTTTGAACTGTGGTGTTGGAGAAGACTTTTGAGAGTCCCTTGGACTGAAAGATAAAACCAGTCAATCTAGATGTAAGTGTTGGACCATAAATGCCAACAAAATGATGCTTTTCAATTTCGGTGCTGGAGAAGACTCTTGAGAGTTCCTTGGATTGCAAAGATATCAAGGCAGCCAATCCTAAAGGACATCAACACTGAATATTCACTGGAAGGATTGATGCTGAAGATGAAATTCCAATACTTTGGCCACCTGATGTGAAGATCTGACTCACTGGAAAAGACTGATGTTGGGAAACATTGAAGGCAGGAAGAGAAGGGGAGGATAGATGATAAGATGATTGGATAGCATCACCAACTCAGTGGACATGAGTTTGAGCAAACTCCGGACAGGGAAGTTTGGACAGGAAGTGATGGACAGGGAAGCCTGGTGTGCTGCAGTCTACGACATGCCTGAGTAACTGAACAACAACAACAAATTTTACAGAGTCATTATGTGGCACAACTAAAATTTTTAAATTAGTAGTTTGACATCAGAGACAACACTCCTAGTGACTTTATTAGAATGCCTGTGTCATGATCAGCACATTGCTTTTTGGTAGATTTCTATATAAATTTGAGCAATTGCATGACAATTTTAAAGAATTATTTAAGGGATGATGGATCATTACCCAGCTTTTTGAATAGAAAATATTTTTACAACTATATTGTGAATACCAGGATTTTCATCATAAAATTATACATGTGAAGCAATCAGTTTTTTCTTTTCAAGTATCAGTTCAGTTCAGTAGCTCAGTTGTGTCCAACTCCTTGTCCTCTAATGAACCGCAGCATGCCAGACCTCCCTGTCCATCACCAACTCCCGCAGTCTACCCAAACCCATGTCCATTGAGTCGGTGATGCCATCCAACCATCTCATCCTATGTTGTCCCCTTCTCCTCCTGCCTTCAATCCTTCCCAGGATCAGAGTGTTTTCAAATGAGTCAGTTCTTTGCATCAGGTGGTCAAAGTACTGGAGTTTCAGCTTCAACATCAGTCCTTCCAATGAACACTCAGCACTGACCTCCTTTAGGATGGACTGGTTGGATCTCCTTGCAGTCCAAGGGACTCTCAAGAGTCTTCTCCAACACCACAGTTCAAAAGCATCATTTCTTCTGTGCTCAGCTTTCTTTACAGTCCAATTCTCACATCCATATATGACTACTAGAAAAACCATAGCCTTGACTAGATGGACCTTCGTTGGCAAAGTAGTATCTCTGCTTTTTAATATGCTGTCTAGGTTGGTCATAACTTCCCTTCCAAGGAGTAAACATCTTTAAATTCATGGCTGCAATCACCATTTGCAGTGATTTTTGAGCCCCCCCAAAATAAAGTCTGTCAACTTTTCCACGGTTTCCCCATCTATTTTCCATGAAATGATGGGACCAGATGCCATGATCTTGGTTTTCTGAATATTGAACTGTAAGCCAACTTTTTTACTCTCCTCTTTCACTTTCATCAAGAGGCTCTTTAGTTTCTCTTCACTTTCTGCCACAAGTGTGGTGTCATCTGCATATCTGAGGTTATTAATATTTCCCATGGCAATCTTGATTCCAGCTTGTGCTTCTTCCAGCCCAGCATTTTTCATGATGTACTCTGCATATAAGTTAAATAAGCAGGGTGACAATATACAGCCTTGACATACTCCTTTTCCTATTTGGAACCAATCTGTTTTTCCATGTTTCAAGTATAAGTTTCCCTTATAAACTTTGTCTCTCTAAAATTATCCAAATGCAACATGAAAACAACATGTAAACCACAGCAACATAATATTACAATGAAACAGATCACATCAGAACAATATTATCTGAAGAAAGGCCACCAAGTACAGCCAAACCAGGTCAGCTGGGAAGAGTTCTCTGCTGTCTCAGGTGGACATGGTGGAGGACATGCGTCAAAGTGGTGAGCATGCACAGGAGGTGTATGGCAGCTCCCTGAGAACTTCCTCAGGATCAGTGATTCACTAGAAATGCTCTTAGAACTCAAAGAACTGTTATACTCACAGTTAAAATTTATTACAGTAAAAAGATACAGATTAAAACTTTCAATGGTAACATATGCATGGGATAAAGTCAGAGAGAAAACAGGTACAAGCTTCCATTCATCTTCTCCCATTGAAGTCATATGGACCATACTTAATATTTTCAAAAATAATGTGCAATAGCCACATTACTGACAAAGGAAACTGACCTGAGCCTTGGTTCAAGGGTTTATTGAGATTTGGTTACATAAGCATGTAGTGCCTGATGACTGACTTTAGTTCCTCAGTCCTCAGCAGCTATCTCTACCGGAGTTCGGAATAATGCAATGTGGCTCAAGTACCTTACCATTAAGCATACTAGTGCTAAAAACTATCTGGCTTGGTCCAAGGCCACGAGTATGCAAAGACATGTTTAGCAAGCAAAATATTGTAAGTTCTCAGAAGCTATCTCCATGGAGAGGGTCAAGGGGCATTTTTTTGGGCGGGAGTGGAATGTATAGGGTTTGAATATTTCTAGGTTTTTAAATTAATATGTAACTGCCCAGCAGGCTGAACTAAAAACTTCTATTGTGAAATAAGTTAATAACTTGTTTTGAGATTATAGGAAGCAACTTGATACATATTTTTGACAGAATAAAGAAAAGAGGAGGCTTGACTAAATGTAAACAAATCAAGTAGGTATTGTTCTATAAAATTCATGCTAAGGATGAGTGGAAGTGAAGAATAAATTGTGTGTGAATCATAGTTAAATGTTGATTCCGACAGATTGAAAGAAGCGGATGAGGTGATATACCTACACAGATACACACACACAAATGCAAACATAGCATAGACCTGTCTGATGTAATATTTTTCTGTGTTCTAGGTAAGGTATATACTCCTAGAACAAAGTTATACTCCTAGGATAGATTGTTGATAAGAAATTTTCCACAGCAAATTAACATAAAACTCAATGTAGCAACTATTTTGAAATTTATTTTACACCTTCCCCCAAATGGTTAGTGATGTTGAGCATCTTTTCACATTTATTGGCCATCTATACCATTTTTTTTTTTTTTTTGGTGAAAAAACCAACACAACACTGTAAAACAATTAAATTAATTAAAAAAGAAACAATTATAAAAACATATTTTCACTCACTCACCCAAGTCTTTCCTCATATATTCTTCTAAACATGAAGATTCAAGAATATCTGTGTTTATTTAAAATCTACAAGCAAGTGAGTAAAAAGTAATATAACCACACAGTAATACTAAAAATGTGTAAGCAGAAGATATAAAAACTAAATAATCATGAAATTACATGAGAATAAACTACACCAAACTTTTCCATGCACACATGCACACACACACACACACATGCTGAAAAGATTATCACAGGGAGGAAGCAAAAAACATACATATATTGCTTTAGAAAATTAAATATGTTAATAAAGAGATACCCTCTATTTTGGGGATTCCCAGGCATTTCAATGGTAAAGAACCTGCCTGCCAATGTAGGAGATGTGTGTTTGATCTCTCAGTCAGAAAGATCTTCTGGTGAAAGAAATGGCAACACACTGCAGTTTTCTTTCCAGAGAAATCCCCTGGACAGAGGAGCCTGGAGGGCTACAGTCCATGGGGTTGCCAATGAGTAGGGCATGACTTAGTGACTAAACAATGTTACAAAACCTCCGTGTTATAAAGATGTAGAAAGAAAAATTTCTAGAAAGAAATGATAATGCAAGGTAAGGAGAATAAATGAACACATAGATACAAAGCAAGGAGGAAAAATTAACATTAGAGAAAATAAGGTCTCATTAAAAGAATATAAAAAGAAAATATGACAGATTTAACAAAAAAATTGTTACATATAGGACAGGACAAAACTGACCAACTTTTCATAAAGAAGAGAAAGTTTATAAAATTTAGAAAGAAATTTGCAGATACAAAAGAACAAAAATTACCCAAAAGATGAATATTTAACATATCTGCCCAAAAGAATAAATGAAACAGTCAAATATGTAATTCAGTATGATGTACCTAAAGTGGAGAAAGACAAATCGTTTGACTAGATGTTCAAGAAAATCATAATGCAGTTCAAGACATAATGACACATGGCCTGGGCAGTTAATTAACTTGAAGATAAAGAATCCCAAAGACAGCCAGGCAAATCTTTATGTCAATCACAGGAAGGATAAACCGGGCTTAGTTCTGACTTCTTCATGGTAACATGCTCCATAAGAGAACAAATATCAGCAATATTTTCAGAAAACATAATGTGATCCAAAAGTTAAAATTTAGTTAAATTGCTATTCAAGAATAAGAGCAATAGATAAAGATAATTTCAAAGAACACCAGTCCCCAGGTTCATACACTTTTATAAGAAATAAATGTCTCAAGAATAAGAAGCAAACTGATAAGATTCATCTAATGCAACACTCCTGATATTTGCAGCAACACAGTTCATGAGTAGCCATTGAAACTCCATTTTTATGAATAAAAATTCAAAAGCACCTACAGTTGTGAAAACAATGTACAGAACTTTAGGTCTTGTTTGACTAACTCCAAAAGTTGATAAGATGTTGTTGATACATCAGCATGAGCCTCTGAAGCCCTATGTATTATTCAAGTTTGAATCCAGGATGCCGTGGCAACAAGGATAACTCCAGGATTTGGTCTTTACTAAGATCCCAATCTTTGGTGGCCTGCAGCAACTTGAAGCAGGTCTTCAGTTCCATGCCAGAGACTGAGATCGAGTCACAATGAGTGAGAGCCCCAAATCCTAACCAATAGACCAGAGGTGAGCGATAAGAGCCTAGATCTTCAGTTTTGCAGAAAAGAACTCCCACAAAGATGGAAAGTAGTGAAACAAAGTGTTTAGGAGGAGGTGAAAAGAGTATGGTAGCTGGGTAGACTTAGAGAGACAGTTGCACACTCATGGCAGTTTAAATCACTTATGTGTGGCATTTCTTTCAGGTTTCCTTTGGCCAGCCATTTTGATTGGTCTGGCTCAGAGTCAGATTTGGTATATCTGAGAATCCTCCCATGTATGCCTACACATCTCTTAGACACAATGGATTCTACCAAAGAGCCATATGGCTAGTTAGCTCCATTTAGCATCACTCTCTTTTTGACCTCCAAGGGGCCTTTCTGTGCACATGTATTTGGGAAGGTCTCCTAATTTCATCTTCTATTTGAGCAGGGATCAACCTCCTTCTTTAATTGCCTGCTATTTTTGTCTTAAAGTATAGGTCTACAGAGAACAAACTTCAAATGTTTGCCCCATCTACCTTCTGCCTCAATCCTATCTATCCTGATGCTTTCATTCCATAGTATTTTCATATTCTGCCTTCAGTAGAGTTCAGTTCAGTTGCTCAGTCATGTCTGACTCTTTGCGACCCCATGAATCACAGCACGCCAGGCCACCCTGTCCATCATCATCTCCCGAAGATCACTCAAACTCACATCCATGGACTCAGTGATGCCATCCAGCTATCTCATCCTCTGTCATCCCCTTTTCCTCCTGCCCCCAATCCTTTGCAGCATCAGAGACTTTTCCAATGAGTCAACACTTCGCATGAGGTGGCCAAAGTACTGGAGTTTCAGCTTCAGCATCATTCCTTCCAAAGAAATCCCAGGGCTGATCTCCTTTAGAATGGACAGATTAGATCTCTTTGCAGTTGAAGGGACTCTCAAGAGTCTTCTCCAACACCACAGTTCAAAAGCATCAGTTCTATGGCATTCAGCTTTCTTCATCGTCCAATTCTCGCATCCATACATGACCACTGGAAAAATCATAGCCTTGACTAAAAGGACCTTTGTTGGCAAAGTAATGTCTCTGCTTCTCTATATGCTACTTACGTTGGTCATAACTTTTCTTCCAAGGAGTAAGCGTCTTTTAATTTCATGGCTGTCACCATCTGCAGTAATTTTGGAGCCCCAAAAGATATAGTCTGACACTGTTTCCACTGTTTCCCCATCTATTTCCCATGAAGTGATGGGACCAGATGCCATAATCTTCATTTTCTGAATGTTGAGAAACTTTTTCACTCTCCACTTTCACTTTCATCAAGAGGCTTTTTAGTTCCTCTTCACTTTTTGCCATAAGGGTGGTGTTATCTGCATATCTGAGGTTATTGATATTCCTCCTGGCAATCTTGATTCCAACTTCTGCTTCTTCCAGCCCAGCGTTTCTCATGATGTGCTCTGCATATAAGTTAAATAAGCAGGGTGACAATATACAGCCTTGACTTATTACTTTTCCTATTTGGAACCAGTCTGTTTTTCCATGTCCAGTTCTAACTGTTGCTTCCTGACTTGCATATAGGTTTCTCAAGAGGCCAGTGAGGTGGTCTGGTATTCTCATCTCCTTCAGAATTTTCCACAGTTTATTGTAATTCACACAGTCAAAGTCTTTGGCATAGGTAACAAAACAGAAACAGATGTTTTTCTGGAACTCTCTTGCTTTTTCCATAATCCAATGGATGTTGCCAATTTGATCTCTGGTTCCTCTGCCTTTTCTAAAACCAGCTTGAACGTCAGGGAGTTAACAGTTCATGTACTGCTGAAGCCTGGTTTGGAGAATTTTGAGCATTACTTTACTAGTGTGTGAGATGAGTGCAATTGTTCGGTAGTTTGAGCATTCTTTTGAATTGCCTTTCTTTGGGATTGGAATGAAAACTGACCTTTTCCAGTCCTGTGGCCACTGCTGTGTTTTGCAAATTTGCTGGCATATTGAGTGCAGCACTTTCACAGCATCATCTTTCAGGATTTGAAATAGCTCAATTCAAATTCCATCACCTCCACTAGCTTTGTTTGTAGCGATGCTCTCTAAGGCCCAGTTGACTTCACATTTCAGGATGTCTGGCTCTACATTAGTGATTACACCATTGTGATTATCTGGGTTGTGAATATCTTTTTGTACAGTTCTTTTGTGTATTCTTGCCACCTGTTCTTAATATCTTCTGCTTCTGTTAGGTCCATACCATTTCTGTCCTTTATAGAGCCCATCTTTGCATGAAATTCTCTATAGAATCAGCAAAAACAAGACCGGGTGCTGACTGTGGCTCAGATCATGAACTTCTTATTGCCAAATTCAGACTTAAATTGAAGAAACTAGGGAAAACCACTAGACCATTCATGTATGACCTAAATCAAATCCCTTATGATTATATGGTGGAAATGACAAATAGATTTAAGAGACTAGATCTGATAGATAGAGTGCCTGATGAACTATGGTCTGAGGTTTGTGACATGGTACAGGAGACAGGGTCAAGAACATCCTCATGGAAAAGAAGTGCAAAAAGGCAAAATGGCTGCCTGGGGAGGCCTTACAAATAGCTAGAAAAGAAGAGAAGTGAAAAGCAAAAGAGAAAAGGACAGATATCCTGCCCTACTATACAGCTAAACTCGTTTTCAAAATATCTTTAATTTCTTGTTCTTAAAAAAAAAAAAGGAATAATGTAAGAGCAATGATAAAAGCAAAACCATTCTTTGGTCTGAATTATTTAACTTGATGATCCTTTGTGTCCAATCTTTTTCTTTTCTGCTTTCATAATTAAGGTCGGCATCCAGATAAACACCCAAAGATGAAAATGATTTATTTTATGGCCAAGCATACACAATAAACTGGTCACAGAAATGCACCAGTTATTTTTAAAAGATCACTAAGATTCAATAAACTAATGTATATTGATATTAGACTTTATAGTCCAACTGACATTTTGAGAGTAAATTAACATTTAGTTGTTAATCCCGATTTTCCAGTGAAAACCTGGGACATATGATCAACTCAGTATAAACTATGCTAGATATTTTGCAATCATTCTTACAACAGTCTTGTGAATGTGTTCTTATTAATTCCATTTATTTTACTAGATAAAAGAGAATATTAAAACTTAGAGATGAGTGATTCATATAAAGTCTAAATAAGTGTTGGATCAGGAATTCTAAGCGAAACCTAAGCCTATGGTTTGCACTCTTCAAAACACTTTTATGTAGATCAATAATTCATTCAGAACAATAGATATATTTTTAAACTATCATAACAATTGCATTATTTTTCAAGTTTATTTTTAATGGTTATTGAAGCCATACATAAAATTATATATAAAGAAATAATGCATTTTCTTCAAAAGCAATTTAATGGATTAAAGACACACAAACACACATATAGAGGGAGATAATCAGAATTTTTCAGGCATCTGTAGTTACATGGAGGATTGTCAGGGGAAAAAGTTAATAAGAAAAGTTCCATGAAATATCAGCAATTTAGGTTTGTAGTAAGAAATACTTTAGGGGAAAGTCTATTACAACACACGGTTCTTGTTTGATTTGGCAACTATTTGTTTTATCATTTAAGCTTAAACAAGTCAAATCCCTGGTTACTCCTAGAGGGGGAGAGCTGCTCTATTTATTTAGCAGGTGTTTTTTTTCCCCCTGCTTAATAGAGCTCTCAAGGCCTGCCCTATGAGTGAAAAAATTAAGTACAATTTGGTTAAGGGGAAAAGAGGCATTAGTTTAACATGACAAATTGAGATGTAAGATTGGTCAGAAATTACTAGCTTGCTTTTTAGTGGTTTTCTTTTCAGAGGACATAGACATGACTTTCTGCTTTTGAGTGTTTCATTCATTTTAAGTATGTCCTTCAATCTGTGCAGTCGTTCTCTGTTATTATTAGATCAACATCTCAGCTTGTAATGCTGCACATGTACAAACAAGACAACCATTTAAAGAGTGATATCCACCAACATCACCAGATCTACAAAATGTCTTAGAAAAGAATATATGCCATCGAATTTATTTCTTGTTCAGATTATTCACAGAGCTGGGTATCCGCTTGTAAAGTTATTGCACAGTAACCTTTATAGACCAAAAAAAGAAAAAAATCACTTTCCTTCATAAAATCAGAAAAGCATCAAAGATTTAAAAAAGCTTTAAAACCTAGTAGGATGCATAGGTGGGATAGAAAAAAGCTAGTATTAAACGTTTGCCTTGCATTGAAATATTTTTATCTCAAATCTAGCTCTTTGGACTAATAATGGTATACTGAGTTCATGACTCCACATATGTAGACTCTCTGCTCTAAACAAATAGCAAAAATAGACAAAATATAGAGACAACAAAAAATGCATATATGGTCTTTGAAAAAAAATAATATTTTTGAGTACTAGAAAGCTGACAAAAATTCAGAGCAGTGAGCATTGTTCACTGTGTACCAGCTGAGTTCTCAGTCCAGAGAAAAATGGGGAAAAGAAGTACAAATGGAGCATATTAATATGGATGAAATTTTCTCTAAGTTTTAAGGGGTTCCAGAACTCACTTCTTGAAGCTGGTGGCTAGAAATCATCAAAGAACCTGAAGTATATCATTGGCAACCAGCTAGAGTCACTGGTTTTGGGAAGCTGTAAGTGAGGAGCCAGAAATAAATGGAGAAGCACCCAGCCAGTGTCCTTTCCATTGGTAACTGCATCTTTGTGAGCCTTAACATCATCTGAGGGGCACAAGTATAAATATGGAATCATTGCATAAGTTTTTGGAAACTAAGAGTAGATATGCAAAGCAAGGGGATAGCTGCAGTGAGAGAGAGAAAAAATTAAAAATTACCCACTCAAAACTGCATTGCTTACAGAAACTAAAGAACACATTATTTTTTTAAAAGAGCTAATGTCATGAAAGATAGCAAGTGAACAATCAAGACTAGTATCTTACCTTTATGAATCTGTCTAACGAAGGCTTTAAAATAAGCAAGTTCAAGTGCCCAAAGAGTGAAATGAGCAGACAAGATTGTGAGACAGAGCTGATTTACTATTTTGGTTATCCTTTTGACAGTGTACCTTCCTCTGTATCAGAGATAGAAAAATATTAACTGTACTTAGATTCCTTTGGGGCTGGAGTTACAGAGTGGGAACAGATTTTGTTAATCAGATACATTTGTTCAGACTTGTCAGGACTGAATCAGTAGAAGAGGTAGCACAGAAAGTGCCCATTCTGCACTGTGGTTTATAGCGAGTGCAATATGGCTCTGGACAATCAGTTCTGGTGGTGGCTACCTTAGCCTTGGTTAAAAAAAAAAAAAAAAAAGTAATTATTACTGGAACTAAAGTTAATTTTACTTTATAATCTTTTTTTTTTTTTTTTAATGGCTGAGTTAGCACCATCCTAATGTCAACACCTGGAAACATGCCTTTCTAATTTCCTGAATGTAGTTAAGGTTGCAATTCTTTCTGTGAATCACTTCCTTCAATCATTCTGATCCTAAACTTTATATGGAAACAAACCCAAATACATACATACACACATATACATGCCCAAAACAAGTAATGTTAACAAAACTTTGAAGAATGGAAACAATGAGAGAGTAATTACTTCTGTAATTATAACAAGTACCATTAAAAACTAAAAGGTATTAAAAGGTGTGGATGTATATATGTATAGCAATAGACCAATGGTAAAAAAAAATAATTATAGAAATAATTTCAAATAACTATAAGAATTTTTGCATATGTTGGATTCTCAAACTAGTGGGAATATTGCTGTTTAATACATACGGAAAGACTATGTATGAACTATGGGGGGGGGGAAGACAAATTAGGATAATTCTTCATACCACCCCAGTAGGGTAAACTGTAAACTATTATCAAACTGAATGTACAAAATGAAATATTACAGTTACTAGAAGAAACCATGATGAATTCCCTTAAAACAGAGAAGGGAAAAGCATTCTGATTATGAATGAAATCCAAGAAACAATAAAGACAAAATGTAATAAAGTGACTGTATAA
This sequence comes from Oryx dammah, assembly GCF_014754425.2. Lineage (NCBI taxonomy): Eukaryota > Metazoa > Chordata > Mammalia > Artiodactyla > Bovidae > Oryx > Oryx dammah. The sequence continues at coordinate 8,287,020 of NW_024070208.1, forward strand.
AGCTAATACAACAAGAAAAAAATCCTGCCTGACAAATACAGTATAAGCAAAGCAATTGTAAAAATACAAAACTGGCAAAATATTTGCAACATGTATCACAAACATATGGTTAATCTCCTTTTGAATATAAAAACATTACTAACCTAAGGAAGAAACAATGATCATTTTAAAGGTAAAACATATGAACATATGAGTGCTCAAAGAAAAATAAAAATGTAGCCCTTTCCAGAGATGCACCGCTTCTCTCAACAGTTTTACAGTGAAGTACACATAATTCTTCTACGTGATAATAAAAATACAAACTTTATCATAATGCTATAAATAATAATGCTGTTGAGGCACAGTCATTCATTGTGAGGGAAATGGAAAATTGTCCAACAAGGAAGGGCGATCTAGTCATATTTACTCATATTACAGAGGTTTTTATGATCAGAGATCATACTCATGAGATAAATCCTACATACTTTCCTGCTCATGATTAGAATACAGTATTATAATAAAAATTAATAGTAATTTTCACTTTTTTGTTAGAGCATAGGATTGGAAGCAATTCGTGTTGCCATCATAATTCATGATTGTCTGTATTATAAAATATCACACAGCTCTATTAAAAAATAGTGAGAATTTCTCTGGATATGGGTAACTAATTCTGGGATACATTAAGTGGAAAAATCAAGATGTAAGATAGTGGATACATGATTTTATCTTCTGTGTAATAAAGAGGAAAGTAAGAATATATTTTCAAAAATGTATATAAAGATATGCTAGAAAATATGCACAAAATGATAAAGCAAATCTATACAGAGAGAGCAAAATGATGAGGTGGATGTATATAAAAGTAGAAGCAAGATTTTCTATAGTTATATTTTGTATATTTTCACACTTTTAAAACACATAAAACTGTTTCACTCTCCTTCACTCTGTATCACAGGCTCTGGGTTCATCCACCTCATTAGAACTGACTTAAATAGGTTCCTTTTTATGACTGAGTAATATTTCATTACATACATGTACCACACATTTTTATGCATTCATCTTAGTGAAAAAGAAAATACTGGAAGTTTTGAAATATGCAACCAAATTCTATGTAACACATTCATAGCACAATAAAAATGACAATATATTTGAAAATAAATCATACTAAAAAACTATGGACTCCAAAGTTGCTTGCATATTTTGGAGATTAATCCTTTCTCAGTTATTCATTTGCTCTTATTTTCTCCCATTCTGAGGCTTGTCTTTTTACCTGGCTTTTAGTTTCCTTTGCTGTGCAAAAGATGTTAAGTTTAATTAGGTTCCACTTGTTTATGTTTCTTTTTATTTCCTTTATTCTATGAGGCGGCGAAGGCAGTAGCACCCCACTCCAGTACTCTTACCTGGAAAATCCCATGGATGATGGAGCCTGGAAGACTGCAGTCCATGGAGTAGTTGGGGGTCAGACAGGACTGAGTGACTTCACTTTCACTTTCATGCAATGGAGAAGGAAATGGCAACCCACTCTGGTGTTCTTGCCTGGAGAATCCCAGGGACAGGGGAGCCTGGAGGGCTGCCATCTATGGGGTCACACAGAGTCGGACACGACTGAAGTGACTTAGCAGCAGCAGCAGCAGGAGGTGGGTCATAGAGGATATTGCTGTGACATATGTCAAGGAGGATACTCTAAGAGTTTTAAAGTTTCCTGGCCTTACATTTAAGTCTTTAATCCATTTTGAGTTTACTTTTGTGTATGGTGTTAGGAGGTGTTCCAGTTTCATTCTTTTCCAGGTAGCTGCCCAGTTTTTCCAGCATTACTTATTGAAGAGGCTGTCTTTTCTCCATTGTATATTTTTGCCTCCATTGTCAAAGATAACATGACCATATGTGTCTGAGTTTATCTTTGGGATTTCTCTCTTGTTCCACTGGTCTATGTTTTTCTTTTTGTGCCAGTATCATACTGTCTTGATGACTGTAGCTTTGTAGTATAGTTTGAAGTCAGGAAGGTTGATTGCTCCAGCTCCATATTTCTTTCTCAAGAATGCTTTGGCTACTTAGGGTCTTTTGTGTTTCTACGCAAAATGTACACTGCAGCACTATTTGCAATAACTAGGACGTGGGTGCACCCTACATGTCCATTGACAGAGGAATGCATAAAAATGTGTGGTACATGTATGCAATGAAATATTATTAGTCATAAAAAGAAACCTATTTGAGTCAGTTCTAATCAGGTGGATGAATCTAGAGCCTATTATATGGAGTGAAGTAAGTTGGAAAGAAGGAAACAAACACCATACATTAATGCATGTATATGGATTCTAGAAAGATGATACTGATGAACCTATTTGCAGGGCAGCAATGAAGAGACAGACATAAGAACAGACTTGTGGACACAGTGGGGGAAGGAGAGGGTGGGATGAATTCAGAGAGTAGTTGAATGTATATGTAAACACATACATTCAGTTCAGTTCGGTCGCTCAGTCATGTCCGACTCTTTGCAATCCCATGAATCGCAGCATGCCAGGCCTCCCTGTCCATCACCAACTCCTGGAGTTCACTCAGACTCTCGTCCATCGAGTCAGTGATGCCATCCAGCCATCTCATCCTCTGTCGTCCCCTTCTCCTCCTGCCCCCAATCCCTCCCAGCATCAGAGTCTTTTCCAATGAGTCAACCCTTCGCATGAGGTGGCCAAAGTACTGGAGTTTCAGCTTTACCATCATTCCTTCCAAAGAAATCCCAGGGCTGATCTCCTTCAGAATGGACTGGTTGGATCTCCTTGCAGTCCAAGGGACTCTCAAGAGTCTTCTCCAACACCACAGTTCAAAAGCATCAATTCTTCAGTGCTCAGCTTTCTTCACAGTCCAACTCTCATATCCATACATGACTACTGGAAAAACCATAGCCTTGACTAGATGAACCTTAGTCGGCAAAGTAATGTCTCTGCTTTTGAATATGCTATCTAGGTTGATCATATACATTACCATATGTAAAATAGATGGCCAGTGGGAATTTGCTGTACGATGCAGGGAACTCAAACCTTGTGCTCTGTGAGAACTTAGAGGGATGGGGTGGGGTCGAGTGGGGTGGGAGGCAGGAGGAGGTTCAGGAGGGTGAGGACATGTGTATACCTATTTACGTTGATATATGGCAGAAACCAACATAATATAGTAAAGCAATTACCCTCTGGTTAAAAATAAGTAAATTAAGAAAACATGAAGTGATTAAAAAGTTAATTTACAAATATATTTATATTCCTAAAATTATGCTGTTTTATGTGCATCTACAAGTCCAAATGTCTAAGCTCTAAAAAGAAGATTAGAGTAATACTAAAGAAAGACAAGTAGTTGATATTATAGAACACAAAACCCAAAATTATTAATTAATATGTACAAAAATCTAAAAACTAGCTCTTAGGTTTCAAAAAGCTAAAATAGCAACCTGACTTCCAAAACTACCAATATATAGACAGAGAATGGTAATGGGAGGAAATTGAAAGAGAATGGAATGGTTTTCTAGACAAATATAAATCATCAAAATTTAAAAAAAGAGAAAATATAAAAATAAGATTTTTTTAATTGAGGGTAAAAAAAAAAAAAATAGAAAAGCAGGTTAGAAATGTTGGACAGAGTTAGAGTCTAACATAATATGAACTGGGTCCCCTGAAGGAAGCAGAGAAAAAATTTGGCAAAGACAAAGTTTGACAAAATAGTAACAATTTTTGTTTACATTTGTATAGTTTCATTAAAATCATCACAGAAATCATAAGACAATTTGAAACTGCCTTCAAATTAGAGTACCTAAGAGTTTTAAGCTCAACAACTTTTGTTACCATGATTCAATTCCCAATGATATACTGTAGGAAGCATGATCTTGGTACAATTTAATAAATTAAGCTCTGTGCTCTAAAGGAGTCATCCTTAGTGTACAAATTTCCGCTTTTGTTTACCTGCAGGATTATGCTAGTTCTGACCCCTGAGTCAAAAAAAATATAACTTTAATCAGTTTCATAGACCAATTTAGAGAATAATATGCTAATACGTGTTCTCCTTAGTGTGGTATGCACAAGGCAATATAGCAGCTGCTATATCTGGTTAAGCACTGGTGTTTTTTGAAGGGATTAGTAAATTTTGATTGATTTTAAAAATAGCAAAAAAAAAAAATCACCAGTAAGACTGGAAAAATAGAAAGCACCGACAATTGAAATAACTGTATATTTATTTCTTAAAATGTAAGGAGTTAACCATATGATATAATTTGATAGAATTAATAGTAGGTGAATGTGTATTTATGTCATATTTGTTGTTTTTGTTTTTTGTTTGTTGTCAGTAATACACAATGAAAAATTAAAAACAAAATAAAAAGTATCCAGATGTTTACCTAAAGACACTGCCACCTCCCAAGATGATATGGGATGAGCAGCACTCAGTGGGAGTGATGGAAGCACACACAGCTATGGGTCCTTCTCAGGGCAATGACCAAGAGGCTTCACTTCTGGCTCTTATAAAAAACAAAAGAAGAACAAAAGGTCTAAAACTTTTTGATGAAGTATTCTTTTATTAGAAAATCTACTTTTAAAGCAAATACAGGCTTGATTAAATACATATTACTATCAGTAGTTGTATTCTTAAATATTAGAGAAAATCAACCATTTCCCATTGTTAAAACAACACAAGTACTTTTAATGATCAAGTTTGTTGCCTAATAATGTTTACTTAAGTATTTTGTGTAGTATTATAGTAAATACTTAGACATAGCTTATGATTATATTAGAAAACATTACAATTGTGGGTAAGCTACATTTCTGTGGATCAGAAATTAAGTGACCATGTTATCAACAGAGACTGGCATTTACTATATGACAGGGATATAATCATAATTATTAATCAACTTTTCATGTACAAGTATAGACATCACATATAAGGTATGTGATCATTGTGCATCAGTTTCTTGTTTTCCTTGAGAATATTTAGTGAAATGTTTCCAAAGCCAAAAAATGCACCATTAAGCTATCCTTTACAATAGTCAGAAAATATTCATTATTTATTTAATAGCCCATATTGCAGCACTTTGATTAATGCTGATTTTGTATTACATTTTCTCATGAGCATCTGTAGACTTACATTTTAATGCACATAGTCTATGTAATTAAGTGAAAGACATATTATAAGATTCCTTTATAAACTAAGCAAAAATATTTGCACCTAGTTACATTATAATGTCAAAATTGTTGAAGCTCTAATTATAAGTTCTGAAAAAGTAGTCTTTTCTGACAGCTATTTGCATTAAAAATTTTCACATATTTGTTGTATAAAATATAGGAAATTACTATAAATTATATTCTTTTTAAATAAAATGTATGACTAATATAACATCTCTATAGCTCTATAGAATTAAATTTTGTTTTATTTATGTTTGACTTGAGATTGTTGTTAGAAACATAAATATTGCCTGAACCCTCATGAGTCCTTCCATGAAAATTCATTGTTTTTTTTACTGTTTTTTGTTTTTATATCTCAAAACACTGCAAAATTAATGATCCCAAAGCATAACAGTCATAATTTTACTTTCATCTCAAAAATATCTTCAAGAATTCAAATAAATGATAGCCATGATAACTGTGGTGGTTTAGTCTCTAAGTTGTGTCCAACTCATTGTGATAGTGGACTGTAGCTCTCCAGGCTGCTCTGTGCATGGGATTTCCCAGGCCAGAATACTGGAATGGTTTTCCTTCTCCAGGGGATCTTTCTAACCTGGGTCAAACCCATGTCTCCTTCATTGTAGATGGTCTCCTGCATTGCACGTGGATGCCTTAGCATTGAATCACCATGAAAGCCCCATAATAAGTATACTACCTGCTCAAATGTCTAGAATAATATTAAATCTTTAATAAATATAAAAAAATTGTTATCAAATTATAATTTAATTTGTTCCAATTACCTTGCTCTTAATTTTTTAAATTTAGATTCTCTGATATATTGGGGAAAACATTGTTTTCTGAAGACTGAAGACTAAGTGCACCAGCTTATATGATAAAATCTGTCACTTGCTTTACATTTATGTTTAGCTTACTTGATCTTCTTGAGCCTTGGTTTTTCCACTTATAAAATGATGAAAATAATGGTATCTAAATCATAGGTTGTTGTGATAAATAAATGGAAATGTGAAGAATTAATTAGCATAGTATTTGATAACTATTACTACAGTTTTAAATATTCATTTGTATTTTATAACTGCTTACTTTCAAAAAGAATTTTTGAAAGTGATTTTTCTATCCCACTCAGTTTATGTATTTAAGCTAACATTGTACTGATATTTGAATATTCTCATAAATTGAGAATCCACAAGTAACTTATCTCTCAATCCCAATACCAACTGAAAGAGAAAAAAATATTTAAAAGATATTAATGTGACTATGTGTTCAAACATTTCCACAAAGATTATGAAACCATTATCACAGAAGGATGGGAGAGAAGGAATAACTCTGTAAGATGAGATTAGAGAGCTAGAAGGAATGATTTAGAACTTTATGTAGCATCTGAAAGATTTGGATTCCATGGAAGTCATTGGTCGGTTTTCAACAGGGGAATTACATGACTTAATTTATGTTACTTTGGAAAATGTATGTTAATTTATGCACATTAAATGAATGTGTGTAAAATGAATTCCAGAGAGTCATGTGCAGAGTGGCCTAGTCATGAAATGATGGCATGCCATGTCAAAAAAAAAAAAAAAAGAGGATATATGTATACATAAAGCTGGTTTACTTCATTATAAAGCAGAAGCTAACACAACAACTGTAAAGCAACTATGCTGCTGCTGCTGCTGCTAAGTTGCTTCAGTCGTATCCGACTCTGCAACCCCATAGATGGCAGCCCACCAGGCTCCACCGTCCCTGGGAGTCTCCAGGCAAGAACACTGGAGTGGGTTGCCGTTTCCTTCTCCAATGCATGAAAGTGAAAAGTCAAAGTGAAGTCGCTCAATTGTGTCCGACTCTTAGCGACCCCATGGACTGCAGTCCACCAGGCTCTTCCATCCATGGGATTTTCCAGGCAAGAGTACTGGACTGGGGTGCCATTGTAGTCCAATTAAAAAAAAAAAAATGGGTTTAGTTAAGGAGAGACTTTGCTCAAAGGGATTACACCTTGATTCTGATATGTGCAAGTGCCTCCAAAATCAGGTTGAAAAGGGATTTTTATTTTATAAGGAAGAATAAACAAAACAAATCAAAAGTAAAAGAGTAAACAAAACCAGAAAGAACAATGAGTAAGGAAATGGGATAGCGTGTGGAGAAGCAGAATGAAAGGGTAGAGATGGTGTGACGGGACAGTATATCTTAGAATGTTTTACCCTGAGGTATCCTCTGAAGGGGCCAATAAGGAGAGCTTGTTTAGTGACAGGTTGTAAAGACACAGCATGGCTCAGGCTGAGGGTGGGTCAAAGTTCAGGAGTCTGTGAAAGGATAGAAGCAAGTCAGTCAGATGGGCATTTTCTTCCAATTGATTAGTGCAAACAAACAATTCAGAGATCATTATGAGGCAAGAAATGAGAAGGGTCTGTGTCTTATCTTTTCATTGGTAAACAGAAAGGCATCCTTGAGTTATGTAAGTCCTACAGGGAAGGATGGTTCTTTGCATCCGCTGTTTCACAGAACATGAAAAAGTCAGAAGACTCCTTTACTGTCTGTTTCCCAGGACCATAGAGCTTCAGTGTAGTTCAATGCTGATGGCTGACAAAATAAAAGTGGCAGACTTTAATGAGAATAAAATATTTATTAAGAATGTATAATGTTTCAACAATTATTCTAGTTACTTATTATACAGAATTTAGCAAAAAAAAAAAAAAGGAAATCTTTCATCATGGAGTTTTTATTCTATTGGGAGAACATAGAGGCTAAACAGACAACAGACAAAAATACTGAGAATTTGGAATTGACATATAGACATTACTGTGTTTAAAATAGATAACCAATAAGGACAAACTGCATAGCACCAGGAGCTCTGCTCTATATTCCGTAACAACCTAAGTGGGAAAGGGATTTAAAAGATAATAGTTACATATTTGCATATAACTGAATCACTTTGTTGTGCAACTGAAACTAACACAAAGTTGTTAATCAACTATGTGCATACACTTGTGTTAAGTCATGTCTAACTCTTTGCAACCCTATGAATTGTAGCCCTCAAGGCTCCTCTGTCCATGGAATTTTCTATTAAAATACTGGACTGGGTCATCATGCCCTTCTCCAGGGGATCTTCCTGCCCTAGGGATCTAATATTTAGGGTACAGATTATATGGTATCTTGTAGATCTTGGTTAACATTTACATTTTATTCTAAATGAGATGGGAATTAAATAGAGGGAATTAATAAGAAGAGTGACATAGATTGACTTGTTTGTAAAGAATTACTGGGGCTGCTGTGGGAAAGAAAAGGAGACAAGTTAGGAAGCCTTTGGATTAGTGCAAGAAACACGATAGCAGCTTGTATTACAAAGGTAGCAGTGTTAATCGCTCAGCCGTGCCCTACTCTTTGCGACCCCATGGGCTGTGGCCCATCAGTCTCCTCTGTCCACTGAATTCTCCAGGTAAGAATCCTGGAGTAAACTGCCATTTCCTTCTCCAGGAAGTCTTCCACACCTAAGGATTTAAACCAGGTTTCCCACATTGCATACTGTTGAGCCACGAGGGAAGCAATAATTGTACAGAAAAATGTTTAAAAAAAATTGATCAAAAACTATGTTGGTAAATTGATGGTTATGTGGAGTGTTAAGTAAAGAAGAGAATCATGAGTGACTTTCAGAGTTACTACTTTAATGCTTGGATATAAAACCATGAGTGGAAGGTGTTAGCAATGGTGTAAGATTTCAGAAATCTCTTCTGGACATATTATGTTTCAGCTTTTGAGATTATTAGGCTGCCAAGAGAAAAGTGAGCCAAAGTATATCTGCTTTTCAAATATGAGTTTCCGTTGCTAAGCACAAAGATACTTAATAGATATAGCCTTCTATTTTGTCATGAAGTTAAAATGTCTAAGAAAATGCTACAATTTTGGATTCATTGTCATATAGATAATATTTATATCTATGAGACAGAATGAGATCCTCAATGAGAGAAATGAGACAGAGGAAACAGGTCCCAGGTACAGACCAACATTTAACTGATTTAGAAAAAAAGGATAAAATAGTGATGATGATATTTCTATGATAATCATGGTAACAATGTTAGAAATAATATTCATAATGCAGCAGAATGGAGTTTCTGTCCTCTTCTATCTTCTGTTTCCTTCACTCAGATTATCATGCGTGCATCAAAGATATATATTGCAAGAAGAGCCAGTTTATCAGGAGAAATGTTACTTTTTCTTACAGCTATTTTACTGTGAAGCATCTGAAGGAAGCCTGGAAGAAATCCTCAGCTGCTAGGCTGTTACAGTTGGAGGAGACTCAGAAGAAGACTTTATATGGAACAATCGGCGAACTGAGATGAAAGATTGTGCGTATGTACAAATTATTAGGCTCTGTTTTTGTTTTCTTACTAATAATATATTATATTTGCATACTCTTCCAGAAATAACAGTGCATAATGTTAATAATAATACCAGTACTAACAACAACTAGCATTTATTGAATCCTGAATGATGCCAAGTTCTTTGCTACAAACTTTAAATAAATAAACCCATGTAATCTTCATAAAATAATTTAGTTACAATATTCTTTTCATTTTTCATCTAAAGAAGATGAGATTAAAAAGTGACAGAAATCAATTTGGTTTCATAATTTTGTTCCCTGCTTTTATTATCTGTCAAATGAAGAGGAAAGTAGTACTATTCTTAAACACAGCAGAATTATGAGATAGGAAAAGGGAATACCAATACCTTACATTTACTGCAGTCAAGATTATACCTGATGCTTTTGTTGATTCTACTGATGTCAGCTCTGCTCATTTATTGAGTACATACTATGAGGGAGGGAGCAACCTAACTGCTTTATAAGCATGGACTCTGTTAATCTTCATAATTGCTTCATCATGAAAATCAGATCTTGGGTGACAATAAATTACCCAAGATTATGAAATTTGTGAGTAGCAGGATGGGAAATGTAAAACCTAGGCTTTGGGTGGAGTGATTGTGCTCTTAAACATTGCTTTAGATGGCATGATAATCAAGTTTGTTTTTGTTTTTTTTTTCTTTTTGCCTTGTTATTTATTTATTTATTTTAATAAATAAGACAACTGAAGTACAGAGATGCTAAGCAGATTGATCAAGGTCACAGAGTGGTCTAACTCACTAGCATGTGATGTCTAGCAGTGACTGTAGTGTGTTTAATTCTCCAGATGCAAGAGCACATTAAATATTATCAGTACTCTCATTGGCTGTTCTGTATCAGTAGATAGAGTATAATAAAGCAGATGGATGTTACACTCTACTGGTTAGTCCAGAAATATCAAAATTTGTGTAAAATCAGTTTTACAAGGAGATTTCTCACTAAAATTTTGAGCTTCCTAGAGAAGACCTGGGCAAGAACAGATGTTGAAATATAAAAGATCAATTATATCAGCCCCTGTGGTAACTGTTAGGGATCATATGTCTATAATTATAACCTAAATTTTATCAAAATTCTTTGAATAATTTTACATTGAACAAAACCATTATATATATATATATATATATACTGTGAAAGAGCAAAAGATCAGAAAGTGTATGTCATTATCCATCACATCAAATGTCAGTTGTCAGTAGCCTAAGGGAATGGGCAAGCTGTTATTTTGCTTTGCTTCTGAGTTTATTTATGTAACTCAACTTGTTTTCTGTGGGCAATAATTAAGTTATATGCTGCTATTAAATAAAAATATTATTATTTTATACTCTAGAGAAGGAGGGCAGATGATGATGTGAGTGATGGATCATTTGAGGTGTGATTTTTTTATGTAGAAAATCAGAAATACCTGTGGCAGATTCATGTTAATGTATGGCAAAACCAATACAATATTGTAGTAATTAACCTTCAATTAAAATAAATGAATTTATATTAAACAAAGAAAATTAGAAATAAATTCCAAAAATAATCTATGCTTGAATCCCTATGATCTTTCATTCCTAGGTTACCTCCTTTATTTAATACTGTCCACCTAAACTGAGCTTTTTCCTATTAAATTGTAATGAATAACACCCTCCCATAATTATTGATTAAATCACTGCAGATGGTGATTGCAGCTATGAAATTAAAAGATGCTTACTCCTTGGAAGAAAAGTTATGACCAACCTAGATAGTATATTCAAAAGCAGAGACATTACTTTGCCAACTAAGGTCCGTCTAGTCAAGGCTATGGTTTTTCCTGTGGTCATGTATGGATATGAGAGTTGCACTGTGAAGAAAGCTGAGCACTGAAGAATTGATGCTTTTGAACTCTGGTGTTGGAGAAGACTCTTGAGAGTCCCTGGGACTGCAAGGAGATCCAACCAGTCCATTCTGAAGGAGATCAGCCCTGGGATTTCTTTGTAAGGAATGATGCTAAAGCTGAAACTCCAGTACTTTGGCCACCTGATGTGAAGAGTTGACTCATTGGAAAAGACTCTGATGCTGGGAGGGATTGGGGGCAGGAGGAGAAGGGGATGACAGAGGATGAGATGGTTTGATGGCATCACTGACTCGATGGACGTGAGTCTGAGTGAATCTGGGAGTTGGTGATGGACAGGGAGGCCTGGCATGCTGCGATTCATGGGGTCGCAAAAAGTCGGACACGACTGAGCGACTGAACTAACTAAAGTCAGTAAAGTGTTACAATTATTTGTTTTACTAATAAGCAGCTAGAATTCAAGCTTTTAAATTAAGAGTTTATATGTAAAATCTTATTTGTATTTTTAATATTTAATTTCTACTAATTGCACATGACATAGTGAAGACATCTATTACTCAAAGAGATAGTACACTGGTTTATTAGAATGTGCCATCTTTGTTTGCTAGTGTTCTGTGCTGTGCTGAGTCACTCAGTCATGACCAACTCTTTGTGACCCCATGGACTGTAGCCCGCCAGGCACCTCTGTCCAAGGGGATTCTCCAGGCAAGAATACTAGAGTGGGTTGGCATGCCCTCTTTCAGGGGATCTTCCCAACCCAGGGACTGAACCCAGGTCTCCAACATTGCAGGAGGATTTTTTACCATCTGAGCCACCAGGGATGCCTTCCCTAGAAATCATGATTCTAAAATTAGAAATATCTATATGATACTCCTTGCAGGATTTTTTTTTCCCTTTCCTATTGGTGAAAGTCTGTTTTATCTGTTTGTTAGGATCTTACATGTCTGATGAGCACATGTTACTCTATTTTAAATGTCAGGAACCAAAGTAATGATGCAGCTTATACCCCAAATGTAAGAATTTCTAAGCAATATTTAACAATATAAAAAATACCTTCATATCAATCAGTGCAACTAAAGAAATGTTAATTGAAAAGCAACAATATGCTTAGCATTATCTGATACTTCATTGGATATAAGGGAATAATTCATAAGTTTGCCTTTAAGAGACAGACATTCAGAGACTATCAGACAAATGGTGTTTATTACAAAATCAGTACAAAATACTTTGGGAGTTTAAGAAGGAGAGAATTTATCTTATTGCACTATATAATTAAATATTGCATATTATTTGGAATACAACAAATGAACTCAAAAGTACAAGATAGGTGCTTTATTAAGAAGTTTTTATTTTCTATACAAAGGAGGTTAAACTTAGAACCATTACAGTGCTGAGTGGAGTGTCCAGAATTGTTCAACATAAATCTGAGTATTAAATTATCTTTTGATAAATACCTGAATGGTTTAGTGGATTTCCTTACATTCTTCAAATTAAGTCTGAATTTGGCAATAAGGAATTCATGATCTGAGACACAGTCAGCTCCCAGTCTTGTTTTTGCTGACTGTATAGAGCTTCTATATCTTGGCTGCAAAGAATGTATTCAACCTAATTTCAGTATTGAACAACTGGTGATGTCCGTGTGTAGAGTCTTCTCCAGTGTTGGTGGAAGAGGGTGTTTGCTATGACCAGTGTGTTCTCCTGCCAAAACTCTGTTAGCTTTTGCCCTGCTTCATTTTGTACTCCATGGCCAAACTTGCCTGTTTTTCCAGGTATATTTTGACTTCATACTTTTACATTCCAGCCCCCTATGGTGAAAGGATATCTTTTTTGAGTGTTAGTTCTAGAAGGTCTTGTAGGTCTTCATAGAACTGTACAACTTAAGCTTCTTCAACATTACCAATTGGGGCATAGTCTTGGATTGTTGTGATATTGAATGGTTTACCTTGGAAACGAATACAGATCATTCTGTTGTTTTTGAGATTGCATCCAAGTACCGAGAGTGCCAGGCTGTGACAGCACAGCCAGGAGTGGCTTAGAGGAGCTACCTCATGCCTGAGGTCAGGGGCAATGGCCGAGGGGAGCTACTCCACACTGGAGGTCAGGGGCGGCGGCCAAGAGGAGCAACCCCAACTCCAAGGAGTAGCAGCCTAGAGGAGCTAATCCATGTTGAAGGTCAGGTGGGGCGACTCCTCCAAGGTAAGGAGCAGTGGCTGCACTTTGCTGGAGCAGCCATGAAGAGATACCACATGTTCAAGGTAAGAGAAACCCAAGTAAGATGGTAGGTGTTGTGAGAGGGCATCAGAGGGCAGACACACGAAACCATATCAGAAAACTAGCCAATCTGAACACACGGACCACAGCCTGGTCTAACTCTATGAATCTAAGCCATGTCATGTGGGGCCATGCAAGATGGATGGGTCATGGTGGAGAGATCTGACAGAATGTGGTCCACTGGAGAAGGGAATGGCAAACCACTTCAGTATTCTTGCCTTGAGAACCCCATCAACAGTATGAAAAGGCAAAATGATAGGATACTGAAAGAGAAACTCCTCAGATCAGTAGGTACCCAATATGCTACTGGATCTCAGTGGAGAAATAACTCTAGAAAGAATGAAGGGATGAGCCAAAGCAAAAACAATACCCAATTGTGGATGTGGCTGGTGATAGAAGGAAGGTCCGATGCTGTAAAGAGCAATGTTGCATAGGAACCTGGATGTTAGGCCCATGAATCAAGGCAAATTGGAAGTGGTCAGACAGGAGATGGCAAGAGTGAACATCAACATTCTGGGAATCAGTGAACTAAAATGGACTGGAGTGGGTGAACTTAACACAGATGACCATTATGTCGACTACTGTGGGCAGGAATCCCTTAGAAGAAATGGAATAGCCATGATGGTCAACAAAAGGGTCCAAAATGCAGTACTTGGATGCAATCTCAAAAACAATAAAATGATCTCTGTTCATTTCCAAAGCAAACCATTCAATATCATGGCAATCCAAGCCTATGCCCCAACCAGTAATGCTGAAGAAGCTGACATTGAATAGTTCTATGAAGACCTACAAGACCTTTTAGAACTAACACCCCCCAAAATTGTCCTTTTCATTATAGGAAACTGGAATGCAAAAGCAGGAAGTCAAGAAACACCTGGAGTAGCAGGAAAATTTGGCCTTGGAGTATGGAATGAAGCAGGGCAAAGGTTCATAGAGTTTTGGCAAGAGAATGCACTGGTCGTAGCAAACACCCTCCTCCAACAACACAAGAGAAGACTCTACATATGGACATCACCAGATGGTCAACACTAAAATCAGACTGACTATATTCTTTACAGCCAAAGATGGAGAAGCTCTATACAGTCAGCAAATCAAGATCAGGAGCTGACTGTGGCTCAAATAATGAACTCCTTATTGCCAAATTCAGACTTAAATTGAAGAAACTAGGGAAAACGACTAAACCATTCAGGTATGACCTAAATCAAATCCCTTATGATTATATGGTGGAAGTGACAATTAGATTTAAGGGACTATATCTGATAGACAGAGTGCCTGATGAACTATGGACTGAGGTTTGTAACATTGTCCAGGACACAGGGATCAAGACAATCCCTAGGGAAAAGAAATGCAAAAAAGCAAAATAGCTGTCTGAACAGGCCTTACGAACAGCTGTGAAAAGAAGAGAAGGGATAAGCAAAGGAGAAAAGGAAAGATATAAGCATCTGAGTGCAGAGTTCCAGAGAATAGCAAAGAGCGATAAGAAAGCCTTTCTCAGTGATCAATGCAAAGAAATAGAGGAAAATAACAGAATCTGAAAGATTAGAGATCTCCTCAAGAAAATTAGAGATACCAAGGGAATATTTCAGGCAAAGATGGGCTTGATAAAGGACAGAAATGGTATGGAACTAACAGAACCAGAAGATATTAAGAAGAGGTGTCAAGAATACACAGAAGAACTGTACAAAAAAAGATCTTCATGACCCAGATAATCACGATGGTGTGATCACTCACCTAGAGCCAGACATCCTGGAATGTGAAGTCAAATGGGCCTTAGAAAGCATCACTATGAACAAAGCTAGTGCAGGTGATGGAATTCCAGTTGAGCTGTTTCAAATCCTGAAAGATGATGCTGTGAAAGTGCTGCACTCAATATGCCAGCAAATTTGGAAAACTCAGCAGTGGCCCCAGGATTGGAATAGGTCGGTTTTCATTCCAATCCTAAAGAAAGGCAATGCCAAAGAATGCTCAAACTACAGCACAATTGCATTCATCTCACACGCTAGCAAAATAATGCTCAAAATTCTCCAAGCCAGGCTTCAGCAGTACATGAACTGTGAACTTCCTGATGTTCAAGCTGGTTTTAGAAAAGGCAGAGGAACCAGAGATCAAATTGCCAACATCAGCTGGATCATCAAAAAAGCAAGAGAGTTCCAGAAAATCATCTATTTCTGTTTTATTGACTATGCCAAAGCCTTTGACTGTGTGGATCACAATAAACTGTAGAAAATACTGAAAGAGATGGGAATACTAGACCACCTGACCTGCCTCTTGAGAACCCTATATGCAGGTCAGGAAGCAACAGTTAGAACTGGACATGGAAAAACAGACTGGTTCTAAATAGGAAAAGGAGTACATCAAAGCTGTATATTGTCACCCTGCTTACTTAACGTATATGCAGAGTACATCATGAGAAACGCTGGGCTGGAAGAAACACAAGCTGGAATCAAGATTGCTGGGAGAAATATCAATAACCTCAGATATGCAGATGACACCCCCCTTATGGCAGAAAGTGAAGAGGAACTAAAAAGCCTCTTGATGAAAGTGAAAGAGGAGAGTGAAAAAGTTGGCTTAAAACACAACATTCAGAAAACTAAGATCATGGCTTCTGGTCCAATCACTTCCTGGGAAATAGATGAGGAAACAGTGGAAATGGTGTCAGAGTTTATTTTTTTGAACTCCAAAATCACTGCAGATGGTGACTGCAGCCATGAAATTAAAAGACCTTACTCCTTGGAAGGAAAGTCATGACCAATCTAGATAGCATATTAAAAAGCAGAGACATTCATTACTTTGACAACAAAAGTCTATCTAGTCAAGGCTATGGTTTTTCCAGTGGTCATGTATGGATGTGAGAGTTGGACTCTGTGAAAGTTGAGCACTGAAGAATTAATGCCTTTGAACTGTGGTGCTGGAGAAGACTCTTGCGAGTCCCTTGGACTGCAAGGAGATCCAACCAGTCCATCCTAAAGGAGACCAGTCCTGGGTTTTCATTGCAAGGACTGATGTTGAAGCTGAAACTCCAATACTTTGGCCACCTCATGCGAAGAGTTGACTCATTGGAAAAGACTCTGATGCTGGGAGGGATTGGGGGCAGGAGGAGAAGGGGACCACAGAAGATGAAATGGCTGGATGGCATAACCGACTCGATGCACATGAGTTTGAGTGAACTCCAGGAGTTGGTGATGGATAGGGAGGCCTGGCGTGCTGCGATTCTTGGGGTCCCAAAGAGTTCGACATCTGAGCGACTGAACTGAACTGAGCCAAGTACTGCATTTCAGACTCTTTTGTTATTATGATGGCTACTCCATTTCTTCTAAGGATTTCTTCCCCAGAGTAGTAGAACTAATGGTCATCCTAATTAGATTCACCCATTCCAGTCCATTTTAGTTCACTGATTCCTAAAATATCCTTGTTCACCCTTGCCATCTCCTGTTCGCCCACTTCCAATTTACCTTGATTCATGGACCAAACATTCCAGGTTCCTATACAATATTGTTCTTTACAGCATCAGACTTTTCTTCCATCAACAATCACACCACAACTGGGTGTTTGTTTGTTTGTTTGACTGTTTGCTTTGGTTCCATCTCTTCATTCATTCTGGAGTTATTTCTCCACTCTTCTCCAGTGACATATTGGGCACCTACCGGCCTGGAAAGTTTATCTTTCAGTGTCATATCTTTCTGCCTTTTTATACTGTATATGGGGTTCTCAATGCAAGAATATTGCAGTGGTTCACTGTTGCCTTCTCCAGTGGACCATGTTTAGTCTGAACTCTCCACCATGACCCATCCAGCTTGGGTGGCCCTACATGGCATGGCTGATAGTTTCATTGAGTTAGACAAGGCCATGGTCTATGTGATCAGTTTGGTTAGTTTTCTATGATTATGGTTTTCATTCTATATGAGTGATAAGGATACGAGGCTTATGGAAATTTCCTGATAGGAGAGGCTGACTGTGGGAGAAACTGGGTCTTGTTCTGATGGGTGGGGCTATGCTCAATAAATCTTTAACCCAAATTTCTTTTGATGGGCGGCACTGTGTTGCCTCCCTGTTGTTTGACCTGAGACCAAAATATGGTGGAGGTAGTGAAGATAATGGTGGCCTCCTTCAAAAGTTCCAGTCCGCACAGTGTTCCACTTAGTGCCCCTGAGCTGACAGCAGGCCAACACTGATCCACGCCTTTGCCAGAGACTCCTGGATACTTAAGGTAAGTCTGAGTCAGTCTCTTTTGAGGTCACTGCTTCTTTCTTCTTGGTCCTGGTGCACACAAGGTTTTGTTTGTGCCCTCCAAGAGTCTGTTTCCCCAGTTTTGTGTAAGTTCCATAATCAAATCCCACTGGCCTCCTAACTCAAATTGCCTGGGGGTTCTCAGTCCCTTTGCCAGATACCCAGGTTTGGAAATCTGCTGTGGGTCCTAGAACTTTAACAGTGTTATATTTTATTTGGTTTAATAGTTTTGCAGTGTGTGGGTCATATACTTGGAAAATCTACGGTGGGGTTAATGGTGACCTCCTCCAACAGGGATTATGCCACACCCAGGACTGCTGCTTCCAGAGCCCCAGCCACTGTAGCAGGCCACTGCTGACCCGCACCTCTGCAGGAGACACTCATACACTTGAAGGCAGGTCTGGCTCACTCTCTGTGTAGTTCTCCTGGTGCACACAAGATTTTTTTTGAGACCTCTGGGCATCTTGGTGGGTATAGGGTTTCATTCTAAACATGATTTTGCCCTTCCCAACATCTTGCTGGGGCTTCTCCTTTGCCCTTGGAAATGGGGTATATTTTTGGGTGGGATGCAACATTTTCATGTCAATGGTTGTTCAAGACTAAGTTGTAAATTTGGAGTTCTTGTAGGAGAAAATGAGCACGTGTCCTTCTATTCTGCTATTTTGATGTAATAAAGCTGCATCCTTATTCCAAAATTCAGAATTAAACTGAAGAAAGGGGAAAACCACTAGACCATTCAGGTGTGACCTAATCAAACCTCTTATGATTATATGGTGGAAGTGACAAATGTATTCAAGGGATTAGATCTGATATAGTGCTTGAAGAGCCATGGATTTTTGACAGTTCGTGATATTGTACAACAGGCAGTGATCAAAACAAACCCAGAGAAAAGAAATGTAAAAAGGAAAACTTGTCTGAGGAGGACTTATAAATAGCTGAGACAAGAAGAGAAACAAAAGGCAAAACAAAATAAAAAAATAAAAATGAAAGATATACCCATTTGAGTGCAGGGTTGCCAAGAATAACAAGGAGAGATAAGAAAGCCTTCCTCGGGGATCAATGCAAAGAAATAGAGGAGAGCAATAGAATATTGAAGACTAATGATTTCTTCAAGAAAATTAGAGATACCAATGGAAGACTGCATTCAAAGATGGGCACAATAAAGGACAATAATTGTATGGACCTAACAGAAGCAAAATAGAAGAAGAGGTGGTAAGAATACACAGAAGAACTATACAAAAAAGATCTCCGTGACTCAGATAACCACGACGGTGTGATCACGCACCTAGAGCCACACATCCTGGAAATGAAGTCAAGGGGCCCTTAGGAAGCATCACTATGAACAAAGCTAGTGGAGGTGCTGAAATTCCAGTTGAGCTATTTCAAATCCTCAAACATGATGGTGTGAAAGTGCTGCACTCAATATGCCAGCAGTGGCCACAGGACTGGAAAAGGTCAGGTTTCATTCTGATCTTAAAGAAAGGCAATGCCAAAGAATGTGCTAACTACCACACAATTGCACTCATCTCAGTTCAGTTCAGTTCAGTCCCTCAGTCGTGTCAGACTCTGCAACCCCATGAATCGCAGCACACCAGGCCTCCCTGTCCATCACCAACTCCCGGAGTTCACTTAGACTCACGTCCATCGAGTCAGTGATACCATCCAACCATCTCATCCTCTGTCATCCCCTTCTCCTCCTGCCCCCAATCCCTCCCAGCATCAGAATCTTTTCCAATGAGTCAACTCTTCGCATCAGGTGGCCAAAGTACTGGAGTTTCAGCTTTAGCATCGTTCCTTCCAAAGAAACCCCAGGGCTGATCTCCTTCAGAATGGACTGGTTGGATCTCCTTGCAGTCCAAGGGACTCACAAGAGTCTTCTCCAACACCACAGTTCAAATGCATCAATTCTTCAGTGCTCAGCCTTCTTCACAGTCCAACTCTCACATCCACACATGACCACAGGAAAAACCATAGCCTTGACTAGACGGACCTTAGTTGGCAAAGTAATGTCTCTGCTTTTCAATATGCTATCTAGGTTGGTTATAACTTTTCTTCCAAGGAGTAAGTGTCTTTTAATTTCATGGCTACAGTCACCATCTGCAGTGATTTTGGAGGCCCAAAAAATAAACTCTGACACTGTTTCCACTGTTTCCGCATCTATTTCCCATGAAGTGTTGGGGCCGGATGCCATGATCTTCATTTTCTGAATGTTGAGCTTTAAGCCAACTTTTTCCCTCTCCTCTTTCACTTTCATCAAGAGGCTTTTTAGTTCCTCTTCACTTTCTGCCATAAGGGTGGTGTCATTTGCATATCTGAGATTATTGATGTTTCTCCCGGCAATCTTGATTCCAGCTTGTGTTTCTTCCAGTCCAGCGTTTCTAATGATGTACTCTGCATAGAAGTTAAATAAGCAGGGTGACTATGTACAGCCTTGATGAACCCCTTTTCCTCTTTGGAACCAGTCTTGTTCCATGTCCAGTTCTAATTGTTGCTTCCTGACCTGCATACAGATTTCTCAAGAGGCAGATCAGGTGGTCTGGTATTCCCATCTCTTTCAGAATTTTCCACAGTTTATTGTGATCCACACAGTCAAAGGCTTTGGCATAGTTAATAAAGCAGAAGTAGATGTTTTTCTGGAACTCTCTTGCTTTTTCCATGATCCAGTGGATGTTGGCAATTTGATCTCTAGTTCCTCTGCCTTTTCTAAAACCAGCTTGAACATCAGGAAGTTCACGGTTCATGCATTGCTGAAGCCTGGCTTGGAGAATTTTGAGCATTACTTTGCTAGTGTGTGAGATGAGTGTAATTATATGGTAGTTTGAGCATTCTTTAGCATTGCCTTTCTTTGGGATTGGAATGAAAACTGACCTATTCCAGTCCTGTGGCCACCGCTGAGTTTTCCAAATTTGCTGGCATATTGTGTGCAACACTTTCACAGCATCATCTTTCAGGATCTGAAACAGCTTAACTGGAATTCCATCACCTCCACTAGCTTTGTTCATAGTGATGCTTTCCAAGGCCCACTTGACCTCACATTCCAGGATGTCTGGCTCTAGATGAGTGATCACACCATCGTGATTATCTGGGTCATGAAGATCTTTTTTGTACAGTTCTTCAGTGTATTCTTGCCACCTCTTCTTAATATCTTCTGCTTCTGTTAGGTCCAGACCATTTCTGTCCTTTATCAAGCCCATCTTTGCTTGAAATATTCCCTTGGTATCTCTAATTTTCTTGAAGAGATCTCTAGTGTTTCCCATTCTGTTCTTTTCCTCTATTTCTTTGCATTGATCACTGAAGAAGGCTTTCTTATCTCTTCTTGCTATTCTCTGGAACTCTGCACTCAGATGCTTATATTTTTCCTTTTCTCCTTTGCTTTTTGCCTCTCTTCTTTTCACAGCTATTTGTAAGGCCTCCCCAGGCAGCCATTTTGCTTTTTTGCATTTCTTTTCCATGGGGATGGTCTTGATCCCTGTCTCCTGTATAATGTCATGAACTTCACTCCATAGTTCATCATGCACTCTATCTATCAGATCGAGGCCCTTAAATCTATTTCTCACTTCCACTGTATAATCATAAGGGATTTGATTTAGGTCATACCTGAATGGTCTAGCGGTTTTCCCTAGTTTCTTCAATTTGAGTTTGAAATTGGTAATAAGGAGTTCATGATCTGAACCACAGTCAGCTCCTGGTCTTGTTTTTGTTGACTGTATAGAGCTTCTCCATCTTTGGCTGCAAAGAATATAATCAATCTGATTTCATTGTTGACCATCTGGTGATGTCCATGTGTAGAGTCTTCTCTTGTGTTGTTGGAAGAGGGTGTTTGCTATGACCAGTGCATTTTATTGGCTAATCTATTAGTCTTTGCCCTGCTTCATTCCGCATTCCAAGGCAAAATTTGCCTGTTACTCCAGGTATTTCTTGACTTCCTACTTTTGCATTCCAGTCCCCTATAATGAAAAGGACATCTTTTTTAGGTGTTAGTTCTAAAAGGTCTTGTAGGTCTTCATAGAACCATTGAACTTCAGCTTCTTCAGCATTACTGGTTGGGGCATAGACTTGGATTACCGTGATATTGAATGGTTTGCCTTGGAGACGAACAGAGATCATTCTGTCCTTTTTGAGATTGCATCCAAGTACTGCATTTCGGACTCTTGTTGACCATCATGGCGATTTCATTTCTTCTGAGGGATTCCTGCCCACAGTAGTAGATATAACGGTCATCTGAGTTAAATTCACCCATTCCAGTCCATTTTAGTTCGCTGATTCCTAGAATGTCGACATTCACTCTTGCCATCTTTTTGACCACTTCCAATTTGCCTTGATTCATGGACCTGACATTCCAGGTTCCTATGCAATATTGCTCTTTACAGCATTGGACCTTGCTTCTATCACCAGTCACATCCACAGCTGGGTATTGTTTTTGCTTTGACTCCATCTGTTCATTCTTTCTAAAGTTATTTCTCTGCTGATCTCCAGCAGCATATTGGGCACCAACTCACCTGGGGAGTTCCTCTTTCAGTATCCTATCATTTTGCCTTTTCATACTGTTGATGGGGTTCTCAAGTCAAGAATACTGAAGTGGTTTGACATGCCCTTCTCCAGTGGACCACATTCTTTCAGACCTCTCCACCATGACCCGCCCATCTTGGGTTACCGCATGAGCATGGCTTAGTTTCATTGAGTTAAACAAGGCTGTGGTCCTAGTGTGATTAGATTGACTAATTTCTGTCAGTATGGTTTCAGTGTGTCTGCCCTCTGATGCCCTCTTGCAACACCTACCATCTTACTTGGGTTTCTCTTACCTTGGGCATGGGGTATCTCTTCACGGCTGCTCCAGCAAAGCACAGCTGCTGCTCCTTACCTTGGATGAGGGGTGTCTCCTCACTGCCGCCCTTCCTGTCCTTCAACGTGGGATGGCTCCTCTAGGCCCTCCTGCACCCAGGCAGCCACCGTTCGTTGGACGTGGGGTTGCTCCTCCCGGCCGTCACCCTTGCCCTTGGGTACGGAGTGGCTCCTCTCGGCCGCTGCCCCTGACCTCAGATGTGAGGTGTCTCCTCTCAGGCGCTGCCTCTGGCCTCGGACGTGGGATAGCTCCTCTTGGACGTCTCCTCTGACCTCGGATGCGGGGTAGCTCCTCTTGGCTGTTCCTGTGCCTTCGCAGCCTGGCACTCTTGGCTTCTGCCCCTGACCTCGGATATGGGGTAGCTCCCCTCAGCTGTGCTTAGTGCGCCGGCCCGTCACAGCCGCCTGCGCTTAGAGCGCCAGCCCGTCGCAGCCGCCTGCACTCATCTCACATGCTAGCAAAATAATGGTCAAATTTCTCCAAGCCAGGCTTCGACAGTACATGAACTGAGAACTTCCAGATGTTCAAGATGGATTTAGAAAAGGCAGATGAACTAGAGATCAAATTGGCAACATCTGTTGGATAATCAAAAAAGCATGAGAGTTCCAGAAAAGCATATATTTCGGCTTTATTAACTATCCCAAAGCTTTTGACTGTCTGAAGCACAAGACATGGTGGAAAATTCTTTAAGCCTTGGGAATAGCAGATCACTTGACCTGCCTCTGGAAAAGTCTGCATGCAGGTCAAGAAACAACAGTTGTAACTGGACATGGAACAACAGACTGGTTACAAATTGGAAAAGGGATATGTCAAGGTTGTATATTGTCACCCTGCTTATAAACTTATATGCAGAGTACATCATGAGAAATGCCAGGCTGGATGAAGCAAGAGCTGGAGTCAAGATTGCTGAGAGAAATATCAATAACCTCAGATTCGCACATTACACCACCCTTATGGCAGGAAGTGAAGAACTAAAGAGCCTCTTGATGAAAGTGAAAGAGGAGAGTGAAAATTTTGGCTTAAAACTCAACATTCAAAAAACTAAGATCATGGCATCCAGTCCCATCAGTTCAGTTCAGTTCAGTAGTGTCTGATTCTTTGCGACCCCATGAACCGCAGCACGCCAGGCTTCCCTGTCCATCACCAACTCCCGGAGTTCACTCAAACTTATATCCATTGAATTGGTGTTGCCATCCAGCCACCTCATCCTCTGTCGTCCCCTTCTCCTTCTGTCCACAATCCCTCCAAGCATCAGGGTCTTTTCCAATGAGTCAACTCTTCACATGAGGTGGCTAAAGTATTGGAGTTTCAGCTTCAGCATCAGTCCTTCCAATGAACACCCAGGACCGATCTCCTTTAGGATGGACTGGTTGGACCTCCTTGCAATCCAGGGGACTTTCAAGAGTCTTCTCCAACACCACAGTTCAAAAGCTTCAATTCTTCTGCACTCAGCTTTCTTCACAGGCCAACTCTCACATCCATACATGACCACAGGAAAAACCATAGTCTTGACTAGACGGACCTTAGTTGGCAAAGTAATGTCTCTGCTTTTCAATAATGCTATCTAGGTTGGTCATAACTTTCCTTCCAAGGAGTAAGCATCTTTTAATTTCATAGCTACAATCACCATCTGCAGTGATTTTGGAGGCCCAAAAAATAAACTCTGACACTGGTTCCACTGTTTCCCCATTATTTCCCATGAAGTGATGGGACCGGAGGCCATGATCTTCGTTTTCTGAATGTTGAGCTTTAAGCCAACTTTTTCACCCTCCTCTTACACTTTCATCAAAGGCTTTTTAGCTCCTCTTCATTTTCTGCCATAAGGGTGGTGTCATCTGCATATCTGTGGTTATTGATATTTCTCCCAGCAATCTTGATTCCAGCTTGTGCTTCTTCCAGCCCAGCATTTCTCATGATGTACTCTGCATATACATTAAATAAGCAGAGTGACAATATACAGCCTTGACATACTCCTTTTCCTATTTAGAACCAGTCTGTTGTTCCATGTCCAGTTCTAACTGTTGCTTTCTGACCTGCATATAGTTTTCTCAAGAGGCAGGTCAAGTCGTCTGGTAGTCCTGTCCCATCACTTCATGGCAAATAGATGGGGAAACAGTGAAAACAGTGACAGACTTTATTTTTGTGGCTCCAAAATTACTGCAGATGATGCCTGCAGCCACGAAATTAAAAAAATACTTGCTCTTTGCAAGAAAATCTATCATCAACCTAGAGAACATGTTAAAAAGCAGAAGCATTATTTTGCCAAAAAATGTCCATCTAGTCCAAGCTACGGTTTTTCCAGTAGTCATGTATGCATGTCACTATTGTACTCTAAAGAAAGCTGAGCACTGAAGAATTGATGCTTTTTAACTGCTGTGTTGGAGAAGACTCTTGAGAGTCCCTTGAATTGCAAGGAGATCCAACATATCTGTCCTAAAAAAAAAAAAAAAAGTTGAATATTCATTGGAAGAACTGTTGATTAGGCTGAAACTCCAATACTTTGGCCACTTGATGCACAACGGTTATTCATTGGAAAAGACCCTGATGCTGTGAAAGATTTAAGGCAGGAGAAGGGGACGATAGAGGATGAGATGTCTGGATGGCATCACTGACATGTCCATCAAGTCATGGACATGACTTTGAGCAAGCTTCTGGTGTTGATAATGGACAGGAAGCCAGTGTGCTGCAGTCCTTGGGTTTCAAAGAGTCAGACACAACAGAGTGCCTGAACTGACTGACTGACTGACTTGTAGATACCATTCAGTTTCCCTGGTGGCTCAGAAGTAATTGCATCTGCCTGCAATTCAGGAGACCTGAGTTTCATCCCTGGGTTGGGAAGATCCCCTGGACAAAGAAATGGTAAACCACTCCACTACTCTTTCCTGAAAAATCTCATGGATGGAGGATCCTGGTAGGCTACTGTCCCTGAGTTTGCAAAGAGTCAGACACAACTGAGTGACTTCATTTTCTCCTTCTTTTTGAGAAAATATTATTTCATCAGGACAATGAACTAGGCAGCTGTTTTATATGCAAGATTGAGTAGAAAGTTTGTAAATTAGAGAATGTAATTTGTTATTTCACCTGGCAATGCACTACTGAAACAACAGCTTTCTCTAAAAACTTAAATTCAAGCAAGTACATTTAATAGTGTAAAGCATAAAATATCTTAATCCAATATATCATAACAGAAAATGAGTAGGTCTAGTCAAAGACAATTAAAGTATCCATTCTGGATAATGAAAATAGAAAATGAGGCCAATGGAAAAAATATAGCAGACCCTGTAGTCTGAGAGAGTTGATATCTGCTATAGAATTTCTGCTACCTTCCCAAGGGTTGTCAGTTAGGAGAACTCAGAGTCAGAAATAGGTGCCTCAGTCCTGGCTTTAACACTGCATAGCTATGGGCCTTTATCTCTCTGGTCTGCTTAAGCTTTCATAAAATAGGTGCTCAGGCAAAGAAATTCAGAAGAACCTTGTGGTCATTATATTGACTATATATAAATTAGGGGTCATAAGATAGTGGATGGGATTGAAATTGACAGAGATGTAAAAAATGCTTTAGGAAAATATTCACTTTCAGAGAAAGAACTTTGTAATAAATTAAGTTAAATTCCAAAAGAAACAACCAAATGAAGTTCATATAAACCAAATATTTATGTTTGTACTGCTTTGTTAAAAAAGTCATCACATGTACCTATGTATTTTGCTTTGGTATGCAATGTCTATAATAGTCTCAGTTTACAAAGGTTTAAAAATTAAACACTTAAACATTACCAGTAACTGGAGATGAGTGATATCATTTATCTGGGAAAGCCACTTTAATCTAGGCTAAATTTGATGTTCAATCCTGAAACATTCTAAACAGGAATGTAATTAGACTTTGCAATCCTCTATAAGAGGTCTCTACTTGATGACAATTCCAGAATCTCTTTAGGTCAATTTTTCATTCAGAACAGATACAGAGGTATAAAAATCACACACTTTAAATTTAATTGCTGGTGGATGTTAATTCTTTTTTGTTTATTTTGCTTTGTTTTTGGAAAAATCAATAACATTCTCAGAGGAATGTGTAAATTCATTCACTTAAACAGATCTTTAAAGGGCATGCATAGTGAGCATGATATGCCAAAGAAGGTTAAAGACAGACTGTCAGAATAAGTTCAAATCATTGACCTTCCTGGGAATACTTTAAAAAATCATTTTCTGCATTTATCTTCCCTAAGTAAATTATTGATCAAATTCAGAAGACACTTTCAGGTGGTCTATGGGTCATGTTATCCAACTCAGTGAATAGTTTGTGTCTCATTGTAGTTATCATTCTCAAATACTATGTAATTATACTAGATCTCACAGAGCCTGAGCTTTATTTTCCTCTTGACATACAACAATTTCTGGTATATGACCTAAAAGATTATATATAAGTATGCATGTGTAAATATATATACATATACATATATATACCTATATGTATATATATATATATATATAATGTACATATATATGTATGTGCTGCTGCTAAGTCGCCTCAGTTGGGTCCAGCTCTGTGTGACCCCAGTCGGCAGTCGGCTCCCCCGTCCCTGGGATTCTCCAGGCAAGAACACTGGAGTGGGTTGCCATTTCCTTCTCCAATATATGAAAGTGAAAAGTGAAAGTGAAGTTGCTCAGTCATGCCTGACTCTTAGCGACCACATGTACTGCAGCCTACCAGGCTCCTCCATGCATCGGATTTTCCAGGCAAGGTAATTTTTGCCATTACCTTCTCTGGTATATGTATGGATATATATGTATATGGAGAGAGAGAGAGCTCAGTTATGTCCAACTCTTTGCAAACCTATGGACTATAGTCCACCAGACTCCCCTGTCCATGAGATTTTCCCAGCAAGAATACTAGAGTGGGTTGTTATTTTCTTTTCCAAGGGATCTTCCCGACCCAGGGATGGAACTCAGGTCTCCCACACTGCAGGCAGACTCCTTACCATTTGAGCCACCAGGGAATCACATACATATATATATATATAGCACCATATGGTGCTAGTGGGAAAGAGGTAAAGAACCCACCTGCCAATGCAGGAGACATGAGACTAGAGTTTGATCCCTGGGTCAGGAAGATCCCCTGGAGAAGGAAATGGCAACCCACTCCAGTACTCTTGCCTGGAGAATCCCATGGACAGAGGAGCCCAGGAAACCCCATGGACAGAGTGAATCATCACCACAATAAGTCTAGTTAACATCCATCATCAATTAAACTGTGTTTTTCTTGAGATGAGAATTTTTAAGATCTTAGCAATTTTGAAATGCACAATACAGTATTCATTGCAATTATCACATTGCATATGCTTGACTTATGTATTGTATGACTAGAAGTGTGTGTGTTTTGAACACTTTCACTAATTTTTCACTACCCCATTCCTTTGGAACCATCAATTCATTCTCTGTCTCTGAGAGCCTAAGCTTTATGTGTATTTCTAAAATATAATCTTATGTTTCATTATTTTAATATATTTTGAGTATGCTATCCATAATAATATAGATAACTCTGGCTGTCCCTCAGGTAACAGTTCTGTCCTGATTCAAATCTCTATTCCTACAACAGCCATACAGCATTTCCATATTTACAAACCATAGACATACCCTGAATTTCAATGTTGATTTTTAGAATTTGAAGTAAGCTATAGAAATGCATCTAATGACTGGCAATTTTTGTGTTGTTTTGGTGCAAAATTTCATTGTTTCTCAGATAGCATCATTTTGACACACCAGGAAATCCAGCTTCTGTTTGCTGAAGAAAACAATCTGACTGCAGTGCTTAAAACATACAACTCATGGTTTCTGTGCTGACAGAAAATCATATTAGATGTAGCCAGTACATGCTAAAATATCGTTTCTATTTTTCTACCTGTGTCATTTAGCATTAAAGAAGGAAACACTTTTTTCTTAGACCTAAATAGGAAAGTTTTTTTTTTTCTTTTAGCTTTACAAAATCAGCACAATTAAATAATAGAAATATACATTAATAATCTAAGTGAAGCTGCTTTTACATTTAATCATGTCATATTTTGAAAAAAAAATGCACCTGTAAATAAATAACAAATTGACTAATAGCATAAATTATTAAAACATACTGTGAATTAGACATCATACCTAGATATAATATGTGTTATACATTGGTTTATCCACAATTGTTATTTAATCGCTAAATCATGTTTAACTCTTGGTGACCCCATGGACTATAGTCCACCAGGTTCACCCATCCATGGGATTTTCCAGCCAAGAACACTGGAGTTGATTGCCATTTCCTTCTCCCATCCACCATAAATAGTTTCAAAACAGTACACTTAATGTATGGAAGAGTAATTATGTTTTCATAAACAATTTAAACTCCCAATTGCTTATCAGAAAAACAAGAGATATAAAAGTCAAATGAATGAAGAAAAATAAAGAATGAAAATACCCTGAAAACATTTATATCCCATTGAATGTTTTAAAACATTTTTGAACTTTTGGAGATTTTAAAATGTCCCCAAACATTGTGAGACATTACTTTGCTGACAAAGTTCCGTCTAGTCAAAGCTATGGTTTTTCCAGTAGTCATGCATGGATGAGAGAGTTGGACCATAAAGAAAGCTGAGTGCCAAAAGACTGATGCTTTTGAACTGTGGTGATGAAGAAAGCTCTTGAGAGTCCTTTGGATTGCAAGGAGATCCAACCAGACAATTCTAAAGGAAGTCAATCCTGAATATTCATTGGAAGGACTGATGCTGAAGCTGAAACTCCAATACTTTGGCCAACTGATGCGAAGAACTGACTTATTGGAAAAGACCCCGATACTGGGAAAGATTGAAGGCTGGAGGAGAAGGGGACGACAGAGGATGAGATGGTTGAATGGCATCACCAGCTCAACAGACATGAGTTTGAGCAATCCCGGGAGTTGGTGATGGACAGGGAAGTCTGGCCTGCTGCAGTCCATTGGGTATCAAAAAGTTGTACGTGACTGAGCGACTGAACTGAACTGTAGCGCAGGCAGTTTATGCAGTATCCTTATTTCTCTTATTCTCAATTATTAGTAAACATGGAAACTATGGATACTATACTTGCTTATTTTAACAGTGTTAGAAAATTTTCCTCATATAATTTTCTATGAGATGAAGGTACAAAGATATGCCAAAGGAATTTAAAGAATGGTTTTTTTCTATTAATTACAAACATGTGGGCAGTGGAATGAGTCTTCTTGTTTTTCACTAGGAGACAAACTCTCCCAAAATTGAACAAATTCTTAACCCACGTTAGAGCCAGAATCTTCCCAGATCAAAGACTTCCAGATTGTAAACATACAA
This sequence comes from Oryx dammah, assembly GCF_014754425.2. NCBI lineage: Eukaryota > Metazoa > Chordata > Mammalia > Artiodactyla > Bovidae > Oryx > Oryx dammah. Next base: position 8,317,021 of record NW_024070208.1, read on the forward strand.
GACACAGAATCTACATACTTAGGTACAAGAGAATCTAAGACACCTCAGAATAAGTCTTTGGGAACTACATGAGAAATTAGTACAATGCAGGGCACCTTTGAATATAATAAGCATATAGCTGTATTCCAAAGCTGGAAACTTTCTTGTAGAATTTAAAGAACTCAAACTCTTTCTCTAGGCAAAATATCTTATTAAGTAAAATTTAATCATTATGCACCCTGTTTTTCAAATTCAACCAAATTTTAAAAAAATTCCACAAATCACTGTGAAAATTGGCACTATTTTAACATGGATTTTAAATTAAATAATATGACTGCATCTATGTTGAAATTCCTCATGAATCCCATCAGATGTAGTGTTTTGGGACTGTGATGACTGCAGATAACTTCAAATCAGTAAACAAATAATAACGACATTATAAGATGTATGTGTGTGTCTATATTGAGTGAGGAGAAAGCAAATTTGCCAAGATATTAATATTAATATTGACAAACATATGTTTCAACAGTTTTTGAGGGAAAAGTGCAAAGATAAATATGGTTACTTCACTTTTCTGAAAGTTTATTAAATTTTTTAATTCAAAATGATCCTTTTTTATTGCAGTTGTATTAGCTTCTGGTGTACAGCTAAGTGATTCAATTATCTATATGTATCTGTTTATATATATATATATATAATTATTTTTAATAGATTAGTCAAAAGCAATTCATGCTTCTAAAGGATATAAATTTATTTTTTCAAATAGTTTTGAACAAAACTAAAATAACAAATAACAATTTCATAAAAATTTATAGTTTGGTTTTTATGTTATATTTTAGTTGATAAATCTGAAGTGTTAAAAGTGTTAATTCACTTCTTAAGCTAGACAGTATGCTTGGAACTAAAGATTTCTTTTTTATCATCCTAGTTGCAAGAAAAATCCCACTTGTCTCTTTTAAAGGTTGGAGTAAATGGATTTTTTCCAACCTAGCCATAATCTATTGACTGCAAACATGACAAACTATTATCTATCTTGTCATATAAAAATAATGACATCATGCTAAATAAAAGTGATTTGACTTGATAAAGAATAATCAGTCATACTCAATTAAACTTGAAAGACAGTTATCTCATTTGCAATGTGAAGGATAGTAACCTTACAGTAAATTAAAGCCAACATTTCCTGCTTAATCCCATTGTAAATCTAATTATATTTTAAAATCTAATACTAGTTCAATGGCAAATGAATTCAATAAACACTTGATATGATTAAGTTTTCTTCCTTAAACCACTTTATTTAAAATTCTAATTCTATTGAGATAAAAATACTAATATTAGGAAATTGCATTCTGCTATCTATTCCTTTATCATTTTAAATATGTATTAAATGTTTACAGTTTGTCAAGTCCATGCTGGTTTCTGGGGTCTGAACATGAAATAGACTTACTGATCTAAAGTTGCTCTCAGACACAAATGAAATATAGTTGTCTATATGACTTCTGTTGATTTCTAGTTTTGGTCTTTTTTCATTCATTCATTCATTCATTCATTCATTTATTTGCACAGTTCATTTTAAGGTATATTTGATAAGAGTTGAGGCCTCAGTGGCAACCCACTCCAGTGTTCTTGCCTGGAGAATCCCAGGGATGGGAAGTCTGGTGTGCTACCATCTATGGGGTTGCACAGAGTCGGACACGACTGAAGTGACTTAGCAGCAGCAGCAGCAGAGGCCTCAATAATAGTGGGAAGAGAAACAATATCTTATTAAATCCACAAAGTGAATACTAACTATTTATTAAGGAAAATTTTAGGGGATATTTTATGTAAAATAATGGGAACATAAAAATACATAATGTTATTTTTTGTAATCTGCTTACTGGTTTCCTCTAGGAGCTACTCCACATTCAAGGTTAGGAAGGGTGGTCGTGAGGAGATACCCTCGTCAAAGGTAAGGAACAAGTGCTGCATTTTGCTGGAGCAGCTGTGAAGAGATACCACATGTTCAAGGTAAGAGAAACACAAGTAAGATGGTAGGTGTTGTGAGAGGGCATCAGAGGGCAGACACACTGAAACCATAATCAAATAAAACTGGCCAATCTGATCACACAGACCACAGCCTGATCTAACTCAATGAAATTAAGCCATGCTGTGTGGGGCCACCCAAGATGGATGAGTCATGGTGGAGAGTTCTGAAAGAATGTGGTCCACTGGAGAAGGGAATGGCAAACCACTTCAGTATTCTTGACTTGAGAACCCCATCAACAGTATGAAAAGGCAAAATGATAGGATACTGAAAGAGGAACTCCCCAGGTCAGTAGGTGCCCAATATGCTACTGGATTTCAGTGGAGACATAACTCCAGCAACAATGAAGGGATGAGCCAAAGCAAAAACAATACCCAGCTGTGGATGTGACTGGTGATAGAAGGAAGGTCCGATGCTGTAAAGAGCAGTGTTGCATAGGAACCTGGATGTTAGACCCATGAATCAAGGCAAATTGGAAGTGGTCAAACAGGAGATGGCAAGAGTGAACATCAACATTCTAGGAATCAGCGAACTAAAATGGACTGGAATGGGTGAACTTAACACAGATGACCATTATATCTACTACTGCAGGCAGGAATCCCTTAGAAGAAATGGAGTAGCCATGATGGTCAACAAAAGAGTCTGAAATGCAGTACTTGGATGCAATCTCGAAAATGACAGAATGATCTCTGTACGTCTCCAAGGCAAACCATTCAATATCATGGCAATCCAAGCCTATGCCCCAATCAGTAACGCTGAAGAAGCTGATATTGAATGGCTCTATGAAGACTTACAAGACCTTTTAGAACTAACACCCAAAAAAGATGTCTTTTACATTATAGGGGACTGAAATGCAAAGGTAGAAAGTCAAGAAACACCGGGAGTATCAGGCAAATTTGGCCTTGGAGTATGGAAAGAAGCAGGGCAAAGGCTCATAGAGTTTTGCCAAAAGAACGCACTGGTCATAGCAAACACCCTCTTCCAACAACACAAGAAAAGACTCTACACATGGACATCACCAGCTGGTCAATACTGAAATAAGACTGATTATATTCTTTGCAGCCAAAGATGGAGAAGCTCTATACAGTCAGCAAATCAAGACCAGGAGATGACTGTGGCTCAGATCATGAGCTCCTTATTGCCAAATTCAGACTAAAATTGACAAAACTAGGAAAAATCACTAGACCATTCAGGTATGACCTAAATCAAATCCCTTATGATTATACAGTGGAAGTGAGAAATAGATTTAAGGGCCTAGATCTGATAGATAGAGTGCCTGATGAACTATTGAAAGAGCTTCATGACATTGTACAAGAGACAGGGGTCAAGAAAATCTCCATGGAAAAGACATGCAAAAAAGCAAAATGGCTGCCTCAGCAGGCCTTAGAGACATGTTGTGGGGAGGGGGGTGGGAGGGGGGTTCATGTTTGGGAACGCATGTACACCCGTGGTGGATTCATGTCAATGTATGGCAAAACCAATACAGAATTATAAAGCAAAATAAAAAATTAATTAATTAATTAATTAAAAAAATAAAAGATAAAATAAAATTTAAAAAAAAAGAAGAAATAGCTGTGAAAAGAAGAGAAGGGAAAAGCAAAGGAGAAAAGAAAAGATACAAGCATCTGAATGCAGAATTCCAAAGAATAGTAAGTAAAGATAAGAAAGCCTTCCTCAGCAATCAATGCGAAGAAATAGAGAAAAACAGCAGAACGGGAAAGACTAGAGATCTCTTCAAGAAAATTAGAGATACCAAGGGAATATTTCATGCAAAGATGGGCTTGATAAAGGACAGAAATGTTATGGACCTAACAGAAGCAGAAGATATTAAGAACAGGTGTAAGAATACACAGAAGAACTGTACAAAAAAGATCTTCATGACCCAGATAATCACGATGGTGTGATCACTCACCTAGAGCCAGACATCCTGGAATGTGAAGTCAAGTGGGCCATAGAAAGCATCACTACAAACAAAGCTAGTGGAGGTGATGGAATTCCAGTTGAGCTGTTTCAAATCCTGAAAGATGATGCTGTGAAAGTGCTGCACTCAGTATGCCAGCACATTTGGAAAACTCAGCAGTGGCCACAGGGCTGGAATAGGTCAGTTTTCATTCCAATCCCAAAGAAAGGAAATGCCAAAGAATGCTCAAACTACTGTACAATAGCACTCATCTCACACCCTAGCAAAGTAATGTTCAAAATTCTCCAAGCAGGGCTTCAGCAATACGTGAACTGCGAAATTCCTGATGTACAAGCTGGTTTTAGAAAAGGCAGAGGAACCAGAGGTCAAATTGCCCACATTCGCTGGATCATGAAAAAAGCAAGAGAGTTCCAGAAAAAATCTATTTCAGCTTTATTGACTATGCCAAAGCCTTTGACTGTTCTGAAATTCTGAAAGAGATGGGAATACAAGACCATCTGACCTGCCTCTTGAGAGACCTATAGGCAGGTCAGAAAGCAACAATTAGAACTGGACATGGAACAACAGACTGGTTCCAAATAGGAAAACGAGTACATCAAGTCTGTATATTGTCACCCTGCTTATTTAACTTCTATGCAGAGTACATCATGAGAAACACTGGGCTGGAAGGGGCACAAGCTGGAATGAAGATTGCTGGTAGAAATATCAATAACCTCAGATATGCAGATGACACCCCCCTTATGGCAGAAAGTGAAGAGGAACTAAAAAGCCTCTTGATGAAAGTGAAAGAGGAGAGTAAAAAAAGTTGACTTAAAGCTCAACATTCAGAAAACCAAGATCATGGCATCTGGTCCCATCATTTCATGGCAAAAAGATAGGAGAATAGTGTCAGACTTTATTTTGGGGGGCACTAAAATCACTGCAGATAGTGATTGCAGATATGAAATTTAAAAATACTTACTCCTTGGAAGGAAAGTTATGACCAACCTCAGTTCAGTTCATTCGCTCCCTCATGTCCAACTCTTTGCGACCCCATGAATTACAGCACGCCAGGCCTCCCTGTCCATCACTAACTCCCGGAGTTCATCTGATTCATGTCCATCGAGTCAATGATGCCATCCAGCCATCTAATCTTCGGTCGTCCCTTCTCCTCCTGCCCCCAATCCCTGCCAGCATCAAAGTCTTTTCCAATGAGTCAACTCTTCATATCAGGTGGCCAAATTACTCGAGTTTCAGCTTTAGCATCATTCCTTCCAAAGAAATCCCAGGGCTGATCTTCAGAATGGACTGGTTGTATCTCCTTGCAGTCCATAGGACTCTCAAGAGTCTTCTCCAACACCACAGTTCAAAAGCATCAATTCTTCTGTGCTCAGCCTTCTTCACAGTCCAACTCTCACATCCATATATGACCACTGGAAAAACCATAGCCTTGACTAGACGGACCTTAGTCGGCAAAGTAGACAGCATATAAAAATGCAGAGACATTACTTTGTCAGCAAAGTTAAGTTTAATCAAGGACTGATACTAAAGCTGAAACTCCAGTACTTTAGCCACCTCATGCGAAGAGTTGACTCATTGGAAAAGACTCTGATTCTGGCAGGGATTGGAGGCAGGAGGAGAAGTGGATGACAGAGGATGAGATGGCTGGATGGCATCTCCGACTAGATGGACATGAGTTGGAGTAAACTCAGGGAGTTGATGACGGACAGGGAGGCCTGGTGTGCTGCGATTCATTGGGTCGCAAAGAGTCGGACACGACTGAGCAACTGAACTGAACTGAACTGAAGTGAATGTAAATACATTATGTTTAATTTTTAAGCTGTTAAAAAGTTTACTAATATAATTTTTTGAAAGATATAAAGGTGCTTTCAAAAGAGTTTAAGGAATTGTTGTATTTGTTAGTCGAAATGAGATTACAAATAAATCCAGTTACCTGTATTGTTAAGACACTAATCTACAGCCCCATGGAATATCTGAGTTTCTGCACAGATTTTTTGTATTACAGTGTACTCTATTTGCTTTTAGAGTCAGTATTTTAAAAAAATAATTGTATTTTCCTTAGTTTTTTTTCTTTTTTCCCATTGAAAAAGACTTCACTTAGCATTTCAATGTAGGAAAATGTCTGAAAAAGATCAGGAAAGCTTAACTCTTAAAACTGCATACTTTTTTGTTTTTCTTTGTTTCATATGCATTTTCTTCAAAATATAATAGCATCAGAGCTGAATTTGTTTGAAATATAACTTCTGATATTGATTTTGTCTTTCCATTAAAAAATCAGATTATTTAAAATAGTTGTCAATTTTTTATTTTTTGGTGTGCATAATTGCTTCATTAAAACAATCAGCTCATTTTAATAAAGTTATACCAATGTATCTTTCTGCACAATTGACTACTATCAAATTTAAATTTTTAATTTTGCTATCGATAAAGTTATCAAGTTTTATAAAACAGGAAATTATTGGATAATGTAGACTTATGTTCTACAGCTTTCATATTTTAATCTTTTAACATTTTTTCTTTTATACCATTGATATTCACAATTTGCATTTACATCTGTTTCTGTCACTATTTATTGGAGTGTTAAATGGCTCATATTTATTGGACATATTATAAAAATTAACCCTTTTAAATAATGCACCACACAATACACTCAGGGAATTTCAAATGATGTATGAATTGACAATGTTATTGCTAATAGATATTAAGATTATTTGATGTTTCTGAGGAAGCATATGGAATTTCACCAATAATGTCTTATATTGTCCATCCTATGGCAACATATGCAAAAATGAACAGTATTTTTAAAATTTAAGAGAAACTATTTCTGGAAAAAAAGATCAGGAAGCCTCAGAAGATCTACTAGCCACATGCCATTTCTATGTGATTCTGCTGGAGCTTATTTCACAGACATCCTTTTACTTTTGCTCAACTAATCACAGTGTTCACCAGTCACGGAGAAAAGACAGCCTTGTGAGCCAAAGGCAAGCTATTGGCTGATGTAGAGGTTTGCCCAGTGGTCAGATGCCAGTTCTTAAACTAAGAAAGATGCTCTAAAGAAAAAAGTAATCCATTTTTCATAGTGAGGGTGTGTTAACGTGACACACAAACAACAAAGCTCATAGGAAGAGCATAAACCAAGATGCACAATGGAGAAACTGCAACCAGCAGAAACCCTAGCTTAGGTCTGAAGCAACAAAATAAGTAGAGGGTCAGAGAAAAGGGAATCCAAATCCAGAGCAGAATAAAGAGAAGAGAACTGTTGTGGCATATTTGGGACTTTTACTGTAGCCCGAAGTAAAATAATTGCACTCTATTTTGATTTTGCAACTGACTGAGCCAATTTCCTGTGCTTTCTCACTTTTCTGGGTATCTTTACAATAATACTTTGTCACCTGAAGAAATCTGATTGTCTCCTCATTTCTTTCAAACTTACAGCCAAAAAACGTATATTCGCCTCAAAAGCTGTTTGAGAAAAGCATTCTATACTAAACATAATACGTAGCTAGTCCACACTGACCAGTACAGAAAAAGGCATACATATTAATATTTTATGAAAAATATGATAATCCTGGGGTTTGGGGAAAAAAAACAAGTAAACAAAAAGTCACTGTGTTAGAAAAGAATACAAGATGCTAAAATGTAAATATCACAGAAGCCTAAAGAGGATTTTTTTTTAAGTTTATTTACTGTATGATATTTCCAAGGCTAGAATAAGGGAAGTTAATAGTGTTTTCTGGACATATTTTCATGGAATTCAGCACATATTAAAAAATCAGTGTAAACTGGTTTTCAAGCCAGTGAGATCCTTTTAGATTGGTAATATTTTCAATGCAGTCACACTGCAGAGCACAGAGTATCACTTATTTATAAAGATGGGTCTCTCTCTCTTATAAAATGGAACGTTATAATATATCTTGTCCAGAATACGATTTTGGACATTTGGGGCCAAAACTCATCTTTTGTGGATAGCTATTTTTAGTTATTAAAAAAATGCAAGTCATTTGAGAAATGTGGTGATACTCGAAGTGAGAGGGATAAAAAGAAAATTAAATGCTTAGCTCTAATTAGAATTTCCATCAGTGCTTCTAACCATTAGTAACCTGATGCTGACATTTGATTTCCTCTTGGATTTGACCAGCTCAGAATTACATCTTAAAGGAACAGAAGCATGTAACTATAGAGAACAGAGGGGATTGGGACATTTTGTAGAGACTATAAAAAGATGTGCTGATTGTCCAGGAATATACTGTCTCTGTAGATTTTAGAAAAGAAATCTACAAGATTATTTAAGGTTAGAAATAATGGCTAATATTCACAGATGTGAATTTTTTTTTAAAAGATGTGTTTGTGTGTGTGTATGTTTGTGCTGTATTTTTAATATCCAAATTTGAGTGAAATTACCCTGAAATTCCTTCTGGGGAACATTTTCCCTGTTTTGAGTCCATTTGCTTTGAGTGAATCTCCAACACTGGTTCTTGTATACATTGAGGATATTAACTATGTTTCCAGATCATGAAGAAGCATGTCTGGGTAATAAGTATTATTATTAATATTATATACATCATATTTCATCATATTTTTAAGCATTTTTAAGAGGACTTTATACTTTCAAGAAGTCATTCCTGTGTATGGTTAACATGAAATTTAGTTTTTCTTTGGAAATATCTGAAATATTTCTTTTTACACTTTTTGCAATGATGAATTCTCATGTGAATGCTACGGTTACATTTTGACAACCAGTTTCTTTTACATGGTCTGTCACATAGTTCTATGTAGATCCAAGAGTATCTTAATCTTTATTTTCTGGAGTTGATTTAACTGAACACATTTTAAATTCTTCTATTTATAAAAACATAGAAATCAATGCACATCTCTTGATGCTGATGTTCTAATGCTGAGAATCATTATGATCCTTATAAATGAGATAAGGGTTTATTTTTTTTATTATAAGAGGAGGTTGATGCAGGAGATAATAAAAACATTTCCCTCTATTTTCTGCCCCTATTTCTCTAAAAATTTTCTGAATAAGGAAAAAAAAATCATTCTTGACTTTGTTTACATTCCCAGGACACAGGAAAGTTACTCTCTGCTTAATGGACATTTTTGGCAAGAATGAAAGGTTTCCACACAAGGACAACTATTTTATATGAGAGCAAGAGGACTTGGATATTAGCAAAACTCTTTGGGTCTGAGGTTAGATTTATCTTTGAAGTTCCAAAAGAATCTAGAGGAAATAAATATAAAGCTATTGCAACTTCATTTTTTCAAGATGGCTTTGATATGCCATGTTTGATGTCTTTCGGGGGGGGGGGAGGCAGGGAATACTTCCTTACTTTCAGAGGTCTTGCTAAAAATGCTTTAGAATCCAAAAGTCAGGACCCACCATTAGTAGTTAATTCACAGTCCCATTTCTCTTTCTTCTCTTAGTCTCAACACCTTATTCAACAAGTGGGTGCTCAGTTCAATTTTTACTGATGATTATTTTCAAGGTACAATTGGAATTTTTTTAGATATTAGCAATCAATGTTTATTACACAATGGAATTAGACATCATAATGGTGTGGGTTAGGGTACACATTATAGAACCACTGCTAGAGCTGCTTGGTCAAGAAGAGGTTTCATTTTCCCCACAAAATATAAGCCTGTAAGTAGGTAGTCTACAACTTATGCAGTTGTTCCATTATCACAAAAGGGGTGCAGTTTCCTGCTTTCTTTTCACTTCACCTTCTTCAAGCTCTGGCTTTTACCCTCATGCTCACATTATTGCTGCTGTACCATGGACCTCACATATATGTTCCAGGCAGGAGGGAAAAAAATGAAGATCAAAAAGACTTTGACAATTAAGAATTTTAATTTTTTAGAACAATAATTTTTCTGTAATCTCCATCTAACAAAATGTTATAAATTTTATAGTCCAGTGCAGAGAGTCAGGCTACTGACCACTAATTATACAGAAACCCAATAAATTGAATCTTTAGCAAGGCACATTGCCTTGTGTGTGTGTGTGTGTGTGTGTGTGTGTGTGTAGTAATAAGATTTTTTTTTTTTAATGCAACTGAGCAACATGAGTTTACCTAGAGAAGAGGAAGCCAGCCAGCTTGGCATAGCAGCCTCTCTAATGGCACAGAAGCAAGAGTACAATACACATTAAGGCTTTGTAGAGAATATTGGAAGGTGAGTGATGGCAAGGATTGTTATTTTATCAGTATAGTCTATATATGCAGTTCATTAAATTGTTACTGTATAACATGCTCACCCAAAGCAACTTTGATCCAGATAGAATTATAACTACAAAATTAAGTTAGTGTGTGTTAATCGCTCAGTCGTGTCTGACTCTTTGCCACTCCATGGACCATAGCATGCCAGGCTCCTCTGTCCATGAAATTCTCCAGGCAAGAATACCAGGGTAGGTTGCCATTGCTTTCTCCAGGAGATCTTTCAGACTCAGGGATCAAACCTGGGTCTCCTGCATTTCAGACAGATTCTATATTGTCTGAGCCACTATGGCATACATAGAGGTTTTTTTTTTTTAATTTTTTTACTTTAATGAATAATCAACACTTTATTTTTAAGAACTGAAATGATGCAGTGAAGTCTCAAAGTATTTATGTAATCAAGACAGAAACAAATAGTTGCATATAATAGGTTGGATTTTTTTTTTTTCCATGAACCTTACCTGATGCAAATTCTGGATGAATGTCAGGAAACACCATAAAACATTCAATCCATGTTTAATCATCTTTAATATACAAGCAAACGCCATTTTCAATAGCATCATGAAATTGTCTGATTTAATGACTCAAATGGTCTTGAATTTGATAACCTTATCCTCACTAATCAAATGGTCTATTTATTTTTTACTTGAGTATATAGCTTATTTTTATTGAAATAATTATAATCTCCATCCATTGGAATTCTTGTTCTGCATATGAAATATAATACCTATCTATTCATCAAACTATTTTTGACACTGTTAATGAAAATTCTAAGCAGTTAAGCAACTTTTTAGTAGTATACAGAACAGAATAGAAAGTTAAATATTTGACCATCTCTTACCTGAAATACCAAAGAAACACTTGTGTTAAACCAATGGTGGCAAAAGGAAAAGATAGTAGCTAAGAGGAAACATATGTATTCTATTTCAGTGATGTGTTGGGATTACTGACTGAAAATCCTTAATTGATCATCTAAGTGGATTGTGGTCACATCTTTGAGTTAAAGATTTAGGGAGTAAATTAGGTTTCTTCTACTAGATATGCCTAAGTTTTTTTTTTGTTTTTTTTTTTTCTCCCTTTTTTCCCATCCTTCGGAATTCTATCTTGTGTCAGTCAGTTCAGTTCGGTTCAGTTGCTCAGTCGTGTCCGACTCTTTGCGACCCCATGAATCGCAGCACACCAGGCCTCCCTGTCCATCACCAACTCCCAGAGTTTACTCAAACTCATGTCCATCGAGTCGATGATGTCATCCAGCCATCTCATCCTCTGTCGTCCCCTTCTTCTCCTGCCCTCAATCCCTCCCAGTATCACAGTCTTTTCCAATGAGTCATCTTTTCACATGGAGGTGGCCAAGGTACTGGAGTTTCAGCTTTAGCATCATTCCTTCCAAAGAACACCTAGGACTGATCTCTTTCAGAATGGACTGGTTGGATCTCCTTTCAGTCCAAGGACTCTCAAGAGTCTTCTAGATTGTGATAAATATTATTAGTCAATTTATAAATTTTAAGAGTGGAACATAGCCTGCCATGTCTGATCTATGTCATTTCCTGTTATGTGCTCAGTGAATGACTGAATATGTTTGGAGACTTATCAGTAACTTAGGAAAAAAAAAATTGTTGGCAAAATAAAATGCAGGTTTTTAATAATGCTGCATCCTGGAGTTTCAATACTTGACAACAGCAGAAGAGAACATACAATTTATAAATTTACATAAAATAAATCAGTTCAAAAAGTCAAATATCTGTGTGACAAACACTGATCCAGAAAAGCTGATAACATATATTGTCACTCAATAAATAATGCCCTTTTTGAAAATATAGTAAATTTTATGGTCTAAGCTAATGCAAGTCTCATGATCTCAGGAAGCTGTAGGCCTCATACCTACAAGGTACTTCAGAATTTCAGAATGCATGAAGAAATTCCATTATATATGAATAAAATTGATACATTTTATCATAAAATATGATTTATTGTTGATTACATAACCTTTTCTAGAAGAATGGATGGCATTGCCCATACTGTGGAAGAGGACAGCAGCTACTTGAAATCAAATTTAGATATGCTGTCATTATATTTATTTGCCTTGTGATCATGCAAAACAACAACAACAAAAACTTATCAGGCTATTCAGCTGCACTATTATTTCAATTATCAACTGATGTTTTTCTTGACTCATCAGTAAGGATTTTAGAGAGTAAGAATTTAGTCAGCTTTAATCAAAAGAAATAATTTGTATATATTAAATATACATTAAATGCTTATTATCAACAATTTAGTCTGAAATTCCTATTTGTGGAGAAGAAAACTCTGGGGAAAAAAAAAGTTTAATTTTGATCATCTAACTCTCTTCTCCCCCAAATACACTTACAAAATATCAATTGGTCTTCAAGAATGTTTATTTAGTCATTTAGGAGCCTTCCCTCATGGCTAAGACTGTAAAGAATCTTTCTACAATGTAGGAGACCCGGGTTCAATCCCTGAGTTGGAAAGATCCTTTTGAGAGGGGAATGATAACCAGTATTCTTGCCTGGAGAATTCTGTAGACAGAGGGGCCTGGCGAGCTATGGATCATGGGGTCACGAAGAGTTGGACACAACTGAATGACTAACACATACACACATTTAGTCACTTACCAGGACATCATTATTTACTAGGACAATGCTTCATTCAAATATGTTTGCATTTTGGTCTATGCAATAATCTTTTTGGCTGCAATATTTCATTTTACTTTGCTATAGTAGTACAATTCTTAGAAGTTTAGTCACTTAGTGGTGGTTAAGTCACTAAGTCATGTCCAACTCTTTGCAACCCCATGGACTGTACAGGCTCCTCTGTCCATGGGATTCTCCAGGCAAGAATACTGGAGTGGGTTACCATTTCCTTCTTCATTAGTCACTTAGAAAAACAGTATAATAACGTTTCAGTATCTCAAAAGGTGTAGTATCCAGAACATGGACTCTGTGTTACTGTTGGCCATTCCTAGTTATTTCAAGTAGCCTGTTTGTCTTCAACTGTTATGTTCCTTTGGCTATCACATTTACCTCTCTCTTTCTTGTCCATTATTAAATAATCTTTGTCTCATATCCCACAATCTAAATGAGAATATACTAACTGTTGTGAGAAATGGAAAGTTCTGAGATTCTTATAATTTGTATATTTAAAGTATTTTTGCATAAATTGTCTCATTTTACTAAAAATAATCTAATGAATGCAGAGAATATTAATCACTTTTTCATTGTAAATTATCCAGCCACATCATTAGGCATGAATAGAGCTGGGGCAAAAAATAAAACAACAAACCAACAATACTCCTTAACTCCCCCCACTCCCAAGAAAAAAATAAATAAAACTCCTGGTCTTTTACTTTTATTTTACCTATGTACCAAATGAAAATGAAAGCAAGAACAAAAACAAATGACAATATAGCTTACAATATAGTTGGGAAGTTAATGTCCACATGGGAAATTAGCTTAAGTTTAACATTTTTTAAATATTTCCAAATATGTTCAAGCATTTCCTTTGGTGACACTAATCTGAGCATATACAAAAAGTGTAACTAAACAAAAATGACTTATTGGGATTGGCCCACAATGCCATCTATCCCACATTCACACATGCCACTTAGCATGCCATCATTTTGAAGTTGCCTGAGTTGCTCTAAATTTTATGTTTGCACTTTCCACTGTACAGATTAAAGAATGTATCCATGGCACTCTCCTTCTGATTTCCTGCCTATAGATTTCACGTGACAAGGTAGAGACTTTTACTCTTAGCACCAGTGCTGTTGTTGCTATCAATGCTGACTTTCTACAAAAGAGAAGCATTTTCATTGGCAAGGATAATTCATGCTGCTGGCTTGTTTTTGCTTCCTCATGGCCTCTTGGCTAGTTATTTCTCTTCTTTCCTTCCACACTTTATTGTAAATTGCTCACATGGAGTTAAACTGCACAGGAAGCTTTGATGATTCTTCCACTGCCAAGAGTTTCTCCACATGCTCTTGGCTTCCCCAGCCAAAACCCAAATGTCCTTTTCATCCTTTGCCCTCTGCTGTTGATTTGCCTATTTAGTTTCTTCATTAGGAACAAATGTCCTTATTCTCCTGATCCCTACTAACCATCTACCCTTAAATTAAGTCAGTGTCCTTGATCAAAATGTTGTACATATCTTTCTTGCTTGTAATTTAGTTGCCACACCCACAAATCAAGAATATGCTACTATCAAGATCAACACAGCAAAAGTAATAATACAAGAATGATGAAAATAAAACCTTATGTAAACAATAAGCACTGTGAGATCAAAAGTAAAAGATTATCAATATGATCTGCACTGGAAAGCAGAAGTTCATGAATAAGGTGAAAATTACCTTTACCACTGAGGAAAATCATATGAAGAAGTCAAAGTGAAGGTGTGAAGTCACTCAGTCATGTCTGACTCTTTGTGACCCCAAAAACTGTAGCCTGCCAGGCTCCTCCATTGATGAGATTTTCCAGGCAAGAAAACTTGAGTGGGTTGCCATTTTCTTTTTCGGGGAATCTTCCTGACCCAGGGACCAAACCCAGATCTCTTATATTGTAGGCATACTCTTTAACATCTGAGCCACCAGGGAATCCCATGAAGAGGTGAGGAAGCAATAAAAACAGTATTCTTGGAGAGAAGAGTGCAAGTGATTTGACTGCTTGATTATTTTGATTTAACCTGTGTTTTTAAATAATTATATTCAGATACATTTTGCATGGTAAAGAGACCAGTCTGAATGAATCAGAGTCTGCATGACAGATAATTGAATGGTTAGGTTGGAAATTTAGAATAGTGACAGTTTATAAAGTAATTACATGCTTATGTGAGAATTTGCTGACTATAATATGTCATATATTGGAGAAATGAGAAGAAAAAAACATGCCCTTGAATATTTTTAGTCTAATGATAATAATAAAGAGTAAACTGTAATAGGCGAAAGAGAGTGTTAGGGAGTGGCATGAGGATTAGTACATGAGGATGAGAAGAAATTCACCAGGTAGAGAGAAAGAATATGGAAGGACATTCAGTTAAAGAGATCTGTGTTGGTAATAAAAATAGCAGTAGGCAAATTGAGTGTGGAAGAATTAGTGAAAACCTGAAGAAAACTAATGTAGAGAACCAGAATGAGAACTGGTGAAAAGGAATTTTCTCTTTCATAATTTTTATTAAAATTCCACATGTTATTCAATTATTCCAGAAGATTTTAAACATTTTGTAATGTTCTCCCACTTTAATTAGGAAACAGTGGTCTTTATTCTTGCATGGGTTCTTATTTGAACACATAATATACTAAGAAAATTCAAGCTATGCAACTCAAGCCCAAAAGCATGTACCTGTTTATACAACTTTCAAGCTATAGAACATTCTGGAAATATAAACAGTACAAAGTCATCATTTCACTGCAAGATCTTTGTAAACACTTGAGATGTAAATGTTCCAGCTATTTTCTGCTCTTTCCATATTTTCACAGAAAGATAAGAATTGGGAAAAGGAACAGGTTGAAAGTGGTATTCTTTCAAGATAATCCTGTTTTCTAGTCTCTGCTCCAACTAGCATTCAAATAAAATAAATCTGATTACAGAGAGTAATTGGAAGGACAATCTAAGTCTTTATCTATCCACAACCTCCAGAGCATACAAAGACATACTCTCCTTCCCCTGGCCTTCTGTGACTTTACTCTTTCCTATGTAAAGCCACTGTCATCTCTGACTCTGTTTGCTTTGCCTTCATCCACTCATGAACCACTATTCATGCAAATGTTTTGTTTTGTTTCTTTTATTGGGAGACTGATGGAAAATTATACTTATAATTTAATCTATTTTCATTTTCATTTAAAAGCAAAGAAACTTTGTGTGTTGGAGAGAAACTATTAAAATTCTCCAAAACATGTAATAGCATATGGTAATTGAGTTTTAAAAATACAGCCGCTCATCCTTTACCTTGCAAATGCAGACACTTGTGTATATATTTCTGAGTGTGAAATATTTTCATCTGCATAATGCAGATAGTCACTTCCACATCATACATCAGCCTCTACATAACCTCATTAAGGTTTAAATAAAAAATATGTAAAAATATAAATATAAATACATATATATGTGTGTGTGTAATTGTATGTGTACATACAGTAATTATATGAATATTACCTTATATTTGTAGATAGTCTACTCTATGTTTGGCTGAATTGGGAAAAATTTATTGAGTGAAAAGAAAAGGAGCAAGGATTAGGCATGGAAAGTCTAAGGACCATTCTTTGAGGCTGACATTTGTAAGGGAGAGGCAGAAGGAAGCTGGTTTCGGTAGGAAAGTTCTCAAATTATATTAAGAGTTCAACTCTGAGAATGTCCCTAAGTAGAAAGGGGTGCTTCTATGAAGAGATTTCTACTTTAGAAAGAGATAGTCAGACCACAGTAAATCATCATTCTCAGGGCTGACACTGCCTTTAAAGACCTCAGTTAACAGACTGTAGTGGATCCTGAGGGCACTTCAGCTAGAGCGTCTCAGCTAACCACATACCTTGCAGAATGTTCTCTTTTGAAATGCAATACTTTTTCCCTGGGTGCTAATTACATAGAGAATGAAATCAAGAATTATAAATAGAATTTATGTTATTATTACTCAATAGTCTCTCCTGAACTGACAGACAATATTTAAAACTTCCAGTTTCATGGAATACTTTGAAAACATGGCAGACTTTTAAACTCTTCCTTAATGTCCATTTTTGCTCAGCATTTAAGGAGAGGTTGTCAGAACTGTGTGAACACACATCTGCTTAGTTTGCCCCTTCACCTGCCTAATATCCTTCAACTATGGATCCTGTGATCAAGTTACACTTCAGTAGAGATCCATTCTAAATTCTGTTTTAATGAAACATTACACATATTTCAGTATAATAAAAATGGTATATTCAGAGAGGATATGTGTCCTACATGTGCTGAAATTTTATTTTTAGTTGCACACCCACAGAGTATTAATGTGTATAAAATTATGCTTCCTTATATATGCCATTGAATTCTAATTCCTCATAGTCTATCACATTCAGTGGGTAAGCAGTTAAATGTCAGCTACAAAAGTGTATAAAGCAACTGGCGAGACAGTAGGCCTAAAGGGGCAGTAAAACGCTTAGCCTTGTAAAGAAGAAAGGAGGGTGGAGAGAATTGCTGATTCATAAAGGAAAAACTTCCTGAAGAGTTGATGCTCAGGTTAAGCTTACCTCCTAGGCAGCACTAATTTGGCTGACAGATATCAAACCGTAGATAACTTAAACTGACACTGACCTTACTGGCATTACCTGCAAAATCATATCATATAAATTTTTCTCAAATAATTATTCCAACGCACTATACACAGAAAAGCTGTCTATCAACAAAGCCAGGGATATTTGATTTCCCTTCAGTTAAAATTCACCAATCTTTTGCTTTAGAGAAGAAAAAATATCAGCTATTCTCTCCAAGTTTTATAACTTT
Source organism: Oryx dammah (assembly GCF_014754425.2). NCBI lineage: Eukaryota > Metazoa > Chordata > Mammalia > Artiodactyla > Bovidae > Oryx > Oryx dammah. The sequence goes on from NW_024070208.1 coordinate 8,334,643, forward strand.
TACTTTGTAGGGAAGAATTAAAGGCTCAATGGAAAACCATACCTTGATTATATGGGAGCTATCTTTACAATTCTATAAGTTGTAGATAAAGAGCTAAAGAAAGAAGAGAGGTGAAAAACAAAGGAGAAAAGGGAAGGTATATTCAACTAAATGCAGATTTCCTAGGAAGAGCACTCAGGGACAAGAAGACCTTCTTCAATGAAGAATGTATAAAACTAGAAGAAAACAACAGAAGTGGAAAGACTAGAGATCACTTCAGGAAAATTGGAAATATCAAGGGAACATTTAGCCCAAAGATAGGCAAAATAAAGAATATAAACTGTAGAAACCTAGTAAATGCTGCAGGGATCAAAAAGAGATGGAAAGAATACATGGAAGAACTGTATTAAAAAGATCCAGATGAACTCGATGACTACAATGATGTAATCAGCTACCCAGAGCCAGCCATTCTGGAGGGCAAAGTCAAGTGTGCCTTAGGAAGCACTGCTGTTAATGAAGCTAGTGGATGTGACAGAATTCCAGTAGAACCATTCAAAACCCTAAAGGATGATGCCATCAAGGTGATGCATCCAATATATCAGCAAATCTGGAAAGCCAAGCAATGGCCACAGGTCTGGAAAAAGGCAATTGTCATCCCAATTCCTAAGAAGGGTAGTACCAAGGATGTGCTAATCACCAAATGATTGCACTCATCCCCCATGCTAGTAAGGTCATGCCTTAAAATCTTGTATGCTAGTCATCAGCATTATGTGAACCAAGAACTTTCAGGTTGTTCAAACTGGATTTATAAAAGGAAGAGGAATCAGAGTTCAAATTGCTAACATTTGCTGGATTATAGAGAAAGCTAGGATTCCAGAAAAAAAAACATCTTTCTCTGTTTCATTGACTATGCCAAAGCCTTTGACTGTGTGGATCATAATAAACTGTGGAAAGTGTTTAAAGAGATGGGAATATTAGATCAACTTACCTGTCTTCAGAGAAATCTATATGTAAGTCAAGAAGCCACAGTTAGAACCCTGTATGGAACAGCTGATTGGTTCAGGATTGAGAAATGAGCATGACAGGGCTGTCTGCTGTCACCATATTGGTTTAATCTATACACCAACCACATCATAAGAAATGCCAGGTTGGATGAATTATAAGCTGTAATCAAGATAGGTGGGAGATACATCAACAACCTCAGTTATACAGATGATACCACTTTAATGGCAGAAAGCAAAGAGGAAATAAAGAGCCTCTTGATGAGCTTGAAGGAAGAGAGTGAAAAAATGGCTTAAAACTAAATAAAACAAAACAAAACAAAAACCTAAAATCATGGCCTCTGGCCCCATAACTTCACAGCTAATAGAGGGGGAAAATGTGGAAATAGTGACAGATTCCACATGTTCAAGCTGCTTCAACAACTTCCAGATGTTAAAGCTAATTTTTATTTTTTTATTTTTAAAGTTTTAGCAAATTGTTTATTTTGTTGTTTTTATTTTTTATTTATTTTTTTCAGGCTTTATTTATTTATTTTTACTTACAATTCTGTATTGGTTTTGCCATACATTGACATGAATCAAATGCAGAGGAACCAGCAGAGGAATCAGAGATCAAATTGTTAACATCCGCTGGGTCATTTAAAAAGCAAGAGAGTTCCAGAAAATGAATCACCAGTCCAGGTTCAATGCAGGATACAGGATGCTTGGGGCTGGTGCACTGGGCTGACCCAGAGAGATGGTAAGGGGAAGGAGGTGGGATGGGGGTTCAGAATGGGGAACACGTGTACACCCGTGGTGGATTCATGTTGATGTATGGCAAAACCAATACAATATTGTAAAGTAATTAACCTCCAATTAAAATAAATAAATTTATATTAAAAAAAGAAAATCATCTATTTCTGCTTTATTAATTACATCCAAGCCTTTGACAGAGTGTATCACAGCAAACTGTGGGAAAGAGATGGGACTACCAGACCACCTGACCTGTCTCTTGAGAAATCTGTATGCAGGTCAAGAAGCAAAAGTTAGAACTGGACATGGAACAACAGACTGGTTCCAAATAGGGAAAGGAGTATGTCAAGGCTGTATATTGTCACCATGCTTATTTAACTTCTACACAGAGTACATCATGAGAAATGCTGGGCTGGATGAAGCACAAGCTGGAATCAAGATTGCCGGGAGAAATATCAATAACCTCAAATATGCAGATTACCTCATCCTTATGTCAGAAAGTGAAGAAGAACTAAAGAACCTCTTGATGAAAGTGAAAGGGGAGAGTGAAAAAGTTGGCTTAAACCTCAACCTTCAGAAAACTAAGATCATGGTGTCTGGTCCCATCACTTCATGGCAAATAGATGGGAAACAGTGGAAACAGAGACAGACTATTTTGGGGGGCTCCAAAATCACTGCAGATGGTGACTGCAGCCATGAAATTAAAAGATACTTGCTCCTTGGAAGAAAAGCTATCACCAACTTAGACAGCATATTAAAAACCAGAGATGTAACTTTGCCAACAAAGGTCTGTCTAGTCTAGACTATAGTTTTCCCAGTAGTCATGTACAGATGTGAGAGTTGGACCATAAAGAAATCTGAGCACCAAAGAATTGATGCTTTCTAACTGTGGTGTTGGAGAATATTATTGAGAGTCCCTTGGACTGTAAGGAGATCCAACCAGTCCATCCTAAAAGAAATCAGCCCTGAATATTCATTGGAAGGACTGATGTTGAAGCTGAAACTCCAATAATTTGGCCTCCTGATGTGAAGAATGAGTCAGTCATTTGAAAAGACCCTGATACTGGGAAAGATTGAAGGCAGGAGGAGAAGGGGACAACAGAGGATGAGATGGTTGGATGGCATCAATGGACATGATGTTTGAGTAAACTCCGGGAGTTGGTCATGGACAGGGAGGCCTGACATGCTATGGTCCATTGGGTTGCAAAGAGTCGGGCATGACTGAGTGACTGAATTGCACTGAACTGGAGTGAAAGATTTCCTCTACTTGGGCTCTAAAATCACTGTGGATGGTGACTGCAGCCTTGAAATCAGAAGACATTTGATTCTTGGTCAGCAAGCTATCAGAAACTGAGACAGTGTGCTGAAAAGCAGAGAAGTTATTCTGCCAACAAAAGTCCATATAGTCAAGGTTGTGGTGGCACCAGTAGCCACATGCAGTTGTGAGAGTTGGATGGTAAAGAAAGTAGAGCACCAAAGAATTAACACCTTTGAACTATGACTATGGTGCTGGAGAAGACTCCAGAGTCCCCTGGAGAGCAAGGAGATCAAACCAGTTAATCTTAAGGAAAATAAACCCTGAATACTTGTTGGAAGGACTGATGTTGAAGTTGAAACTCCAGTATTTTGGTCATCTGATTCAAAGAGCTAACTCATTGAAAAAGGCCCTGATGTTGGAAAAGATTGAGGACAGGAGACGAGGGTCATCAGAGGATGAGATAGCTGGATGACATCACCAATGCAATGGACTTGAACTTGGGCAAACTTTGGGAGATGTTGAGGGACAGAGAGGCCTGGTGTGCTGCCATCCATAGGGTCATGAAGAGTCAGATATGACTGGACGATGGAACAACAAGAAGTCGTATACTAATAAAGATGCAAAAAACATTCTATACAGAAATGAAAATGAATTATGTCTTATGGAAGAATAATCATCCTTATCTATAGAAAAGCATGATATATACAGCTTTTGTACATATACTCTTATATCCATGGTCTATAAATACGTCTATTTTTTGACTTTGTTTTTAAAATAGTTATAAAATCTGCCTGGTTTACTCATTGATAAAAGAGTTAAAATAATTAATGTGTTTTTAAATAGCTGCATGAAAGTGCTAATTAAAAAAAATTTTTGAACAGTATATTTTTAATGTCATAAAAAGATAAATATTGTCATAGAATGATATGCATTTAGTTCACTTCAACTGTGGAAAGTTCTTAAAGAGATGGGATATACCAGACCACCTTACCTGTTACCTGAGAAGCCTGCATGCAGGTCAAGAAGCAGCAGCTAGAAACTTACATGGAACAAATGGGAAAGGAGTGGTTCAAAATTGGGGAAGAAGTATGACAAAGTTGTATATTGTCACCTGCTTATTTAACTTAAATTCAGAGTACATTATGCAAAATGCCAGGCTGGATGAATCACAAGCTGAAATCAAATTTGCTGGGAGAAATATCAACAACTTCAGATATGAAGAATGTAAAGCAGAACTAAAGCACCTCCTGATGAAAGAGGAGAGTGAAAAAGCTCATCTGAAACTGAACATTCAAAACACTAAGATCATAGAAATTGGTCCTATTACCTCGTGGTAAATAAAAGGGGAAAAAGTGGAAGCAGTGACTGATTTCATTTTCTTAGGATCCAAAATCACTGCAGACAGTGACTGCAGCTGTAAAATTAAAAGATGATTACTCCTTGAAAGAAAAGCTATGACAAACCTAGATAGCATATTAAAAAAATAAAGACATCACCAAGGTCCATACAGTCAAAGCAATGGTTTTTCCAGTAGTCATGTATGGATGCTAAAGTTGGACCATAAAGAAGGCTGGACCATAAAGAAGACTGAACACCAAAGAACTGATGTTTTCAAATTGTGATGAAGAAGACTCTCGAGAGTCCTTTGGGCTGTAAGGAGTGTGACCAATCCTAAAGAAAATCAACTCTGAATATTCATTGGAAGGACTGATGCTGAAGCTGAAGCTCCAATACTTTGGCCACCTGATGTGAAGAGGTGACTCTGGAAAAGATCATGATGCTGGGAAAAATTGAGAGCAGGAGGAGGAGCGACAGAGGATGAGATGGTTAGATTTCATCATCAACTCAGTGGACATGAATTTGAGCAAACTCAGGGAGACACTGAAGGATAGGAAAGTCTGGCCTGCTGCAGTCCATGAAGTTCCAAAGAGTCAAACACGTCTGAGCAACTGAACAGCAGCAAGAAGAATTGTTTCATTTACTCGCCTAAGCATTTTAAATTGAACACTAATATGTTCCAGACAGTGTTAGAATACCAGACATTCACAGTAATTTTATCATGTGACAATATGCCTTATAAGATGCAGCTATGATTTTCAGGTGGGAACTGTCTTATGAATGGATAAATCAAAATGTGATGAAGTATGTGTTAAGGAAAAGTAGGAGACAGCATGCTTTCAAAGGAAAGCCAGCAAAAGGAACCTCCAGATCGCTTTTAGGCCTTTGGGGATGTTATAAAACATAAGGTGAGATTTTAAAATGAGCTTTTTTAAAAAAAAAAAACTATTTTTAATAGTACTTCATTGGAGAGATGAGAATACATGGCGAACAAGGAAAACAACTTTGAGTTTTACATTTGTGTTTTTGTCAAGAGCCTTATCAAGAACTTTAACAAGTCCAATCAAATGCCATACAAATACAGCAATAGTTGTAAGAGATGAATCTGGGATTATTTTCCTCACTTGACTAGATTCTAAAGTACCAGAGATGTTAAGTGAACTGCAAATGGTCAGACAGCTAGATGTTATAACTGTGAGAACTAAAGTTTAACTATTTCTATTCTTTCTTCCTCAGTACACTCATGACATTCTATTCTTTCTTCCTCAAGACACTCCTAAGACTTCCTTAAGACACTTCAGCCACTACTGGAAAACTCCTAGTGCAAAAACACAAGTACAATTAATTTTTTGAGGAAACTCCATATTACTTTCCATAATGACTATACCAATTTATATCCCCACTTACACTGTACAAGGGTTGCCTTTTCTCCACATCTGAACCAATATTCATCAACTTTTTTGTGATAATTTCCATTCTAATAGGTATGAGGCAATATCTCATTGTGGTTTTGATTTGCATTTTCCTGGGAATTAATGATTTTGAAAACTTTATTATATACCTGTTGGACATTCGTGTGTCTTCTTACGAAAAATGTTGATTCAGGTCCTTCATCAATTTTCAATTAGATCATCATTTTGTGGATTTGTTTGTTTTTCCTATTTTGTTAATTTCTTTATATATTTTGGATATTTACCAACCTATTATCAGACATATGACTGCAAATACTTTCCACCATTCTATAAGTTGTCTATTCATTCTGTTAATTTTTTTCTTTTGCAGTGCACAAGCTTTTAGTGTGAAGCAACTCAATCTGTGTGTATTTTCTCTTGTTGCCTGTGTTTTGGGGGTCACATAAGAAAAAAACATTGCCCAGACCAATGTCAATATTTTTATTATGTTTTCTTTTAGTAGTTTTAGGTCATATGTTTAAGTTTTTAATCTGTTTTGAGTAGATCTTTGCATAGGGTGTGAGATAAGGGTCCAATTTCATTCTTCTACATATGGATATCCAGTCTTCTGATACTATTTATTGAAGAGACTTTCCCAAACCCATTGTTTACTCCTAACATCCTTGTAGTAATCACTTGACTGTAAACATGTCAATGTGTTATGGCCCTCTATCCGATTCCATTAGTATGTGTGTCTATTATTATGCTACCACTGTACAGTTTTGGTTACAGTTTTGTGGTATATTTTAAAACCACTACAATATTGTAAAGTAATTAACCTCCAATTAAAATAAATAAATTAATAAAAATAAAAATAAGTAAATAAAACTAGGAAGTGCAATGTCTCATTCTATGTGTCTTTTGCAAAAAAATGCTTTGACTATTTGACATTTTTATAGTTTTTATGAAATTTTATGATTTACTTCCTATTTCTGTGGAAAAAATTCATTAGTATTTTGATAGAAATTGCATTGAATCTGTTGTTGTTCACTTGCTCAGTAATGTCTGACTCTGTGACCCCATGAACTGCAGCAAGCCACACTTTTCTGTCCTTCACTATCTCCTGGAGTTCCAAATTCATGTCCATTGATTAGATGATGCCATCCAAACATCTCATCTTCTGTTGCCCCCTTCTTCTCCTGCCTTCGATCTTTCTCAACCTCAGGGTCTTTTCCAATGAGTCAGTTTTTCACATCAGGTGGCCAAAGTATTCGAGTTTCAGCTTCAGCACCAGTCCTTCCAAAGAATTTTCAGAGTTGACTTCTTTAGGATTGACTGGATTAATCTCCTTGCTGACCAAGGGACTCTCAAGTGTCTTATCCAGCACTACAGTTCAAAAGCATCAGTTCTTTGGTGATCAGCCTTCTTTATGATCCAATTCTCACCTCCATACGTGACTACTGGACAAACCATAGTTTTGACTATATGGAACTTTGTCACCAAAGTGATGTCTCTGCATTTTAATACACTGTCCAGATTTGCTATAGCTTTTCTTCCAAGGAGAAATTGTATTTTAATTTCATGGCTGCAGTCTCTGTCCTCAGTGATTTTGAGTCCAAGAAAATAAAGTCTGTCACTGTTTCCATTGTTTCCCCATCTATTTGCCATGAAGTGATGGAACTGAATACCATGATCTTAGTTTTTGAATGCTGGGTTTAAACTAGCTTTTTAAATGTTGGTTACTCCTGAAAATAAAAATAAAAATAAACTAGCTTTTTCACTCTTCTCTTTCACCTTCATCAAGAGGCTTTTAGTTCCTTTTCTTTCTGTCATTAGGGTGATTTCATTTGCATATTTGAGGTTATTGATATTTCTCCTGGCAATCTTGATTCTAGCTTGTGCTTCAGGCACCCCAGAATTTTGGATGATGTACTCTGGATAGAATTAAAATAAGTATAGTGACAATATACAGCCTTGATGTACTCCTAAAGTATTCATGATCTGAGCCACAGTCAGCTCTCATTTTTATTTTTGCTGACTCTGTGAAGCTTCTCCACCTTTGGCTGCAAAGAATATAACCTATGTGATTCAGGTGTTGGCCATCTGGTGAAGTCCACGTGTAGAGTCATCTCTTGTGTTGTTGGAAGTGGGTGCTTGCTATGACCATTTTGTTCTCTTGGCAAATATCTGTTAGCCCTTGTTCTGCTTCCTTCTGTACTCCAAGGCCAAACCTGCTCCAGGTGTCTATTGACTTCATACTTTTTCATTACTGTCCCCTCTGATGAAAACGACATCTTTACGTGGTGCTAGTTCTAGAATGTCTGGCAGGTCTTCATAGAACTGTTCAACTTCTGCTTTTTTGGCATTAGTGCTTGGGCATTGACTTGCATTATTGTGATGTTGAATGATTAGACTTGGAAACTAACCGAAGTCATTCTGCTATTTCTGAGACTGCACCCAAGTACTACATTTTGGACTCTTTTGTTGACTCTGAAGGCTACTCTGTTTCTTCTAAGGGATTCTTGCCCACAGGAGTAGATATAATGGTCAACTGAATTAAATTTGCCCATCCCATTCCATTTAATTCCCTGATTCCTAAAATCTCAATGTTCACTCTTGCCATCTCTATTTGATCACTTCCAATTTACCTTGATTTGTGGATGTAATGTTCCAAATTCCTATGCAATATTGTTCTTTACAGCATCAAATTCTACTCTCACCACCAGTCACATCCACAAGTGGGTGTTGTTTTCACTTTGGCTCAGCCTTTTTATTCTTACTGGAGCTATTTCTCCACTGTTTTCCAGTAGTTACTGGACACCTACCAACCTGAGGGATTCATCTTTCAGTGTTTTATCTATTTGCCTTTTCATACTGTTCATGGAGTTCTCAAGGCAAGAATGCTGATATGATTTGCTGTCCCCATCTTCAATGGACCACATTTTGTCAGAACTCTCCATCATGACTCCTCTGATGGGCAGCCCTGCACGGCATTTCTCATAGTTTCATTAAGTTACACAAAGCTGTGATCCCTATGATCATTTTGGTTAGTTTTCTGTGATCGTGGTTTTCATTCTGTCTACCCTCAATGGATGAGTATAAGAGGCTTGTGCCTGCTTTCTGATGGGAAGGATTGGCTCTGGGGAAAACTAGGTCTTGCTCTGGTCGGCGAGGCCATGATCAGTAAAATCTTAATAGAGTTTTCTGCTGATGGAAAGGAGGGGCTGTGTTCCCTCCCTGTAGTTTGGAGGCCTAACTATGGTAGGAGTAATGGTGATCTTCTCCAAAAGGACTTACAACAGAATGCTGCTTCTCCTAGGACTACTGCTGCCAGAGCCTCTGACTCCACAGCAGGCCACTGTTGACCCATTCCTCTGCTGAAGACTCTGAAACACTCACAGGCAAATCTGGCTTGTGGAGTCACTGTTACTTTTTCCTGGGTCCTGGTGTGCACAAGGTTTTGTTTGTGTCCTCCAAGAGTCTGTTTCATCAGTCTTGTGGAAGTTCTGTAATCAAATTCCCCTGATCTTCAAACTCAGATTCCCAGGAAATTATCTGTCCCCAGATTGGGAAGTCTGTCATGGGACCTAAAACTTTCACAACAGTGGGAGAACCTCTTTGGTATAGTTGTTCTCCAGTAACCGTGACCTTCTCCAAGAGGACTTAAGCCACATACCACACCTCCCAGGACTGCTGCTGCTAACGTCCCTGTCCCTGAGGCAGGTAACTGCTAGACCATGCCTTGGCAGGAGACCCTCACTCACAGGCAAGTCTGGCTCCATATTTTATGGGGGTCACTGCTTCTTTCCATGGTCAATGTAATTATTCTAATCCATGAATACAGATGTCTTTCCCTTTATTTATGTCTTTTAAAATTTCTTTCACAATTTTTTAAAAATAGTTTCTAGTATTCAGATCTGTCACTGGCTTGGTTAAATATATTTTGTTGAAAATTTGTGCATCTGTATTCATCAGGGATAATGGTCTCTGAAATCCAGTGGTGTCCTTGTCTGGCCTTTAATATCAGAGTATACTTCTGGTCTCATAAAATGAGTTTAGAATTGTGCCTTCCTCTTTTCTTTTTTGGAAGAATATAAGGATTGGTGATAATGTCTTTTGAATGTTTGGTAGAATTCAGTCATGATGCCATCTGCTCCAGTATTCTTGCCTGGAAAATTCCATGGACAAAAGAGCCTGGAAGGCTAAAGTCCACGGGATCACAAAGAATTGGATATGACTGAGCAAACATGAAGAGCACCTGGTCCTCAGTTTTATCTTCTTGAGTTTTTTTATTATTAACTCAATCTTACTTATTATTGGCCTGTTCAGATTTTCTTTTTTTAATGATTTAAATTGGTAGATTATATATTTCTAGAAATTTGTACACTTTTACTAGGTCATTCATTTCATTGGCATACACTCGTTCATAGTAATCTCTTATAGTCCCTTATTGTCTCTTCTTTAATAATTTTTTCAAGTGTAATTTATATAACATATTTTTAGCTGTCTCATTTTACTACTTATTCTAGCTAAATTTTTGTTAATTTTCTTTCTTTAAAAGAACACTTCTTAGATCAACTGATCTTTTTCTAGTTTTCCTATTCTCCAATTCACTTGTTTATGCAGTAATCCTTAATATTTCCTCTCTGCTGCTAACTTTGAACTTAGATTGTTCTTTTATCATCTGGTATCTTGTGGTACTCCTTTTCCTATTTGGAACCAGTCTGTTGTTCCATGTCCAGTTCTAACTGTTGCTTCCTGACCTGCATATAGGTTTCTCAAGAGGCAGGTCAGGAGCTCTGATATTGCCATCTCTTTCAGAATTTTCCACTGTTTATTGTGATCCACACAGTCAAAGGCTTTGGCATAGTCAATAAAGCAGAAATACATGTTTTTCTGGAACTCTCTTGCTTTTTCCATGATCTAGCAGATGTTGGCAATTTGATCTCTGGTTCCTCTGCCTTGTCTAAAACCAGCTTGAACATCTGGAAGTTCACAGTTCATGTATTGCTGAAGCCTGGCTTAGAGAATTTTGAGCATTACTTTACTAGCATGTGAGATGAATGCAATTGTGTGGCAGTTTGAGCATTCTTTTCATTGCCTTTCTTTGGGATTGGAATGAAAACTGACCTATTCCAGCCCTGTGGCCACTACTGAGTTTTCCAAATTTGCTGGCATATTGAGTGCAACACTTTCACAGCATCATCTTTCGGGAATTGAAATAGCTCAACTGGAATTCCATCACCTCCATTAGCTTTGTTTGTAGTGATGCTTTCTAAGGCACACTTGACATCACATTCCAGGATGTCTGGCTCTAGGTGAGTGATCACACCATCGTGATTATCTTGGTCATGAAAAGCTTTTTGTATAGTTCTTCTGTGTATTCTTGCCACTTCTTCTTAGTATCTTCTGCTTCTGTTAGGTCCATACCATTTCTGTCCTTTATCGAGCCCATCTTTGCATGAAACGTTCTCTTGTTGTCTCTCATTTTCCTGAAGAGATCTTTAGTCTCATTCTGTTGTTTTCCTCTATTTCTTTGCATTGATCTCATGGAACAACAGACTGGTTCCAAATAGGAAAAGGAGTACATCAAGGCTGTATATTGTCACCATGCTTATTTAACTTATATGCAGAGGACATCGTGAGAAACGCTGGACTGGAAGAAACACCAGCTGGAATGAAGATTGCCAGGAGAAATATCAATAACGTCAGATATGCAGATGACAACACCCTTATGGCAGAAAGTGAAGAGGAACTAAAAAGCCTCTTGATGAAAGTGAAAGTGGAGAGTGAAAAAGTTGGCTTAAAGCTCAACATTCAAAAAACGAAGATCATGGCATCTGGTCCCATCACTTCATGGGAAATAGTTGGGGAAACAGTGGAAACAGTGTCAGACTTTATTTTATTGGGCTCCAAAATCACTACAGATGGTGATTGCAGCCATGAAATTAAAAGATGCTTACTCCTTGGAAGAAAAGTTATGACCAACCTAGATAGCATATTCAAAAGCAGAGACATTACTTTGCCAACAAAGGTTCATCTAGTCAAGGCTATGGTTTTTCCAGTGGTCATGTATGGATGTGAGAGTTGGACTGTGAAGAAAGCTGAGCACCAAAGAATTGATGCTTTTGAACTGTGGTGTTGGATAAGACTCTTGAGAGTCCCATGGACTGCAAGGAGATCCAACCAGTCCATTCTGAAGGAGATCAACCCTGGGTTTTCTTTGGAAGGAATGATGCTAAAGCTGAAATTCCAGTACTTTGGCCACTTATTGTGAAGAGTTGACTCATTGGAAAAGACTGATGCTGGGAGGGATTGGAGGCAGGAGGAGAAGGGGACGACAGAGGATGAGATGGCTGGAGGCATCACTGACTCGATGGACGTGAGTCTGAGTGAACTCCGGGATTTGGTGATGGACAGGGAGGCCTGGCGTGCTGCAATTCATGGGGTCGCAAAGAGTCAGACACAACTGAGCGACTGAACTGAACTGTCTTGAGGTACAAAGTTAGGTTGCTTAGTTGAAGTCCTCCTTTTTTTTCTTGTCATGTAGGCAGCTATTTTTATAATTTTTTCTCTTAGAACTAGTTTTGCTCCACACTATAAGATTAGATGTGTTACATTTCCATTTTTGCTCATGAGTGTTACTGCATCCCAAACAAATGGCAGAACTGAGAGTTCACTACACTTTGACTTTGCTATGGGAGAAATTGGGAGCTGAGGAGGTCTGTCTTGGTACTGAGCTCTACTGATTCAGGGGATAGATAATGCAAGTATCTCTGCAGTGTGTGCATTCTAGGATTATTCATTCCAGTGGAGTGTTGGGACCTCTTTACTGTATTTCTGGACTCCTACATAGGTACTCTTATCCTATGGGTGGTTGTAAAATTTGGTTTCACTGTCAGGGATATGAGGGCTGAAACTCCTCTTTTGTCATCTTGCTAACTTCTCTTCAAATAAAACTTAAAATTTACTCTTAAATGTCAGACATGACTGAGTGACTGAACTGAACTGAAATGTTATCAGCATAAGAAAAACAGTGCTGAAGACAAACCAATCACTAGGCAAAGGAAAATTAAGGACAATATTGGATCTATACAGCTTGACACAGTAAAGTATATTTTACTGTTTCATAAAGCTTTTCTTTTTTTTCAAACTCCCATTACTTGTCTATATTTTTGTTGTAGTTAAATCTACTTAATTAACTTTATAAATAATTATGATTCAGAAACCTCCAGACATTTTCAAAAATAGATAATTTTTACTTTAAACAGTAAAATAAATTGTTAAACTCTGTTCTTACATCTGTTGTGGAAATATATAATAAAGTAGTTTCAGAGATATAATATTCCAATATCTCATTTAACTTTGCAAAAACTATTCATTGGATGCCTCGAATATAGAAAATGTAATGCAGGTTATCAGCAATAAAATAATAGTCTATTTTCCTGGAATTTTCAGTCTATATAAAGAAAGGGATAATATATAAATAAACAAGCAAATAAACATATAAAGTACAGATTTTGAATAACTATGAATAAGTGAGAAAGTGAAAGTGTTAGTCACTCAGTCCTGTCTAACTCTTTGTGACACCATGGCCTGGAGCCTGCCAGCTGTCTTTGTTAATCATATTCTCCAGGCAAGAAGACTGGAGTGGGTAGCCATTCCTTTCTTCAGGGTATCTTCTTGACACAGGGCTCAAACCCTGATCTCCTGGATTGCAGGCAGACTTTTTCTCATCTGAGCCACCAGAGAAGACCCTTGAATAACTATTTATTGTTATGGCTGTTGATCAGTCACTGAGTTGTTTTTGACTCTGCAACCGCATGAACTGCAGCAAGCCAGGCTTCGCTGTCCTCCACTATCTCCCTGAGTTTGCACAAACTCAAGTCCATTGAGTCAGTATACCATCCAACCATCTCATCTTCTGTTGACTCCTTCTCCTCCTGCCCTCAATCTTTCCCAGCATCAGGGTCTTTTCCAATGAGTCAGTTCTTTGCATCAGGTAGCCAAAGTATTGGAGCTTCAGCTTCAGCATCAGCCCTTCCAATGAATATTCAGGGTTGATTTCCATTAGGATTGGTTGTTTTCGTATCACTGCTTTCCAAGGGACTCTCAAGAGTCTTTTCCAGCACCACAGTTCAAAAGCATCAGTTCTTCAGAGATCAACCTTCTTTATGGTCCAACTTTCACATCCATACATGACTACTGGGAAACCATAGCTTTCACTATACAGACCTTTGTCAGCAAAGTGATGTTTCTTCTTTTTAATACATTGTCTAAGTTTGTCATAAGTATTCTTCCAAGGATCGATTGCCTTTTAATTTTATGGCTGCAGTCAATGTCTGTATTGATTTTGGAGCCAAAGAAAATGAAACTGACACTGTTTCCACTTTTCCACCATTTGTTTGTTATGAAGTGATAGATTTGGAGGCCATGATCTTTTTTTTTTTTTTTAATGTTGGATTTTAAGCCAACATTTTCATTCTTCTCTTTCACCTTCATCAGCAGGCTCCTTATATCTCTTTCACTGTCTGCATTAGAGTAGGATCATCTGCATATTTGAGATTGTTGATAGTTTCCCTGGCAAATTTGATTACAGTTTGTAAGTCATCCAGCCCATCATTTCATATGATGCACTCTGTATGTAAGTTAAATACAGCCTTGATATACTTCTATTCCAATTTTGAACCAGTTTGTTGTTCCATGTTAAGTTCTAACTCTTGCTCCTTTTCCTGTGTACAGGTTCCTCAGGAGACAGGCAATGTAGTCTAGTATTCCCATCTCTGTAAGAATATTTCACAGCTTGTTCTGACCCATACTGTCAAACTCTTTAGTGTAGTCAATGAAGTAGAAGATTTTTGGAAAATATTTTACTTGCTATTTCTATGATCCAGCATATATTGGCAGTTAGATCCCTGGTTCCTCTGCCTTTTCTAAATCCAGCTTTTAGATTCAGTTCAGTTCAGTCATTCAGTCGTGTCTGACTCTTTGAGACCCCATGAATCACAACATGCCAGGCCCCCCTGTCCATCACCAACTCCCAGAGTTCACTCAGATTCACGTCCATCAAGTCAGTGATGCCATCCAGCCATCTCATCCTCTGTCATCCCCTTCTCCTCCTGCCCCTAATCCCTCCCAGCATCAGAGTCTTTTCCAATGAGTCAACTCTTCGCATGAGGTGGCCAAAGTACTGAAGTTTCAGCTTTAGCATCATTCCTCCCAAAGAAATCCCAGGGCTGATCTTCAGGATGGACTGGTTAGATCTCCTTGCAGTCCATGGGACTCTCAAGAGTCTTCTTCAACACCACAGTTCAAAAGCATCAATTCTTCGGTACTCAGCCTTCTTCACAGTCCAACTCTCACATCCAGCTTTTAGATTAGAAGGTCTCAGTTCATGTGCTGCTGAAGCTTAATTTGAAAGATTTTTAATATAATCTTGCTAGCATGTAAAATGACTGCAATTGTGTGGTAATTTGAAAGCATTTGGCATTGCCTTTCTTTGGGATTGGAATGAAAGCTGACCTTTTCCAGTCCTGTGGCCACTGCTGAGTTTTCCAAATTTGCTGCCATATTGACCACAGCACTTTCACAGCATCATCTTTGAGGATTTAAAATAGCTCAACTGGAAGGCTTCCTAAGGTCCACATGATTTCACACTCCAGGATGTCTGGCTCCAGTTAGCAAGCACACCATCATGGTTCTATGGGTCACTATAAGCTTTTTTGTACAGTTCTTCTGTGTATTCTTGCCACATCTTCTTAATCTCTTCTACTTCTGTCACGTCTTTGCCAATTTTGCCATTTATTGTGCCTATCTTTACATGAGATATTCCCTTGGTATCTCTAATTTTCTTAAAGAGAGCTCTAGTCTTTCTCATTCTATTGTCTTCCTCTATTTCTTTGAATTGTTCAGTCAAGAAGGCTTTCTGATCTCTCCTAGCTATTCTCTGGAATTCTGCATTAGGTTGGGTATATCTTTCACTTGCTTTCTTATATTTCTTTTTATTAGTGATGGTTTTGGTCAACACCTACTATACAATGTTATGAACCTCTGTCTATACTTCTTCAAGCACTCAGTCTATCAGATGTAATCACTTGAATCTATTCATCTTCTTCACTATAAAATCACAAGGGATTTGATTTAGGCCATACCTGAATGACCTAGTGGTTTTCCTTACGTTCTTCAATTTGAGCCTGAATTTCACAATAAGAAGCTGATGATCTGAACCACAGTCAGCTCCCAGTCTTGCTTTTTGCTGAGTATATAGCATTTCTCCCTTTGTTCATTTCCAAGGAAACCATTCAAAATCACAATAATCCAAGTCTATGCTCCAAGCACCAATTCTGAATAAGCAGAAGTTGAATGGTTCTATAAAGACCTCAAGACCTTCTAGAACTATCACCAAAAAGAGATGGACTTTTCATTATAAAGGATTGGAATGAAAAAGTAGGAAGTCAAGAGATACCTGGATTAACAGGTAAATTTGACCTTAAGTGCAAAATGTAGCACAGCAGAGGCTAACAGTGTTTTGCTAAGAAAATGCACTGGTCATAGCAGACACACTCTTCCAACAACATAAGTGACGGCTCTACACGTGGTCATCACCAGATAGTCGATACAGAAATCAGACTGATTATATTATTTGAAGCTGAAAATGGAGAAGCTCTATACAGACAGCAAAAATAAGACTGGCAACTGACTGTGGCTCAGATCATCAGCTTCTTATTGCAAAATTCAGGCTCAAATTGAAGACAGTAGGTAAAATCAGTAGGTCATTCAGGTATGGCCTAAATCGAATCCCTTGTGATTATCTGCAGGAAGTGACAAATAGAATCAAGGGATTAAATTTGAAAGACAGAGTGCCTGAAGAACTGTGGACATAAGTTTGTGACATTGCACATGAAGCAGTGATCAATATCATCCTCAAGAAGAGAAATGCCAAAATGCAAAATGACTGTCTGAGAAGGCCTTACAAATAGCTGAGAAAAGAGAAGCTAAAGGCAAAGGAGCAAAGGAAAGATATACCCATCTGAATGCAGAGTCCCAAAGAATATCAAGGAGAGATAAAGCCTTCCTCAGTGAACAATGCAAATACTTAGAGGAAAACAATAGAATGGAAATGACTAGAGATATCTTCAAGAAAATTAGAGATAACAAGGGAATTTTCAAGCAAAGATGGGCACAATAAAGGGAAGAAATGGTATGGACCTAATACAAGTAGAAGATATTGAGAAAAGGTAGCAAGAATACACAGAAGAACTATATGCAAAAAGATCTTCATGACCCAGATAACCACAATGGTGTGATCACTCACCTAGAGCCAGACATCCTGGAATACAAAGTCAAGTGGGCATGAAGAAGCATCACGAAGAACAAACCTAGTGAAGGTGATGGAATTCCAGTCGAGCGATTTTAAATCCTCAAAGAAGATGCTGTGAAAGTGCTGCAATCAATATGCCAGCAAATTTGGAAAACTCAGCAGTGGCCACAGGACCAGAAAAGGTCAGTTTTCCTTCCAATCCCAAAGAAAGACAATGCCAAAGAATGTTCAAACTACCGCATAATTGCACTCATCTCAGACGCTAGCAAAGTAATGCTCAAAATTTTCCAAGCCAACATTGAACAGTACATGAACTGAGAACTTCGATATGTTCAAGTTTGATTTCTAAAATGACAGAGGAACCACAGATCAAATTGCTAACATCGGCTGGATCTTCAAAAAAGCAAGAGTTCTAGAAAAATGTCTACTTCTGCTTTATAGATTATGCCAAAGCCTTTGACTATGTGGATCACAACAACTGTGCAAAATGCTTTAAGAGATGGGACTACCAGACCACCTGACCAGCCTCCTGAGAAATCTGTATGCAGGTCAAGAAGCAACAGTTAGAACCAGATGTGGAAAAAAGGACTGGTTTCAAATTGGTAAAGGAGTACATCAAGGAGTTATATTGTCACACTGCTATTTTAACTTACATACAGAGTACATCATGAGAAACACTGGGCTGGATGAAGCACAGCTGGAATCAAAATTGCCAGGAGAAATAGCAATAACCTCGGATATGCAGGTGACACTACCTTTATGGCAAAAAGTGAAGAATTAAAGAATCTCTTGATGGAAGTGAAAGAGGAGAGTGAAAAAGTTGGTTTAAAATTCAACATTCAAAAAACTAAAATCATAGCATTTGGTCCCATTACTTCATGTCAAATAGATGGGGAAACAATGGAAACAGTGACAGACTTTATTTTCTTGGTCTCCAAAATCACTGCAGATAGTGACTGTAGCCATGAATTAAATGGTAGCCATGAATTTAAAAGGTGAGTAATCCTTGCGGGTGTGGGGGGGGGGAACTATGACCAACCTAGACAGCATATTCAAAACCAGAGATACTCCTTTTCTGACAAACATCCATCTAGTTAAAGCTATAGTTTTCCCAGTAGTCATGTATGAATGTTAGAGATGGACTATAAAAAAGCTGAGTGCTGAAGAATTGATGCTTTTGAACTGTGGTGTTGGAGAAAGTTCTTGAGAGTCCCTTGGACTGTGAGGAGATCAAACTAGTCCTGAGGGTTTGATCAAACCATTTCCTAAGGGAAATCAGTCCTGAATATTCATTGGAAGGACTGATGCTGAAACTCCAGTACTTTGGTCACCTGATGCAAAGAGCTGACTCATTGGAAAATACCCTGATGCTGGGAAAGATTGAAGGCAGGAGGAGAAAGGGATGACAGAAGATGAAATTGTTGGATGACATCACTGACTCCATTGATTTGAGTTTGAGCAAGCTCAGGGAGTTGGTGATGGACAGGGAGGCCTGGTGTGCTGAAGTTCCTGGGATAGCAAAGAGTTGGACATGACTGAGTGACTGAACTGAGCTAATAGAGCTTTTCCACGTTTGGCTGCAAAGAATATTATCATTCTGATTTCAGCACTGACCATCTGGTGATGCCCATGTCTGTTGTGTGGTTGGAAGAGAGCATTTGCTATTACTGTTGCATTCATCTGGCAAAACTCTATTAGCCTTTGCCCTTTTTCATATCATACTCCAAAGCCAAACTTGTCTGTTACTCCAGGTATCTCTTGACTTCCTACTTTTGCATTCCAGTCCCCTATAATGAAAACGAAATTTTGTTGTTCTTGCTGTTGTTTGCTCTATAATTTCTTGTAGGTCTTTATAGAATCTTTCCACTTCAGCATTAGTGGTTGAATCATAGACTGGAGTACTGTGATGTGGAATGGTTTGCCTTGGAAATGAACTGAGATCTTGCTTATTTTTGAGATTGCAAGCAAGTACTAAATTTCAGACTCTTTAGTTGACTCTGTGGTCTACTTTGTTTCTTCTAAAGGATTCTTGCCCACAGTAGTAGATATAATTGTCATCTGAATTAAATTTGCCCATCCCCATCCATTTAATTCATTGATTCCAAAAATGTCAATTTTCACTCTTGCCATCTCCTGTTTGGCCACACTCAATTTACCTTAATTCATGGACCTAATATTCCAGGTTCCTATGCAGTATATTTCTTTATAGCATCAAACTTTACTTCCACCACTAGATATAATCACAACTGGTGGTCATTTCTGCTTTGGCTCAGCCTCTTCATTCTTGTTCTATTTCTCTGTTCTTCCACAGTAGTATATTGGACGCCTACTGACCTGGGGGGTTCATCTTTCAGTGTCGTATATTTTTGCCTTTACACACTGTTCATGGGCTTTTCAAGGCAAGCATACTAAAGTCATTTGCCATTCTGTTCTCCAGTGGATCACATTTTGTCAGGTGCTAAGTAGCAAAAGACTTGATGCTTTTGAACTGTGGTGTTGGAGAAGACTCTTGAGAGTACCTTGGACTGCAAGGAGGTCCAATCAGTCCATCCTAAAGGAGATCAGTCCTGAGTGTTCATTGAAAGTTCTGATGTTGAAGCTGAAACTCCAATGCTTTGGCCACCTCATGCAAAGTGTTGACTCATTGGAAAAGACCCTGATGCTGGGAGGGATTTGGGGCAGGAGGAGAAGGGGACAACAGAGGATGAGATGGCTGGATGACATCACTGACTCGATGGACACGAGTATGAGTGAGCTCTGGGAGTTGGTGATGGACAGGGAGGCTTGGCATGCTGCCATTCATGGGGTCACAAAGAGTCAGACATGACTGAGCGACTGAAAAGAACTGAACTGAACTGAGGTATCAGGAACATACCCTTCAGCTGCTCAGTGTAGCTGGATGGCATGCCCAATGTCCCGGTTGTTCCACTGCTGGTCCTTGTTGAGCATATAAACCTTCACTGGCCATCAGGTGTCAGTCAACATGTACTGGGTGTTGAGGCAAAGGCCCTGCTGGAGTGCCTGGGGAGTGGATCCAGGAAAGGCTTTAGCCAATTTTAAAGGATGCCCAGGAGCTGAGTGTCTACAGCCTCACTGCTGCCACTGGCTGCCTGGAACTGCCACTGGCCAGAGTTCACAGGCTGCTGTGGATGTAATCAGCCATTCTGGGAGTAACTATAGTGCTATTTTATTTCATCTTTACTATCAAAGTCATCAAGAGTCACCAAAAGAATAACAAATCAAAATAAAAAGTATTCTTTGAAATAAAGTCCCTCTCATAGCCTCAAAGGAGATCTTAAAAAGCTTGTCTGGCAAATTTTTGAATTTGGGATCAACAACAGAATAAACCTTGAGAGCTAGCATATATCCTGGGCTCCCTGGTGGCTTAGACTGAATAATCTGCCTTCAATGCGGGAGACCTGGGTTTGATCCTTGGGTTGGGAAGATACCCTGGAGGAGAGCATGGCAACCCACTCGGGTATTCTTGCCTGGAGAATCTCCATGGACAGAGGAACCCTGAATGCTACAGTCCATGGGGTTGCAAAGATTTAGACACAACTGAGTGACCAAGCACAGAAAAGCACATATCCTATAAGATATCTAGCTAACTCTCTATGTCCTTGAAAGTCTGTTACATTGTGCTGGATGGGCAATTCAGTGGTCTTGTCATTAAAGTAAATGCAGCAGCATGGGTGATCTGTGGTAATAGAAAGAATGTCCTTGCAGATAGTTTGATCGATTTTATTAAATGGTAAAGACAGTGAAATTGAAGAAGATAACTTATTTCCAGTAACTATGATGCATGCGCTAGAGGAGAAAAGTGACCAAAAAAATCAAGTGGAGTGGAGAATAGAAAGCAGAAAATACCAGATAATAGTACTAACAGCCTTTGATATAATGGAATTAGAGTAAATTACTGCAATGTCATAAGAGCTAAAAACTGAGTGGAAAATATTCCAGAGAAATCTCACAGATTTGTGAAAAATGTTTAAAATCACAAATTTGAATTAATGCTATAGGCTGCCTGTCCTTTACCTTGGGATTTTTTTTTTTAATGTAGCTATAACTATGCAATGACTCTAACAATTAGAAATGAACTTCCATAGTATCTATGTATTTCTTTTTTTAATTTTTATTTTTACTTTATTTTACTTTACAATACTGTATTGGTTTTGCCATTCATTGACATGAATCCACCACGGGTGTAAACAGTATCTATGTATTTCAAAACTCCAGAGACTGGGATAGCTTAATGTAGAATCAAGACAAAAATCTACACACAAAGAGATAAATCCACCCAGTTTTACTGGGTGTCATTCAATGCCCCCCAAATGGGGAACCATATCTAGAACATTCTGAAGAAAATAAAATGTGAATTAAATTAAACTGTTCTCTTTACAAAAGCAAAAGATAGACATGTCAAAGATTCAGAGACATTTCAAATATCATTTTGGCAAACTGAAACGACCCCTTAAAGTCACGGTAGGAAGATATTATCGATGAACAAGGCATTAATGGCTGTAGTGCCAAGACAGGAAAAGAAATGCACCATTTTGATGATAGATTCTTTAGTTTCAGAAGATTATCATGACAGGGCAGATAGGTTCAAGTGAGACGTTGATATAGCACACTATATTGACATCATACCATTTGAGTTTGTTTGTTCTTTGCAAAACATCAAGCTTTTGGCTCTGGGAGAGAAGGTTCTTCTCATTCCTCCATTCATGATCACTCTTCTATAGACAAGTCTTTGTTTTATTTCTAGTGTTCATATATTTAGATATCTCCAGGTAGCTTACAGCATTTTGCCTGTCTTATCTACTCTTCCAGTGACTGGCTGAAAATATCTTGCTCAAATAATTTTTAATGTTGGTGGAGTTTGATCTCTATTGTCCCCTTAAAATGTAATTTTCTTGAGACAGAGCATTTGCATGTGATTTTTATTGTCCAGCACGTAGCAGATGGATAAGAACAATTTAGCAGTTATGAGTACCCTGCCTTCTCTCACATGCTATTTGTTTGTGTGTTTGCATTATATGTTCTACACTGAAATATTTTAACTACATCACAATTTGCTGGATCTTCTTTAAAAAAGTTTGTTAATACTTCAGTAGGATCCTAATAGAAAAGATAGAAGAAATCATCCTGTGATGGGAGATCACACTTGACTGGATTATGGCACCCAGTTATTTAGTCAAACACTAGTCTAGATGCTGCTGTGAAAGTATCTTGTACATGCGAATCACATTTACCATTGATAAAGGAGATTAATTCCCTCTCAACTCGGGTAATTCAGCTGCTGGGATTCAAGTTAGAAAAAGTGTGTGTGTATGTGTGTGTGTGTGCATGCACGCACATTCAAGTGCACACATGTGTTGAGAGAGGTGTTTAATACCTAAAACTATTCAAAAACCACTTCACCAAACAGAGCATATTAGAAAGTGAGTCATGGATCTGACCATTTTGAAGAGGGCATGCATGGCAAGTCTGTGTGGTCATGGTCCTAATAAATAGACTCATATCCTTCACATATCTGGCATGTTTATCAAAATCCCATGATGAGTATTGACCATCATCGTTGAAAACCTTCCAGATTGCCTTCTGCTTTGTCTCTTCTGTTTCTCTACCCCTATATATTATATAATTTGCCTTTATATTCACCTCAAAATTTACCTAAAGCACTTCTATTTATAATGAACTATTTTGAGTTCTTATTCTGATATGACTTCAGCATCTATGCTTCACTCCCCTTCATGAATTGGAGATCTGAAATTCTTCAAGAGTTCTTTGTTCCAGTGCTTCAAAGCCAACTGCTTAAAGCTGTCTCCTCACACCTTAAAATATCTTGGTGTTTTTATGACCCAGCAATCCCTCTGCTGGGCATACACACTGAGGAAACCAGAATTGAAAGAGACACGTGTACCCAATGTTCATCACAGCACTGTTTATAATAGCCAGGACATGGAACCAACCTAGATGTCCATCAGCAGATGAATGGATAAGAAAGCTGTGGTACATATACACAATGGAGTATTACTCAGCCATTAAAAAGAATACATTTGAACCAGTTCTAATGAGGTGGATGAAACTGGAACCTATTCTACAGAATGAAGTAAGCCAGAAAGAAAAACACCAATACAGTATATTAATGCATATATATGGAATTTAGAAAGATGGTAACCATATGCGAGACAGCAAAAGAGAAACAGATGTATGGAAGAGTCTTTTGGACTCTGTGGGAGAGGGAGAGGGTGGGATGATTTGGGAGAATAGCATTGAAACATGTATAATATCATATATGAAATGAGTCGCCAGTCCAGGTTCAATGCATGATACTGGATGCTTGGGGCTGGTACACTGAGATGACCCAGAGGGATAGTACGGGGAGAGAGGAGGGAGCAGGGATTCAGGATGGGGAACACGTGTATACCTGTGGTGGATACATGTTGATGTAAGGCAAAACCAATACAATATTGCCAAGTAATTAAACTCTAATTAAAATAAATAAATGTATATTAAAAAAGAAAAACAAATAAAAAATAAAAGTTAAATAACAATGCCTTTTAATTTTTTTTTTTCAATTTTTAGAAGAACCTGCATAGCTTTGGACACAAGTTCAACTGCCTGAACCACTTGAATTTATTTTTAATTGTATATTTCCCTTAAGATAAATTCCTTAAGATGCTACTTAACAAATTGATGTTTTAGCTAATTCATACATTCTTTTAATAGTGAAACATGAGGCCATTTTTCTTTATTCAATGCAAATCATATTATTTGAAGTGACTTGATTATTTGAAGTTGCTATCAGAAAAAAATAGGTATTTTTTTCTGTGCCTGTGATCACAAGTACCTTTCATTGACTACATTTCATAACTAATTATTCACTTTTTTCTGTTTCCTAGGGTTCTAATTAATTTACTCAGTTATCCTCATGGCCATTTTTCTTCTCTCATTTTTGTGTCTGTATACATCTTTAATAACTCAAATTATTTTGGTTATATATATAGGAGAAAGAAAAGGCAACCCACTCCAATATTTTTGCTTTTGAAATCCCACAGACAGAGGAGGCTGATGGGCTACAGTCCATAGGGTCGCAAAGAGTTGGACATGACTGAGCGACCAAACAAACAGTATCTATGTGTGTGTGTGTGTGTGTGTGTGTGTGTATGTGTGTGTGTGTGTGTGTGTGTGTGTGTACAGAGCATAAAGAATTCACCTGCCAATGCAGGAGACACAGAGGAGCAAGTTTGATCTCTGGACTGGGAATATCCTCTGGAGAAAGAAATGGCAACCCACTCCAGTATTCTTGCCTGGAAAAATCCCATGAGCAGAGGAGCCTGGAAGGCTACTGTTCATGAGGTTGCAACGAGTTGAACACAGCTGAGTGATTAAGAGTGCACACATGTATGTATATATATACATATATATATATGCATGTGTGTGTGTGTTTATGAATATGCCTGACTTATAAAGTATAAATCTATTATAATTTTTTAACAAATGATTTTAGAAGTTAAAAGAAATTTAATTTTTAAATGTATCTTAATCTGTAAAATTGTCTTTTCTCTATGTGTATATATATGTGTTAATATCTATATTGTCTTCATTTTAGTAAAAATCTCCCTAATCCTTGTTGATTGGTTCAAATATTTTTCTATGTATACCTTTCTTAAGTATCCTACTTTGCCCCCTTGCTAATGATTTTTTTTCCTTTCTTTTGATTATGTCATTAAATGTTAATTTAATTATGTCATTAAATGTTAATCCCAGGGACAGGGGAGCCTGGTGGGCTGCCATCTATGGGATTGCACAGAGTCGGACACAACTGAAGCAACTTAGCAGCAAATGTTAATTTCCCCCAATTCTTAAGTATCTTAAATCCATCCATTGTTCTTCATTGTTTATGTCTCTGTTTGCATTTCCTATCACTTAAGTTATATCATTCTATGCAGGCATAGAAGGGTCTGAATATGAATTTATTGCTTTACTTTTTACAAATTGTAGTGTAATATTTGACTTGCCAACAAATCCTAGAATTAGTTGAAAAAAAAAACAAAAAAGAAACAATCTCATATCTAAATTCTAACTTTCCAATGGAATAAAGTACATGCTGTTCCCACTTGGGCACTGTAATGTCCCAACAATATTAATTGGGGAGCTTGCCAATGATAGAATTACTCTAGCTCTTTCTTTGGTTTCTGGCTGCCAGAATTCTGTCTACCCCACACTGTACTTCAATTATGTGCACTGATCATTATTGCCATTTTACCATCTGATTATGTAAAGCATTTCATTCTCTCTGCTATTATAACTAATCCACCCATGTTTTGTAACACCAGATGGTAGGTATCCACAGCCAGTCCTAGTTAATCTGCAAGCATTCTCTATGCATACTCTACTCTTATTAGCATTTGGAAGGTTTTAGATCAAGAAATCAACATTGTAGAGCCTCACACATAGTAATCTTCAATGTAAAAATTAAAGTACTGGTCAAGTGTTTG
Organism: Oryx dammah; assembly: GCF_014754425.2. Classification (NCBI taxonomy): domain Eukaryota; kingdom Metazoa; phylum Chordata; class Mammalia; order Artiodactyla; family Bovidae; genus Oryx; species Oryx dammah. The sequence continues at coordinate 8,360,166 of NW_024070208.1, forward strand.
CCTTATCAGAATTTTATTTTGATTTGCTATTATAAAGTTCAGACATTTAAAATCTAATCTGCAGGATTCCAGTGGATACATTCTGGACATCTTCATAGTGTGTTACATATAAATAAAAAAAATCATGCACTTTTGAGCAGAATTTTTGTCTTCAGATGTGTCATTATGGGCACTCTGAAATACCAGAAAGTGTCTTGCATATTCACTATCAATGCTTGCTATAGATGTCACTTGCTTCCGTTTGCCTCTTTTGCTGTTCCAGCTTTTGGTTAATCATCTCTTGATGTAGACTATATTGAAAACTAAAAAATCCTATTTAAGTTTTTCCAAAGTGTCTGCTAGCAATCTTTACTGCTGATGCAAAAGATACATTTATTATAATAACTTTTAGTAGCCTTATGCTGGTATAAATTCATGATCTCTGTTGTCCATTTACAGGATTTACAAGTTCATTTACAAGATTATCTTTAGCCTCCTTTGTCCCTAAAAGTTGCAGTAAGACATGAACTATTTGTGTGCCAAATATCCAAAGCATTTAACAAGGATGCAGCAAGACCTTCTTTTGTGTGGTGACACATAGTCTTTTTCTGTTCCACGAAGCCCTGGCAGGAGGGCTGTTAGGAAAATATGAAAAAACCAAGAATGAAACCAGTGAATATGAAGCAAACTAGGAGCACATGATGCCTTGCAATATGAAGAATGCTTTTTTTAAGAATGAGATATAATTATTTGATTTAGGAAAGAAGTGATTATTAAGATTCAGCAAAAGTATTTTTAATAAAAAATGGGATAAAAGATTTATTTTATTGGCTCCAAAGAGAACAAAAATAAGAAATCTAAAATAATTACTATTGTCAACATTTTATAAAATTTTATGGTAAAGAACAGAGGTGAAAACTGGAGAGGAATGTAAAATTAGAAAACGGTTTTCTTAAAATAAGAGTATATCATTGGAAGGACTGATGCTGAAGCTGAAACTCCAATACTCTGGCCACCTGATGGAAAGAACTGATTCATTGGAAAAGACCCTGATGCTGGGAAAGATTGAAGGCAGAAGGAGAAGGGGATGAAAGAGGATGAGATGGTTGGATGGCATCACTGAGTCAATGGACATGAATTTGAGTAAACTCTGGGAGTTGGTGATGGACAGGGAGGCCTGGCATGCTGCAGTATATGGGGTCATAAAGAGTCAGATATGACTGAGCAACTGAACTGAAGAGAATATTTGTATTTATGATGAGGGTGATACAACAAGAGAAAAAATGATACAGAAGTGGAACAGATAGGTTACTGAACTTAATGACTCCAAGTAGGTGAAAGGAGCTGGAATCTAGTTCACAAGTGGATGGTTGGCCATAGATTGGTGCAGAGACCAAAGCAGTAGAAAAGAAGGCAGAGTGTACAGTCACAGGAGACAGGTGAGTCCATCTGATGAAAGATAGTCATTTCTTTGAAATTTCTTTCAAATAGAAATTGAAAGCTTTCATGAAATAAACATGTATATGAGGGGAGAGAGTGAGTGGACTAGAAAGATACAGTGTGAAAGCTGGATATTAAGGCAGATGTTCTTTTCAATCTCAATTTTTTATCTTTAAATATTGCAGTCTTGGCATGTTTGGAGGATCATTGAAGTCAGGAGGAAATACAAAGAATAAGTGAAATGGAAAAATGATTGGTGATGTCAAGAGAGTGAGATTCTTGATAGCTAGAATTTGAAGTTTTTTAATTTTTGGCCACAGCAGATTTATGGCTATGACCAAAGGAGACAAAATACAAGTCAATGTTTCTAGAGAAGTGATTGAAAAAATAAAGATCAAGTTTCAATGGATCATTAACATGGAATTTGAAATCAGGAAGGAGTCTATTCTGTTCCTGTTGTTGTTCAGTCACTAAGTCATGTCTGACTCTTTGGGATCCCATAGACTGTGGCAAACCAGGCTCCTCTGACCTCCACTATCTCCCAGAGTTTGCTGAAATTCATATTCATTGAGTTGGTGATTTGCCTCCAATCTTTCCCAGCATCAGAGTCTTTTCCATGAGTTGGTTCTCCCCATCAGGTGGTCAAAGTATTAGAGCTTTCTGTGAGATTGATGATATTATTCTAGGTGATAAATCAATCATGGTCTGCATCAGCTATTTGAAATTTTTTCCTAAATTATTTTCTTGGATACCTTTTTTTCCTCTTAAGCTATTTCCTATAATACATCTAGTGATTATTAAAATGCATTCTTCCCATTCTTTCTGAGATGCAGAGGCAAGCCACATTTGTTCATTCAGGTGCATTCTTATATACCTAGTGTCCTAATAGCCCATGTTGGAGTTCCTAGTAGTGGAATTGGATGCCCCAAACATCCCTTCCCCCAAACTGGGAAGGGACTTTGAAGCATAAATGGCAGAGGGCTCAGGAGTTTAGACTTCTTAGACGTCTCTCTGATGTTTAATGATGGAATCCAGGTCCACCTCCACACCCCAGCCGAGACTGCCTCAACAGAGCTGAGCTACTCTCCTGTGAAATCTAAAAAATGTAAATTACCACAGGTGTGATGCATCTAGATAAGAAGTGAAGCCAGGCCAAAGCTTTTTTCTGAGTCTCTATCAGTCTTGACAAATTTGTTATTTTTTTTTCTCCCTGATCTTATTTTCTAAACTGTGTAAAGACAACATCTTTTGGATAAAGATTCATGCCTGTCCTGCCCTAGCTTCTCAGGAGCTCCAAAAGGCCAAGTTGGTTCTAGCACAGTTCCTGAAATGGAGTTTGTGAATTATGTTTAATAAGAGCTGAGTCCCCTGATCTCAAGATGTGTGTGTGTGTGTGTGTGTGTGTGTGTGTGTGTGTGAGTGAGTGTGCATGCTTGTGCGTGTGTATGCTTGTGCTTGGCCATGTCTGACTCTTTGCTGCCCCATGAACTGTAGCTCACCTCTACCCGTTGGATTTTCAAGGCAAGAATACTGGAGTTGGTTGCCATTTCTTCCTCCAGGAATGTCAAGGTGAGTAAAATCCAGTTTCCACAGAAAGCTTTAGCAGATTAAGGTTGAGCTGACTGAAGTTATCTGCATGATGGCTGTGAGCTGAAGTCTTAGCTTTGATTCTTACTGAGACTTTTAAAGGCAGGAAGTATGAGGATACATCGGTCCCCTTTCTTTTCTTCCTAGCTGGAGTTTCCCTGCACTGACTCAGAAATAAGCTCAGCAAAAAATTTTTCCATTTTTCTTCAACAAGGAAGAAGAGACTTTAATATAGAGGGGGTGTATTTGCTTTGTTGCATTTAGCATAACCTTAACCAGAGCCTGGAACTTTTAGCCCCAGCTTAAGGATGTCGGGTTTCCTGGGTGACTCAGACCTTAAAGAATCTGCCTGCAATGTGGGAAACCTGGGTTCAGTCCCTGGGTTAGGAAGATAGTCTGGAGAAAGAAATGGCAACTCACTCCAGTATTATTGCCTGGGAAATTCCATGCATAGAGGAGCCTGGTGGGCTATAGTCCATGGGGTTGCAAAGAGTCAGACACCTCTGAGTGAATGCTGAGGATGCTAGCTCAAGAATCCAGGCTCTTCCCAATTCCTTATAATTATTTATGAAAGCTTTTCAATGTTTTACAGACACACAGCAGATTATTTTGCTTTAATACTTAAAACACTTTGGTGATTCCCTTTCTTATAAGGGAATGCAGGACCTCATTTCTGGAAATTTCCATAGATTCCCTTCTGGATATTCTCTCTTCATTCTCTAGAATCCATCTTTATGCGATTTGCGTGAGTGTTTCACTCTCCATGGGTGAGCCATGCTTGATCAGCATTGGCTTTTTCATTATCTGGCAAAATGCAAATCCTACTGAAGATGTCAGTTGATGTTTAGCTACTACAGAAAACTTTCTAAGCCAGGTGAGTTTTCCTTCCTTCCTTTCTACTTACCTACACTGTCATACCTCTCATCATCCTTATTGTAATTTACTATAAAATGTTATTTCTTCCACTGTGCTTTAAGTGATCATGACAACAACATGAGTCTCTGTCTTCCTGACCATGGTATATTCTATGCTTAGCACACCATTCCTGATGCTTAGTTCTCACAATAAAATACTTTGAATAAAAGAATTTACAATAGATAAATAAATGGATGATCCTGCTTGTTTATTTTATGACAATTTCTCTACCTGAATTGCTGAATATGGTGCCAAACTTTTACTGAAACTACTTTCTTGATTGTGCTAAAGATGTGCTCTCCCTATGGGGGCATTTCTGGAATTCTCTTGCTTTTTTATGATCCAATGGATGTTGGCAATTTGATCTCTGGCTCCTCTGCCTTATCTAAAGCCAGATTGAAAATCTGGAAGTTCTTGGCTCACGTACTGTTAAAGCCTAGCCTGGAGAATTTTAAACATTACTTTGCTACTGTGTGAAGTGAGTACAACTGTGTGATAGTCTGAACATTATTTGGCATTGCCTTTCTTTGGGATGGAATGAAAATTGACCTTTTCCAGTTCTGTGGTCACTGCTGAGGTTTCCAAATCTGCTGTCATATAGAGCACAACACTTTAACAACACTTTTACCTGCCTCCTGTGGAAACTGTATGCAGGTCAAAAACAACAGTTAGAACCAGATATGGAACAACAGACTGGTTCAAAATTAGGACCGGAGTACATCAAGGTTATATATTGTCACCCTGCTTATTTAACTTATATTCAGAGTACATAATGCTAAATGCTGGGCTGGATGAAGCACAGGCTGGAATCAAGACTCCCAGGACAAGTATCAGAAACCTCAGATATGCAGATGACATCACCCTTATGGCAGAAAGTGAAGTGAACTAGAGAGTCTCTTGATGGAAGTGAAAGAGGAGAGTGAAAAAGCTGGTAAAACTCAACATTCAAAAAATGAAGATCATGGCATCCAGTTCCATCACTTCATGACAAATAGATGGGGAAATAATGGAAACAGTGACAGACATCATTTTCATGGGCTCCAAAATCACTGCAGATGGGTGACTGAAGCCATAAAATTAAAAGACGCTGGCTCCTTGGAAGAAAAGCTATGACAAATCTAGACAGCATATTAAGAAACAGAGACATCACTTTGCCGACAAAGGTCCATCTTGTCAAAGCTATTGTTTTCCAGTAGTCATGTGTGGATATGAGTTTTGGTCCATAAAGAAAGCTGAACATTGAAGAATTGATGCTTTTGAACTGTGTTGTTGGAGAATTCTCTTGAGAGTCCCTTGGACTGCAGGGAAATCAAACAAGTCAATCCTAAAGGAAATCAGTCCTGAATATTCATTGGAGGGACTGATGCTGAAGCTGAAACTCTAATACTTTGGCCACCTGATGCAAAGACCCTGATGTTGGGAAAGATTGAAGGCAGGAGGAGAAGAGGGAAGCAGAGGATGAAATGGTTGGATGGCATCACAGACTCAATGGACGTGCGTTTGAGTAAACCCCAGGAGTTGGTGATGGACAGGGAGGCCTGGCATGCTGCAGTCCATAGGGTCACAAAGAGTCGGACACAACCGAGCCACTGAACTGAACTTAACTGAACTGAGTCAAAGCCATGGTTTTCCCAGTAGTCATGTATGGATGTGAGAGTTGGACCATAAAGAAAGCTGAGCTCCGAAGAATTGATGTTTTGAACTGTTGTGGTGGAGAAGACTCTTATGAACCCCTTGGCCTTCAAGGTGATCCAACCAGTTAATCCTGAATATTCACTGGAAGGACTGATGCTGAAGCTGAAACTCCAATACTTTGGCCACCTGATGTGAAGAACTGACTCACTGGAAAAGAGTTGGACATGACTGAGTGACTGGATTGAACTGTATGGGGTCATTTAATGAGTTAATTCTTTTACTTTTTGTAGCATTCTGTTTCAGTCACTTCAACCTATATCTCAAACATAAGCTCTAGGAAGATAAGAAAGTTTTTCCTTAATTTTACTTAATTCCTTAGTTCTTGTTACTTTCATATCTAATTACCAAGTGCTTTATAATTTATTATATAACTATGATCTTTCTAATAGTTGTAAATAATATTTCAAACTCTAATATTTAGCTATGTTCATATATAGGGAATATAACATACTGGCTCAGGGGTAGATATTCCACCTGCAATACAGGAGATGGAGGTTTGATCCTTGGGTTGGGAATAGCCTCTGGAGTAGGAAATGGCAATCCAATCCAATATTCTTGCCTGAGTAATCCCATGGACAAAGGAGACTGGCAGGCTACAGTCCATTGCATCACAAAAGAGTAGACATGATTGAAGGACTAAACAACAGCAAAATATATGTTTCTGTGTGTGTATGGGTGCTAAATGTTTAATTTTTTAAAACAGTTCAGCTGAAATTTTCAATACCTTTTTCTCTAATGACAGAAACTGATCTTCTCTTTGGCATCACTCTCCTCTTTCTGAGACATTTTCTGATCCCCATACCAGATTACCTTCAATGGTCTGCCCACTCTGGATCTGTGGCCAAATTTACTGATTATATCAGTGCTTCAGTGACCGATACCCTTTACTGTATCCTAAACTCTCGGAAAGCAGCAATCACATGGTTTTCATCTTTGAGTCATGTGGAATGCACAGCATAATGTCTTACACATCATTCATTTATGACAATATTTTGCTATGCAGCTCAATTGTCTTGTCTATTATGAGCTTGGATAGTACTCAACTATTGAATAATGTTTAGAAAGTTTAATTTTGTGGATTTAATAAGGAAAATAAAAGAAGTTTCACTTTAAGTTTTTTGTAGACTTCAAGATTTGAAATACCACACTAATTCATATAAGAAACAATGGACCAGCACAGAGTACGTTATATCTGAAACAATGTAATGTACTTACAGGCATGTTATTTCAATAATGAGGTTTCAAATTATCTGTATATAAACATTTTATCTAAAATATATTTCATGTAAAACTGTAATTCATGTAAAGGCTTATGTAAAAGTTCTCTTCATGCAAATTAATACATATTTTTAATGTTGTAATGGAAAAGTAACACTCAGTGAAACATTGTCAAGAAAAAAAATATAATATATCATTTTACTCCCTGAAATTACTGAAGTAGTTAGAACAGCAATAAGAACAATAAGTGAAGCACACAGTCTGAAACACTGGGAATCCAACTGCAGGATACATCTTTTGGAGAGTGACCAGGTGGGGAGCAATAAATGATAGGTGGTTCTTTTGAGTGTAGTGATTGTCAAGCACCTGGCCATTTAGGTTATTTTAGTATCTAATTAAATTTCCAACGAGTCCATCCTAAAGGAAATCAGTCCTGAATATTCATTGGGAGGACTGATGTTGAAGCTGAAACTCCAATACTTTAGTCACCTGATGCAAATAACTGACTCATTCGAAAAGACCCTGATGCTAGGAAAGATTGAAGGTGGGAGGAGAAGGGGACGAAAGAGGATGAGATGGTTGAATGGCGTCACTGACTCAATGGTCATGAGTTTGAGTAGACTCCTGGAGTTGGTGATGGACAGGGAGGCCTGTTGTGCTGCAGTCCATGGGGTCGCAAAGAGTCAGATGTGACTGAACTGAACTGAATTAAATTTTATCATAGTAGGCATACTTTTATAGTATTTGAAATCATATGTATTATATTCTAAATTTAAGATTATTTCTTTTCTAAAATAATTATATATCCAGGTATTATGTTTATTACTTTATTATATTAGTATCAGTTCAGTTCAGTTCAGTTCAGTCGCTCAGTCGTGTCCGACTCTTTGTGACCTCATGAATCGCAGCATGCCAGGCCTCCCTGTCTGTTACTACAAATAATAAAACATTTTATTTTAACAGTTAAGAAAAACTCTCACAGGAACTGGTTATGAGTCATTAATATTTCTAGCTATTGGAGGCCCCAATCTTATTGCCTTCAGGTATTTGTCACAAAACCAAAAATGCAACAAAAACCTGAAGCATTTGTAATTGCTGTTTTCCTAAAATGTATTATCAGTGGTAGAACACTAAAATTTGAAATTTTAGCATTTCCAGAAGTATAATTATCATTGAAAATAATTCGAAGAAAGATGCACTCTTAACTTTACTCATTTTCCTAAAAAATCTTAAAAAAAAAATTTTTTTTGAAATAAAGCACCCTACATATCACTGTATCAAACAGAATATTGAGTGTGCTAACAAGTTAGAGAAACAAAAATGTAAGCAGGTTTAATAGGCATGCCATGAAAAGCACTGTGAAAATGTATGACAAATCATATAGAATATTCTATTGTCTTTCTAATAATATGTGCATTTATTTTAACCACTATACCATTATTATAAACATTTTGAATATTTTCTTTGAACCTACTCCAAACTAATGTAGAAAGACCCTAAGAATCTCTCCTAATAATTTTTACAACCATCTCTTTTGAGATTAATTCCCATATTTCTTACCTAGAACAAAATATAATTTAGAATGCATTCTAAATTATAAAATATAAAAACCCCAAGTTTGACACTTGGAAAATAATACAAATATTTATTTGTATTCATATTAGATAAATTGAATTGGCAATGAAATATGTAATAGTCTGAGATCAAGAAATGAATTAAGGGAAAATGCTTAAGATAAAATGTACATCATCAAATATATTTGTGGAAGTAAGGCCTGATTGTAAATGTCCTACATTCTATATTTAGTTAAAATAAATTTAGTAAAGTTTCTCCCATTTTCAATGCTGTAGCCGCTGCATCTGCTTTTAAATAAATAATTTTTGTATAGATAACAGTTATTCCTTATGAATACATGTATTTGATGCATTAAATATGTACTGAGTGTCCACATATGAGCAAGCAGATAGGATATATTTTAAATATTTGCACTTATTTTTCTGTTAGAGTAGATCAACAGAATTAACAATAGAAGACAGATTATCTAAATGTTATTAATACAAGGAATAAATACAAGAAAGTTGTCACAATCAGAAGAAAAAATGTGAATTTTGACAAGATGTAAAAAATTGGAGGCATGTACACAGATGTGGCATTTGAGTTGACCTTTGAATGATGAGTAGTTTGAAAGGAAAAAGCAGGAGAAGAGCACTGGAGCACAAAGAATGACAGGAGTCAAAAGTGAGAGGGTGATATGGCAAAGTAAAATGGTGAGATGGTGGAAAATGAGATAATATATTAACTCCTCACTGCAGTAGCTTTTGGAATCAAGTTTAAAAATTGTCCTATATTTAATGTGGAATTCTCAAATATTTTTGAGCAAAAAGTTGTTCTTTGTAAAAGAAAGATCTGCTTCAATTAGGGCTTCTACTAATAGGAAAGGTTTTGGTGAAATGTTAGAAGCAGAAAGATCCATCTTTGGGTTTATCAGTTTCCTTTATCTATTAATTGATTTTTAGAAAGCATAGTCAGGATCTCTTTGATATGTTGATAGTTCTACTTTAGAAGACAACACGTACACATGCATACAGTCATATGTTTAGATGGAAATAGCCCTTCAACATGTACACGTGTATATTCTTGGAGTGATTTAGTCAAATACAAATATACTACTCTAATTTTGTTTTACTAATTTTATGAATCCTACTTGAATTGTAGAAGTTGGTCATTCTCAATGACATCTGTTTTAGTTTTTTTTTAATCCCTCTATCATTTCTCTGGTGAAATAAAGATGCAAATCAGGATGAAGAGTACTTAATTTGGCAGCAGCTGTATTTCCTCACATTGTTCACAGATGGGATGCAAACAGCAACAGAAAAAACTAATCTGTAGTTTGGTAAGAAAGTCGTATATTTTAAATTTTTTCAGTGCTTTCTTAGATTCACATCAAAATTTCTTTTCGGATGTTTATGGGGTCTTGATTTTTGAAAACTCTAATTTAATGATCTAATTTATTTTTTTAGTTCCAAATTAGCAATTTTAATGGATATGCTATATAATTTCAAGGTCTTTCACTTTAAAGGAAGCAAGGTTCCTTGATTTTATTTTAACAGACATAAAATATTGAGTTTATTTAACTGTCATCAAACCATTTTACAAATTTCAAGTTGGAATGATAGTAATACCAGACTATTCATCCCACCTTTCTTCTTTTTTTTTTTTTCATCCTACCTTTCTTATGAAGATGTATCTCATTAGATCCCCTAACTTGGTTGCAGTGCTGTCAAGCCTCCCAGTCCCTTCCCACATGTTAATTTCCAGATGGTAATAGCATTGCTATGGTTTGTGGTTTTCCCTTCACTCTTCTCTTCCTCACTTCTTTTAAAATTTCTCTTGATAACTTTGGCCAGTTGCACTTGGCATTCAGTACTACTCTCTTTCCGGTATTTTCAGTTGTTCTGACCACACCTCTCTCTTTACATCCACAATTGCTTCTTTCACCAACTTACACATGTGTGTACATGAGTGCACACATAACACACACAGACAGAGACACCACTGTGGAAGTTAAGAGGAACTCTAAAAAAGGATGAGGTTGTACGGCAGATGAAGTATATATAGTTTCAGCTCAATCTTCATATCTTGTTTTAGTTTTGAAATATTTCAAAAATGAATGCTAATTTGGAAAAGAGAATGCTACAAGATACAATGAGTTAATACTCCATACATATCAAATACAATTTATCCATTATTTCAGTTTAAACATAAATATCAATAATGTATTAATTTCATCAACAGCAAATGGGTGGACTGTCTCTTCCTCTGTATAAGGTCCTAGTAGGTTAAAACATTATACCTTATTGGCCATGTTTTTCTCTAACAAGTGAACTCCGATTTCCCTTCCCTTGAACCTGATTGGACACAGGAACTTTCTTAGCTGATAGATTCTAAGCAGAATGAAATCCTGTGCCCTTTTGGGTAGGTCAAAAAATTCTTTGTAGCTTCTGCAGAGACTCTATTGGCCCTATTCCTTTGAAGTCTTTGAGAAACATGTAAGAGCTTTGATTCTACATGGAACTTTGGTCAATAGTCATGACTAAACTTAATCTCTTAGCCCACTCTGCCAAAACACCAAATATGAGGCAAAAGCCCTTTTACTCTGGCAAATCTTCCTATCTGCCAGATAAGTATTATGAAGGGATCTGGTCAATATCTCTGAACTTTAGAGAAACACCCAACCCAGGCCTGCTCCAATGTCTGATTCACAAACCTGAGGTATAATGCAATTTCAACTATAGTAATCTTTCCAGCCAGTAAGTTTGCAGTGGTGGATGACAAGAACAAAAACTAGCTGCTCCACTGGAGCACTTGATCTCACTCACCTTATTATTTTCCAGTATTTTTTTCCTCATCACATTTTTACCTTTCTGCCTTATCTTTTTTTTTTTTTTTTTTCCTATTGCTATTAGCTGCCATTTCTTGTCACTATGCTAACACTCTGTGGCGTTTTTCTTCTCTAAAACAAATCCTTTTACACAATGTCCCCTTCGATTCTTCCATCTATCTTCCCTTTTCTCTGTTCTTTATTCTTTCTCACTTTTATTATATTTTATACCAAAAGTTTATTAAAAAGTTCATATAAATTGTCTTTATTTCATCACTGCCGCTGCTGCTGCTAAGTCGCTTCAGTCGTGTCCAACTCCGTGCGACCCCATAGACGGCAGCCCACCAGGCTCCCGTCCCGGGGATTCTCCAGGCAAGAACACTGGAGTGGGTTGCCATTTCCTTCTCCAATGCATGAAAGTGAAATGTGAAAGTTAAGTCGCTCAGTCGTGTCAGACTCTTCGCGACCCCATGGACTGCAGCCTACCAGGCTCCTCCGTCCATGAAATTTTCCAGGCAAGAGTACTGGAGTGGGTTGCCATTGCCTTCTCCAATTTCATAACTATCTACCTTATTTTTTATCTATTCTTAAGGAGATCAGCCCTGGGATTTCTTTGGAAGGAATGATGTTAAAGCTGAAACTCCAGTACTTTGGCCACCTCACGTGAAGAGTTGACTCATTGGAAAAGACTGATGCTGGGAGGGATTGGGGGCAGAAGAAGGGGACGACCGAGGATGAGATGGCTGGACGGAATCACTGACTCGATGGACGTGAGTCTGTGTGAACTCCAGGAGATGGTGATGGACAGGGAGGCCTGGCATGCTGCGATTCATGGGGTCGCAGAGTCGGACATGACTGAGCGACTGAACTGAACATTCATTATGCTGTCTTATCAGAGATACCTACTTTTGTCAAATTGAATGTCTCCTCAGTTATTAATTCAACATTTCAAGGGTTCTTGGTACTCTATACTTTTTCTCATATAAATATTTCTATACTTAAATTCTTTCTTCACTGTGTTTCTTAGGGTATACACTATCATGTTTATTCTTCCCACTGCATTAGACACTCCCTGTCCACTTTCTTTTCTGATTCTTTCCTCCTCTTTTTCTTACTACAGAATGCTAAAGTGCCCACAAACACTCTTGTGCCTGCTGACTGGAGACTGGACAGTTCTTTAGTAACAACCAGCATGGCAGTGTATATGAATTGAGATAGACGGGGAAGACTCATTTCAAGTTCTTTTCTTGAAGTAGAATGTAAATTTATCAGCTGAGAATAACAATGGAAGCAGAGATGGTGAGTGGTAAAAGAGATAATAAAAAAGCAAAATCATTTTCTAGGAAAGCAGAGAAACTGAAAGGAAATAGGAATGAAAATATTATTGTTGGGGAGAATTGAGGCTCAAATTTAAAGTCCAGGAACAAATTTATTTGAGATATAGAGTGATAGGGAAATAGAGAACCAAGAGGAAAACCACACAAAATTATACATGTTTGCTGGCATGTGGTTGAATGCCAGTAAACAATAATGCTTCAAGAAAGACTGACAGTGAGAAAAGGTCATTATCAAGGTCATAAACATTTCTTTCATCAGGACCTATGTCAAGGAAAAATTAAGCAGTGTTTCAGTGCAGTCTACTTTTAAATTTTAGATAGCAATATAGAAAGCAATTGTCATTCATTTGTGTATAGTCATAAAAAAACATAAAGTCACTTGCCCATGATAAGGTAAAATATGTAGGAAAGAAGCAACATTTATAATATCAGTATACATTTTTAACCATCTTTTTTTTATTGAGCACTTCTTATTTTTTTTAAATTTATTTATTTTAATTGGAGGCTGATTACTTTACAATATTGTGGTGGTTTTTGCCATAGGTTGACATGAATCAGCCATGGGTGTACATGTGTTCCCCATCTTGAACCCGCCTCCCACCTCCCTCCCCATCCCATTGATCAGGGTCATCCCAGTGCACCAACCCTGAGCAACCATCTCTTTAAATAGAGAAGCATTAAGCATAAACAGACTAACACCACAAAAAAATCATAATTCTTTGAATAATAAGATTTAGAATGAATTATATCTTTGTGATCATTCTCAAATATTAACTTGTTTTAGTTGATGAGTTATAAAGAACATGGAGTTTGCAGAGCAGCCTGGACCTGTTGTAGAACTTTCGCTCACTCTGGAACACTGTCAGACTAGTAGCTCTATATTGATTTTAGGAAAGACATGGTGCAACAACTTATTCTCCACATTGGAAGGAATACCCAATAAGCTTCAGACCACTGTGCTCTAAGAAATGGTGAGATGGAAAGGTCCTTGAATTTTGAAGTGGTTTATTTTCCACACTTTGATGCAAAAATATCTAAACTAATTGTACATCTAAACTAATTGCTACCTGGGAAGAAAAAGGTAAAAAAGTGAAACTGTTACTAGTTCAGTGGTGTCCAACTCTTTGAGACACCATGGATTATAGCCCACCAGGCTCCTCTGTTCATGGGATTCTTCAAGTAAGAATACTGGAGTGGGTTGCCATTCCCTTCTCTAGGGGATCTTCCCAATCCAGGAATCAAACCCAGGTCTCCTGCATCGCAGGCAGATTCTTTACCATCCAAGCCACCAGGGATGTCACTCAATTAAGTCGGACTCTTTGTGATCCCATGGACTATAGCCCTCCAGGCTCTTCTGTCCATGGAATTCTCCAGGCAAGAATACTGGAGTGGGTTGCCATTCTCTTCTCCAAGGGATCTTCCCAACCCAGGAACATTCTTTACCATCTGAACTACTAGGAAAGCCAATTGCTTCGTAGTACTTACCAATCTAATCAGCCTAATAGCATCACTGTAATGGATCATCACAATATCTTGTTGAAAGGAAAAGCAACCAGGTTCCCTCTATGGACTAAATTATGGCAGAGGGCTAGAGAGTTGCTCTACCTTTGAGATAGGATAGAGAGATTGTATTACTGAATGCCAGCTGAAAACAAACTATTTCTGTTAAAGGTTATTATAAAAATTAATTTCAAAAAATGACCAATTGCTGCACACCAGGTAACAAGGGTGTGTTCATTTGTTCAAGTGATAGAACCATCTAGAATGGCAAATGAGATTTGAAACACCACATTATTAAGTTTATTGTACTCTTTAATTTTTGAAGATCCACATTCTCTGTGCAAGCCAAACAGGCAAGTTGAGTGGAGATGTGGTAGAAATCACCATCCTTGTATCTTTTAAGTCCTTGATAGTAGCAATAACCTCTGCAATCCCTCCAGAAATGTGGCATTGATTTTGATTAATATTTGGTAGGTAAAGGTGTTTTTTCAATCTTTTATTTTATTATTTATTTATTTTTCACTTTACAATGTTGTATTGCTTTTGCTATACATCAACATGAATCTGCCATGGGTGTACATGTGTTCCCAATCCTGAACCCCCCTCCCATCTCCCTTCCCCATGCCATCTCTCTGGGTCATCCCAGTGCACCAGCCCCAAGCATCCTGTATCCTGCATCAAACCTAGACTGGCGATTCATTTCTTATATGATATTATGCATGTTTCAATGCCATTCCCTCATATCTCAGACTGTAAAGAATCTGCTTGCAATGCAAGAGAGCAGGGTTCGATCCCTGGGTCAGGAAGATCCCCTGGAGAAGAGAATGGCAACCCACTTCAGTATTCTTGCCTGGAGAATCCCATGGACAGAGAAGCATGGTGAGCTATAGTCCATGGGACGGACAGTCATGGTGGGCTATAGTCAAAGAGGTGGACATGACTTAGTGACTAACATACACAAAAAGGTGACTTTAGTTGCTTCTGCTTGCTCTTTCATACCAAAAGGGAGCTAATCCCATGGTTCAGAGGGCCAGTGTGAGGCTTCTGCCACTTGCTATTTTTATTCCATTTATAGATGAAAGAAATGTAGAAATAATCAGTGCATGTATTTGGAGAGTCACTGGGACCACTGTGAGATGTCTATTACTTAAAACCTCATCAATCACTTGACCTCTTTAAGCACATATTATGACTGCACAACCACAATGATGTTTTGAGGTTTTAATAATGTGTGTTAGTACAGAGCCAGTGTCCAGCAACTCCCCCCAAAGTCTGATTACTTCTCTCTAACAAATGTATATAGAGAAGGAAATGGCAACCCAGTCCAGTATTCTTGCCTGGAAAATTCCATGGACAGAGGAACATGGAGGGCTACAGTCCATGGGGTCACAAAGTTTAAGACAGGATTGAGCACATCAGCACAACAAATGTATAGTTAGCCTGTACTTGGCTCTAGGTTATTTTAGGAAAGACTGGAGGAAAGACAGTATAAATTTGTACCAGTTGTAATAGTGTCTTTCCTTATGGGGATCCAGCTTCCCCATATTCAAGGTGATTTGGGTCTATAGACTGGCTCAAGTCTCAGCAAATCACTGAAGAGTTGCTACTCTTCTTTGGCTATTCAAATTAAACTTATGTCCAGTATACCTATAACTTCTTCACCTGTACAAGTCAAGTAAAAATTTAAAAAACTACCCACCTATTTATATGGGTTTCCCGGGTGGCTCAGACAATAAAGATTCTGCTTGAAATACAGGAGAATTGGGTTTGATTCCTGAGTCGGGATGATCACTGGTAAGAGGAAATGGCAACCCATTCCAGTTTTCTTGCCTGAAAAATCCTGTGGACAGAGGAGCCTGACTGTCTACAGTCAATGGGGTCTCAAAGAGTCAGACATAACTAGTGATGAAAAACACACCTCTGCCAAACACACATCTAATTTTAATCAATAGACATCATGAGCATCTAGTCTATTCCTTAGGTCTCTGTGAGTCAGACTATCCTGACAAGAGCTTTGTCTCTGCTGTGGATCAAGCAAATGCATTCACATTGTCTTTGCGATTAAGTGATGCCACTTGGCCCTGGTAACCTGGGATCTCATTATCCACATCACATTAGGGATTCAGGATTAATGGTAATAGTTCTCATTCTAATTTCTAAGACAGAGACAAACAATCACAGAACACTTGATGGATTGTAGGATGGAAAATTTATTTCTCAGAGTCATGTTGAAAAGTGTATCATTCTGCACCTTGCAGGGTGAGTGAACAGGACTTATAAGATAAATTTGCTGTAACACTCCAGAAACACTATGGATGGTGACTGAAGTCATTAAATTAAAATATGCTTGCGCCTTGGAACGAAAGCTATGACAAACCTAGACAGCATATTAAAAAAAGCAGAGATATCACTTTGATGACAAAGATCCATCTAATCAAAGGGCTTCCCAGGTGGCTCAGCTCGTAAAGAATCCACCTGCAATGTGGGAGACCTCAGTTCCATCCCTGGGTTGAGAAGATCCCTGAAGAATGAAACAGCCACTCACTTCAGTATTCTGGCCTGGAGAATTCTATGGATGGTATAGTCCACGGGGTTGCAAAAAGTCCAACACAACTGAAAGACTTTCACTTAGTCCAAGCTATGGTTTTTCCAGTAGTCATGTACAGATATAAGAGTTGTACCATGAAGGAAGCTGAGTGAGTGAGTGAGTGAGTGAGTGAGTGAGTGAAGTCACTCAGTCGTGTCCAACTCTTTGCAACCCTGTGGACTGTAACCTACCAGGCTCCTCCATCCATGGGATTTTCCAGACAAGAATACTGGAGTGGGTTGCCATTTCCTTCTCCATAAAAGAAGCTGAGTGCCAAAATTGTTTGCTTTCAAATTGTGATGCTGGAAAAGATTCTTGGGAGCCCCTTGGAATGCAAAGAGATCCAACAATCAATCCTAAGGAAACGAACCCTGAATATTCATTGGAAGGATCGATGATGAAGCTGAAATGCCAATACTTTAGTCACCTGATTCAAAGAGCTGACTCAGTGGAAAATACACTGATGCTGGGAAAGATTGAAGGTAGGAGAATAAAGGGATGTGAGAGGATGAGATGGTTATATATCATCAGTGATTCAGTGTACATGGATTTAAGCAAACTCCTGTAGATAGTGAAGGATAGGGGAGCCTAATGTGCTGCAGCCTATGGGGTCATAAAGATTCAGACATGACTTAGCAACAAAACAAAAACAACACTCTAGCACTCCAATACTCTTGTTTTGGGAAGCCTTCTTCTTTAATATATTAAGAGAGTACTAGCACTTACACTTCATTTACTATAGGCCAATCTTGTCTTCATGTTACCAGAAGTTCAGTTCAGCTCGGTCACTTAGTTGTGTCCAATTCTTTGCCACCTCATGGACTGCAGCACTCCAGGCTTCCTTGTGCTTTAACAACTCTTGGAGCCTACTCAAACTCTTGTCCATTGAGTCAGTGATGCCATCCAACTATCTCACCCTCTGTTATCCACTTCTCTGCCTTCAATCTCTCTCAAATTCAGGGTCTTTTCCAATGAGTCAGTTCTTCACAACAGGTGGCCAAATTTGTAGAGCTTCAGCTTCATCATCAGTCCTTCAAATGAACACTCAGGACTGATTTCCTTTAGGATGGACTGGTTGGATCTCCTTGCTGTCCATGGGAACCTCAAGGGTCAAAACATTAATGCTTCTACACTCAGTTTTCTTTTTAGTCCAACTCTCACATCCACACATGACTACTGGAAAAATCATAGATTTGACTAGATGAAACTTTGTCAGCAAAGTAATGTCTCTGCTTTTTAATATGCTGTCTAGGTTGGTCAGGGCTTTTCTTCCAAGGAGCAAGAGTCTTAATTTCATGGCTGCAGTCACTATCTGCAGTGATTTTGGAGCCCAGGAAAATAACGTCTGTGACTATTATGTTTCCCCATCTATTTGCTTTTTTTTTTTTTTTTCATGTCTTGTTCTAACTGTTGTTTCTTGACCTGCATACAAATTTCTCAGGAGGCAGGTAAGGTGGTGTGGTATTCCCATCTCTTTAAAAATTTTAAACAGTTTGTGGTGATCCACACAGTCAAAGGCTTTGGCATAATCAATAAAGCAGAAGTGGATGTTTTTTTTCTGGAATTTTCTTGCTTTTTTAATGATCCAATGAATGTTGGCAGTTTGATCTCTGGTTCTTCTGCCTTTTCTAAATCCAACTTGAACATATTGAAGTTCTTGGTTCATGCACTGTTAAATACTGGCCTGGAAAATTTAGAGCATTACTTTGCTAGCATGTGAGATGAGTACAATTATGTGATAGTTTGAACATTGTTTGGCATTGTCTTTCTTTGGGATTGGAATGAAAACTGACATTTTCCAGTCCTGTGGCCACTGCTGAGTTTTCCAAATTTGCTGGCATACTGAGCGCAGCACTTGGACAGCATCATCTTTGAGGATTTGAAATAGCTCAACCTGAATTCCATCACCTCCACTAATTTTGCTTGTAGTGATGCTTCCTCAGACCCACTTGACTCTAGGTGAGTGATCACACCATTGTGGTTATCTGGGTCATTAAGATATTCTTTTTCTTTGTTTTGTTCTTCTGTGTATTCTTTCCACATCTTCTTAATATCTTCTGCTTTAGTTAGGTCCATACCACTTCTGTCCCGTATTGTGCCCATCTTTGCATGAAGTCTTCCATTTGTATTTATAAGTTTCTTGAAGAGATCTCTAGTCTTTCCCATTCTTTCATTTTCCTCTATTTACATTAATCACTGAGGAAGCCTTTCTTACCTCTCCTTGCTATTCTTTGGAACTCTGCATTCAGATAGGCGTATCTTTCCTTTTCTCCTTTGCCTTTAGCTTCTCCTCTTTTCTCAGCTATTTGTAAGGCCTCCTCAGACAACTATTTTGCCTTTCTGCATTTCTTTTTGTTAAGGATGATCTTGATTGCTGTACAATATCATGAACATCTGTCCATAGTACTTCAGGCACACTATGCACCAAATCTAATCCCTAAATCTATTTGTCATTTCTGCTGTATAATTGTAGGGGATTTGAATTAGGTCATACCTGAATGGTCTAGTGGTTCTCCCTACTTTATACAATTTAATTCTGAATTTAGCAATATGTGTTCATGATCTGAGCCAGAGTCAGCTCCCAGTCTTCTGTTTGCTGACTGTATAGAGCTTCTCCATTTTCAGCTGCAAAGAATATAATCAATCTGATTTCTATATTGACCATGTGGTGATGTCCATGTGTAGAGTTGTCTCCTGTGCTATTGGAAGAGGGTGTTTGCTATGATCAGTGTATTCTCTTAGCAAAACTCTGTTCACCTTTTCCCTGCTCCATTTTGTACTCCAAGGCCAAACTTGTCTGTTGCTCCAGGTATCTCTTGACTTCCTACTTTTTCATTCCAGTCCACCATGATGAAAAGTACATCTTTTTTTTTTTTTTTTTGGTGTTTGTTAATTCTATAAGGTCTTGTAGGTATTTATAGAACTTTCAACTTCAGGAGGTCGTCATTATCTTCATTACCCCTACCATAGTTTGGTTTCAGGTCAAACAAGATGGAGGGAATACATCCCCATCTATCAGCAGAAAATTTGATTAAAGAATTACTGAGTTTGGTCCTGCTTATCAGAACAAGACCCAGTCTCCTCCTCAGTCAGTTTCTCCCTTCAGGAAGCTTCCATAAACCTATTATCCTTCTCCATCTGAGGGCAGACAGAATGAAAACCACAATCACAGAAAACTAATCAAACTAATCACATAGACCACAACCTTGTGTAAATCAATGAAACTGAGCCCTACCATGTAGAGGCATCCATGAGGGATGAGTTATTGGAGAGTTCTTACAAAACGTGGTCCACTGAAGAAGGGAATGGCAAACAGCTTCAGTATTTCTTTGAGAACCCCATAAACAGTATGAAAAGGCAAAATGACAAATCACTGAAAGATAAACTCCCCAGGTGGGTAAGTACCCAACATGCTATTGGAGAATAGTGGAGAAATAACTCCAAAAAGAATGAAGAGACAGAGCCAAACCAAAAACAACGTCTAGTTGTGCATGTGACTGGTGATGGAAGTAAGGTCCAATGCTGTAAATAAAAATATTGCAAAGGAACCTGGAATATTAAGTCCATGAATCAAGGCAAATTGGAAGTGGTCAAACAGGAGATGGCAAGAGTGAATGTCGACATTTTAGGAATCAGTGAACTAAAATGGACAGGATCAGGAGAATTTAATCTAGATGACCATTATATCTACTACTTTGGAAAGAATCCCTTAGAAGAAATGGAGTAGCCCTCATAGTCAACAAAGGAGTCTGAAAGGCTGTACTTGAGGGCAATCTCAAAAATGTTACCAGAAACCAACCAACAAATATTTTGAAGCTCTTTTTAAGCCTTCAAGCTAAAGCACTGAATGCAGAATGTCTGACTGTCTTATTCCAATTACGGGATCGGTTTTAAGGCAGAAGTTCTCAAGGCTTTCCTTAGACAATCATCTATGCAATCCTTACTATCAAGATTATTTCAAGATTTGAACAAACAAGTGTGTATAATATTTTACAATTGCTATTCTTCCATATTTAATGTTACCTCATTTTCCTACATTGCATAAAGAAGTCGGACATATTCACACTTAATTAGCAAATAATTAGGAAGCTTGGGTTAGATTTCATCAGCCTTCTAATCAAGAAGAGCTGTTTCTCTTCCCCAAAATTGTGAAAATGCTCCAAGAATTCAGGACTGGTTGAATTCAAATTAGTAGAGAAAATATGTTAGCTTACCACTCTGAATAAGAGAAGGATTTATATTGAAAAGCACTCTTTTCCTGAGCCAGGTTTGTTTAAGTATCTAGATTCTAGAGCACAAATTATTTATCTTTTATTTTAAACAGGAATTAATGGAGAATCATATTTAAAAAAAAAAAAATGTGGCTCAGCTGGTAAAGAATCTGCCTGGAATGTGGAAGACCTGGGTTCAGTCTCTGGGTTGGGAAGATCCCCTGGAGAAGGGAAAGGCTACCCACTCCAGTATCCTGGCCTGGCGAACTCCATGGATGATATAGTCCATGGGGTTGCAAAGAGTCGGACACACCTGAGCTTCTTTCACTTCACTTTCACTTCCACCTTTATCATACTTATGACTACTGCTCTACTTTTTTTACTGACTTATCAAGTAAATTTGTTGCGTGTGTGTGTTTGTATGTATGCCAGTGTTATTCTTTGTACTGAGGTAATTAAATGAGTTTTTCTCATCATCTGAAAATATGAGTGAACTTGACTTTCACTAATTATAATACATAGAATAATATCTTAGATTTTCCCTTATTCCTATCTCTATTATGCATCAGTTGAGACAATTATAAGTCAGGAAGACAATTTCTGATTCATTTCTGAAGCGTTAATTAAGAATAGACCAATAAATGATTGAATCAGTACAAAGTGTGAAGCTACAATAATTCAGCTCTTTGTGTTGTTACTTGTTATGTCGTTACTCTTTGTGTGTGTGTGTGTTAGTCACTCAGTCCTGTACAGCTCTTTATGACCCCATGGACTATAGCCTGCTACCAGGCTCCTCTATCCATGGAATTCTCCAGGCAAGAACATTAGAGTGGGTTACCATTCCCTTCTTCAAGGGATCCACCCAACCCAGAGATCGAACCTAGGTCTCCAGGATTGAAGGCAGATTTTTTACAATCTGAGACACCAGGGAAGCCCCTTGTTATTTTTTACTACTCTGCTTTTTGTTACTCTATTCCTGTCTTTCTTTCTCTCAAGTTGTTGTTCACTTGCCCAGTTATGTCCAACATTTTGCAACTCCATAGACTGCACCACATCAGGCTTCTCTGTCCTTCACCATCTCCCAGAGTTTGCTCAAAGTCATGTCCATTGAGTCAGTGATGCCATCCAACCATCTCATCCTCTGTCATCCCCTTCTCCTCCTGCCTTCAATCTTTCCCAGCGTCAGGTTTTTTTTTTTTTTTTTCAATGAATTGGCTCTTCACATCAGGTGGTCAAAGTATTGGAGCTTCAGCATCAGTCCTTCCAATGAATATTCTGGGTTGATTTCCTTTAGGATAGACTGGTTTGATCTCCTTCCTGTCTCAAAAGCCCTCTCCAGTACCATAGTTAAAAGACATTGATTCTTTGGTGCTCAGCCATTTTTACTGTCCAGCTCTCACATCTGTACATGTCTACTGGTAAATTTGCCAAAATATCTCTCAAGTAAATTTACCAAAATACTTTTTAGATAAACATCATGAGAATTTTAGAAGTTCTTTATTCCATTGCTTTTCAGTTCAGTTCAGTTCATTCACTCGGTTGTGTCGACTCTCTGCAGCCTCATGGACTACAGCAGGTCATGCCTCCCTGTCCATCAGTAACTCCCAGAGTTTACTCAAACTCATGTCCATTGAGTCAGTGATGTTATCCAACCATCTCATCCTCTGTCATTCCCTTCCCCTCCTGCCTTCACACTTTCCCAGCATCAGGGTCTTTTCAATGAGCCCTTTGCCTTTAGTGGGCCAATATCTTTGTAATAACACATACTTTTATTTGTATTGAAATATAGCTGACATAATGTTAGTTCTATATATTAGTTTTATGTGTACAACATATTGACTCCATATTTTTATAGATTACATGCTATACAGAGTTGCTATAATATTAGTAACTATATTCCTTATCCCATGCCTAACTGGTAGTTTGTATGACAATCCCCTTGACCTATTTTGCACCCCCTCCCCATTGCCTTTATTTTGGCAACCACTAGTTTGTTCTCTGCTTCTGTTAGTCTGTTTCTGTCTTATTCTATTTGTTCATTTGTTTTATTTTTTAGATTCCAAACATAAATGGAAACAGATAGTATCAGTCTTTCTCTGTCTGAATTATTCTACTTTGCATAATTATTTCCTCCAGAGCCATCCATGATGGTGCAAATGGAAAAATTTCCTTCTTTTTTTAACAGCTGGATAATGTTCCATCATATATATATATGCATTATCCATTCATCTGTTGAGGGACACTAGATTGCTTCCATATTTCAGCTATTGTAAATAATGCTGCAATGAACAATGAACATTGGAGTGTGTATATCCCTTTGAAATAGTGTTTTCATATTCCTCACAGGAATATCTAGGAGTGGAATTACTGTATAGTATGACATAAAATAAAATTTTAAATTAGAAGTTTTGATAGAGGTACCAAGAAACAAAAGGCAACATTTCAGAGAATATATTGGAAATTCAACAAAGAACTTTTAACCAGCACCCATATTTAAGATATAAAAAGTTTGAGTGTGTGGTGATAACAAAAATTAGGATCTATGGATTTCTATGATAATGCTGGGCTGGATGAAGCACAAGCTGGAATCAAGATTGCCAGGAGAAATATCAGTAAATTCAGATATGCAAATGACACCACCCTTATGGCAGAAAGTGAAGAACTAAAAGCCTCTTGATGAAAGTGAAAGAGGAGAGTGAAAAAGCTGGCTTAAAACTCAACATTCAGAAAACAAAGATCATGGCATATTGTCCTATCACTTCATGGCAAATAGAAGAAGAAACAATGGAAACAGTGACAGACATAATTTTCTTGGCCTCCAAAATTGCTGTAGATTGTGACTGCAGCCATGAAATTAAAAGATGCTTGCTTCTTAGAAGAAAAGCTCTGACCAACCTAGACATCATGTTAAAAAGCAGAGACATTACTTTGCCGATAAAGGTCCACCTAGGAAAACTATGGTTTTCCCAGTAGTCATGTATGGATGTGAATGAAAATGAAAGTCATTCAGTTGTGTCCGATTCTTTGTGACCCCATGGACTGTACAGTCAGATTGCAGCCAGATTCTTAATCAGCTAAGCCACAAGGGAAGCCCAAGAATACCAAAGTGGGTAGTCTGTCCCTTCTCCAGTGATCTTCCCAACCCAGTAATCAAATCAGGGTCTTCTGTATTGCAGGTGGATTCTTTACCAACTGAGCTATCAGGGAAGATATGAGAGTTGGACCATAAAGAAATCTGAGTGGCAAATAATTGATACTTTTGAACTGTGGTGTTTGAGAAGCCTTTTGAGAGTCCCTCAGACTTCAAGGAGATCAAACCAATCAATCCTAAAGGAAATCAACCCTGAATATTCATTGGAAGGACTGATGATGAATGAAGCTTCTTTGGCCACCTGATGCAAAGGTCTAACTCATTGGAAAAGATCCTGCTGCTAGGAAAGATTGAAGGCAGGAGGAGAAGGGTATAACAGAGGATGAGATGGTTGGATGTCATCACTGACTCCATGGACATGAGTTTAAGCAAGCTCCGAGAGTTGTTGAAAGATAGGGAATCCTGGCATGCTGCAGTCCATGGGTCATAAAGAGAGGGACGCAACTGAATGACTGAACTGAACTGATGAAGATGATCAATAGCTATGTCAGCTTTCTATGTCAGCTTTCTATGTGCCCAACAAATACATGAACATAACAGACCACTCAAATAACAGTGAGTGTTTAGTATAAATATCCATTTAATATTAACTAAAGCACATGGGGCTTCCCTAGTGGCTCAGATTATAAAGAATCTGCCTGCCATGCAGGAGACCCAGATTTGATCCCTGGGTTGAGAAGATCCCCTGGAGAAGGGAATGACAATCTACTCCAGTACTCTTGCCTGGAGGATTCCATGGACAGAGGAGCCTGGCAGGCTACAGTCCACGGGGTCACAAAGAGTCAGACAGGACTGAGCAACTAATATTTGGATCTTCCCTGGCAGCTCAGCCAGTAAAGTGTCTGCTACAAGGCAGGAGACCCAGGTTCAATCCCTGGGTCAGGAAGATCTCCTAAGAAGGAAATGGTGACTTACTCCAGGAGTCTTGCCTGGAAAATCCCATGGATAGAGGAGCCTGGCAGGCTACAGTCCATAGGGTCATAAAGAGATGGAGATGACTGAACAACTTCACTTTCATTTTCTTTCTTTCCTTTCTTTAGAGCACATGCATACAGAATAAAATATTTATTTTTTAAATATAAATTTATTTATTTTAATTGGACGTTAATTACTTTACAATATTGTATTGGTTTTGCCATACATCAACATGAATCTGCACATTTATACACGTGTTCCCCATCCTGAACTCCCATCCCTCCTCCCTCCCCGTACCATCCCTCTGGGTAGTCTCAGTGCACCAGCCCCAAGCATCCAGTAATCCGGAAAGATGACTACTGCAATTTAACTTATTAAAAACTTTATGAATCATATTTTATTTTCTTTTCCCTTTGACATTCAGCTAGAAATAGCTAAAGATTATGTCTAGAGATGGGCTTCCCAGTTGGTTCTAGAGGTAAAGACCTCACCTGTCAATGCAGGAGATATAAGAGATGCAGATTCAATCCCTGAGTTGGGAAGGACCCCTGGAGGAAGGCATGGCAACCAATTCCAGTATTCTTGCCTGAAGGATTCCATGGACACAGGATCCTGGCAGGCTACCATCCACGAGGTGACAAAGAGTCAAATATGACTAAAGCATCTGAGCACACACATACATGTTTAGAAATAATTGATGAAATTTCAACTTTAAGTTATGTGAAACTAAAAAGAGCTCCTCTTTATATGCACTTTATCTCATATTTTATTTAAAAAATGGTCATTGCCTAATTAATATGTTCAAAATCTTTCCAGTTTGATAAAATAAAATATTGGGTCACTGGTTCAGTGTTATGGTCTTTTAAATTTACAAGAGTATATTTTTGAAGACCAATGTGTTAATATTTATAAATCATTTAAAAGATGAATATCACTGAGCTAATTATACATCATTTAAAAAGAACCTTTTAAAAGCTCAATGATATTAAATGTCAAAAAACAAATTCAATATATGATTTTTGAGCATCTTCCCAAATCACTGCTTGCTTTATAACAAAAAAACCACTGCCTTAAGAAATAATTCTTTGATTTTATTCTTCCATTAAATTGATGCTATTAATGTAGTTGTTCAGTCACCCAGTCATGTCCAACTCTTTGCAACCCCATGGACTGCAGCATGTCAGGCTTCCCTGTCCTTCACCATCTTCTGGAGCATGCTCAGACTCATGTCCATTGAGTCAGTGATGCCATCCAAACATCTTGTTCTCTGTCATCCCCTTTTCCTCCTGTCATTAATCTTTCCCAGCCTCAGGGTCTTTTCTAATGAGCCACCTCTTTTCATCAGGGGACTTGGACCTTCAGCTTCAGCATCAGTCCTTCTAAGGAATATTCAGCGTTGATTTCCTTTAGGATTGACCGGTTTGATCTCCTTGCAGTCCAAGCGACTCTCAAGAGTCTTTTCCAATACCACAGTTCAAAAGCATCAATTCTTTGGCAATATCTAGTAGTCATAAACCGTCAAAAGAAATAACCAAAATACTACTCATATCTCATATGAAATATGGCCTTTCTGAAAGCCATGTCATTTTAATAAATACTTATAGCAAAAACTGAAAAGATTCAATTAAATAAAACCTGCCAGCAAGAGAAAATATATGTGGCCCAAAGAAAAACCTTAATTAAAAATAAATAAATAAAAGCATTTTCCAAAAAATGTATACTTTATAGTATTCAATTCAAATAAAAAGCTATTATTTTCTTATGATTTCTTGTGATATTCTATATATCTAATTGGTAAAATGGTGCTGTGGATTAAATTTGTCATATTATGCTAGGGAGTAATATCAGGCCCCACTAACTTGCTGCTATGAAAGTTAAAGAGTTAGTCACTCTGTCATGTTTGACTGTTTGCAGCTGCATGCCAGCTGTCCAGGCTCCTCTGTTCATGTAATTTTCCAGGTAAGAATACTACAATGGGTTGCCATTCTCTTTTCCAGGGGTTCTTCCCAACCCAAGGATCAAACCAAGGTCTCCTGAATTGCAGGCAAATTCTCTACCTTTTGAACCATCAGGGAAGCCCTTAACTTGCTGCTATAGTAACAATGTATCCCAGTTGCAGAAATCTCTTGATAAATTTTCAATTAACACATGTCACTAAGTAAAATGTCAAAAAAGCATCAGTGGCTTAAAATAAAATGGAAATAGCTGGTTACTTACGTATGGAGCATTGGAATGTGGTTAATCATAGTTTTGTGGGAAAAAATAGAATTATTTAAAAACTTGCTTATAAATTGAAATGCAGTAATGTGCCTCTATTCAACCTAATGATGGCCAACTGCAATAACTGTTAATCCTGCACAACATGAATATTATTTCACCCTAAACCTCTTGAACCCTCTCTTAAAATGCTATGTTTCCTTAAGATGAGTCTGACAGAATTTGACACTCACACAAAAGCCCTGTATGGTAGGCTTGTGCTGAGCATCACTGTGACATTCAGAGATATTCTGGTTTTGGCAACTGTTTGAGATTTGTGGGTCTCCTTTGACATTTACAAAGACTCTGAGACTATTTCTGAAAAGGGCTGGAGCATTTCACTAGATATGTGGTTTCTTCAAAGGCCACTTTCAGATTAAAGTGTCTATTGAAACTCTGGATGGAAGTAACATGGGATTGAATGAGAAAAGTATTTATTTTGTTTGTAATAAGAAAAGTAAAAGTAAACAGATGGCTGGTTCTACAAAAATCCAAATGTAGGCAAAAAAAATAAAAAGGCAGCATTTCTTTAGTTGTGTCTTTCTGATCACTGAAGTTCCAAGATGTTCCTGTTTGTCTTTGTACAATAGCAGTCATCACAGAGGACAATTCACGTGGCTCTTTGAGCATACTTAGACTAATTAGGACACCTTTTCAGCAGCATTTTTTTTGTTTGTTGGTTTGTTTTGTTTTTTTATTGCAACTAGTTTAAATTACTGCCAAAATTTGTTCTGTTTTAAGCGATGTCAAGTTTACATTAGAAATGTTTGAATCTCTTTCATGGGTGAATCAACTTGAATCAACTTTAGGAAGTTTATGTGAATAATGCAATTTGGAAATACAGGCAAAAGTCCTGTGCTTTTGTGCTCATGCTCAATTGTGCCAGTTCTTTGAGACCCAACCCTTTGGACTGGAGCCCACCAGTCTCCTCTGTCTATCAGACTCTTCAGGCAAGAATCCTGGAACGGGTTACCATTTCCTCCTGCAGGTTTCTTCCCAACCCATGGATCAAACTCATGTCTCTTATGTCCCCTAAATTGTAGGCAGATTCTTTACCCACTGAGCCATCAAGGAAAAGTCCTGAGAGGATGTGAAATTCACATAGGAAAACAGGTTAGACTTTGGGCCACACTTTTACTTCCTTCAGCCTTGATTCCTTGATCTGTAGTGTGAATTTGACATCTAATGAGCACTGTAGAATATCTGCAAAAACAAGTCTTCTGTGTCAGAATTTGATAGGCTAGAGGAGAGTACTTTTAACAGTGTTGAGAATTATTATGTATATTTTTACTGTGGAGTTAACTTACAAAATGTAAACTATATTCTATAGTTTAAATACATATATATATATTGAAATGTTCTTTTCTTTTATGATTTATCACATATATTGAATATAGTTCATTGCACTATATGGTAGGACCTGGTTGCTTATCCTTTCTGTATAAAATAGTTTGCATCTGCTAATCCTGAACTCCTACTCCATCGCTCCTTGACACCACCACCTTGGCAAGCAGAAAGCTCTTCTCTATGTTTGAGTTTATTTCTGTTTTGTAGATAAGTTGATTAGTGTCATATTTTCTCTTTCTCTTTTTTTTTTTTTTTGCTTTTAGTAATGCTTTTCTTACTTTGATATTTTTTAATTTTTTTTTAATTGGGAGAAATTTATTTTACAATGTTGTATTCATTTCTGCTATACAACAGAGCGAGTGAGCTGTAATTATACAAATACCCCCTCACTTTTGGGCCTCCCTCCTCCCCCCATCCTACCCCTCTTGCTCATCACAGAGCAGCAGGTGTGCTCCCTGTGTTGTACAGCAATTGCACATTAACTCTCTTACGGTGATAGTGTACGTGTGTCAATGCTACTCTTTCAGTTTGTCCCACGATCTCCTTTCCCCACTCTGTCCACTGTATTTTTTAGGATTGTGGTTTTCTCAGTGTAAATGCCCATATTTTAGACTTAACATATAAATCATATGGCATTTGTCTCAAAATAAGTTTTGACAAATACACATATGAGAGAGTATGTTTGTATGATCAACATGAAAGATCAATTGAGTTTTTGCAGATTATATATTGTCTACATGTGTGCTATGCACACATATATATGTGCACGTGTGTGTGAGAGAGAGAGAGAATGCGCACTGCAATAAAAGCTTAATACATATGTATTTCTAAAGCTGCTAATTTGCTGTTCTGTTGCTCTCTTTATAATGCTTACTGACCATTTTATAGCAGACATGGAGACTATGAATAAATGGTATTTAGCAACGATGCAGAGCCAGATTAGATATTAGTCCTGGCTCCCTCCATACCAAAGCCACCCTCAAGCAGATGTTATAGATATAAGATTAGAGTTATATCAGGTCCACCTGGTAACAAAATTAACTCAAACCAGGGCTACAAGATGGTAACGGATTCAAATAAGCTTCTACTGGGTAGATTTGGACTATATCTGAGAAGTGATTGTTTCTCACAATTTGATGCTATGAATTTTCGCTGTTATTGTATTATCTACTTAACGGAATCACAGTGACAAGTGGACTATACCTTCACAGAAAAGATATATTATGTGTGCCCATGACTTATGCATCTGAATAAAATTTATATTCCTCCTCTTTAGAATCTTCCATCAGTTTAGTTCAGTTGCTTAGTAATGTCCGACTCTTTGAGACCCCATGGATTGCAGCACACCAGGCTTCTCTATTCATCACCAACACCTTGAGCTTGCTCAAACTCAAGTCCATCGAGCTGGCAATGCCATTCAACCATCTTATCCTCTCTCATCCCCTTCTCCTCCTGCCTTCAGTCTTTTCTAGCTTTGGGGTCTTTTCCAATGAGTCAGTTCTTCACCTCAGGTGGCCAAAGTATTGGAGTTTCAGCTTCATCATCAGTCCATAAAATGAATATTCAGGACTGATTTCCTTTAGGACTGACTGGTTGGATCACCTTGAAGTCTAAGGGAATCACAAGAATCTTCTCCAACACAATAGTTTAAAAACATCAATTCTTCAGAACTCAGCTTTCTATATGGTCCTACTCTCACATCCATACATGACTACTGGAAAACCCATGGCTTTGACTCAGTTCAGTTCAGTTCAGTTCATTCACTCAGTCATGTCTGACTCTTTCTGACCCCATGGACTGCAGCATGCCAGGCCTCCCTGTCCATCACCAATTCCCAGAGTTTAACCAGACTCATGAACATTGAGTCAGTAATGCCATCCAACCATCTCATCCTCTGTCATCCTCTTCTCCTGCCTTCAATCTTTCCCAACATCATTGTCTTTTAAAATGAGTCAGTTATTTGCATCAGGTGGCCAAAGTATTGGAGTTTCAGCTTAAATATCAGTCCTTCCAATGAATATTCAGGACTGATCTCCTTTAGGATGGACTGGTTGGATCTCCCTGCAGTCCAAGGGACTGTTAAGAGTCTCCTCCAACACCACAGTTCAAAAGCATCAGTTCTTTGATCCTCAGCCACTTTATAGCCCAACTTTCACATCCACACATGACTACTGGAAAAACTGTAGCCTTGACTAAATGGACCTTTGTTGGCAAAGTAATGTCTCTGTTTTTTAATATGCTATCTATGTTGGTCATAACTTTCCTTCCAAGGAATAAGTGTCTTTTAATTTCATGGCTGCAGTCACCATCTGCAGTGATTTTGGAGCCCAGAAAAATAAAGTCTGACACTGTTTACACTGTTTCCCCATCTATTTGCCATGACGTGATGGGACGGGATGCCATGATCTTAGTTTTCTGAATGTTGATCTTTAAGTCAACTTTTTCACTCTCCTCTTTCACTTTCATCGAGAGGCTCTTTAGTTCCCCTTCACTTTCTGCCATAAGAGTGGTGTCATGTGAGTATCTGAGGTTATTAATATTTCTGCCAACAAACCTGATTCCAGCTTGTTTCATCCATCCAGGCATTAAGCATGATATACTCTGCACATAAGTTAAATAAGCAGTGTGACAATACACAGCATTAACGTATTCCTTTCCCAATTTGGAACCAGTCTGTTATTCCATGTCCGGATGGAACTGCTACACCTTGTCCCACATACAGATGCCTCACAAGGCAGGTCAGGTGGTCTGATATTCCCACCTCTTGAAGAATTTTTCATAGTTTGTTGTAATTCATACGGTCAAGGCTATGGAATAAGCAACAAAGCAGAAATATATGATTTTCTGGAACTCTCTTGCTTTATTGATGATTCAACAGATGCTGGCAGTTTGATCTCTGGTTCTTCTGTCTTTTCTAAATCCTGCTTAAACATCTGGAAGTGCATTGTTCATGTACTGTTGAAGCCTGGCTTGAAGAATTTTGAGCATTACTTTGCTAGCATGTGAGATGAATGCAATTGTATGGTAGTTTGAACATTCTTTGACATTGTCATTTTTGGAGATTGAAATGAAAACTGATCTTTTCCAGTCCTGGGCCCACTGCTGCATTTTCCAAATTTGTTGGCATATTGAGTGCAGCTCTTGGACAACATCATCTTTGAGGATTTGAAATAGCCCAAATGGAATTCCATCACCTCCACTAGCTTTGTTCATAGTGCTGCTTCCTAAGGCTCACTTGACTTCACATTCCAAAATGTCTGGCTCTAGGTGAATAAGCATGGCATCATGGTAATCTGGGTTGTGAATGTCGTTTTTGTGTAGTTCTTCTGTGTATCCTTGCCATCTCTTCTTAATATCTTCTGCTTCTCTTTGGTCTGCACCATTACATACTGCAGTCTCTCCCATCAGCAAGCTTCCATAAGCCCCTTAACCTTATCCATCAGAGGGAAGACAGAATGAAAAACAATGACAGAAACTAATCAAATTGATTGCATGGACTACATCCTTGTCTAACTCAATGAAACTATGAGCCATGCTGTGTAGGTCTGCCTAAGATGAACAGATCATGGTGGAGAGTTCTGCCAAAGTGTGGCCCACTGGAGAAGGGAATGGCAAACCACTTCAGTATTCTTGCCTTGAGAACCCCATGAACTGTATGAAAAGACAAAAATATGTGACACTAAAGATGAACTCCCCAGGTCAGTAGGTACCCAATATACTGTTGGAGAAAAGTGGAGAAATAACTCCAGAAAGAACGAAGAGATGGAACCAAATCAAAAACAATGCTCAGTTGTGGATGTGACTAGTGATGGAAGTAAAATGTAGTGCTATAAAAAGCAATACTGCATAGGAACCTGGAATGTTAGGTCCATGAGTCAAGGTAAATTGGAAGTGGTCAAACAGGAGATGGCAAGAGTGAACGTCAGCATTCTAGGTATCAGTGAACTAAAATGTAATGGAACCGCTGAATTTAATTCAGAAGACCATTATATCTATTACAGTGGGCAAGAATCCCTTAGAAGAAACGGAGTAGTCATCATAGTCAACAAAAGAGTCTGAAATACAGTACTTAGGTGCAACCTCAAAAATAACAGAATGACCTCTGTTCAATTCCAAGGCAAACCATTCAATATCACAGTAATCCAAACCTATACCCCAATCAGTAATGCTGAAGAAGCTGAATTTGAACAATTCTATGAGAACCTACACGAACTTCTAGAACTAACACTGAAAAAAAGATATTTTTTTCATTAGGGGGCCTGGAATGCAAAAGTAGGAAGTCAAGAGATACCTGGAGTAACAGGCAAATTTGGTCTTGGAGTACCAAATGAAGCAGGGCAAAGGTGAACAAAGTTTTGCCAAGAGACTGCACTGTTCATAGCAAACAACCTCTTTCAACATCACAAAAGACCACTCTACACATGGCCATCACCAGATGGTCAATACTGAAATCAGATTGGTTGTATTCTTTGCAGCCAAAGATGGAGACACTCTATACAGTCAGCAAAAACAAGACTGGGAGCTGACTGTGGCTCAGATCATGAACGCCTTCATGTCAAATTCAGACTTAAATTGAAGAAACTAGGGAAAACCACTACCATTCAGGTATGACCTAAATCAAATTCCTTATGATTATACAGTGGAAGTGAGAAATAGATTCAAGGAATTAGATCTGATAGGTAGAGTGTCTGGAGAACTGTTGACAGCTCTTCTTGACCTTGTACAGGAGAAAGTGATCAAGACCATCCCCGAGAAAAAGAAATGCAAAAAGTCAAAATGGTCATCTGAGGAGGCCTTACGAATAGCTGAGAGAAGAGAAGCTAAAAGTAAAGGAGAAAAGGAAATATATACCCATCTGAATGCAAAACTTCAAAGAATAGCAAGGAAAGATAGGAAAGCCTTCCTCTGTGACCAATGTAAATAGTTTTCCATATGTCCCTGAAAATGCTCCTGCCTATAGGAATCTGCTTGCTGTCTTCACTAGTCAGCTTTAGGAGTTTAATAACTCCACAATGCTTTAAATTGAAGACATTTCTATGATGGGACCCATGAGAATAAAGTACCTAGTGCTCTTAAATGAGTACCATATAAACAGAAATTTGAAAACAGCAGCAGTCCTACTTTTCAATCCTTTAGATACAGACCTTAAAACAAAGATGTATGAATGCAAACAGTATATTTAGGAGGAGATTAAGGGAACACAGATTGAAGGGTGGAAGAATAAAATAGGAAACACCAACCAATTAAAGATGCTTTAGCAAGCATGTTGTCACTGTGGGTAGCTGGAAATTAACCCTACTAGTTGGCAGAGCAGAACACAGCACAGGAACAGAACTGTGGCCACAACTGAAAAAAACATTATTATTTGTATTTATTAATATTTAACTAGGCAGGGATGAACTAGAATGGGAAATACATATATATGTTGTGTGTGTGTCATTATTTGTTGCTTAAGTTTCAGGATTAAAGACAGTATCCTCTCCTCTTCAGAAGGTAAAATTCAAAACGTATGTCAGAAAAGCTAGAGAAAAACTCCCTGCAGAACATAAGAAAATCCCCCATACATTATTTAATCAAAGGTAAGAAGACAGAGCTCTAGCTTTCAAACACTATTTCATCTGTCATTACTGGATTAAGTTACAGAAGTGTAATATAATAGTAAGTGAGCAGAAAACAAACATGAAATAAGGGAAAGAAAACAGAGATTCCATTCATGTTACTTTACAATATGTTAAGTAGTTGTGTCCAACTCTTTGCAACTCCATGGACCTGTCAGACTCCTCTGTTCATGGAATTTTCCAGACAAGAATACTGGATCGGGTTGCCATTTCCTTCTCCAATAAATCTTCTTGA
Organism: Oryx dammah; assembly: GCF_014754425.2. Taxonomy (NCBI): domain Eukaryota; kingdom Metazoa; phylum Chordata; class Mammalia; order Artiodactyla; family Bovidae; genus Oryx; species Oryx dammah. Next base: position 8,394,538 of record NW_024070208.1, read on the forward strand.
CCCTGGGATCAAACCCATGTCTCTTGTGTCTCCTGAATTGGCAGGCAGACTCATTACCAGCTGAGGCACCAAGGAAGTCTTTAAAACATTAAAGAGGAAGACTAAGAAGTGTGTCTATTCAATATCTTCCCAGAAGTAGAATTCCTAGAATTATTTTTTGCATTACCAATGTACCAAAGTTCACATTTCTCTTGCATTCTTGACTGCCAACAGAACATCACTTTACTGATAATTGATGCTAACTGCGCTGATATCATTCCCAAAAGGTATAATGAGTTTAAGATGTCTAATTATTGAAATGAGCACACCAGAAACCTATGACGCATCTCCTTTAAGTACTTTATATTATAATAATCTGAAAACTATGGGTCACACAGCTACCCTATCTGATTATGAGACATCATAAATAGTAGTAATTATATTTAAAAATTTGGATAAAAGACAGGGAACTGTCACAAAATGCACTTAGCTAGATCTTGAGCAATGGAATTATCTGAATAAACATGCTTTTACAGTAAAACTTCTCAGTAAAACAACAAAAACTAAAAGAAATACTAGCACTATAAAATATTACTTTTACAAACTACCCCTACAATGTTTGTGGAGTGAAAACAATTGCAAGAAAATAATCAGATTTCAAATGTTTTGGGATACGACTACTTTTCTAATAGAATAAGCATTATATTGCAAATGTTTGCTATTTAATTTAAATATATGTTTAATCTTAATGGCTGCCAGGACATTCAAATATAAAGCACAATTAAAACATGCAATTTCTTAATTACATAAGAAAACATGAACATCTTATTTGTGATTGGTTTTCAGAATTCAAGTGTTAAAACCACATGAATGTCCATCAGTTAAAATATATAAGGATCAGAAATATTGAATGGATTGCTATACTTGGTTTCTTCACACACAAAAAAATATTTGAATAAATTATTTTAAATGACATTTTAATATAAATACACAATTATCTTGCTAGGAAAATACTATGAAAATTAGAGGAAAGAAAAATGTGTTTTTGATGCTATGGGAAGCTTACTATAGTAAATTAATAGGAAAACATTTTCTGCAATGTAACATAAGTGAAAATATATTTGAGTAGAAAATTGGAAAGCATCAGATTTCTCTCAGATAACGGTGGTTTTTCTGTCACACTGACATTTCATGTTTAAAGCCTCATCAGTCAATAAGAAAACAATATGCATGACTTTGACTTGTATGAGGTTTTGGAGATAGATTATGTTCATGACAAATACACACTCGCACACACACACAGCCTGCTCCTACAAAAGAAAATGGCTGAATTATCAAACTTATAAAGATTTTGAGTGCAGGTAGTAAAATAACATTGACTCTTTTGTATCCACTTGCATACCCAGGTTTTTCTATCAATATATGTTCCTATGTTGTGTTACTTGTAGTTGAGTTTGCCTTTAAGGCTTATGGCAGAGTAGGAAATCTTTGAATATGTCTTTTTAGAACTGTTTTTCTGAAAACAATGTTTGTGAAAAAATATCTGGTGTGCATAATAGACATGCAAAATCATCAATATTAGTCATGTCCGATTCCCTGGTGGCTCAGATGGTAGTGTCTGCCTGCAATGCGGGAAACCCGGGTTCAATCCGTGGGATGGGAAGATCCCCTGGAGAAGGAAATGGCTACCCACTCCACTACTCATGCCTGGAGAATCCCATGGCTAGAGAAGCCTGGTGGGCTACAGTTCATGGGGTGGCAAAGAGTCGGATGCGACTGAGCGACTTCACTTCACTTTCACTTTTGGGGTCAAACAATAATATCCATTGGCTAAGCTTCCAGGAGAAATTCCCATGATACTTTGAGATGTCAAAGGACATCTCAAATTAATATGCCAAACAAAAAGACTCATTTTATTCAAGCTACTTAAAAACGCAACTCTTATTGTCATTGAGCAATCAGAAGCTATTAGAGCAAGGAAAAAAAAAGAAAAGAAAAACAGCTGTGAAAATAACAATTTTAAACAGAGAGCTTCAGTTAGAAAAGTGGAAAATGACAACACCACACAACTTCAGCTGAGAGGATGCAACACTTTCAAGAAACAGATTGAAAAAGTTTATTTCTTTGAGCACATTGCCCCATAGTAAGTACATATAAAAGACAAAGACTTAATAACAAAGATAGGATGCAGACTTACATGTCACATGAAAAAGCAAGGTGGGACATCAAGAATACACTCTGCTCAGAATTATCATGCATTTCTTGTGGAAGAAAATCTATTACACTTTCAATGAACTTTAGTTGCAGGGATCAACAAATTGTTCTTATAAAGGTCCAAGTAGTGAAAACGTTCAGATTTTCAGGACATAGGGGGCACTGTCTTACTCAGCTCAATAGTTGTAGAAAGAAAGCAATTCTAGAAAACATGTACATGTTGATTGTAGCTGTATCTCAATGAAACTTTATTTACAGACCGAAAATGTGAATTTCATATCATTCTCACATATCACAAAATGATTTTTTTCCTCTGATTTATTTTTCAAGCATTTAAAAGTATAAACTCTATTCTTGCCTGTTGGGTCTATGCAAAAAGCTAGCTGTGGCAAATGGCCATAGTTTGCCAACCCCTGATTTAGGCTGTATCATCACATAGATTAAAACTATGTGTGCTCCTTCGGTTACCAGAAAAATATCAATTTCTGTTTTATTGACTATTACAAAGACTTTGACTGTGTGGATCACAAGAAACTGTGGAAAATTTTTTAAGAGATGAGAATACCAGACCACAGTACCTGCCTCCTCAGAAATCTGTATGCAGGTCAAGAAGCAACAGTTAGAACTGGACATGGAATATGGACCAGTTACAAAGTGAGAAAGGACTATGTCAAGACTTATATTGTCACCCTGCTTGTTTAACTTATATGCAGAGTACATCATGTGAAATGCTGGGCTGGATGAAGCACAAGCTGGAATCAAGTTTATCAGGAGAAATATCTATAACCTCAGATATCCAGATGACACCACCCTTATGGCAGAAATTGAAGAGGGACTGAAGAGTCTCTTGATAAAAATGAAAGAGGAGAGTGAAAAAGTTGGCTTAAAGCTCAACATTCAGAAAAACAAGATCATGGCATCTGGTCCCATCACTTCATGGCAATAGAGAAATAATGGAAACAGTGACAGATTTTATTTTGAGGGCTCCCAAATCACTGCAGATGGTGACTGCAGCCATGAAATTAAAGGATGCTTGCTCCTTGGAAGAAAAGCTTTGACTGATTTAGCACAGTAAAAAGCAGAGACTTTACTTTGCCAACTAAGATCCGCCTAGCCAAAGCTATGGTTTTTCTAGTAGTCGTATACAGACGTGAGAGTTGGACCATAAAGAAAGCTGAGAGCCAAAGAATTGATGCTTTTGAACTGTGGTGTGGGAGAAGACTCTTGAGGGTCCTTTGGACTGCAAGGAGATCCAACCAGTCCATCCTAAAGGAAATCGGTCCTGAATATTCATTGGAAGGACTGATGATGAAGCTGAAGCTTCAATACTTTGGCCACCTGATGGGAAGAACTGACTCATTGGAAAATACCCTGCTGCGAAAGATTGAGGGCAGGAGGAGAAGTGGACGACAGAGGATGAGATGGTTGGATGGCATCACTGACTCGATGGACATGATTTTGAGCATACTCTGGGAGTTGGTGATAGACTGGGAAGCCTGGCATGCTGCAGTATATGGGGTCACAAAAAGTCGGACACGTATGAGTGACTGAACTGAACTGATAGCTTGTATCATGAGCAAATTCTTTGCTATATTTATAACATCTAATTAAGTGTATTATCTTTATCATGTTTTTGTAAGGTTTGCTCTGTCTACAAATTAATCATGTTATGTATTCATTCTTGAAATATCGACCATAAAACAAACACAACAGATAACTTAAGTAATAAGAGATGTAGCATAGGTTAGCATTTAAGGAGTGCTGGAATGAAAATAACATTTTTGAAAAATAGTTCACTTTAACCCCAGCCAATTTGGCCAGGATAAGTACTGATAGTTAAAATTATCAAATAACCATAGAAGAATCAACTCTTAAATTTGAGAGTTATGCAGGCAGTTATGTATGCATTTGATTTATCTTACTGTATTAATAACATACATTGTTCTTATCACTGAATATATCCATACATACTAATGATAGTCCTGAATTGTTTCTTTTGACTTTCCAGAATTGAAGCACTTGTTCTTATTAATTTTAAGATAATAAATCATATTTTTCCTGATTACAGAAGAAAACCCATTAGATATGTACAGACTTCTGTAACAACAACCGTATTTTTGAAAAATAGGGCATTTCTAATATTTTGTTTTGTAAAATAACCCTACAATACACTATATGTACATATCTCTTTTGTTTCAACTTCAGTTCAGTTCAGTTTCTCATACGATGTCTGACTCTTTACTAACCCATGGGCTGCAGCACACCAGGCTTCCCAGTCCACCATCAACTTCTGGAGCTTACTCAAACTCATATCCATCGAGTCAGTGATGACATCCTACCATCTCATCCTCTGTTGTCCCCTTCTCCTCCTGCCTTCAATCGTTCCCAGCAGCAGGGGTTTTCACCATGATTCACTTCTTCGCATCAGTTGGCCAAAATATTGGAGTTCCAGAATCAGCATCAGTCCTTCTAATGTATATTCAGGACTGATTTCCTTTATGATGGACTGGTTTAATCTCCTTGCAGTCCAAGGGACTCTCAAGAGTCTTCTCCAACACCACAGTTCAAAAACTTCAGTTCTTTGGCCCTCAGCTTTCTTTATAGTCTCAAACACGTATATGACTACTGGAAAACCATAGCTTTCACTAAACAGACCTTTGTTGGCAAAGTAATGTCTCTGCTTTTTAATATGCTGTCTAGGTTGGTCATAGCTTTTCTTCCAGGGAACAAATATTTTCTAATTTCATGGCTCCAGTCACCATCTGCAGTGATTTTGGAGCCCTCCCAAATAAAATATATTACTCTTTCCATTGTTTCCCCATCTACTTACCATGAAGTAACAGAACCAGATGCCAAGATTTTCATTTTTTGAATGTTGAATTTTAAGCCAGTTTTTTCACTCTCCTCTTTCATCTTCATCAAGAGGCTCTTTAGTTCCTCTTCACCTTCTTCCATAAGGGTGGTGCCATCTGCATATCTGAGGTTATTGATATTTCTCCTGACAAACTTGATTCCAGCTTGTGCTTCATCCAGTCCAGTGTTTCTCATGATGTACTCTGCATATAAGTTAAATAAGCAGGGTGAAAACATGCAGCCTTTATGTAGTCCTTTCCCAGTTTAGACCAGTCCATTGTCCCATGTCTGTTTCTAACTGCTGCTTCTTGACCTGCATACAGATTTTTCAGGAGCCAGTAAAGGCAGTCTGGTTTTCCTATCTGTTGAAGAATTTTCTACAGTAAGTTGTGGTTAACACAGTCAAAGGCTTTGGCCTAGTCAATAAAGCAGAAGTAGATACTTTTCTGGAACTCTCTTGCTTTCTTCACGATCCAACCGATGTTGGCAATTCAATCTCTAGTTCCTCTGCCTTTTCTAAAACCAACTTGAAGATCTGGAAGCTCATGGTTCACATACTGCTGAAGCCTGGCTTGAAGAATTTTGAGCATCCCTTTGCTAGTGTGTGAGATGATCATATGCGTGCATATTTTGAACATTCTTTGGCATTGCCTTTCTTTGGGATTGGAATGAAAACTGACCTTTTCCAGTCCTGCAGCCATTGCTGAGTTTTCCAAATCTACTAGAATTTGAAATAGCTCAACTGGAATTCCGTCACCTCCACTAGCTTTGTTCGCAGTGATGCTTCCCAAGACCCATATGACTTTGCATTCCAGGATATCTGGCTGTAGACAAATTATACATATCTTATGTTTTTCAAATCATAAATATGATACATTTTATTGCTTTGAAAAACTGAAAATATGTGAATATATTGAATGAACGAATGAGTGAATAAAGTCGCTCAGTCGTATCCGATTCTTTGCGACCCCATGGAATATAGCCTACCAGACTCCTCTGTCCATGGGATTTTCCAGGCAATGGTACTGGAGTGGATTGTCATTTCCTTCTCCAGAGGATCTTCCCAACCCAGGGATCGAACCTGGGTCTCCCGCAATGTAGACAGACGCTTTACCGTCTGAGCCACCAGGGAAATCTTTTGAGGGACTTGAAAATTCATATCATTTGCCACATAGCATCTAGTTTGGGCATTACTGTCATTTTTTATTTAGGGGTGGGATGGAGAGGTGGGAAGGAGTCTCAAGTGTTGGGAAAATATGTATATATATGTGTGTGTATGTATACATATGTGTGTGTGTATGTATGTGTGTGTGTGTGTGTAGTTATGACTGATTCCTGTTGTTGTAGGGTAGAATACACATTATAAAGCAATTATCCTTCAATTAGACAAAAACAGAATGAAATGATAAAGAGAATATAAAGAAAACCTCACCAGCCATAAATCATATAAAAAATATATTAAAATTTAACAAGAGCAAAACATCAGATGTCTGATTGACATCTGTGCCAAACATCAATCTGTGTGTTCCTTTAACAGGTATAATACTAAAGCAGATCAAAAAATGGCATCAAATGACACTGTTGCATCTAAGCTAGTTTTAAAGATGACTTGAAATCTCATTAGCAGCTAGTGACAAGAAGGGCACTGAACCACACTAATTGTAGATGTAACGAATGAGATGAAAGGTCAAACATGCAGAGTGAAGTCCACAGTCTGGTTGAGAGAAGAAACAGTAGCAAGCTGCTAACTTTGGCTTATTCCTTGCCTTCAGAACCTGCAGTCTAAGATAAGCAGACCTAAATCCAATATTTGATTAACCTTATTCTCTGAAATCACTAAATATCTAGAATACTGAGTTGCATTTACATTTACAAAAAAATGGTGGTAGCAGTCGTCTTGGTGATAATGTGTATGTGCACAGAGTATAAATGTGTGTTTATATGTGTATGTATATGCTGTGACCTCTGTGCGTAAAATCTGGCTTTATAGCTATCATATTGCATACATTTTATCTAGTCTATAAGACTAAATTATTTTTTTAAAACTTATGTTTCATAAATAAAGCTAAAATGTTAGATATTTAATGAACTATGTGAGAATAGGAAATTTCCCCTTTTCTAACTCTAATGTTTTTCAATTGCCTGTCTGAAAAAAAAATAAGGGAAGTGAAAAAGAAAAGGTTAGTGCTTTTGATTCAGATGGTCTTGAGAGTAAGTACTTCTAAATTTAACTGAGTGACAAAATAACAAAAAAGTATATGTGAGCAATAGAAAACATAACTGATTTTAAAATGACAACTGCTTTATCTAAAGTTTGGAAGCTTAGAAATGCAAATACATCCAGTTTAATACTCCTCTGAATGGAAACCTAACGAAGCAAGTGAAATATCATTAAATGGTTTAGCACTGTTAAAAGGAAAAGAGAAAATATTTGTTTTACTACTGAATTATATTTATTGCAATGATTTTTTTTTTCAGTTGAAGAAAAATTGATTTTTAGGGATAAATTTTAAGAAGCATAAGTTCACAGGAACATATAACTCAAGGTCGTTGTTCTTTAAACTACTGTATGTCACAACTTGTTTTCAATTTAGGGATTCTTAAATATATTTGACTGGAAACCAGTCAAACTTAAAGTTAATTAACTCTGAATATTCATTGGAAGGATTGGTTCTGAAGCCTCAATAACTTGGTCAGAAGAATTATTGAAAATCTAAATAAGTAGCAGAGCATACCATATTTAACAAATTAGAGAGTCAATGTACTTAAAACATAAAATTTCCCCAAATTGATCAATAAGTTTCTGTAATCAGAAAAAAAATTCTGGAAGAATTTTTTTTTTAATGCAAGGATTGATGAACTAATTATAATTCTTATAAAAATGTTTATAGATTAGATGATGAAATTATAAGTAAAAACAAATTGGAAAAGGTTTATATAATTTGATTTTCAAGCATTATTACAAGGCTATACTAATCAAAACAGCATGCTACTGATAAAAGGACAAAGACAGGCAAAAGGAACAGAATAGAGCCTAGAAAAGGACTAACTATATATTTTCAGATGATTTTCAAGAAAGGTGGGAAACAGATTCACCTGGAAAAGGGAAATATTTTCAAGAAATGGAACACCGAGATGTTTTCACAAGGGAAGAGTGAAATATTAGCTCATCCTTACACAAAAAAATAACTCTAAATCTCTAAGTGCATCCAAGACATAAACTGAAAGGCTAAAAATGTATAATTTCTAGAATGAATCATAGGTGAAAATCTCTGCAAATTTGGAGTAGCACCAAATCATCTCTGAATCTCTCCTTAACAACAACCAAGTTACTGAAAAATAAGATTCAGTGCTTTGAAACTATGGTCCAAGAATGATAATTTATATAAAATTCATTACTAACCATACCACAATAAAATAAAATAGCTCAGCAGTGGGGGAATAGGTGGCCAAAGATGATTGTTACTATATTCATTTTTTCTTTTGTTACATCTGTATTCAGTAAGTACATCTTATTTGTTTTTAATGCCTGATATTAAAAGTACTCCATTTATTTGAGTTGTACTCTTGGTTACTTATTGTAGAATATATGTAAAGTATTCTCTAGTTAGCTAGCCCAGCCAGTCATTCTTTAGGTTTCTTTAATTTCATTTTATGTTTCTATTCTAGCAAGTCTTGATTAAATTTTCTTCTCTCTTTCCTACCATGACAAACCTGATAGGAATAAGTATCTCTCCCCTGAGTCCAGCAGCATTCTGAGTATTCCCATTAGCAATTTGAGTTCCCTATATAAATTGTTATTTCAAGTGATCACTTCCTATATCTTGAAGTGGGAGACCAAATTTCATACATATAAAACCCAGTGCCTGGCACAATGATTAATAGATTATATATGGTAAATAAATATTTTATTAGAAAAATGCTATATTTCTAGAAAATTATTTATTTCTTTGTTATTTACACTTTTTCTACCCTCAGATTGAAATGTGTTTATGGAATTATAATTATTCTCAAATCCCTAATAATTATATTTGTCCTCCTAAATAATTTCCCTTGATTTACTCTACCACTCATATATTTTTTTTTTTTTCAGTAGCAAAGATTTCAGAGCGAACAGCATTTTATTGTCTCATATTAGGTTAAAAACTACGAGATTTTAAAGGTTAATATCAGAGAACAACAAATGTGCAGCATATTATTTCAGTCCCTAACTTTGTATTGTGAATTGTATTTTAAAGAGCTAATAAATAAAAAAAGATAATGACTTGGTTCTTAGATTCTGATCTACAAAAAACAAACAATTAATGATAGGCTATGAGTAAGATATTAGAAACTTCCACAGTTTAGTGAAGAATCAGAGTTGATCAGGGAGATAGAACTTACATATTTTTCCTTGAAAACTATAATCAAAAGGAAGGATTTAGCATGCATGTAAAGAAAAATAAAGGCACAGACTTTATTTGCTTGGGCTCCGAAATCACTGTGGATGGTGACTACAGCCATGAAATTAAAAGAGTCTTGCTACTTGGAAGAAAAGCAATGACAAACCTAGATAGCATACTAAAAAGCAGATATCACTTTGCCAACAAAGGTCAGTATAGTCAAAGCTATGGTTATTTCAGTAGTTTCATATGGATGTGAGAGCTGGACAATAAAAAAGGCTGAGTACTGAAGAATCGATGCCTTTGAACTGTAGTGCTAGAGAAGACTCTTGAGAGTCCTTTGAACTACGAGGAGACCAATCCAGTCAATCCTAAAAGAAATCAACGATGAATATTCACTAGAAGGACTGATGCTGAAGCTGAAGCTCCAATACTTTGACCACCATATGCAAAGAGATGACTCACTGAAAAAGACCCTGCTGATAGGAATAATTGAAGGCAGGAGGAGAGGGAGTGACAGGGTAGGATGGTTGGATGGCATCACCAACTCAATGCACTTGAATTTGAGCAAACTCTGGGAGATGATGAAGGAAAGGGAATCCTGGCATGCTGCAATCTATGGGGTTTCAGAATCAGACACGACTTAGTGACTGAACCACAACAAAGAAAAATCTATAAAACTTGTAAAAATCTATCCACAAAACTCTAGAGAAATCTAATGAATTTATTAACTTTTGAAATCTGATAGACACCAAAGAAGACATTTGAACACCATAAATGTAAAACAATTTATCATTTTCAGTGATATAGATGTTAGCTAATTATAGTGAATAAAGTTCAGTTCAGTCGCTCAGTCATGTCCAACTCTTTGCGACCCCATGAATTGCAGCACGCCAGGCCTCCCTGTCCATCACCAACTCCCGGAGTTCACTCAGACTCACGTCCATCGAGTCAGTGATGCCATCCAGCCATCTCATCCTCTGTCGTCCCCTTCTCCTCCTGCCTCCAATCCCTCCCAGCATCAGAGACTTTTCCAATGAGTCAACTCTTCACATGAGGTGGCCAAAGTACTAGAGTGTCAGCTTTAGCATCATTCCTTCCAAAGAAATCCCAGGGTTGATCTCCTTCAGAATGGACTCGTTGGATCTCCTTGCAGTCTAAGGGACTCTCAAGAGTCTTCTCCAACACCACAGTTCAAAAGCATCAATTCTTCGGTGCTCAGCCTTCTTCACAGTCCAACTCTCACATCCATACATGACCACAGGAAAAACCATAGCCTTTATTAGATGGGCCTTAATCAGCAAAGTAATGTCTCTGCTTTTGAATATGCTATCTAGGTTGGTCATAACTTTTCTTCCAAGGAGTAAGCATCTTTTAATTTCATGGCTGCAATCACCATCTGCAGTTATTTTGGAGCCCAAAAAGATAAACTCTGACACTGGTTCCACTATTCCCCCGTCTATTTCCCATGAAGTGATGGGACCAGATGCTATGATCTTAGTTTTCTGAATGTTGAGCTTTAAGCCAATTTTTTCACTCTCCACTTTCACTTTCATCAAGAGGCTTTTTAGCTCCTCTTCACTTTCTGCCATAAGGGTAGTGTCATCTGCATATCTGAGGTTATTGATATTTCTCCCGGCAATCTTGATTCCAGCTTGTGTTTCTTTCAGTCCAGTGTTTCTCATGATGTACTCTGCATATAAGTTAAATAAGCAGGGTGACAATATACAGCCTTGACGTACTCCTTTTCCTATTTGAAACCAGTGAAGAAAAGAATGTTTCAAATCAGATAAGAGAGACCTTGATAATTTTAGCATTTAATAAAAATGACTATAGGATAAAGCCAAGCTTCAATAAGTAAACAGGTAAAGCAAGGGCCCTTAATCAGATTTTTTAAAAGTCAGTGTTTTTTAATTCTCTTCTGTGAATTCTAGTATAAAATTATTTAGATTTAAGCTATATGTATAATTTAAGGTCCAAATAAGGAAAATATTAAGTGGAAAACACTTTTCGCTTGAAATTTCAAGAGTAAAAATGTATATCAATGTTGGATCTTTGGCTTTATTTTTATACTTCACTTCTCCCAATCAGAGGTGGAGGAAGTTGTCTAATTGCTGAGTATAAGAAAGTGAATTTCCAATCATTTAAGACTTTACCCCTTATTCCATTTTTTTCCTCTTAGAAACTGACTTTTGAGAAGAGAAAATATGTTTTGCACTATTGCTCAGTCACATAAATAATATAGGAACAGATTATGCTTCTGAAAATGGGGAAGGCTGGTTCAATTCATTGTGCCTACCAGTGGATAATCTATCTTATCTTGGCGTGTTCACTTATGTCTGTGGTCATGCTAAGTTGCTTCAATCGTGTATGACTCTGCAACCCTATGGACTGTAGCTCACCAATACATAGGATTTTCCAGGCAAGAATACTGTAGTGGGTTGCCACATCCTCCTGCAGAGGATCTTTCTGACCCAGGGGTTGAACCCACAACTCATGTTTCCTGCATTGGCAGGAAGATTCCTTACCACTAGTGTTGTCCTTTATTCCCCTCAACTGTGTCTATTTTCACAAAAATACATATCGTATTCTCCAATATAAGCTTCACAAATTATAAAGAGGATATTTTGTCCTTCAGTTACCTTACTTGGTTAAGTTGGTCTGAAACTTAAGTAGGGAAATGTGCTGATGTACCAAATGCCTTCACACCCAATAGTGGTTCATGAAGATGGTAGGGTTCCAGCCAAATGGAATCATTTTAGAAATGGCAGGATGTTCAAATCAGTATTATTATTTTACAAATGAAGTATCTGATATTTAAAGAGATTAGTTAATTCATGGAAGAACTATAAACTAAACTGTTTTATTGACTATCAAGGTCATGCATACTAAGGATCCCTTCCAATTTGCTATATTTGAAAATTCATGATCTCTAAATTCAGAAGATCTCATTTCTAGTTCCTTTTCTTATTACTTATTACAGCATTCAGTTTTCTTTTGCAAAGCAATGCCCAAGTTCACAAGTTTGTTCTAGAATAATAATGAGTAACCTATATTATTATTATTAGTTAAGCTCAGTCATGTCCAACTCTTTGTGACCCCCTGGATTGTAGCCTATCAGGCTCCTCTATTCATGGAATCTTCCAGGCAGGAATACAGGAGTGGGTTGCCATTTCCTCGTTCAGGGGATCTTTCAGACTCAGGGATTGAACGTGGGTCTGCCACATTCCAGGCAGATTCTTTACTATCTGAGCCACTAGGGATGCCCACACTATTGAGTAAATCCACTTACCACATTATTCTCTAAAATTATTTTTCTAATCTGAATCACAACAAGTAAAATATGAACTCTTAATGAATGAATATTTTAAAATATTAATAGCATTTAGCAATGTTGATTAGGATGATAAATTATAATCACACAGTTAATTTTAACTGCATGAGATTTTAAGACATGTTTATTAAAAACATGCAAAAGTTAGGATATATTTCTATGGTAATTGAGAAATTATAGTTTTCTGTGTAAGGTGAATCTAAAGGTATTTTAATATATCATAAAATCTGAATTCATACTGTCATTATCAAATCATGTGCTCTTTTAAATCTTTCACTGGTACCCTGTTTATCCTTTTCTATTTTTTCTTACCTTTACAAACCAGTTTCATATGCATTTACCCAGTAGTACTATTTGTGTTATTGTTTGACAATCATTTTTGTAATGAACACAAATCATAGAAAATATTCCTTTTTAAATAGAAATGTCTTATTTTTTTTAAATCTTACTCTCAATGAAATAGCTTGAAGAAAGTAGACAGGTTCAATGAAAAACTGTCATTTATTCATCCTTTTTTTCAGCTGTCAATCTTACCTGTGAGATGACTTTTCTGCTGGTGTCTCTGCATACCTGATGCATCCTTAATTCCAACTCTCATTGAAAACTTCACACTAAACTAAAAGATGTAATATCAAGGAAAGATCATGGAAGAAACCTAAGCTGAACATAACTAGTTTAAATAGCTCTGCAACTTCAAGACAATAGTCTAACAAGGGTGTTAAAAATATACAAAAACTAAAAGGCAAATTACTTTTCTTAAAGCAATACAGTATTGTAAAGTAAAAAAAAATAAAAAAAATTTTTTAAATAAATTATTTTGAAAAGTACCTCATCGAATTTAGATAATGTGTGGTATTTTTTAATTGTCTCATCAACATTCTTTACTTAATGGTTAATCCAAAACAACCCTTAATAATTCTTTACAAGATTAAAAAAAAATGATAAAGAGCATCTAAAATTGGGATTGAACAGTGCAATAAATTTAAGTAAAATTTAAATTACCTACACTAACTCCACTTTCATGAGCACCCAAATTAACTGAGGGCTTCCTGGGTGGCTCAAATAGTAAAGAATGTGCCTGCAATGTGGGAGATCTGAGTTTGACTCCTGGGTTGGGAAGATTACCAGGAGAAGAGAATGGTAACATACTCCAGTATTCTTTCCTGGAGAATTCCATGGACAGAGGAGCCTGGCAGGCTACAGTTAATGGGGTCACAAAAGTCAGACATGACTGAGTGACTAACACACACAAATGAACTGAATTTATTTCAAAAGATATCATTCAGTTCAGTTCAGTTGCTCATTCATGTCCAACTCTTCGTGACCCCATGAATTGCAGCACGCCAAGCCTCCCTGTCCATCACCAACTCCTGGAGTCCACCCAAACCCATATCCATTGAGTCAGTGATGCCATCCAACCATCTCATTCTCTGCCATCCCCTTCTCCTCCTGCCCTCAATCTTTCCCAGCATCAGAGTCTTTTCCAGTGAGTCAGCTCTTCACATCAGGTGGCCAAAGTATTGGAGTTTCAGCTTCAACATCTGTCCTTCCAATGAACACCCAAGACTGATCTCCTTTAGGATGGACTGGTTGGAACTCCTTGCAGCCAAAGGGACGCTCAAGAGTCTTCTCCAACACCACAGTTCAAAAGTATCAATTCTTCAATTAAATTTATTAATTCATTTGCTTATTCATCTTCAAAAAATGTTTATTTAATGTTTGCTATGTTACAAATTGAACCAATATTGTGAAAATCCCTATATTACACAAAGCAATCTACAGATTCAATGCATTCCCTATCAAATTACAAAGGGCATTTTCCACAGAATTAGAGCAAAAATTTTACAATTTGTATGGAAATACAAAAGACTTCAAATAGTGAAAGTGATCTTGTGAAAGAAGAATAGAGGTGCAGGAATCAGGCTTCATGACTTCAGAGTTTACTAGAAAGCTACAGTCTTTGAAACAGTGTGAAGTGGCACCAAAAAAAAAGGAAAGAAAGAAAGAAAGAAGCATAGATCAATGAGACAGGATATAAAGCCCAGAGATTAAACCCATGTACCTATAGCAAGCTAATCTATGACAGAGGAGGCAAGAATATACAATGGAGAAAAGATGGTCTCTTCAATAAGTGGTGCTCTGAAAACTGGACAGCTATATGTAAAAGAATGAAATTAGAAGATTCCCTGGTGGCTCAAATGGTAAAGAATCCACCGGCAATGCAGGAGACCTGGGTTCAACCCTTGGATCAGGAAGATCCCCTAGGGAAGGAAATGGCTAACCACTCCAGTATTCTTGCCTGGAGAACTCCATGGACTGGCAGGCTACAGTCCATGGGATCACAAAGAGTAGGACATGACTGAGCAACTCAATCTTTCACTTTCACTAATATCATACACAAAACTCAAGATGAATTAAAGACGTAAATGTAAGGCCAGATACTACACAACTCTTAGAAGAAAATATATGCAGAACACTCTTTGACATAAATCACATTTTTTTTTGTTCCACTTCCTAGAGTAATGAAAATAAAAAGAAAAATAAACAAATATGTTAGAAATCGCCCTCCCCTCAGAGAGCATTAGGTGCAGTCACACTGTTGACCTCACTGTCCTTGAATCATAGTCAATGAATCTGGAAAGCTTCTATCACAACTTTATCAACATATCAAAATAGAATATCACCCTAGGGGGTTACACAAAATCCCTTGAAATTCTAATATCTGAGTAAATTCCTCTTTTTTCATCACTTGTGTGAACTTGTTTTTTTAGGTGGCTCTTTGTGTGGTCACAGAGGCTAAGAAATCACTTCCACATGGAGTCAATTCAGGCTCTATATACCTTGGAACTCACCTTGTTTTTTCTTTCTTTCTTTTTTTTTTTTTTACTTTATTTTACTTTACAATACTGTATTGGTTTTGCCATAAATCAACATGAATCTGCCACAGGTGTACAAGTGTTCCCAATCCTGAATCCCCCTCCCACTTCCCTCCCCATACCATCTCTCTGGGTCATCCCAGTGCACCAGGCCCAAGCATCCTGTATCCAGCATTGAACCTAGACTGGTGATTCATTTCTTATATGATATTATACATGTTTCAATGCCATTCTCCCAAATCATCCCACCCTCTCCCTCTCCCACAGAGTCCAAAAGACTCTTCTATACATCTGTTTCTCTTTTGCTGTCTCACATACAGGGTTATTGTTACCATCTTTCCAAATTCCATATATATGCGTTAGTATACTGTATTGGTGTTTTTCTTTCTGGCTTGCTTCACTCTGTATAATCGGCTCCAGTTTCATCCACCTCATTAGAACTGATTCAAATGTATTCTTTTTAATGGCTGAGTAATACTCCATTGTGTATATGTACCACAGCTTTCTTATCCATTCATCTGCCGATGGACATTTAGGTT
The DNA here is from genome assembly GCF_014754425.2 of Oryx dammah. Taxonomy (NCBI): domain Eukaryota; kingdom Metazoa; phylum Chordata; class Mammalia; order Artiodactyla; family Bovidae; genus Oryx; species Oryx dammah. Next base: position 8,410,715 of record NW_024070208.1, read on the forward strand.
GCTTCCATGTCCTGGCTATTATAAACTGCTGCGATGAACATTGGGGTATACATGTCTCCTTTACTTCTGGTTTCCTCAGTGTGTATGTCCAGCAGTGGGAATGCTGGGTCATAAGGAAGTTCTATTTCCAGTTTCTTAAGGAATCCCCACACTGTTCTCCATAGTGGCTGTGCTAGTTTGCATTCCCACCAACAGTGTAAGAGGGTTCGCTTTTCTCCACACCCTCTCCAGCATTTATTGCTTGTAGACTTTTGGATTGCAGCCATTCTGACTGGTATGAAATGGCACATCATTGTGGTTTTGATTTGCATTTCTCTGATAATGAGTGATGTTGAGCATCTTTTCATGTGTTAGCCATCTGTATATCTTCTTTGGAGAAATGTCTATTTAGTTCTTTGACCCATTTTTTGATTGGGTCGTTTATTTTTCTGGAATTGAGCTGCAAGACTTGCTTGTATATTTTTGAGATTAGTTGTTTGTCATTTGCTTCATTTGCTATTATTTTCTCCCATTCCGAAGGCTGTCTTTTCACCTTTCTTATAATTTCCTTTGCTGTGCAGAAGCTTTTAATTTTAATTAGATCCCATTTGTTTGTTTTTGCTTTTATTTCCAGTATTGACCCACCTCCCAGAATACTGGAATTCACCTTGTATTCCCTCTCTTCTTTTGGTCTGAGAAGAGACAGAGAGCAAGCAGAGCCACAAAAAGTCCCCTATGTCACTGAGGACTTCTCAGGTGGCACTAGCGATAAATAACCCATCTCACAATGCAGGAAACATAAGAGGTGCAGGTTTGACCCCTGGGTTTGGAAAATCCCCTGAAGAAGGGCATGGCAACCCACTTCAGTATTCTTGCCTGGAGAATCCCATGGACAGAGGAGTCTTGTGAACCACTGTCCATAGGGTCACACAGAGTCAGATATGACTACTTAACATGCACACACACTATGTCACAGAAAGAAATGTGGGCCTGAATTTAAGGGTGATATAAAGTAATTGACAGCTCTATACAGGGTTACTAACATGATTCTTACTGACATGTTTTAAATTATCAATGGTGTTAAATTTTAAAAGCATATGAAGTTTTCTACATGTATGTTTTTGTATGTTAGTGAGAAAAGAACAAAGAGCTATGTGTTGAAAACCTGATTTTTTTATTTCATTAGCTGCAACAGACTGATGTTAAATATGATTTTGTTATTAAATACATAAATTAATTTCTGAGGTACTTTAGAATCCAGAGATCCCACACTTACTTCTACTATTGATTTAACTTTGTACAAATTGGTTATCCTTCCAAAGCTCTGGTTTCATTGTTGTTTTCATTTGTTTGTTTGCTTTGTTTTTGGTGAAAGCTTCATCTTCTTAAAATACCAGGCACCAAAAGCCATAGTGAGGAGTTTGAGGAGTGAATGAGTGATGTGGAAAATTAGAGAAAGTATAGAAAGCAATAATAAGAAGTGCGCATAAAAGGAGAGAGGTACTAAAGTAGCTGAGCATGAAGTTGAATTTACATTATTTGTGTATGTGTGTGAGTTTTAAGGAGAGAGAGATTTAACCATGTTTTCGTGCTGATGTGAGAGAATTGCTGTCTAGACAACATTTAAAGTCATGAGAGAAAAAGAGGATAATATGGAGAAAAGTCCCTGAATAACCCTCGGGGAATTTTTGTCATATTAGGATCACATAAAATAAACAATATTCTCCAGAAATAATGTATTGAGTTCTCTCTTGACCTATGCTCTCATGACACTAGTATGTGTTTTTTTCAGTTGCTAAGTCATGTCCAACTCTTTATGACCCCGTGGACTGTAGCATGCCGGGCTCCTCTGTCCTCCACTACCTCCTAAAGTTTGCTCACAGCACTATCATGAGATTTACCAAGTTGTGTTATGTTTGTATATTTACGTATATATCTCCCAGGTTAGGGAAAAATTGAGCACAGGCAGAGAAGGGGCGACAGAGGATGAGAAGGTTGGATAGCATCATAGACACAGTGGACAGGAATTTGAGCAAACTCTAGGAGACAGTGAAGGACAGTGAAGCCTAGCAGGCTGCAGTTGGTGGGGTTGCAAAAAGTTGGACATGACTGAGCAAGTGAACAACAATAACTCCCAGGTTAAGCTGTTAACTCTTTGAAATTTGAGGGTTTACTTTACTAACTCCTTTTTCCCTAAAACTAATATCTTTTTATCACATTGAATAATTCAGTGAAAATGTTACATGAAATGCTGTATGTATAACTAGTATAGTTATTACTGTTCAAATCATTAAGAAAATGCATATAAAGTGCTTAATGGCATATAATATGAATGAAAACCCCATTTGAAAGAGATGGATTCAACACTTGTAGCATTCAAGGACACTTAATCTTAAAATCTTAACTTTGGCTTAAAATTTGTAAGTTTGTAGGCATTTAGCCTTAAGCATAATCACTACTCTTTCAAATAATACTTTGATGATGACTGTATCATCAAATAGACACTAATCATTCCATTGGTGACAACAGATTATAACACCTCATTTTTAAGCTCCAAAATTATCAAAAGTAACTAGTTCCCTCTTGACCTGGTAACATGAGCACCATGAATTAGCTATTTAGTTCTGAAAGTTTTCAGAGTTACAAATTTTCACTTAAATGGAATTGGAAATAGTCTTCACACAGAAACAAATGGAAATGTCTTTCCAATTAAAAATTCACTTACCCATACACATACATTTTTGTTTCAGAGTACAGAACATTATTAGTTGTCATAATTAAAGCTTTCCAAGGGGCGTCTAAGGCAAATTACAAATAAGACATTTTAAATTCTGCTGACACTTTTCAAAAACATTTGTGATTATTACACCAGAGTCAAGAATTTAGTGAGAAAGTGAGTTTGAAGAGTTAAAACTCTTGTAAGACAAAAAGATCATGTACAACAAAAAGAAAAAAAAAATCCTTATAGAGAGTTCTGACTTAATATAAATCTCACTAAAGATTATGAAGAGCTTTATTCATATTCAAAAGTGGATCAAATCGTATGAATTTCTCTGAACTGACAGGGAGTTAAAAGGAAGTGGTTTGTAGGAGAGAACAAGGTACCCGAGCCTTCTCATCAGCAGTCTAGTCAGGAAAGGGACCTGGTGACTGCTCTAAGCAGCCCACACAATTACTTCTGAAATTTGCTGCCAGTAAAATCTCTTTCCATCTTGACTTCAAGTCCTGTGATTGTCACCTAAATCGAGTGTCCAAAGTAGAATACCAAGTGCAAAACATTCCATTAAATTTTTTTTTTCATTTATGCTTTGGTGTCACCTGCCCACTCTGTTTATGTTTTTATATTAACCATCTTATATACACCCTCAGGCAAATGTGCATATATCCCAGAATAGTAATACACAAAGTGATACAGTTTATATTTTTAGAGTGTATAAAAGCATGTGAAAAATTCCTCTCCCACAGATGAAATGTTTTTGATATTCAGTTTTGAAAAAATTATTAGCTCTGATAAAAAAAACTTTAAAACTAGGGAAACTTGTTTAAAATATTCCATCTATATAATGTTTGGCAGCCACATATTGGAACAGGTTCTAGACATCTCAGGAAAAGAGGAACAACACTCACAACCTGAAAATGTGCTGCCTGGATGGGATGGTATTGACACTTATTCCAAAACCCTCACAACATGAAAATGTGGTACATGGATGAAATGGTATTGATACTTAATCTGAAGGTCATATCCAAACATGTACCATTGGCACGGTTATTGGCAGAATTTTGTGTTCTTATGGAGGACAGGATAGGCAACATGCCTTGAGTAACAGGGAAAAACAAATCTGATTCCATGCTTGATCTGGTTCTTTTACTTTAAACTTTGTGTTCTGTTTATTGTTTTTACTACAGGTTAATCACAAATGGATGTTACCTTTAGCTTGTGTGCATGTGTGCATCCTGAGTTGCTTCAATTGTGTCTGACTCTATGGAACCCTATGGACTGTAACCCACCAGGCTCCTCTGCCCATGGGATTTTCCAGGCAAGAATACTAAAGTGTGTTGCCATGCCCCTCCTCCAGGGGCTCTTCCCAATCCAGGGTTCAAACACATGTCTCATGTCTCCTGCATTGGCAGGTGAGTTCTTTATCACTATCACCACTTGAGAAGCATGTTGCCTATAGCTTGGAATATACAAAATAGCCCATTTTAGGGAACTCTGCCTCCCATGCCTGAGTATTAAGCTAAATTTTTTTGCTAAAGTTTATAGGAAACATCCTGACCAGGTCCACCTGTGAATGGCTACAAGAAAGAAGAATGAACACATTCCCTCTGGAGTCTGGCTAGAACCAGGAAATATTTGAAATGATGTATTGCCTTTTTTACATTACATCTTCACCTTCCCTGACCTTTGTTTTTATAAATGAAGCTAGCACCCAAATCTGGGGAAGATGGTTCTTTGAGACAGTAGTCCACCATCTCCTTGGTCTCCTGGTTTTCTGAATAAAATCAGTATTCCTTGCCTCAACAGCTCATCTCTCAATTTATTGGTCAGTCATGTGGCAAGCAGTACAAGGTCAGAGTAGGTAACATTAGCAAAGGAGTGTGAAATTCAAATTTGATTCACATCCCCTAAATAGAGAGAGAGAGATGATTAGACATATCATATTATGCCTATCTTCTTTCTTTCCAAACTCCCTCTCAAGAGGTAAGTGTTGGGACCTGACCTGAGCCATGACAGGCTGAACAGGCCACACGAGGCCTAAGCCTCAGGTTCTTGTAAGTATGAGTCATAATTCTGGGAAGCCCCACCAAGGTCCCCGATGACACCAAGGTCCCCCTGATGATGCCCAGGTTAAGTCAATCACCACGATGACCCAAGGTTGAGTCAATCACCACATGCCAACTACACAATTGCTGAGACAAAAGACAGCCTGTATATAAGCAGCTGTGATTCAGAGCTCGGGGCTCTCGTCAAGATTCCACTGTGTTGGATGAGACTTGGGCCTAGCTCGAGCTAGCAATAAACCCCTTTATGCTTTTGCATTGCTGTGGTCATCTTATTCTCTCAGTTTTGGGGACTTGGACACTGCGCATAACAGTAAGAACACAGATTAAATGAGCAAATGACAATCTGAAAATAATAAAAGTTAACCATATTTTTATTAAGCTGAGATTCTTTTAACAATGAACACATATTTACTGAGTCCATCTTTGATTTCAAGGCAAGTGTCTAGGTGCTAAGCATATAAGGAAAAAAAAAAAAAAAGACAGAAACAGTACCTGCTGATGTTAAACAGGAAATTCGCCATGAGCAATGAGAGGCAGCGCATTGACTAAATGGCCAGTAGCTGCTTAATCCCATCAAGCTATTTGCCAGTCCTGTCCCAAGCACAGCCCCATCAGTACTCGAAATGCTCAAAGGATCAGAAAAATCCTCCTGTGGGCAACTGTTCCCTCTCTGGCACATGCACACACCTCACACTATCATGTCCTTGGAAAATCTTGGTGGCCATTGGGCTCATTAAATGCTCATAAATATTCCATGAATCTGTGAAGTTCAGTTCAGTTGCTCAGTCGTGTCCGACTCGTTGCGACCCCATGAATTTCAGCACGCCAGGCCTCCCTGTCCATCACCATGTCCCGGAGTTCACTCAGACTCACGTCCATCAAGTCAGTGATGCCATTTAGCCATCTCATACTCTGTCGTCCCCTTCTCCTCCTGCCTCCAATCCCTCCCAGCATCAGAGTCTTTTCCAATGAGTCAACTCTTTGCATGAGGTGGCCAAAGTACTGGAGTTTCAGCTTTAGCATCATTCCTTCCAAAGAAATCCCAGGACTGATCTCCTTCAGAATGGACTGGATGGATCTCCTTGCAGTCCAAGGGACTCTCAAGCGTCTTCTCCAACACCACAGTTCAAAAGCATCAATTCTTCGGCGCTCAGCCTTCTTCACAGTCCAACTCTCACATCCATACATGACCAGTGGAAAAACCATAGTCTTGACTAGACGGAACTTAGTCAGCAAAGTAATGTCTCTGCTTTTGAATATGCTATCTAGGTTGGTCATGACCTTTCTTCCAAGGAGTAAGCGTCTTTTAATTTCATGGCTGCAATTACCATCTGCAGTGATTTTGAAGCCCCCAAAACTAAAGTCTGACACTGTTTCCACTGTTTCCACTGTTTCCCCATCTATTTGCCATGAAGTGATGGGACCAGATGCCATGATCTTTGTTTTCTGAGTGTTGAGCTTTAAGGCAACTTTTTCACTCTCCTCTTTCACTTTCATCAAGAGACTTTTTAGTTCCTCTTCACTTTCTACCATAAGGGTGGTGTCATTTGCATATCTGTGGTTATTGATATTTCTCCCGGCAATCTTGATTCCTGCTGTGCTTCTTCCAGTCCAGCTTTTCTCATGATGTACTCTGCATATAAGTTAAATAAGCAGGGTGACAATATACAGCCTTGACACACTCCTTTTCCTAGCTAGAACCAGTTTGTTGTTCCATGTCCAGTTCTAACTATTGCTTACTGACCTGCATACAGATTTCTCAAGAGGCAGGTCAAGTGGTCTGGTATTCCCATCTCTTTCAGAATTTTCCACAGTTTCTTGTGATCCACACAGTCAAAGGCTTTGGCATAGTCAATAAAGCAGAAAGAGATGATTTTCTGGAACTTTCTTGCTTTTTCGATGATCCAGTGGATGTTGGGAATTTGATCTCTGTTTCCTCTGTCTTTTCTAAAACCAGCTTGAACATCAGGAAGTTAACAGTTCACATATTGTTGAAGCCTGGCTTGGAGAATTTTGAGCATTACTTTACTAGCGTGTGAGATGAGTACAATTGTTCAGTAGTTTGAGTATTCTTTGGCATTGCCTTTCTTTGGGATTGGAATGAAAACTGACCTTTTCCAGGCCTGTGGCCACTGCTGAGTTTTCCAAATTTGCTGGCATATTGAGTGCAGCACTTTCACAACATCATCTTTCAGGATTTGAAATAGCTCTACTTGAATTCCATCACCTCCACTACCTTTGTTCACAGTGATGCTTTCTAAGGCCCCCTTGACTTCACATTCTTTGATGTCTGGCTCTAGATAAGTGATCACACCATTGTGATTATCCAGGTCGTGAAGATCATTTTTGTACAGTTATCCTGTGTATTCTTGCCACCTCTTCTTAATATCTTCTGCTTCTGTTAGGTCCATACCATTTCTGTCCTTTATCAAGCCCATCTTTGCATGAAATGTTCCCTTGGTATCTCTAATTTTCATGAAGAGATCTCTAGTCTTTCCTATTCTGTTGTTTTCCTCTATTTCCGTGCATTGATCACTGAGGAAGGCTTTCTTATCTCTTCTTGCTATTCTTTGGAACTCTGCATTCAGATGCTTATATCTTTCCTTTTCTCCTTTGCTCTTCACTTCTCTTCTTTTCACAGCTATTTGTAAGGCCTCCCTAGGCAGCCATTTTGCTTTTTTGCATTTCTTTTCCATGGGGATGGTCTTGATCCTTGTATCCTGTACAATGTCACAAATCTCTGTCCATAGTTCATCAAGCACTCTATCAGACCTAGGCCCTTAAATCTATTTCTCACTTCCACTATATAATTATAAGGGATTTGATTTAGGTCATACCTGAATGGTCTAGCAGTTTTCCCTACTTTCTTCAATTTAAGTCTGAATTTGGCAATAAGGAGTTCATGATCTGAGCCACAGTCAGCTCCCAGTCTTGTTTTTGCTGACTCTATAGAACTCCATCTTTGGCTGCAAAGAATATAATCAATTTGATTTCAGGGTTGCCCATCTGGTGATGTCCATGTGTAGAGTCTTCTCTTGTGTTGTTGGAGGAGGGTGTTTGATATGACCAGTGCATTTTCTTGGCAAAACTCTATTAGTCTTTGCCCTGCTTCATTTCTCATTCCAAGGCCAAATTTGCCTGTTACTCCAGGTATTTTTTGACTTCCTACTTTTGCATTCCAGTCCCCTATAACAAAAAGGACATCTTTTTTAAGTGTTAGTTCTACAAGGTCTTGTAGGTCTTCATAAAACTGTTCAACTTCAGCTTCTTCAGCATTACTGGTTGGGGCATGGACTTGGATGATGGTGATGAATACATGCATCTAAGTATAACAGACTGAATTATGGGAAAAACATATACAGCAAAGCCTCTTGTTATATAACCTGCAGCTCTCAGTTAAGACTGTCAGCCAATGACCTCCTGCATTATGCAAAAAAATTTGCCTTAAAAACTCTATATCACAGCCCTCCAGAGCCATTACTTTACTTGGTCTGGTCTATTTCTCTCTTGAAACAGGCTCTCTGGTCTCTCTTTAGCTTCAGTAAACTCTCTTTCAACAAGTAAGACCTAAAATTCTTCTTTGTATCCTTACCAAGAACCAAGGCCAATGGGAAGAGGAGTCTCTAGACTCCCTTCTGCTAACACTTTGATGGCTTTTTTTAGAATGCAGATATATAAATGCTACCTTTGAATTTCATGGCTATAGGAGATGAAAGTGCAAGAGGAGAGTGAAAAAGTTGGCTTAAAGCTCAACATTCAGAAAACGAAGATCATGGCACCCGATCCCATCACTTCATGGGAAATAGATGGGGAAACAGTGGAAACAGTGACAGACTTATTTTGGGGGGGCTCCAAAATCACTGCAGATGGTGACTGCAGCCATGAAATTAAAAGACACTTACTCCTTGGAAGAAAAGTTATGACCAACCTAGATAGCATATTCAAAAGCAGAGACATTACTTTGCCTACAAAGGTCCGTCTAGTCAAGGCTATGGTTTTTCCAGTGGTCATGTATGGATGTGAGAGTTGGACTGTGAAGAAGGCTGAGCACTGAAGAATTGATGCATTTGAACTGTGGTGTTGGAGAAGACTCTTGAGAGTCCCTTGGACTGCAAGAAGATCCAACCAGTCCATTCTGAAGGAGATCAGCTCTGGGATTTCTTTGGACAGAATGATGCTAAAGCTGAAACTCCAGTATTTTGGCCATCTCATGTGAAGAGTTGACTCATTGGAAAAGACTCTAATGCTGGGAGGGATTGGGGGCAGGAGGAGAAGGGAACAACAGAGGATGAGATGGCTGGATGGCATCACTGACTCGATGGACATGAGTCTGAGTGAACTCTGGGAGTTGGTGATGGACAGGGAGGCCTGGCGTGCTGCAATTCATGGGATTGCAAAGAATCGGACACGACTGAGTGACTGAACTGAACTGAAGTGATAGGAGCAGTCAGTCCAACTTGGATCTTGTAAGAAACTGGAGATGGGGGGATGTCTGGTAAAACAAAGGGAAGAGCAGTTAGCCTCTGCAATTTCACTTGTATCTTTACTCTGGATCTTGTTTATATAAAAGTATGAAAAAAAAAAAAGTATGAAGCTACATCTTTCCTTCTGTCAAATTCTTCCTGTCTCTAAAATAACTCTTTTCTCTTTCATAAATAACCCTTATATTATCAGATGTTTCCCTGATTATTAAATTGTGTGTTTTGCTGTAAAGTGTGAAGACATACTAACCACCAAGTGACAAGGAGAAGGAATAGTAGAAGCAACATTCACACCACTCCTCTCTCCCCCAGGAAACTTCATCTGTTGGGAATAAAGTCTTAATTTAGTGTCAGGGGACCTATGTTTCTTCACCATTCCAATTTGTTGTGCAAACTGAAAAAGAGAAAAACTATCATTATGGAGAAAATCATAGATTCTCAATAAATATGTAATACCTGAGTTTGTAAATAAGAAATTGGCAAGTTTATAGAATCTTTTGTATTCTTCCTAATGCCTTAAGTTGAGTAAATCTACTGAGGGAACCACCCTGATCCAAATTGATCTCAGTTCTTGAAGAGTGTTCACATGAAATGGAGTCCTCTAAGAGTTCACTCACAGTGGAAACACTTGAGAAATCCCAGTCCTTCTATTATCCACAGGCTGGGTTAAGATTTGTGTCTTGCTGTTAGTCCCCAAACTGGAGTGTTCAAGGTTGAAATCTGAAACTGGCCCCTGTATGTGGAAGGCAAGTAAAGACTGGATGCAGAATCCAATCACTCCAGATTGACAGGCAACAGGTTTAAGAAGCAAAGGAACTTATACACAGAACGTGTCATGGGCACCACAAGATGAGTAGGTCTTCACACTGCCTGCCAAAATTTTAAAAGATTATACAGAGGACTAGATTTTGTCACATACACAATTCAAATGGCTTCAACAATGCCTTACCCTCTCCAGTCGGTGTCCCTGGAACAGCTCCTGGAGTGGGAATGGTGAGCAGAGTGCACGTTCCAAGGATGGGGGAGGGGCAAGGAACCTCTAACTGCCTGAGTCCAGTTCTTTGGTCAATCCAAGGTCACAGCCTTTTGATGACCTTCTCCAACACCTGCCAGCCAATACTAAGATCAAGGTCAAAGACCTCTGAGGTAACATTTGAGGTCCTGTCTATCCCTGGAGTGACAGAACACCCAAAATGTCAGTGTGATTTGCTCTTTCAGATTTCTCTCTGCCTGATCTCTAGTCCATGGACTGATGGTCAACTTGCCTCATCTCAGTCTCTACTCATGATTGCAGCTTCTTCCTGAATCTTCTATCCTCTCTCTCTCTCTCTCTCTCTCACACACACACACACACACACACACACACACACACACACATAAATAGATACTTTAGGATATGATAGCTTTAATTATAACTTTTAAGAAGGGCTAGATCTGCTGTCCTTATTTTTCTCCCCATTCTACCCTACACGTACTACTTGGAATTCTAACATAAAATAACTGTTTTCTCAGAACCCCATTTCAGATCATTATGTCCCTGCCCTCTTTCCTTGTACTGTATATCTTTATATAGTTATACAGCACCTCTAGAGAGGCCTTTCTCACATTTTTATTATTTGTGCAATCATATTTAACATGATTTACTGAATGCTTTCTATATTCCACGAATTTCTAAATACTTTATATTTATCATGTTTTTCCTCTAGTATATAAATAGGAAATAGGATAATACCTAACACACAGGTCCTATTAATATTTGTTGAATGATTATGACATTATCCTAATTTACAGTAGTAAAATTGACTTATAGAAACAGCAATTTGACCAAAATGCAGAATTCTAGTTCTTAGTTTTCTTTTCACAACTAGTTTTAAGCTGCTATTATTACCCTGGCTTTTTGTCAACTACCTTTGGGTTGTTCTTTTGGTGTTTCTTATGTTTAAGTTCCCGTCATGACAATAACTTTCCTTCTTCTCCTATTTTGCAATTAAAACTAACACAAATATAGTCACTTAACTTCACAGAGTTCTTCTTTGTTCCTTATAATCTAAGATATTGTTTTAAAATATTATTTGGCATTTTTCCATTTCAGTAATTTTAGTTTCACTTTCATCATTAAAGCTAATCTAATTTATCCAACTGTAAACAAGAACTTTTATCAGAAATTCACTGTATAGAAATTATATGTCAATTAAAAAAAAAAAAAAAACAGGCTGAAAGCCATTGTCCTGGATAAGAGAGTATAAAAATCACAACAAACTTCTGGCTTTGAGTTTCAAAAAAAGTTTCTAGAAGCTGATTAAAGAATAAAATATTTTTTAAAAAGATAAATGGAAGTATAACTTTTAAAATAAATGATTACCAAGCTCTTTTATATAGTTATTTACTATTTATAGATTTTTACTTATCACTACATAGAATCTTATTATTTGAGCTCTTCAAGGGTATGTATGTATGTGTGTATACACATTTCATTACATTTGCAGCATTTTGTGCAGACCTTGAGAGAAAACTTATTGACCCAAAATGAATTTTAATTGCAAGATAAAGAGAAGTTTACCAATGAATTCTAAAAAAATCAATTGCTTATGTATTAATTGTTTCATTTATATAAATTACAATTTCAGATAATTCTAATAGCCCAGGCACTTCATTTTCACTGTATTAATTATTCAGTGGTTGTATAGATTTCAAGTATACATAAGGACCTGGAAAAGTCTTATCAAAATGTATATTGCTAAGCCTCATTATACAAATTCAAAGTCAGCATATCATTGAAGGCCTAGAAATCTGAAATCAACAAGCACCAAAGGTGTTTTGATGTATAAAATACAAGCATCACATCAGTGAAATAAGGACTAGTCAGAATGGCCTGGACAAGGAAAAAGAAAACCAAACTTCTAAATCTCACTTTAACTTGATCGATCTTGTGATCATTAGAAAATAATTCAGTTATTTATTTTTGCTGTATTATCCTTAGCTCTAATATGAGCAAATTGAATTTGTATATTCAACAAGGAAAATTTTATGTAACCCTTAAATTTTTCACAATTTTTAATCTATATCAATTGTATTAAATCCTAAGTTAAAATGCAAGTTTTTTCCTCTCTAATAATCTCATTTATGGTCAAGAATGAAAATTCAAATTGTATCCAATTTATAAGAAATAAGTTTCTGTATTTGAACCTAAGACTATGAGATCTCTGTATTTATGGTTTTGTGATTTGAGGATATTCAAAGTAATTTAGAACCTTTTGGTATTATTAAATAGAAATCTTCATTTTAAAAGTTCTAATTCATATACTATAGAAAATAATTTCTATATAACCCTAGTTCCACTTAGCTAAAATGCAATTGTATAACCCTCTCCCTCTTTCTCTCTTTTTTTTTTTCAAGAAGGATAGCAAGCATAAGCAAACAAAAAAACGATGTCTAAGCTAAAACACAAGGAAGCTCTTTAATTTCCTTGATTTGTCATAGAGTACAGGGTTCGTTCAAGGACAATCTAATGCCTGCATCTACAGAATGACTCAAGACAATATGTATAAAGCAATAATTCCAGGAGCTTATTTATCAAAGACAGCTTGTCTTTGACCACTATAACTTATAATACAAGGAAAGCACGTTGATACTTGTAAAACATATCCAAGACATAAAAGCAAAAACAAAACATTTAGTTTACCTGAAAAAAATCTGTGAACAGAATTCTGGTAGCATAAATAATACTAATAATATCAAACCTTTATTGTGTGTCTTACAGTATCAAAATATGTTTTAATATGTCAGTGTTACAATTAGAGAAGATATCAATTGGTATGACAGTTTTTATCTTCTTGCAGAGACATCCCCAAACTAATAAATATCAGATTCATCACTGGAATCCAGAGACTTCTTTCAGTAAATCATGCTCTCAGATTAAATCTCTCAGAGTAAATAAGAAATTTTTCATCATTCATGTAATGTAGCCTTCCGTTAACTACATCAGCTCCAATCACCTTCATTTCTACCATGTTACATGTCATCAACAATGGTTTTTGCTGATTTTTATTTATGTATAATAAGAAAATATACTCCATAAACATGGTACCATATCTACTCTGTTCTCTATGGTATTATCTTGAAGAATGCTTAGAATGGAATAGATGCTTCTTAGTTTTGTTTACTGATTAAATAACAAATGAAAAGTATAGTTTTCCTTTACTTTCATCTTTTCTTTTATTTCTTTTCTTCATTTCATTTAAAACAATGAGCAGCACATTTCTATTTAGAGCCTAGTTTTGCTTCTGAAAAAAGTCATGGCAAGACTTATTTTTGGTGCAGTAAAGGAGATTCTTGAAACATATCCATTTATAGTTGTTGGGAACCATGAAGGGTCTGAGACTTTACCCTACTCACAAGCTAACAATATAGCTGGCCTGTGTTTTATAGATATTGACAGAAACCACAAGACTCCTGAAGCAGAGACAAAGCAATGTATTACTCAAGGCACAGCAGGAAGCATAAGCTTCAAGTTCACATCAGTTTCCCTCACTACCCAAGACCTGTGGTCTAAGTACAGAGGTCTAAATGATTCTGTACACATAGCAGTTTGTGTAACAACAGGGGAAGCTTAACCTTAGGAAAACCCCAATCTTATAAGGGAGGCTATTGACAAACTTTGTAGACATTAGCTTTAGTTTCTTCTTCAGGAAGTAAACTCATTCTCTTCCCTGGAGGGACTCACCATCTTCATCATCCAAGGCTGGTTATAATACAAATATCCTTGGGAACATAGTCTAGAACATGGTTAACAAAACCACTCAGAAACCCAAAAGATACAAGGAAAGTTATCTCCCCAAAATAGCCTGAATCAAATAAAATATAACAAATGTATGTGCCTTTTATTTTACTTGAGATTCTTTTCCTTTCAATTATCATGAATTGGTCTGCACATAAATTACAACAAAATGCTTCAGTTTGATAAAGATGCTCCTATAATGATGGGACTGAAGGGAGATCCAACCAGCCCATCCTGAAGGAGATCAGCCCTGAATATTCACTGGAAGGACTGATGCTGAAGCTGAAACTCCAATACTTCCGCCACCTGATGCGAAGAAATAACTCATTGGGAAAAACCCTGATGATGGGAAAGATTGAAGGCAGGAGAAGGGAAAAACAGAGGATGAGACGGTTGGATGGCATCACCGACTTGATGGACATGAGTCTGAGTAAGCTCCAGAAGTTGGTGATGGACAGGGAAGCCTGGCTTGATGCAGTCCTTGGGGTCACAAAGAGTCGGACATGACTGAGCGACTGAACTGAATTGATAATGATGTGGTTCAGTTGGTAAATAATCTACCTGCAATGTGGGAGACCTAGGTTCCATCCCTGGGTTGGGACGATCCCCTGGAGAAGGGAAAGGCTACCCATTACAGTATTTTGGCCTGGAGAATTCCATGGACTCTATAGTCCATGGGATCACAAAGAGTTGGAAATGACTGAGTGACTTTCACTTTCATAATGATGTTAGACAGTGAAAAATGAACAATGCAATCATTTACATGTTTCAAAAACACTTGTTTCCTTATTAAAATTTTTATGCCAGATGTGAAGCATCAACTCTTTAGAAAACACTCTGATGCTGGGAAAGATTGAAGGCAGGAGGAGAAGGGGATGACAGAGGATGAGATGGTTGGATGGCATCACTGACTTAATGGACAGGAGATTGAGCAAGCTCTGGGAGATGGTGAAGGACAGGGAAACCTAGTGTGCTGTCCTCCATGAGGTCACAAACAGACGTGACTGAGAGACTAAACAGCAACAACAAATTTGCTACTCTAATATTTTTATATTTTCAGAATTATGTTTGGTCTTTCAGCAATTTTCCAACATAGATTACACCACTCTAAGTTTTATATTTGGATATCTATGAATAAATAATCTTGGTAATACACACTTCCTAAGTCAATGTTGATAAACTGCTTTGTAGATGCAAAGCAATTGATTGTCACTGTGCAAAATGTTTAAAAAGTGTGTCTGACCCCTGTTGGATGAAAGTATGTGAGATTGAAAGTGAAGTTAGGGAATAAACTGACCACTTGTAAGTGAAAAGAATTATTTAAAATGGTGGTGATATACATTCAATAGGTTAAACAATAAAAAAAAAATTATCAGTACCATATTTCTCATGCAAAATACAATTAGGTTACAATTAAAGGGGTGGCATTCAAAAGTAAGGGGATTGATACAATTTGAGGTTCAGTAGTTATACACATAAATGGCATCAAAGAGCATGGCATACAGTTTGGAAACATTGTATCAGTGTATGTGCAAATACTTATAAAAAGATTATACAGTTGAAACAGATGGCAGAGTAAGAGGATGTGGGACACACCTCCTCCAAGAGTGCATCAAAAATGCGTGTACACATGGGAAAAAATCTCACTGAAAACGAACTAGAAACTATTAGAAAAGCTCCTATACAAAGAAGCCTGTGGGAAATTGAAAAGGAGAATTGAGTAGAATGGGAAGAGAAGGGGTCACGTTGGACCAAGTGACCCTGGGGTGGGGACTCAGGGAGATCACAGTGGTGGAGGTCTCCCCCACGGAGTGTGTGACTCAAGCCTTATAATGAACTCACCAGTCCTGCGAAGACAAGTCCCTCTGGCCAGTCGGAGGGCCATTGGGTCTGACAGGAGGGCTCTGGGAAGCCTGGACTCCACTTGCAGCAGTGCAAATGCACTGGGTGCAAATGCTTCTAAAGAGGTGGGGAGGGCTGCTGGAGTGACTGCCTGGATCCTGGGACCACCCTGGAATGTGGCCCAGCCTGAGTCAAGTGACTGCTCCAGTTCTGCTTACTTCACATCACGCCTTCACACTAGACAAAGGGCAGCCTTGACCAGAGACAGAGCTCAGCCGGGGGACACAGAGATGACTCAGACCAGGGTGGCGTCTGTGTGGGCTAGGGCGGCCCTCACTTAGGCAGCATATAGGCGACAGTCCCAGTCTCTGAGAGTGTCCACCCGTATGCATGCTTGCCCACCCACAGCCCTTGTCCACCCTGCGGCACGGCTCCACAGAGGGAGGGCTGGTGGAGAATGGGCACTGTGGTCGGCTGTGCGGGACAAGGGAGACTCAGGCCTGAGGCTGCGTCTGAGCAGCATGCAGGCTGCTGTTGCTGCCACTTACATGGACAGAACGTTGGAGGCAACCAGGACCTCTGTCTGCGGCCAAGCTGCCTCAGCCTGTGCCATCACAGGATGACAGACTACACCGGCCCCTCCTGGTTCACCACTGACCCCCGCCGGGTCAAGGGTCCCGGAGCTGGGAGAGGGAGAGCACATACTTAAAGGGAGCTGACCCAGCTTGGATTCACACCTAAGACCCAGTTTCAGCTCTAGACCCTCTGTCTCCATCCCCACACCCTACCCAGGAGATAGCTTGCCAGCACACTGAGGAAAAGACATTACTGTGTTCACACTGGTCCAGCTTTCCCACCAAGGCACTGGGCACACACAGCTCATACAGGGACACTCCCTCATAAGGCCACAATTTCAAGACCACAGTGGGTAAGAATAAAAAATCATCTATGTTCACAGAGACAGAGAGAATTAAGCAAAAGAAGACAGAGAACTAGTCAAATCCTGAAACATATAATGACAGAAATAATTTACCAGATAAAGAATTCAAAGCACTAGTAATGAGAATGGTAATTGAGTTATGGAAATGAATAGATTAACACAGTGAGAATTTTAATAAGAAAGTAAAAAATATATTAAAAAAAAAGATCCAGGAAGGACTGGAGAATATAATATCTAAAGTTAAAAAAAAAATACTAGAAGTACTAAATAGAACACATAAATCTTCTGGAAAATAGAATAATGGAAATCACCCAATCAGATCAGTAAAGAGAAAAACAAAAGAAAAAAGTAAGAACAGTTTAAGAGATCTCTGAAATAACATAAAGCATTATAGGGGTCCTAGAAGGAGAAGGAAGAGAAAAGGTTGTACGGAATATATTTGATAAAACGATGGCAGAAAATTTTCCAAGCCTGATAAAGGAAACAAATGTCCAGGTACAGAAAGTGCAGGGAGTCCCAAACAAGATGAACACAAAAAGATCCACACCAGGACACATCGTTATTAAGATGGTAAAAGTTAAAGAGAGAATTTTAGAGGCTGCAAGAAGGAATTCCCTGGTGGTTCAGTGGTTGGGAGTCCACCTTTCCAGGCAGGGGTTGTGGATTCAACCCCTGGTCCAGGATCTGGAGCCTGAATGCCACAGGTGGGTAAGCCTGTGTATCACAACTCCTGAGCTCCTGCTCTAGAGCTCACATGCCGCAACTACTGAGCCCACACACCCTAGAGTCTGTATCTGCAACAAGAGAAGCCACCACCATGAGAAGTTTGTGCGCCACAACTAAAGAGCAGCCCCTGCTTGCCACAACTAGAGAAGGGCCCACAAGCATCAATGAAGATCCAGCACAGCCAAAAACAAATATAATTAATACATCAATTTAAAATATCAGTGACCCTGTAAAGGCTACAAGATAAAAAGAGTGATATGCAAGGGAACTACCATAAGTGTATTGGCTGATTTTTCTGCAGAAACTTTGCAGACAAGAGCAAGTGGCATGATATACTCAAAGTGCTGAAAGAAAAAAAAAAAAAAAAGCCTAGGATACTCTGCTCAACAAGATTACTATTTAGAATTGAAGGAGAAATAAATACCTTTCCTGAAGCAAAACTAAAAGAGGTCACCAATACTAAACCTATACTAACTTAAAAAAAAAAAAAGTTAAATTAGTCTTATGGGGTCGCTAGGAGTCGGACACGACTGAGCGACTTCACTTTTCACTCTTATGCATTGGAGAAGGAAATGGCAACCCACTCCAGTGTTCTTGCCTAGAGAATCCCAGGGACAATGGAGCCTGGTGGGCTGCCGTCTATGGGGTCACACAGAGTCGGACACCACTGAAGCGACTTAGCCAAAGCAGCAAGTGGAAAAGAAAAGGCTACGACAAGAAGTAATAATCTTGTAGATCTTTTAAAATGTGTTTGAACCTAAATGATTACAAGGTTTAAACTAGTAGATTTAACTGTAGGTCAACATATATGAACCTCAGTTTAATAAAAAGTCAAAAACCTACAATAGATACACAGATACTAAAAAGAAAGGAATACAGGCATAATAGTGAATAAAATCATCAAAACAGTAAGGAAGAGAAAACAAGAAATGCACAGAGAAGAACTACAAAAAATGTAAAAAGAAGAACAAGCAATGAAATGGCAATAAATACATAACTATCAGTAGCCAATTAAAAGGCTTCCCAGGTGGCACTAGAGGTAAAGAACCCACCTGCCACTGTTCAAGACATAAGAGGCTTGGGTTTGATCTCTGGGTCAGGAAGACCCCCTGGAGAAGGGAATGGTAAACTACTCCAGTCTTCTTGCCTGGAGAATCCCAAGAATAGATGAGCCTGGTGAGCTACTGTCCATGGGGTTGCAAAGATTCAGACATGACTGAGCAACTAAGCACATATACATACATGAGTTTATATTATATAATAACATACTATGGGTCATATCATTGGAAATATTTTCCGCCTTTGAGTAAATTGTCTTTTCATTTTGTGAATGGTTTCCTTTACTGAGCAAGAGCCTTTAAGTTTAACTAGGTCCCATTTATTTTTCATTTTTGTTTTTATTTCTCTTGCTTTAAGAGTTAGATAAAAAATATATATCTACAATTTATGCCAAAGAGTGTTCTCCCTGTGTGTGTGTTCAGAGAAGGCAATGACAACCCACTGCAGTACTCTTGCCTGGAAAATCCCACGGATGGAGGAGCCTGGTAGGCTGCAGTCCATGGGGTCTTGAAGAGTCGGACACGACTGAGGGACTTCACTTTCACTTTTCACTTTCATGCATTGGAGAAGGAAATGGCAACCCATTCCAGTGTTCTTGCCTGGAGAATCCCAGGGATGGGGGAGCCTGGTGGGCTGCCATCTATGGGGTCTCACAGAGTCAGACATGACTGAAGCGACTTAGCAGCAGCAGCAGCAGCAGCAGTGTGTGTGTTTCTCACATAAATGAGAAAGTGCCCGTTTTACTTTATCTGTTATTTTGTTAAGTAAAGTTTTTATGTTGCATTAGAAAACTATATACAGGCAGCTCATGCAACTCAATAACAAAAAATTAATAATCTGATTTTTAAAATGAGCAGAAGATCAGAAAACACATCCCCCCCAAAGGAGACATACAAATGACAAACAGGCACATGAAGAGATAGTCAACACTGCTAATTATTAGAAAAATGCAAATCAAAATCATAATGAGATATCACCTTGCACCCGTCAGAATGACTATCCTCCAAAAGATCACAAATGTTGGAAAGGATATTGGGAAACGGGAACCTTTGTACACTGTTGGTTGGAATATAAATTGGTGCAAATACTATGGAAAAGTCTATATAGGTCCCTCAAAATACTAAAAATAGAGCTAACATATTATCCATCAATTCTACTGCTGTGTATATGGCTGAAGAAAACAAAACAGTAATTCAAAAAGATACATGCACCCTAATATTTGTAACAACATTATTCATAATAGGTAAATATAGAAGCAACCCAAATGGCCATCAACAGATGAATTCCAAAAGAAGATATGTATACATTTATAATGGGTTATTACTCAAACATAAAAAGAGTTAAATTTGCCATTCACAACCACATGAATGGACCTAGAGGTTATTATGCTCAGTGAAATAAGACAGAGAAAGACAAATACTATATGTTATCACTTATATGTGAAATCTAAAAAACTAGAAAACAACAGAAAAAACTCCAAACAACATGAATGTTCCTAAAAGACAGATAAAGAGTCACAGATACAGAAAACAAACAAATGGATACCCATGGGGAGAGGGAAGGTGGGAGTGGTAGGATAAGGGCATTGGATTCAGGGATACAGACTACCATTTATAAAAGAGATAAACAACAGTGACTTATATACAGCAGAGGGAAATATAGACATTATTCCTTATAACTTTAGCATATAATCTACAAAAAACACTGAACCATTATGCTGTATACTGGAAACTAATGTAATATTGTATATCAACTATATTTTAATAAAAACAGAAAGATATGGCTTCTCTACATTGGAGGACATAATTAATGAAAAGAGGAAGTAACATAGTTGACTTAGAAAAGGAACATATGATTATTGATGAATTAAACAAAAAAACTTTAAAAATAAGCAATGCAGTGTTAGGCAGTTCTAACATAAGTGAAATTAAAATAAGGAATGCATTTAGAGAATGTTTATGTGAAGTTCTTAAAATTAAACTGGAATAGCAAGCAACAAAGAAACAGAGGGTCTTAATGTATATTAAGATCCCAATTAGTCACAATAGTAGGAAGGAAATCTTTGTAAAAAGGAGGAAATATCTTGACAAATGAAGTGATTTTATTTTGTATATTAACAAGAAATAAGTAAAACAGCACAATTTATAGTTAGACCAGTAGTGGTAATTTATATCAAGAGATGAACAAGATATGGTAATACTTCAGAGAAAGAGCAGCATATATTTTACAGCTAGAAAATTAAACAAAAGTTTTTATATGCAGTACCCTCTAATTCTCCTTTTATAGGAGAATTTCAGGAAAATTGGAAATATCAAGGGAATATTTCACCCAAAGATGGGCACAATAAAAGACAGAAACAGTAGACCTTGTAGAAAGAGAAGAGATCAAGAAGAGTTGGAAAGAATACATGGAAGAACAGTGCAGAAAAAACCTTGAACCAAATAACCACATGATGTGATCACTCACCCAGAGCCAGACCTTCTGTAGTGTGACGTAAAGTGAGCCTTAGGAAGCATTGCTGTCAGTAAACCTAGCAGATGAGATGGAACTCCAGTAGAGCTATTTAAAACCCTAAACGATGATGTATCAAAGTGCTACACTCAATATGTCAGCAGATTTGGAAAACACAGGAGTGGCTGCAGGACTGAAAAAGGTCAACCTCATTCCAATACTGAAGAAGGGCATGAAAGAATATTCAAACCATGGGACAACTGAATTTCTGTCCCCATGCTAGTACATGAAGTGAAGTCGCTCAATCGTGTCCAACTCTTTGTGACCCCGTGGACTGTAGCCTACCACGCTCCTCCATCCACGGGATTTTCCAGGCAAGAACACTGGAGTGGGTTGCCATTAGTAAGATCATGCTCAAAATCTTGCATGCTAGGCTTCAGCATTATATGAACCAAGAACTTCCAGATATCCAAACTGGGTTTGGAAAAGGCAGGGGAACCAGAGATCAAATTGCCAACATTTGCTGGATAATGGAAAAAGCAAGAAAATTCTAGAAAAACATCTCCTGTTTCATCGACTACACCAAAGTCTTTGACTGTACGGATCATAACAGACTGTGGAAAACTCTTAAAGAGATGGGAATACCAAACCATCTTGCCTATCTCCTGAGAAACCTGCATGCGTGTCAAGAAGCAAAATTTAGGACCCCATATGGAACAACTGCCTGGTTCAGGATTGAGACAGGAGTACAACAAAGCTGTTAATTGTCACCCTGTTTATTTAACATATATGCTGAGCACATCATGAGGAATGCCAGGCTGGATGAGTTACAAGCTTGTATCAAGATAGGTGGGACAAACATCAACGACCTCAGATACATGGGTGACACCACTCTAATGGAAGAAAGTGAAGAGGAACTAGAGCATCTTTTGATGAAGGTGAAGCAGAAGAGTGAAAAAGCCAGCTTAAAACTATATGTTCAGAGAAGGCGATGGCACCCCACTCCAGTACTCTCGCCTGGAAAATCCCATGGATGGAGGAGCCTGGTGGGCTCCTTAAAAAATCTAAAATTATGGCATCTGGTCCCATCATTTCATGCAAATAGAGGGGGAAATGGTGGAAACAGTAACCAATTTCCTCTTCTTGAGCTCTAAAATCACTGGTGACATTCATGATGACTGCGGGCATAAAATCAGAAGATGATTGCTTCTTGACAGGAAAGCTATGACAAACATAAACAGTATGTTGAAAAGCAAAGACATCACTTTGCAACAAAAGTCTGGATTGTCAAGGCTATGGTCTTTCCAGTGGTCACATACAGTTGTGAGAGCTCAATATATATATATATATATATGTATGCATGTATAAATATATACATATGTATATATCATGAAGAAGGCAGAACACCAAAAAATTTTTGATGCTTTTGAACTGTGGTGCTATAGAAGACTCCTGAGAGTCCACTGGACTGCAAGGAGATCCAACCAGTCCATCCTAAAGGAAATCAACCCTGAATATTTATTGGAAGGACTGATGCTGAAGCTGAAGCTCCAGTATTTTGGCCATTTGGTGAGAAGAGCTGACTCATTGGAAAAGACCCTGATCCTGGGAAGGCTGAGGGCAGAAGAAGAGAGTGTCAGAGGATGAGGTGGCTGGATGGCATCACCCATGCAATGAACACGAACTTGGGCAAATTTCATGAGATGGTGAGAGACAGAGAGGCCCGGTGTGCTGCAGTCCATGGGGTAACGAAGAGTCCAACACCACTGGGGAGCTGAAAAACAAGGGAATACATTACATGTATAATAATTTTCAACGTGCCATTTGGTCCATGTTTCAGTAACAGGAATGGACACAACTTCAGCACACAAATAAGAATCAGTTACTGCAGTACCATGAGCTGTTTTCCTGGTTGTTCTTGTATCTTGTTTTCCTCTGATCAACGACTAAAACACAGTTACAGGC
Organism: Oryx dammah; assembly: GCF_014754425.2. Lineage (NCBI taxonomy): Eukaryota > Metazoa > Chordata > Mammalia > Artiodactyla > Bovidae > Oryx > Oryx dammah. Next base: position 8,433,720 of record NW_024070208.1, read on the forward strand.
TAGTAACTAGTAACTTGGAATTGTTGTTCATTATGTAATTAGCAATTGTTACAACTGACTATTGTAAGTGACTTCTTTTCAAGGATAAATTTACATTAAAATATTTCAATTGTCAAGGAAATGACTGTGGCTATGCTTTCAGAATGTGAATGAAAATAGTCATTATTTCTCCTACTCACATCACAGCATAGGGTAAATGTACCCTAGAACCCCAGCAGAGTCCAGAACCACCGGTTGTTTTTTTTTCTAAATTGTAAAATAGAAGGTGAGGTTAGGTAATCTCTAACTTTCATTCCAAGTAAAGGATGATGTACTATCCTGGGTAAGATCCTTGAGCAAAGATATTAAGGAAAAAAACTAAGGAGATATAAAATGAGTATGAACTTAATTATAAGCTATTGATATTGGTTCATTTATTTTAACAAATTCATCATAGTAAGATGTTAATAATGAGAGAAACTAGGTATAATGTATATGGGAACTCTTTATTCTATTGTTGCAATTATTCTGTAAAGTTCTCTCTACTGAGTTAAGTTTACTTAAAATTAGATATTTCACAGAATATTTAAAATGTTTTTAATCAAGGTAAGGAGCTTATCCATTAACCCTCAAATTTTTGTTGTGCCCATTTTTGATTCCCTGAAGCCCTTTCTCCATTTTCAGGTAATCACTAATATGCTTTCTGCTTAAGTGGAATAAATTTTGAATTTTCTAGAGTTCTATATAAAAAAAAAATCCTTCAGATGCATTGTTTTTGGTCTTTATTCAACCAGCATAATTAATTTGGATTTCTTTCATCCAGCATAATTACTTTGGTATCCAGTCATTTAGTTATGCATTTCAGTGATTCAATTCATTCCTTAGTGCTTCTGGATAATGTTATTTGTATGAAAGTTTCAATACCACAATTTTTCTCTCCATGGATCTATAAATGGATCTCTGAAGTTTTGGGGTATTATATATAAAGCTACTAGAAACATCACTGTATATGTTTTTATATGCATTTATAATTTCATTTCCCATTGGTAAATACTTAGAACTAGCATGGCTACACTGCTTGTTAGCTGCAATTTTAAAATTTTAAAGAAAATTCCAAGCAAAAAATTTGTAGTAATATTTTGCATTCCAACTAACAGTGTATGAGATTTCTAGTCACTCTATAACCGCTCCAGTACTTAGATTGGCAGTCTTTTTTAAAAAATTATTATTTTAGCAATATAATAGATGTACAATACTATCTCATTATTGTGCTACTTTACATTTTGCAAATGACTAATGATGTTGGACATCTTATGTGTTATTTGACCTCCATATATCCTCTTGTGCCAAATATTTGTTCAGATGTTTTGCCTATTTTGTAACTGGGTTGTTTTCTTATTATTCAGTTTTGAATGGTTTTATAATCTAGAAGTATAAATCCATTATCACATGTGCCTCTGCATAATTAACAAGTAGGAGTCTTTATGGTGACTATTCTCAGAAGACAAATATCTCTAAATGTTTGGCCTAAGAAGAGGTCTATCTATTTATTTATACACTCATTTCTTTGTCACAATTCCTTCCAAATTCTTTACATCCTGGCCATTTGTCAGCTATAGTCCATGAATCAATGTACATTTTAACTTTGGATCATGTTTCCTGAATGAAGCATATATCATGAGAATTTCATCCAGTAAGAGAATTATCTCTATCATTCTTCAGGGTTACTCCTTCTGGCTTGTGCCAGAATATTGTGCAGAATCCTCTGAAAAATACAGAATTATGAATCTAGAGAAAATGTAATATTAAGAATATAACAAAAGACAAGTGGTTTAGGTGCATAGTGGCAGTATAGCTGAAATCAACATACAGAAACTGTAAAACAACTTCTTGTGTTAATTGTGTATTAGAGATTTCCTAGCTAATATAAAATATGCCACCATCACTGAATAATACAATGCTATTGGACTCTCCCAAATTTACAAATAACTAGAAGGCCAAAGCTCAAGTGGTTCTCCATTGTATTCAATAGCAATCCAAGAAGCGTTTTTCAAAAGGTAACTAATTATTTTGTAAAGAAGGTAGGGATTGTTATAAACCTCCAGTTATTGATATAATCCTCTTAAATAAGCTTGCCACCATTCCACATATTTTAGACATGACTTTGTAGATTCTGGTGAAATATTTAAGTCTGTGTACTAAACTATGACATAAAATCAACAGCTGACCTAACTTCACTACTCAGGTCTTCTTCACTGAATTGTAAAGTTCAGTAAGGCTAAAACAAAAATTGTCACTCTCGCATTCACAACTTTGATAGCAACAGCTCTCTGTAATTTTCCTGAGGCTGCTTTTGTGGCAGAGAGAGAACATTCTAAAAGTTTCCCCCTTGCTTCTTGCACATGAGCTCTAATTCCCTTCATAGATCATGGACAAATTGCAAGGATCGTGGCAGTTGTGAAGCATAGCTAGTCAAAGAATATACAGAGAAACTAAAGAAATAAGTACATTTTGGATACCCTATTGTATCTTACCTTGGGTAGAACTTAATGCTACAAATCCATTTATTATCTGCTGCTCATCAAACACTGCTCTGTTTGGTGAACTGTAGGGGCACTCAAGATGCATAGGAAGTAGTTTACAAAAATCTTCATAAGGTCTGACTATTTTTTTCTTTCCCTGTATTCAGACTTTCTCAAGAAAAGTAGTAGATGATTCAGTGCTTATGATCATAAGCTATGTTTATAGTGCTTAAGATCAATTTAGATGTCTTCCTCAAGGGTACTTGTCCTCCCATTTATTGAAAGGACTCTGAGTCTCTGATCTGATGTCTGCAAGTTGGCAAAGGACTGTGACTCTATTGTAGTGTGTCAACAATAAATTCAGCTTGCCAGCCTTAGAATTATTAAATTTATGCAAATTAAACTAGCCTTTTGTGAAATATGCAAATATTTCATTCTTCGTATTCCATAAATATTTTTGCTTCTAAGGAGACATTTAAGATTCAAGCTATTTTGTCACTCTTGTTGCAGAAAATCCACCATTCTTCTTTATAGAATATTGATTACAATCATCTTTCTCTTTATCATTAATTCACAAGTAAAAATCCACGGTGGGTGTATTTGATTGATGGAGCCATCACTCTACCTGTAAGAAGGGTAGAAAAGTAATGTTTTAATAAGAATAGAGAATAGCACTTGAGAACTGGTATTGAAATTCTTTACCACTCATCAGCTCTGTGAGCTGAGGGAGTCATTTGTGTACTCTACTTCAGTTTCTTTATCCACAAACTAGGAATAATAGCGACTACCTATGAGGGCCACAGATAAGAGTCAATTATTTAATTAATATAAAATTCTCTTAACATAAGTTCAGTATATAGGACTCAATTAATATTAGCTTCTTTCCAATAATATCATTACTATTATCATTATTTGACATGTTCAACTTATTCATAGGATAAAATCCTCTCCTTTCTCCAATATTCATAAGGTCAGAAAGTTCCCACATTTAGAAGTGCAACTGTGGTATCTTGAGTCAAAAAGAATAAGAGTGCTATGTAAATTAAGCATTCAATTCACAATCTGTCAATCAAAGCTTTCTTTCATTCATTTCTTCCATTCATTTCAGCCTACCTATCTAAAACATTTTTCCCATTTTCCATGTTATAATTTATAGCCATCCAAGTCAAGATTTTTGTACCTGGAGCTGTTGACCATCACCTGGCACTCACTGTGCCAATATAATTAAAAGTTTTGAACACTGTCACTATATCATGTAAAACAAGCCTCATTAATTATGTTGCTTTATAATACCATCCTTGATTTTGTGAATATCACTACCCACATTGCAGTAGTGGTTTATAATAGTGTTAAAATCACGGAGGCAGACATTGATTGACTTATCTACATCATTGCTTATAGAATTATGTTTTTGCAGCCTACAAATAGATAAGATAATAACGGGGGGAAATGAACCACAGCAAAACTAAGGAACTAAAATCTTTTAGAAATTTGTCTCCTAATTGTATATAAAGTATTGTATAACAATGTTTCAGAGTAGGCATGACTTTGGAGAAGCAAGCTGATAAGAGTCCAGACTTATTATTGGCAGAAAATATGAATAATAGCTTTGAATTCACAAGGAAAAATAATCAGAAGTACTTTGTGATGGGTTGCATTAAATGGGATTGCAGCTTGATTAAGACTGTATCCAAGTGATTATTGATATAAATGGTTCAGTTTAGTTCAGTTCAATTCAGCCGCTCAGTCATGTCTGACTCTTTGCGATCCTGTGAATCGCAGCACACCAGGCCTCCTTGTCCAACACCACTCCCAGAGTTCACTCAAAGTCACGTCCATCGAGTCGGTGATGCCATTCAGCCATCTCATCCTCGGTCCTCCCCTTCTCCTCCTGCCCCCAATCCCTCCCAGCGTCAAAGTCAATGAGTCAACTCTTCGCATGAGGTGGCCAAAGTACTGGAGTTTCAGCTTTAGCATCATTCCTTCCAAAGCACACCCAGGACTGCTCTCCTTTAGGATGGACTGGTTGGATCTCCTTGCAGTCCAAGGGACTCTCAAGAGTCTTCTCCAACACCACAGTTCAAACGCATTAATTCTTTGGTGCTCAGCTTTTTTCACTGTCCAACTCTCACATCCATACATGACCACTGGAAAAACCATAGCCTTGACTAGACGGACCTTAGTCGGCAAAATAATGTCTCTGCTTTTGAATATGCTATATAGGTTGGTCATAACTTTCCTTCCAAGGAGTAAGCGTCTTTTAATTTCAGGGCTGCAGTCACCATCTGCACTGATTTTGGAGCACCCCCCCCAAAAAAAATTAAGTCTGACACTGTTTCTACTGTTTCTCCATCTATTTCCCATGAAGTGATGGGACCAGATGCCATGGTCTTCATTTTCTGAATGTTGAGCTTTAAGTCAACTTTTTCACTCTCCTCTTTCACTTTCATCAAGAGGCTCTTTAGTTTCTCTTCACTTTCTTCCATAAGGGTGGTGTCATCTGCATATCTGAGGTTATTGATATTTCTCACAGCAATCTTGATTCCAGCTTGTGCTTCTGCCAGCCCAGCTTTTCTCATGATGTACTCTGCATATAAGTTAAATAAGCAGGGTGACAATATGCAGTCTTGACATACTCCTTTTCCTATTTGGAAGCAGTCTATTGTTTCATGTCCATAAAAATATCAATTTTGGATTACAGATGATAGGTTCATTATAGGAGTCACTGAGTTTGAATTAGCATGAGTATATTCACAGGCTTCCCTGTGGCTCAGAGGATAAAGCATCTTCCTGCAATGCAGGAGGCCCAGGTTTGATCCCTGAGTTCGGAAGATCCCCCGGAGAAGGAAATGGCAACCCACTCCAGTATTCTTGCCTGGAGAATCCCATGGACATAGGAGCCTGAGTGGGGTACAGTCCACAGGGTCACAAAGAGTCGGACACAACTGAGTGACTTCACTTCACATATTCACAGGCTGCTATTGCACCTAGGTATGCAGTTTTGAAGTTGTCAAAGATGCTGGATGAGGAGTTCACAATAAATGTTTACAAGTCATCAATATTGCAATGATTGTTAAGGTCATGAAAGTGGTTGAAACTGTTAAGATTGGAAGCAAATAAGAAGAATAAAAATAATTTAGTAAAATGTCTTCAAGAACACCCTCATCTGGATGTGAGTTTAGGCAAAAGAGAAAATATGGGACTTAGAGAGGTGATGAGAAAATGGCCACAGGGTATAATACAGCCCAAGACGGAAGATAGTATGAAACTGTTGTACTGTGTGATGCAGAAAAGTCACAGAAGCCAGTGAAAAATGAAAATGTCCCTCCTCAGGAAAAACTGCTATGAAATGCAGAAAATAAGTATTTTGAAGTTGAGTATAAATGTTTTCCAAAGTTAATGTCTATATGATTAATAGTTTATTTAAAAAAAAAGAGTTGAGAGAAGAAGGCAGTCATGGAAATAGAATAACTACTCTGTACACAGAAGAAAACCTACACAAGTACAAAATAAAGAAATGAAGCAAGAAAATTTGTTCATTCAAATACGTTTAACATACAAATAAGAATAGTCACCAAAATCAAAAGAAAAATATTCTCCCAGAGACCCTTGGTCAAATTTCCTAGTTAGAATCCTGACATCCTTTAGCATTCACCATTTAACTAGTATTATTTATCCTCTTTCTAAATAATGAAAGATGCAAATCCAAGTATCTAAGTATCAACTCATTTTCAAATAAATTACTAATAAAAATATCTGAATCAAAAGGTAATTTTCTCACTATAATGATAATAATTACTAATTTATTTTGCTAAATATCCTTGATAATTTATAGCTTCGATTGGAGCTTTCCCAATAAATCTCTTGTATGAAACAATAGATATAATTGGAAGTCATCAATCAATAATTTTTATTTGAAAAATGTCATAAGCAGAGTAAGCATATCTTACTCAATTTGAAATAGGTTCAGTATTGAATAAAACATTCTTTAGATTTGCCCTCTAAAAGTTCAGATTTCCAGTTTTGTTTGAACACGGGGTGGGAGGGGGCAGGAAATGAATATTCTTCATTAGCATAAAACTGAAATAGAGGCAATGAGGGCTAAAACCAAAAGCAATATACAAGCATCGTGGGTTTTTTTTTTCTTGACATAGAGGTATAAGGTTAGTTTCCGCTAATATTGGTTGGTGTCCTGAAATTTCTACTAAACTGCTATTCTGAAATAATAAAAATTAGACTTTGCCTAGAGTACATAAGTGAAGTGAAAGCTGCTCAGCCATGTCTGACTTTTCGCAACCCAATGGACTACACAGTCCATGGAACTCTCCAGGCCAGAATACTGGAGTGGGTAGTCTTTCCCTTCTCCAGGGAATCTTCCCAACCAGGGATCAAACCCAGGTCTCCCACATTGCAGGAGGATTCTTTAGCAGGTGAGCCACCAGGGAAGCCCTGAGTGCATAACTTGTGACCATTGGCAAGAACTCATTGTTAACAGACTTCGATAATCAGAAAATATACTTTAAAATATTTAGGTATTATATGAAATCATAGATAAATGGGCCAACGAATAAGCATATTTTACTATTATGAATGAATGAATACAGCATTTGAATCCATGTGTATCTTCCAAATCAGAAACTTCTTTGGTGACCCAGCCAAGTCTTTCTTATAGAGACACCATTCTCAGGAGACAAAGACTGCATTTTATTAAGACAAAGGGTATGGATTTGCATACACTGGACTCCCCCTAAACAAAATTGGTTGACTAATCTTCAATGTAATGATTATGCCAAAAATAATAATCAGTTTTATGTTTACCTGTTACACTGCTGTGGAGACTTATGATTATGGGGCTTCCCTGTGGCTCAGATGGTAAAGAATCTGCCTGCAGTGTAGGAGTCCTGGGTTAGATTTCTGGTTTGGAAAGATCTCCTGGAGAAGGAAATGACCCCCCACTCCAGTATTGCTGTCTGGAGAATCCCACGGACAGAGGAGCCTGGCAGGCTACAGCCCATGGGGCTGCAAAGAGTTGGACACAACTGAGTGACTAACGCTATTGACTATTAACACAAAGCCATAAAGGCATTGAGAAAAAAAAAAAAATTACTTTGCTTTTTTGAAATTATTAAAAGCTAACTAGCTCAAAGCACTTTTATAAAAAAAATGATCTCAGCTCATTCAGAACGTTATTTTTTTTTTAATTAGATATACCACATGTACTCACACTTGAATGTAGTAACGTAGCAAGTAACTTTTGTTTGTAATTAAACATTTGTGCTTTTTTAATGTTAGTAGGAATGTTACATTTTGCCCTCCCTTCAAACTTCTTCCTCCCATTCTTTAGCAGCAGGCAAGGTGTCTGCCTGTCTCTGTAATATGAATGGTTGAACATTTCTTGTAAAGAATGGAATACAGTATGCTGTAGGAATTGCATAAAAAATCCTCCCTGAATGGAAAAAAAAGGCTCTGGGACCTTGGATGTCACTTCCAGGAGAGACAAATTTATAAGCATAACAATCTGTCTTTTATAACTGACATCTAAGGTCCCAGAGGCCTTTTCCCTATCACTAAGGATATTTCATGCATTTCCTACAATATGAAAAACCTGAGTGCAACATTTAGACATTTTTGCTGCACATAAAAGGAATTTTTTTTATTTTGCTGTAGATCCATGCCCAAAATCAATTTTAATATTAAAGTTTCATCTTCAAAAGAAATGAGACTTCTACACCATTGCAATAAAGAAATGCTAGAAGATTAAGCTTACTTAGCAATTTAATATTTCACCAGGAACTAATAATAAAAAGGCCATCCATCCTTGTAGTGTAACAGTCACCAAGTGAGGTATACTCTCTTTGAGACTCAAAGAGGTGTGGCTGTCACTCACAGAACAGTGACAGAAACACAAATGATTGCTTTAGTGGCCTGAAGAGCTAAGAGAGCTTTGCAAAGTGGCATTTGCCATGGAGTATCTAAGGCATTAAGAAAAATAATAACTGTGGCTCAAGGAGGCTAAATGATACAACACCACAATGCTGTGGAAATTATCCCAAAACTGTTGGAAATCATGTAAATGTCTTGACCAATCAGTGGGGTCATTCAGACACAAAGGCTGATTTCACCTTCAGGGCAAATATTTTTTTTCAAAGGTTCATTTCTGCTTATGACCAAAATTGCACTACTTTGTCAGAGTCAAGCAAAGAATATAACAATATGGATTCAACTGATCTATGAGCATGGAAAAAATCACTTCACTTAAGCTTACTTTTGCTTCTGCAAGCAATGTTTTGTAGTTTTCAGGACACAGGTCTTGTACATATTTAATTATATTAGTTAACAAAATATTGCATATTTAGGGTGCTATTATGTATAGTATTTTTACAGTTAATCACAGTTTATTGCTAGTAAATAGAAGCTATAGGTTAACAGCTGTATTGGTTGCTCATTTATTCATGCTTTTAATAACAGGGAGTTATCCATTTTAAAAGGGTGAATTTTATGGTATGTAAATTATGTCAATAAAGTTGACTCAAGAAGAAATATTCAGTGTCCTTACTGTGTAAGTGTTAGTCACTCATTTGTGCCTGACTCTTTGCAACCCCACAGACTGTAGCCCTCCAGGCTCCTCTGTCCATGGGATTCTCCAGGCAAGAATACTGGAGTGGGTTGCCATTCCCTTCTCCAAGGGATCTTCCTGACCCAGGGATCATACCTGGGTCTCCTGCATTGCAGGCAGATTCTTTAACATCTTGAGCCACCAGGGGACCCCCTTATTGTATAAGAGTTTTGTAGACAGAAAAATGAGGTATTTCCTCTAACATGTTTATCACAGTCCTAAAAAAGAAACGAGGGAGGCTTCCTTGATAGCTAAGTTGGAATTTTTGGTAAAGAATATGCCTGCATTGCAGGAGACACCGGTTCAATTCCTGGGTCAGGAAGATCTGCTGGAGAAGGGATAGGCTACCTGCTCCAGTATTCTTGGACTTCCCTTGTGGCTCAGCTGGTAAAGAATCTGCCTAATGCTTGACAAAAATTATTATAGCTCTTATCATTATTTTAATTCTGTATAGATACATATTTTCTTTACTATATACTAAGCATTCATTGTCACATATATACTTGAGAATTCATGTAGAATATTATCTACATATATAAACAGGATATATTACTGGAGGTTTTCAAATATTTTAATATTATTGGCAAAGATCCTTATGAATACAAAAATTATCATTGGTTTTAATCTCCAAATGGAGTCCTTTGAAGTTATTCTCAGTTGCCTGCTTTTAATACTCCCGCTCATACACTTGCCTTGCTTACCCAGAATTTCACTGTTTCACTTTGTTGACAGTTATGCTAAGAAAACTTTCATGTGAGTTCTTTGCCCAAAGATATTTTCCCTCAAAGTTATTTGCTGACACTCTTTGTCTTAATCTTTGAGAAGGATGACTATTTCTTATTGAACACTTTTGTTGTGCTCCTGTTCTTCACAGTTTATTATTGCAACTACTATCTCTTTGCCTTCCATCCACAGTATTCTTGGCAATAGAGATTTAAATTCCTCTAGAGATGAATTTATTTATATGCATATTAAGTAAAAAAGTAAGAGTAGTAGTAATAATTATACATACATGCAGGGCTTCCCAGGTAGCTCAAACAGTAAAGAATCTGCCTGCAATGCATGAGACCTGGGTTCAGTCCCTGAGTTGGGATGATCCCCTGGAGAAGTGCATAGCAATCCACTCCACTATTCTTCCCTGGAGAGTTCCATGGACAGAGGAGCATGGTGGGCTTCAGTCCATGGTGTCACGAAGAATTGGACACATCTGAGCAACACACATACATATATATATATATACATTTATGTATAATGTATCACATGACAGGGAGTCAAGTGGTACATATATACAGAAGTATACAGGCTTCCCTGGTGGCTCAGAGGTTAAAGTGTCCGCCTTCAATGTGGGAGACCCGGGTTCAATCCCTGGGATGGGAAGATCCCCTGGAGAAGGAAATGGTAACCCACTTCAGTATTCTTGCCTGGAGAATCCCATGGACAGAGGATCCTGGCGGGCTACAGTCCATGGGGTCACAAAGAGTCGACTGAGCGACTTCACTTCACTTCACATACAGTTCTAAATACACATGTATATAGTTGAATCCACAAAACAAGTAGGGACTGGGTGCTAATTATATTTCTATTTGCAACTAAATTTGTAGAACAGAGTAATTAAATGGCTTCTCTAAATTATGACCATGTTTAAGCAGCCTCATACTGAGGCAGTCTGCATTCTTGTAACTAGAATCTCAAACATTATATTCTCTTATGATTCAAAATTCTCTTTTTTGATAAGATGAGTAATATTAAATTAGTTACAATGAATTACAGAACTTAAATGATCCATGGTTAAATCAATTCATTTTATATCCTGGAGCAAAAATATAATGATAGGCATAGACTTCATATTTTTAACATTTAAGTTCAAGGTGACTATATTCAGAACTCACATTCAAACTTATATAATGTAGCTTCACATTCCACCTTTAAAATGTTAGTCCTTCTTGGACAATTAACTTGGATTCCAAGTAAGATTGCAGGACATTATGTTTCCATAAAACAGATATGTCCCTGTGCTTTAATTAACTTGTATCTTAAAGCTATGCATCAAATGTTGGCTTTTAGATACCTTAGAGAAGTTTTTGGCTACACACATTTTGAAGGTGTTTCTGAATGAATTGTCTAAATATAATGAAAAGTTAATGACATTATTTTTCTATATTATTCACAGTTCTTTAAAAATCACTCTTGATACTGTTTTTAGCTAGCCTTGAACTCAGTTACAGACTATCTATCTAAACATCGCATATATATGTATGCCCAGGTGCTAAGTCGCATCAGTTACGTCTGACTTTTTGTGACTTCATGAACTGTAGCCCACCAGGCTCCTCTGTCCAGGAGATTCTCCAGGCAAGAATACCAGCATGGGTTGCTATGCCCTCATCCAGGGGATCTCCCCTACCCAGGGATAGAATTTGAATCTCTTATGTCTCCTGCATTGGCACACAGGTTCTTTACCACTAGCGCCACCTGAGAAGCCCTTATAGGCACATACATATATATAAACTTCATATTTACATATGCTATGAATCTTAGTGTGCAAAACTGTAACCTGTCTATGCAGAAGAGGCACACAGATCACAGTCACTCAGATCAGTCTTCACTTTGAATGAACACTTCAATGTGATCCAAGTAAACTCCTCTTAAGAAGTTCATATGTGATTTGTACTTATGGTGATGAACGAAATCCAGTTTGATTCAACATTTTACATTTAAATTATTTAGAAAGACACAGGTATAGTTCTCATTTCTATATTTTATTATTTGACTATTTGTGCTCAGTTTTATGACATTCTTTGTTCCCAAAATGAGTTTTTCATACAGCTTTTGTAAATGATCTGTCCCTATCATCATGTAATGTATCTTCTGTAGTTTCACAACGCTTTATTTCAGGTGTTTATGGAGATAACGCCACTGAAAACAGCTTCTGGCAAGTAGGGTGGTATAATAAACACCTATTTTATATCTCTTTGCCATTTTAATTTGATTGCTGAGGACTACGAAAAATTGGCAAATAAATAAATTTTCTTTTTGCTCAGTATTTTTAAAAATTCAGTAGCTTTTGTTACCTAGCACATAATACAAAGCTAATGTAATGCTTGGAGTAAATTTACAAAGAGTAACATTTAGATAGATGGAGTCTGTTATTTGGAATTCTAGTATTCTCAGGATATTTAAAAGAGGTGATAATGATGATGAGCTAACAAAACTATAACTCAAGAAAGTCAGACCATATATAAAGAGATCTGAGCATACCACTGTCAGAAATTAAAGTCAAAAAATATTAACTTGTTAAATATTTCCAAGTAACAAAACAAGGCACAGGAAATAGTTACTTTAAAAAAGAAAAAAACCAACCTATTCATTTCATTAATGAATGAGGGGCACATATTAGACCGTCATGTCCCTACTTGAATTATTGGCACATCTGTTCAGATTCTTCATTATTTGTAACTTGAAGGAAGGCCTTCAGATCTTAGCAGCCACTTTAAGAAGTGGCTTTAAGAAGCCAAACCCTGTCTTCATGTTCAATTCAAAAATTGGAAACCAGCCAGTCTTAGCCTTAATTGGGACCTTAATTGGATCTTTGATGCCCTAATTATAAATAAGGTAATTGTAGTAATTATAGATGAATTAGAGTAATAATTTTAAAATCAATTTTAAGTACTTACAAAATAGATGTTTAATATGACAGCACCACCTCAAACACTGTGATGCTTTCTACTAACTACATGCATGCGTGTTCAGTCACTTCAGTCATGTCCAAGTCTTTGCAACCTATGGACGATGGCCCACCAGGCTCCTCTGTCCATGGGATTCTCCAGGCAAGAATACTGAAGTGAGTTGCTAAGCCCTCCTCCAGGTGATCTTCCCAACCCAGGAATCAAACCTGTATCTCCTGCATCTCCTGTATTGGGGGCAGAAACTTTACCCACTGAGCCACAGGGGAAGCCCCACTACATACATATCTCTCCTTAAATCTGGCTTAGATTTCAGGAAATTGAAATTATATAATTATACATATATCTTTGTGATGAATCAAATTCTTATCCTATCGCCCAAGATTTTTTTAAAAAGCAGCGTAATATTTAAATAAAAAGATTAATATCACAAAGTTAAAACAATGTATATGCTCACGTGTACGTGTGTGTGTGTTCAGTCGCTCAGTCGAGTCCAACTCTTTGTGGCACCATGTAATGTAGCCTGCGAGACTCCTAGGCCCAAGGAACTTTCCAGGGAAGAATACTGGAGTAGGAGACCGTTTCCTGCTCCAGGGGATCTTCCTAACCCTGGGATGGAAGCCGCGTCACTTATCTCCTGCATTGACAGGCAGATTCTTTACCGCTAGCAAAACAGTAAATGACAGTGTTCAATTTTGAACCTAGATTCAATTCCAAAATCCACAATCTATTTAAAATGTCATTTCATCATTTCTGTAGGTGAATTATTAAACAGATAAATGAATGCATATTCTTATTAGCTTGAACTTCTAAATATTAAAAATGTTAATGCCTTATTTGAAATAATAAACCATATTTTATTGTACCTTTAAGTATTTCTATTGTTTGAATCCCATCCTATTTAAGGGGTGGCTCACTTATTTTCTAACTTTGTAACCACCAAATATCTGTTGCAGACTTAAAAAAAAAACATTTGTGCTAATCGCCTTTCAGCAATTACATGTCGTTCTCTAATGAAGCAGAATACAATCAGCTCAGATTTTAATTTTAACATCTATGTCTGCTTTTTAAACAAAACCACATAACCAACACACAGCCCTTTCATTTGTTACAATTGTCTTGACTAGAACTTTGACCTAAATAGCGATTAAATTAACATATACTGTAGGGCATCACTGAGACTACGTTCATTTTGTTTTTGTCTTGACAGAAATGTTTGGGAAATAGTTGTCAAAGTCTCAGATAACTATCAAATCCTGGCCCAGCTACTTGCACCTGTGTGATATTGTACTACAATCTGCTTCTTCTGAAACACGAAGAAATAAAACCTATTGATTATATTTGTTGAGAGTTAAAATATAATACCTACCCAATTCTGCCAGGCAGATAGCTGAAATGGAGAGTAATAAATTGTATCTATAATTATAAAATGACCACATTATCTTGATGATGATACAGCCTAATGATTATTTATACCCATGGAGCCCACTACCTGTCAAGTTCAACTGCGTATTTCTCTGTATGCCGCCAAACTTGACAACACTGCTGATTGAACTGAGTTCTTTCAAACCTGTTTCCAGCTCGTATCCTGAAGGAAATAGTACTTCATTTAAAATAATAAAATATACTAACCAGAAAATACATTTGTGCTTTCCTATTAGAATAACTAATGACATTATGATTGAAAATATCAAAAAGACGTGAAAATGCCAGAGATTTATTTCAACTTCTAATCTCAAATTTTTAAATGTACATCCTAAGCTTTTAATTTTCTGTTGATCTATCTTCATACTCACTGATAATTTCCTCAGTTTTCCATGGTACGAGATAAATATCTCAAAGGCATTATTTACTTCTCCTATGTTTTTCTGATTTCTGTAATTTTTAGGTATTTCTCCTAGTTTCCATCTGCATGTTGAAATTATCTGATCATACATTTTTTCCATTAGAAAAATCTAACGTATTACACATATTTACTTCACATTTCTCATCTGATCTTTCTGACATCTGCGTTATATCTCATTCTGCTTCTAAAGTTTTCTTTGTCTTTCTGGACTGTGTTTTTTCTCCTATTTCTGTGCACCTTGTAATTTTTGGCTGAGTGGTAAAAATGTTTTGAGGGCACATGATAAGGGTTGGTTGGCTGACTGGCTATTTTTTTTATTTAAATGCTTTTCTGGTTGTAGTATGGACTCAGTAACACTAATTAACTGACTTGAAATCTGTTAAGCTGAAATTTTTTAAGTTCAGTTTTATAGTGTAATATGTAGATCAACTTTTTTTTTTTTTTTTTTTTTTTTTGGACAAAAAGTTTTTAAATTTATTAAAAATTGCAAAATCAATCAAGAGTACTCAATGTATTTGAATGAGACAATACATTTGGAGTCATGCATTTTTGTTTCTGATATTCCTTCCAAATGTCAATTAGAGCCATAAACTATTAAATACAATTTGTAAAACTCTGGCAAACATGCAAAAAACAGGTTTTGTGGAATACAATTTATAGAAATAGTTTAAATTCAGACATATTGGTGAAAATAATGAATCACATGAAATTAAATGTCCTATATGCACTTGAAAATGTATGCTCCAGTGGACATGTGTCCAGAGACCAATTATTAATGAAACTCCTTAAATATGTTATATATACCTTATATTTTCTGTTGTTTTGTTTTAAACACTTATCAATACCTTAATGAGGTATTTTAAAAATCTCTCATCATGTTGGTATATTTATCAATTTCTCATGTCAAAAAACTATGAAATTTGCTTTATATTTTTGAAATTATTATTCTTATATATACACTTAAGTTTTATACCCCCTTTGTATGTTGAAGAGCTTTTTATATGGTTTTGGTTCATCCTTGACCCTAAAATACTTTCCCTTAAAATTTACCTGTCAGAAATTGTGCAGTTATATCATTTTATTTGCTAGTATTTGCAGAATAATTTTAACTTGTATTTTATAATTTCAAACTAAACAAGTCTTTTGAATTTAAGCATGTGCCTTGGAAACAGAATGTAGCTATTATAAAACAAGCATTTTAAAATTGAAAAATTTATATTAGAGTTACTCTTAAATGAGTGAGTTTACTAGAGGAGCTCATACTAACTTCAAAGTACCAATCAGTCTGGAAATTTATTTGTTAAGTGAGTAAAAAATTCAACTGTCACTTTCTTATTTACACCCTATTTTTTAAAACCTCATCATCTGGTGAAAAAACTTGAAAATATGAGTGTTTTCTACTTTTAACAGCTTTAATTGCTGAGGGTAATGACTCTGAAAAGAGATTATATTTTTATTGCCTGGGATGTTCTTCCAATGCAGAATTTTTCAGCATAGCAGTGCAAGTCCTAGGGGATTATGCTAATGGACTGTGTCGCCACCAATAAACACCTTGTTGAATTGGTAGTTATTTCATGGGGAAAAAAAAAAAAAGTCACTCTTTAGACTGAGTCTTTTAAATACACTGTGAAATGAAGGGCATGTAAGCTTAAGAGCAATTATTCCCATTATGCACACTTTTATGACTCAAGATATTGAGATAACAAGGAAAATATGTAAAATAGGCATGTACAGAAAGCTCAGCAAAGATGAGATTTTCTCTGAGTATAATAGATCAAAAATGAGAATAGATACATAACACATTTGTAAAATTTTTTAAATTGATCATTTTATACAATACGGAAATGTCTTAATTGATACTTAATTTCATCAAGTGACTAAGTTGCTTCTAACCGCAGATTATGCATTATTAGGGAGGGAAGATCATTTCTATTTTATATCAAGTATGTAGGTAATGTTATTCAGAATACATCAAAAAATCAGAATTTTAACATTAACAATAAATCTCTACTAGGTAAGGGAAAAATAACAAGTTATCAACAGGACACTAAAGTCTCATGAAAGTCACTTTCTGGATCATCTGATCATCTTCCATTATGTCATCTCTCTAGCACTTTTTAATTAAAAAATGATAAACATTGCCCCATGTTCTGTTAAATGGAATGTTTAGGAGCACATAAAGTTGAGAATTTTCTTGCCCTTCAATCATACACTTATAAAGGGATTGTAAATTGAAATCTGGGTAGGGGAGATTTTTCAATACACAATTATTTAATATTGGAAAGAAGTGATAGAAATTTTTTTTTTAAGCAAAGTTCATCAACAACCTAAATATTTCAAAATTATTTAATCAACTTTAAAATTGTGATAACATACATTTGAGAATTTATAAAAGAAAACCATCCAGTTTACTGAAGACTGTGAAAATGTCAAAATTCATTTATTTATTTATTTACTCTTGCGATAGTATTCACACTAGTATTTTGTGCAGCAAGTTGCCAGAAATGTAGTGGCTTAAAACACATATTTAGTATCTAGCAGTTTCCGTAGGTTAGGAGTCCAAGCATATCTTGTTCAAGTATTATGTTCAGAAACTCACAAAGATGCAAAATGGTATCAGTTGCTTTCTCATGTGTAAGATAGATTCTGGAAGTATTTTCTTCCAAGCTCATTCACATGGTTAGCAGAATGTACTTCCTTTTGATTATGGAACCAAGGCCCCAGTTTTCACTGGTTGTGGCTGTCAGTCATCTCCACGCCCAAGAAACTGCCTGCACTTCCCTGCCAGGAGGGAATTTCCATCAGCATTTTCACAACATCTCTGTTAGTTCTCTGAGGTCAGCAGGAGAATAACCCTTAGACAATCTGGCAAGATGGAGTTTCATATGTGAATTGTAATCTAATCATGGGAGTGACATCCCATTTCCTTTGTTATACTCTCCTTGTTAGAAGCATGTCAAAATTTCCATCCACACTTAAGGGGATGAGCTTATATAAGAATTTGACACACTGGGGGTTAACCTAGGGTGAGTCCACCCAGAGTTCAGTTTCACTCATAATCTTTGTACATATTATATTATATATATTAAGAACATATATGATAAATATATTATGATCATTGTATAATTTATATTACGTACTATATATATATAAATAATATATAAATACAAATTATAAATAAAGTTTTATAATAGTAAAATTTTTATCTATAATAGAACCATCATCAGCCCTTAACAAGACTCTTCAAAACTCTTTTGAGTAAGTTACCAATAACCACTTTGAACCTCAAATCATATGGGTTAAAAGAAATGCTTAGAATAGTGTTTTGAACATGGTAAATATGTAATAAATGTCATTTATCAAATTATTATTGTTTTAATTATAAATATAATTGGTATCTGGTCCCGTCACTTCATGCAAATAGATGGGGAAACAATGGAAACAGTGACAGACTTTTATTTTCTTGGGCTCCAAAATCACTGCAGATGGTGCCTGTGGCCATGGAATTAAAAGATGCTTGCTCCTTGGAAGAAAAGTTATCACCAACCTAGACAGCATATTAAATAGCAGAGACATTACTTTGCCAACAAAGGTCCATCTAGTCAAAGCTATGGTTTTTCCAGGAGTCATGTATGGGTATGAGACTGAGTAAAAAGACCATAAAAAGACCATATAAAGACTGAGTACCAAAGAATTGATGTTTTCAAACTGTGGAGCTAGAGAAAACTCTTGAGAGTCCTTTGGCCTGCAAGGAGATCAAACCAGTGAATCCTACTATGACAGGAAAAATAATGGTGAGGTTGGGGTGACAGAAAAATTAGCAATCAAAAACAGGACAGTCTGAACTTCTACTTGACTGGAAAAAAGAGTGCAGGATAACATGCCGGCCATGCCTTATATTCTGTGAGGATTCACACAGGGCTGGTTTTCTTAATTAACACAGAGTTGAAAGGCAAAGAAAAAATATGTAGTCGGAATGATTAAAAGATGGAGTTTCACAAAGACATGTAGGTAATATTGGCTTTGTCTTTGGGATATGTTCATAGTGAGTGTGGAACTTATCATCTGTCCTCAAGATGAGACGTGAGAGAAGATAATTTTCCTGGACTCACCAATGTCAGTTTACATTAATGGGGGGGGGGGGGGCGGTGGGAGTACAAAGGTACTACTCAAAGGCAGGTAAGGGGAAGAATGATAGTCGATTCCTTATGTCCTTGTAAGGGTTAGTTGCTCAGTCATGTCCAACTCATTGTGACCCCGTGGACTGTACAGGTCCTCTCTCCATGGGATTCTCCAGACAAGAATATTGGAGTGGGTAACCATTCCCTTCTCCAGGGAATCTTTCCAACCCAGGGACTGAACCCAGGTCTTCCACATTGCAAGCAGAATCTTTACCATCTGAGCCACCAGGGAAGCCCCTCATTATTCCTAGGCAGTTGCAATCATCTCTAGTTAAAATCTGTCTCCCAACATTGTTCTTGTCAAAGAAATCGTAAACAGGCAGTGAAAATAAAGTACCAAAATAAACAACTCAAGCAATAAAATTTGAAACCTTTCTTAATTTTCAGCAATTCTTGTCAGTTTTCAGAGGTTTTCTCCCAGGTAGTTCTCAACACTGAAAAAATGTGTCCTGTATTGTGAGTTCTTGTATGCACTACTAAGCTTTCAGTTATGACTATATTTATTTGTTGATTTACTCTATGTCACTGGGGTAATGACTGGACGTAATGCAAAGAGAGATCACTAACACGTTTTCTTGGAGAACCAGGGACATTTATAGATAAGAATGAGCTTAGTCTTTAAAAAAAAAAAAGGAAAGAAGAAAAGAATTGGAGAAACACAAGTAAGATTGTGTGGAAGAAAGCATCCCAGAGAGGGGAAAAAAAAAACAAAGCATTAGAATGTGCAAAGTCATAGAGACATAGAAATAAAGGTGATTTTTAAGAAGACAATTTTATTGGAGTGATATGTCTGGAAATAGTCTGATAGTTTGATAATGTTTCAGGAGCATGAGGCTAGAGAGAGAATCTTGGGCAAAAATATTGATGGCTTTAAAGAGATGAATGCTTTAAACACAGAAATAACAAACTAAGATCTACATTTTATAAACATCTTACGTGTCCTTTGGGTCAGATGCAATGATATGGGTTCCCATGGAAAGATGGTGTGGAAAAATAGGTTAAAAAATTGAATTAAAGGAGGAAACCATCAATGTAAGCCAGAAAAAGCTCAGTTGTAACATATTTGAGAGATTATTTTAACATATATTGGTGGCTAAATTATATATCTAGGAAAGGAAACAAAACGTCTCAAAATGCATAGCCCAATAAGATGTCCTCAGACACATGTGGCCTTTTACATTTAAATATACATTCAGTTCGGTTCAGTTCAGTCGCTCAGTCGTGTCAGACTCTTTGCGATCCCAAGAATCGCAGCAGGCCAGGTTTCCCTGTCCATCACCAAGTCCCGGAGTTCACTCAAACTCATGTGCATCGAGTCGGTGATGCCATCCAGCCATCACATCCTCTGTCGTCCCCTTCTCCTCCTGCCCACAATCCCTCCCAGCATCAGAGTCTTTTCCAGTGAGTCAACTCTTTGCATCAAGTGGCCACAGTATTGGAGTTTCAGCTTTACCATCATTCCTTCCAAAAAAATCCCAGGGTTGATCTCCTTTGGAATGGACTGGTTGGATCTCCTTGTAGTCCAAGGGACTCTCAAGAGTCTTCTCCAACACCACAATTCAAAAGCATCAATTCTTCTGTGCTCAGCTTTCTTAACAGTCCAACTCTTACATCCATACATGACCACCGGAAAAACCATAGCCTTGACTAGACAGAATTTTGTTGGCAAAGTAATGTCTCTGCTTTTCAATATGCTATCTAGTTTGGTCATAACTTTCTTTCCAAGGAGTGTCTTTTAACTTTGTGGATGCAGTCAACGTCTGTAGTGATTTTGGAGCCCAATGAAATAAACTCTGACAGTTTGCACTGTTTCCCCATCCATTTGCCATGAAGTGATGGAACCAGATGCCATTATCTTCGTTTTCTGAATGTTGAGCTTTAAGCCAACTTTTTCACCCTCCTCTTTCATTTTCATCAAGAGGCTTTTTAGTTTCTCTTCTCTTTCTGCCATAAGGGTGGTGTCATCTGCATATCTGAGGTTATTGATATTTCTCCCAGCAATCTTGATTCCAGCTTATGCTTCTTCCAGCCCAGCGTTTCTCATGATATACTCTGCATATAAGTTAAATAAGCAGGGTGACAATATACAGCCTTGACGTACTCCTTTTCCTATTTGGAACCAGTCGGTTGTTCCATGTCCAGTTCTAACTGTTGCTTCCTGAACTGTATACAGATTCCTCAGGAGGCATGTCAAGTGGTCTGGTATTCCCATCTCTCTCAGAATTTTCCACAGTGTATTGTGATCCACACAGTCAAAGGCTTTAGCATAGTCAATAAAGCAGAAGTAGATGTTTTCCTGGAACTCTCTTGCTTTTTCCATGATCCAGCAGATGTTGGCAATTTGATCTCTGGTTCCTCTGCCTTTTCTAAAACCAGCTTGAACATCTGGAAGTTCATAGTTCACGTATTGTTGAAGCCTGGCTTGGAGAATGTTGAGCATTACTTTACTAGCGTGTGAGATGAGTGCAATTGTGCGGTAGTTTGAGCATTCTTTTGCATTGCCTTTCTTTGGGATTAGAATGAAAATTGACCTTTTCCAGTCCTGTGACCACTGCTGAGTTTTCCAAATTTGCTGGTATATTGAGTGCAGCACTTTCACAGCCTCAACTTTCAGGATTTGAAATATCTCAACTGGAATTCCATCACCTCCACTAGCTTTGTTTGTAGTGATACTTTCTAAGGCCCCCTTCACTTCACTCTCCAGGATGTCTGGCTCTAGGTGAGTGATCATACCATCGTGATTATCCGGGTCATGAAGATCTTTTTTGTATAGTTCTTCTGTGTATTCTTGACACCTCTTCTTAATATCTTCTGCTTCTGTTAAGTCCATATAATTTGTGTCCTTTATTGAGCCCATCTTTGCATGAAATGTTCCCTTTGTATCTCTGATTTTCTTGAAGAGATCTCTAGTCTTTCCCATTCTGTTGTTTTCCTCTATTTCTTTGCATTGATCTCTGAGGAAGGCTTTCTTATCTCTTCTTGCTAGTCTTTGGAACTTTGCATTCAGATGCTTATATCTTTCCTTTTCTCCTTTGCTTTTCACTTCTCTTCTTTTCACGGTTATTTGTAAGGCCTCCCCAGACAGCCATTTTGCTTTTTTGCATTTCTTTTCCGTGGGGATGGTCTTGATCCCTGTCTCCTGTGCAGTGTCACGAACCTCTGTCCATAGCTCATCAGGCACTCTATCTGTCAGATCTCGTCCCTTAAATCTATTTGTCACTTTCACTGTATAATCATAAGGGATTTGATTTAGGTCATACCTGAATGGTCTAGTGGTTTTTCCTACTTTCTTCAATTTAAGTCTGAATTTGGCCATAAGGAGCTCATGATCTGAGCTACAGTCAGCTCCTGGTCTTGTTTTTGCTGACTGTATAGAGCTTCTCCATCCTTGGCTGCAAAGAATATAATCAGTGATTTCGGTGTCAACCACTTGGTGATGTCCATGTGTAGAGTCTTCTCTTGTGTTGTTGGAAGAGGGTGTTTGCTATGACCAGTGCGTTCTCTTGGCAGAACTCCGTTAGCCTTTGCCCTGCTTCATTCCGTATTCCAAGGCCAAATTTGCCTGTTACTCCAGGTGTTTGTTGATTTCCTACTTTTGCATTCCAGTTCCCTATAATGAAAAGGACATCTTTTTTGGTTGTTAGTTCTAAGAGGTCTTGTAGGTCTTCATAGAACCGTTCAACTTCAGCTTTCTCAGCATTACTGGTTGGGGCATAGACTTAGATTACTGTGATATTGAATGGCTTGCCTTGGAAATGAACAGAGATCATTCTGTAATGTAAATATACATTAATTAATATCAAATCAATATAAAACTTTAAAGTTCCTCAGTAGCAGTAGCCACATGTAGAGTGTTCAGTACGCATATTTAGCCAGTGGCTACCACATTGGAAAGAATAGATATTATACAACACTGTTATATAAATCCCAGATAACGTGTTTGATAGAAGCACATAAAAAAATTAAATATGAAAGATAACATAATGAAACAAATGATTATAGACATGTGTTTGAGATGAAATTTTCTCTTTTATCAATAATATTTCAAGATTTTTATTAATATATCTTCCTATTTAGAAGCAAAATTATAGGCTAAATTCCTCAGTGAATACTTGTTGCTGCAAGAGTATTTACATTTATAATTAATAATAGTTGAGAGCTGTCCTCTAATTTACATTATCTAGTTAAAGAAGATAAATCTCATTTTTTACAAATCTAAACTATGTAATACAAAAAGTTAGTTTTTTCCCTCCATAGTATAAAGTGTTATCTTATTTTAAACTTACATTTATCTAATTATTAGTGAATCTAAGCAATTGTTCATATATTAACATTTATAATCAATCTGTGTGTATATTTAGGACTGATGTTTTCATATTTTAAGCTTTTTTTTATTTTTCTTAGTGATTTGTAAGGTATTTTTATATATTAGTATAGAATATTAGTCATGGGGTTGTCTTGTGAGTTAAAAGTATTTTTTTTCCTGTTTATTTATTCCTTCAAGGATCTTGTCTATGATCAGTTTATATCACTTTTTAAAAGCTGTTAAATGTATCAATATTTCTTTTATGATTTCTAGAATACAATTATGTTTGACTTATAAGAACACTGATTTTGCTTTGATATTTTTATTGTTTTATTTTTAAATGATCCATGTGGAATTTATTTTAAGCAATAATGCTTTTAAAAATTTAGCTATATATTATGCATATGGAAAAAAGAATTAAGATGTTTCCTCAGTTTTATTGGACATGTTGTTGTTGATGATTTAAGCAACAACAAGAACAAGACAGTTTTCATGCATTTATATGAAAAAGAAAAACAATAGAAATTGTATATTTGTAAGCAAAACTTTAGAGCAATTCAAAATGAATATAGGGAAAAATCAATAACACCATTTTTCTCAAAATTATACTGATTGAAATAAATGATTCAGGTATCATAATAAGTCAAAAACAATTAATGAAAATTCATTATGTTCAAAAAAAGAACAAATTTGCTGGCATAGTGAGTGCAGCACTTTCTCAGCATCATCTTTCAGGATTTGAAATAGCTCAACTGGAACTCCATCACCTGCACTAGCTTTGTTTGTAGTGATGCTTTCTAAGGCCCACTTGACTTCATATTCCAAGTTGTCTGGCTCTAGGTGAGTGATCACACCATCGTGATTATCTGGGTCATGAATATCTTTTTTGTACAGTTCTTCTGTGTATTCTTGCCACCTCGTCTTAATATCTTCTGCTTCTGTTAGGTCCATACCATTTCTGTCCTTTATTGTGCCCATCTTTGCATGAAATGTTCCCTTGGTATCTCTAATTTTCTTGAAGGGATCTCTAGTCTTTCCCATTCTGTTGTTTTCCTCTATTTCTTTGCATTGATCACGGAGTCACAGAATAGGACTAATTAAAAAAAAAAAAAAACAATAATTGCAAACAGCTATCACATAAGCTGTCACAATTGCCCACATATTTGGGTTTGCTTGATGGCTCAGTGATAAAGAATCTGCCTTCAAGGCAGGAGACAATAGGTTTGATCCCTGAGTCAGGAAGATCCTCTGGAGAAGGAAATTGAAACTTACTTCTGTATTCTTGACTTCCCTGGTGGCTCAGACAGTAAAGCGTCTGCCTATAATGCAGGAGACCCGGCTTCAGTCCCTAGGTGGGGGACATCTCCTGGAGAAGGAAATGGCAACCCACTCCAGTATTCTTGCCTGGAAAATTCCATGGACAGAGAAGCCTGGTAGTCTACAGGCCATGGGGTCGCACAGAGTCGGACACGACTGAGTGACTTCACTTTCTTTCCTTTTCCTCCGTATTCTTGCCTGGAGAATTCCATGGACAGAGGAGATTGGCAGGCTACAGCCCATGGAGTCAAAAAAGTCAGACACAACTGAGTGACTAACACACATCACATAAGATTGTGCCAGGAAAACAAGTTAGTTATTTGATTATTTGGCTCAGAAACAGCTATTTCACTCTACCTCCATTGCTCATGAAAGGTAATTTATTAATACATTCTCTGTCCTTGAAACCTTATTGGGATACACATATAATCTTTTTCAACAACACAATATAGGTACAATTGCAATTTCATGCCTAAAATAAAAATTATATTGTGAGTTGATATAAGAAAATATGTTTTAATATAGATTGATGACATTTAATAAAACAATCATTAACATTAGTACCCATAATAGGATATGAAGAATAATATTATACTTAACACAATTTACCGTATATGGAAATAGAAGAACAAAGGAAATTAAGTCTCTGACCCAAAATCACTAAATGATTTAAGAACTAAATTCTCCTATGTTGACTCATTGCCGACCAGCATTTATTACATTTTTATGATAATAGCTATTTTTCAAGGAGGGTATGGCAACCCACTCCAATATTCTTGCTCAGAGAATCCCCATGGACAGAGCGCCTGGAAGGTTGCAGTTCATAGGGTCACAAAGAGTCAGACACAACTGGGTGACTAAGCACAGCACAGCTATTTTTCATGCATTAATTTCATTTTTCTCCTGAAGGACAATGGATAAAAATGATCATTACTGTGTTATATATAATATCATAATAATCTATATCTTAAAGTCCATGGGGAAAAAGATATATTCCAGTGTGGGGGAAATACACAGGTTTTGTAGATAATTGGGCTTACCAAATGAATAATTTTATCTTGTCAATTGAAAATAAAAGGCAAAATATTTCCACCTCATCCTTTAGTCCATCTGCCTTTTTCATGCTTTATTGCATCAACTGTTCCAGTCTTTCTCAGTCATTTTTTACTTACAAAAAAATTACCCATATTCTTCTGTTAACCTAAGAATCTCTGACATTTATATTGCTTCACTGCTTATCTTACTAGGTTAAAAATAGACAGCAAATATTGTCTGAATACTGTCCTTCTGTCATCCCACTCATGTGTGACACCCATTTGTTATCCTGCTGGATACTGGTGCAGCTCCCTGCTGTGAGTATTCAAAGACCTGTCCACCTTGAGGTCATGATGCAAAGTAACCTAGTCGTTTTGAATCCATCCATGTTCCTTAGGTCTCTGTCACTTCTTATGTATTCTGCTAACGTTGGAGCTTGAGTTAAAATGAGATTATATTTGTGACCTGTATGCAATTTTTATGATATTATTGATTGACTACTTCTAAACCAATGTGATTGATTAGTAATCATAGTCATGACAATAATTTGTGACTAGAATAAAAAAAGAAGGAAATGGGTGATTTTCTTACCATTAGAGCATCTTTTACTCTTTGTTGTTAATTGTGATCACAGGCTCATCCCAGTAGGTATTTCCCCGAGAGAAATACAGATAAATGAGGGGAACTGTAGCCCCTGGTGGGGCTTTATTTGTGCAGTTGTCTTGCTATCTATACAGTTGTCTGTACAAATACAGTTGTCTTTCTATCTTTTGGGATTCAGGGTAAGAGAAACATGAGCCAGATTATATAAAGGTTCTTTACTTCAAGCTTTTATTACTGATCTGGCAACCAATAACTTTATAAATCCAAATTGACTTAAAACATAATTTTTCACATTAACCTAACATTACAAGGCCAATTTTCCAATTTCAGTTGAATTTTAACATAAGAAAGCAATTATAGTGACAATAATAATAATAATTGTAAATAAGCAATGAACCAAGCTCTATGTCAAATGCTTTCCATAGATTATTTCACTGATCCCCATTAGCCTACTGTTACTTATCAAGAAACTGAGAATAAGTTGTGTTGAATAATTTATTCAAAATGATCATTTATCAGTAAAAATATTATCATTGGCTAAATCCATGAACAATTCCACAAACAGAGAATGTTCTGATAGCTTCTCAAGACAGGGAAGATGAAGTTTGGGAATAGCAGGTGTAATCTGTAAAAGTAGTTGGGTCATTTTACACATAACAAAACTGGACATTAGGAAAGTAAAGATCCTAACTATGTATCAGGATAACCAAAGTGAGTCATTACATAAACAGAAACTTGAGCAGACCTTGTATACTGGCTTTATAGAGGGAACAAATCAAACTAGTTCCCTGACTTGCTAAATTGGGTTAAGCAATTATATATCAGGACAAAAATTAACAGAAAAAAACTGCTGTCCTCCTCCACTATATTTATATGCTACAGCTTTTATGTACAGGCATTTAGTCAACTTGAACTGATACAAGCCTCCTAGAGTATGGATCATGACTGTCTCAGAATCGATTTGTAATGAGTCCTATGTCTTTCAGTCACTTCTTTAATAATAACCATGTGTCATACATTAGACTAAAAGCTTTACACATATTTTCATATTCAGTTCTCAGAAAAACCAGAAAAGGTAAATTTCCTTATCATCACCTGAAAATAAGAAAACTTATGTTCCAGAAGTTAAGAGCATCTTGCAGCTGGCATGTACCAACCCTGGATTTGAGTGGAATTATGTCCATGCAGTCTTTGATCTTAGTAACCACTGTTTAACATTTCCTCTTTAACTGCTGAGAAGCAAATCATTGTTATTCTGATAAACATATATTTTTGTCAAAACCATATACCATATTCTTTATATACAAATAGTCACATGCATAAATAAATTTGATAATATATATTACTATAGAAATTTAGTTCCTTTTAGAAGGAAGAGTTATAATGATAGTTCATGAAGCTTCTAGATTATGACTCTCAAATATTGTTGTTGTTTAGTTGCTCAGTTGTATCCCTTCTCTGCAACCCCATGGACTGTAGCCCACCAGGCTTCTCTGTCAATGGGGTTTCCCAGGAAAGAATACTGGAATAGGTTGACATTTCCTTTGCCACAATAAATATTGCATTATAATAACAGATCCTTTAACAACACAATGTTTATCATCAGTTGGTTAAAAACCAAAACAGCAGAATTCACTTTAATGTTGCTTTATGCTAACAAGTGCTCTTTCTCATTTGGTTTTGATCCACACATATCATTACTGTTCAAACAGAAAGACAGATGTTACAGGATAATTCACATTTATAGTTAAATTTAATTTACACTATGCTGGGGTAAAATATTTGACAAATTCAAATAATTTTTTGAGTATATGGGGATGTATTAATCAGAAAGAAATTCTATCTAGAGTGACAAGTCTTTGTGCAGATTAATCTAGAATACCTGCAGAGGGTGGGGGTAAGATTGGAGATGATCTGACCTGCTTTTTAATATTATAGTGATGTGTGACACAATTAAATAAACTTAAATGTGAAGTTCCCTGGTCAGCTAAGGCAGAGGTGTTGTTTTTTTTTTTTTTTTTTTTTGATATAAAAACACTTGGTCTCTGTGTCAAGAGAAAGAGCTCCACATTGCTTTGAAGCACCCCTGGCAGTTGATAATGGAGAGCTGTTGGCAATGATTATGGAGGCAGATGCTTACCTGTGCTCCTACAGTGTACAATCTTGGCTTGATGACAAGGTGAGGAGAAGGAGAAGCTGTCACAGAATGGGGGCAACTGGCAGCTGAAACCCTAGCAGGGAAGGGTAAACTGGTCGCCCAGGGCTGCTTGCTTGACTGTGGCGGCTCTCATCAATCACGCCAACATATGCAGCTGCCTGAAAATAAACAGGCTTCTCAGACAGGAGACAAAATGTGGCAAATTAAAAGCCCAATAATTTAAACAAATCCATTTCCAGTTTCACAGGAAAGATGGATGGAGGAATTGTGCTGAGAGACCCAGACTCCTGATGAATTGATAAAAGTCAGTGATATATACAAATGTAATCAGTTTAAACATGCCAATTGTGACATAAGATATCTGTATCAATTCTTGTAAAAGGTTGCTTTCTAAAAAATACAGGCATGGCATATTTTTAAAAACTCTATCAATTATTATCTTCTAGATTTTTCTACATCTATGCCTTAAATAAACTTTGCAATTCTAGGTACCCTACTGAAGCATATGCCTTCTAGTTCCGTCCAAAGCCCCCACTGAAACCAGTGAGAATTTGGCTGTAACAATGACTGTATAATTATTCTTGTAGTGTTAAGATGACACTTTTTATTTTCATTTCCTTTTACCTATTAATCTTTCTATTAGCTAATCTTGAAAATGTTTATTACAATATTGCTCCCATGTATTATTTCATCATCACAAAGTCATTTAACTTTTTTGACTCTCTTTTAAGTTAATATTAGCCTATGTTGACTCCTTCCTATATTTGTATATACATTATTCTTGTTCCAAATATTCTATTCTAATTCCTTAAAGTCCTGCAGCAATCTCCTATTTTGCATCAAGAAAACAAATTACTTGCTGTCCTTCCTTTGTTGGCTTAAAACAGACTTTTCCCTGGAACTCTTGACTAATAATCACAGATTCCCTAAGGTTAAATGATGATGAACTCCACCATTAGAGACTTAGTCACTTTCACTCCTTGTTAGCACCTCTCTTCTTGAGTCTATTCTGTATCCTTCATCTAATTTAAATTTATCTAAAAGTACCAAAGAGCTCATGTCCTTCTCACTGATGTGTTGCTTGGTATTCATATGCTTCTGATTGCTACCCAGCGTCCTCCAGAGCAGTGAGGGGTCTGATGAGACAATATCAGAAGGTGGTGATTTTCTTTTTCAAATCTGACAGTGGTGCAGAAATTAGAGAAAGAAGAAACTAGCCTGAGGTCAGTGTAATTCTCTCGACTCTCAGACTCATCTCCTTACACAGGTGGCATTACAGCTGCTGCTATGTCTGCAGGGGAATCAGATTTGCTGGCAGTCCCTTTCACAGCTGGCGGCTGGATGCAGGGACATGACAATCAGGTTCGACACAGCTAAACGGGGAGCATCCACCTTGCCTTCCAAATGTCTGCTTCTCTGCAACTCGCACTACAAGATGGTTTACTTTTGTTTTTGCTGCTGTTGCTGTTGTCTTTTTAATCATAGCTGAGAGTTCAAATTTCTCCCCACCTAGTAAATTGCTTTACGATCTGTCATCCCATTTCACCAACTCTCTCCACCTCAGGGACAAATAGACATCTTTTAGAAATGAATTTAGCTCAAGATTTTTTAATGATTTTGAAGTGAACAGTTCTTTTTAAGGTTTCTTTTGAATTTGTAATGGCTTGGGGATAATAATATATCCCCAAGATAAAGAAGTTGGATTTTATTTCACTGTAGCAATTACTGTAAGAAGCTATGGAAAAATTCTGTATTTTTGGCAAGGGAAAGAAGAGATGAATTCAGTAACTAAAACAATGACAATGGCATTTTTGCAACATCCAAAGGTAATACACATACATATGGGTACTCTAGTTTTATTTATTGTCTTGGACATCTTCCTAGTACATATATATCACAGATTCTCTATTGTTTACATTGGATTTCATTTCACTGTCAGATGGTTGCTATATTCATTTTAGAATCCCTGGGAATAATTGTCATAAGCACATTGACAGGCATGATTTTTTTCAGCCCTCTAATTCAGTACTAGTGGTAATCTGGGTTTCACAAATCTGTCCTTTATCACAATTTTCCTTTGACTTCAAAGAATGTCCACGATCCATGTACACTCTAAGCTTCATTAACTCTGATGGCCCTGCCATATGCTTACAACCAAAAGGATATTATGCACATAACTTAGCCCAGGCACAGGTTAACGCAGTTACTAAGTGGTGACTTGCATATCACCTTCTATCTCTAGACACTTCAGCATAAGCGTTTTTGCCACATTTTGCATGACATATAATAAAAAAACTCATGAACTGGCTCTAAGCTACAGTGCATAAAATCCTACTATAATTAATTAGTGTTGTTATAGCAACACCTTTGATAGTATTGCTTAACACCCAAAGGTTGCAGTGGTGTGGGGTAAAGCATCTAAAAAATAATTTTGTCAATTTAATATTCAACCATTCTCATCCTACTGTCTTTTTTTCCTTTTATTTTGATCAGTCCCCACTTTATTTATATCTCTCCCTTTTTGCAGAAATTGACTAGTCAAATATCAACAAAGCAGCAGGTCTCAATATCAGTTTGTTTGAATATTGAGAATCTAGCACTAGTTGTTTTTTTTTTTTTTTTG
The DNA here is from genome assembly GCF_014754425.2 of Oryx dammah. Classification (NCBI taxonomy): domain Eukaryota; kingdom Metazoa; phylum Chordata; class Mammalia; order Artiodactyla; family Bovidae; genus Oryx; species Oryx dammah. The sequence goes on from NW_024070208.1 coordinate 8,464,586, forward strand.
TCATAAGAAACAAACAGTACTTACTCTAGTTAAAATTAGCTTTTTTTGTCATGATTGGCAATATAGCAGGAAACAGCATGCCACCTTTTATTACCAGTAGTCATTTCCCTTTATCCATGGTGCATCATTAGAAGAAAAATAGCATTTTTTAGTAACAAAATCTATGGGACTACCTATACTTGTTATTGTATTTATAGAAAGAAAAAAATCTGACTTTGAAAGGAACTTATGGACTATTTAGTGTAGCCCTTCATGCTGGACTGGAAGAAACACAAGCTGGAATCAAGATTGCCGGGAGAAATATCAATAACCTCAGATATGCAGATGACACCACCCTTATGGCAGAAAGTGAAGAGGAACGAAAAAGCCTTTTGATGAAAGTGAAAGAGGAGAGTGAAAAAGTTGGCTTAAAGCTCAACATTCAGAAAATGAAGATCATGGCATCCGGTCCCATCACTTCATGGGAAATAGATGGGGAAACAGTGGAAACAGTGTCAGACTTTATTTTGGAGGGCTCCAAAATCACTGCAGATGGTGACTTCAGCCATGAAATTAAAAGTCTCTTACTCCTTGGAAGAAAGGTTATGACCAACCTAGATGGTATATTTAAAAGCAGAGACATTACTTTGCTGACTAAGGTCCGTCTAGTCAAGGCTATGGTTTTTCCTGTGGTCATGTATGGATGTGAGAGTTGGACTGTGAAGAAGGCTGAGCACCAAAGAATTGATGCTGTTGAACTGTGGTGTTGGAGAAAACTCTTGAGAGTCCCTTGGACTGCAAGGAGATCCAAGCAGTCCATTCTGAAGGAGATCAGCCCTGGGATTTCTTTGGAAGGAATGATGCTAAAGCTGAAACTCCTGTACTTTGGCCACCTCATGCAAAGAGTTGACTCATTGGAAAAGACTTTGATGCTGGGAGGGATTGGGGGCAGGAGAAGAAGGGGATGACAGAGGGTGAGATGGCTGGCTGGCATCACTGACTCGATGGACACAAATCTGAATGAACGCCGGGATTTGGTGATGGACAGGGAGGCCTGGTGTGTTGCGATTCATGGGGTCGCAATGAGTCCGACATGACTGAGCGACTGAACTGATCTGAACTGAACTGAACTTCTAATTTTTATGTTGAGAGACAAGGAGAAAGAAATATCCAGAGGTCTCATAGGTAGTTAACCCCAGAACTGGGATGTGAACCAAGGTCTCTGTCTTCACTAATCAGTATATTTACTGTATAATCAGTATACAAATGGCAAGATTACAATGGCCTTCTATTATACAGTTCTAACACACACAGCATCATTTTTAAAGATATAAATTTAAGGAAAGCTGTATGGTAATGCTAGCTTAAGTGGATGATAATCTTGCTTACCTGGTGGTAGAAAAACTATGCTAGTGAATCAATGCATAAGATATCTGTCTATATAATAAAGTGGGATGAATTTCAAGTGAAATTGAGTATGAGAGAGGAAAAAAAGTCTGGAACAGGCAGGAACACTTCAGCATTGGGAGAGTTTGAGAATACATGAAAGTAGAACTCTTGCCATATTAGAAGAATCATGGAACTCTAGAGAATGACCACACATGGATGCTGGCAGAGCTCTGGGGCTAGGAATCTGGGAAGGTGCAACACATCGTGAGAGCCAACAGTCAGGATCCTGGAGCTGACATCCCACAGTAGGTGGGAGAGATGGAATTAGAGATTAGCAGGCATAAACTAGTAGATATAGGATGGATAAAAAGGTCATACTATATCACATTGGGAATTATATTCAATATCCTATGATAAACCACAACAGAAAAGAATATGGAAAGGAATATATATAATATACACATATATATAACACATATATATACATATATATATGCATACACATATATATACATATATATAACACGTATATATACATATATATAACACTTTGCTGTACATCAGAAATTAACACATTGTAAATCAACTATACTTCAGTAAAAATAAAAATTAAACACAACAATAAAATAATAGAATCCTTGGGATTGGGATTGAATGAGGCAAACAGTGAAATAAAAGCCCTAACCAATTTCCTTGCAGTAGCAGTTCCTGGCAACATATCAGTGCTCTATACAGGGTTGATAGAATCCACCACATAATTTGAGGGTCCCAAAGCAAAATTGTTCAGTCATTATTAAGAATTTCAAGATGGTAACAGCAGAGCTTCAAAGCAAATTTGAAGCTCTTCTAAATACTGGGAAACTGAAATATACAATTTATAAAATTTCTTGTAGCTAGAATTCTGCATATGACTTTATTTTGCCAAATAGATGTATTCATAACCTATTAAAAAGCCAGAGGTAAGGCCAAGACTTTTGCCTATGCTTTCAACACTCTAGTATTCTTGCCTGGAGAATCCCATGGATGAAGAAGACTGGTGGGCTGTAGTGCATGGGGTCTCAAAGAGTTGGACATGACGGAAGTCACTTTTAGCATGCCTGCTTGCACCTTAAATCAAAACCACTGGTTCTGCTCTCCAGCTGGCTTGCTATCTAGAAGCAAGTGTTAGAGTGGTGAAGCTTTCACTTTAATCGTAATCCAAGAGATTGCTTCAGAGTATTTGCTCTGCTAGCATATTATTGTTGAGTTGTATTAGGAGTTAGTCAATGAGTTTCAGACTAGAATCTGCTGCCTCAACACTCCTAAAAATTTTGTGAGCCTCTAACGCCATAGGTCTCTTCCTGTAGAAAGTACCTATAATGGTTTTTGTTTTTCACTGAGCCCCACATAGGTCAATCTAATTTAGTTGATTCTAAAGTTGGGGGTAAAGGTTTCCCAGGAATAATTTTGCACCAGAGATTCTGGTAAGCTTTTTTAATGTATAAGCATACAATGGAGGCACATACAATGTATAAGTGTACAATGTCAATTTACATTCTCAAAAATGTATTGATGGCCAATGACAGAAGGACAGGGGAGGTTTTTATTTTTTTATTTTTTATTTTTATTTTACTTTACAATTATGTATTGGTTTTGCCATACATTGACATGAATCCACCACGGGTGTACATGCGTTCCCAAACATGAATCCCCCTCCCACCCCCCTCCCCACAACATCTCTCTGGGTCATCCCCGTGTACCAGCCCCAAGCATGCCTTATCCTGCATCAGACATAGACTGGCGATTCGATTCTTACATGATATTATACATGTTTCAATGCAAGAAGCACATCTCTCTTACTAGCAATGCAAGAAGCACATCTCTCTTACTAGGTATATAATTTTCAAGGGCTGCTGTCATGAACTATGACTAATTTGGGAGCTTAAAATAAGAGACATACACTCTCTCTAATCTCAAGAGCAGAAGACTAAAATCGAGGTGTCAATAGGGTTGCTTTTTCTTAGAGGCTCTGAAGGAGAATCAGTTTTATGTCTCTCATATGAGTGAGAGTGCAGGCAACCCTTGGCCGTCCTGCATCACTCCAGTCTCTTCCACCATTTTCATATGGTCATCTTCCTTTTGTGTCTGTGTCTTCTTCAGAAGCTCCAGGAGTTGGTGATCGACAGGGAAGCCTGGCGTGCTGCAGTCCATGGGGTCGCAAACAGTCAGACATGACTGAGCAACTGAACTGAACAGAGTCCATATAATTTATGTTGATTTGAGTACTAAAGAAAAACATTAGGCTATATGAATCATTATGGTAACTCCATCTCTAATGATAAGTTATTTTATTCCTGTTTTATCTTCAAAATGTTTTGTAATATTTTGTTTTTATTTTTACTACAATCTTAGGAAACAAATAGACACTAAAGTCCCCCACCCTGGTAAAAATTTTAGTGAATTTGAGCAAATTGTGTACGAAAAAAGGATGTGGATGAAGGGAAGATACCATGGTGAGAGAATGCATATTGTCTTCTCTCTTATTAGGCCTAATAGCCAGAGGGAACCAGATGATCTTTCCATGCTTCTTTTCTTACTTGACTTAACAAATTATAATTAATATCTTCAATTAAATACACTATTACTTGAAACTAAACTGAAGTAATTCATAAATTAATGGTTTTGAAACATAAAAATATCCACCTAATTGCCTTTGATTATATTATCTTTCCAATGCTGACAAACACTGCTTCCAGTACTAAGTAATCAGTAAGCATAACTTATTTATCACACCAAATATAGAAAAATAATCTAAACTAGAGGCAGCAAAGGAGTGAAGTGAATAAAGACAGAGATAGGGCCTTACCTAAAATGTACTAGGAATCCCCTTTACAAGCCTTCACTCACTTATATCTTTCTCTGCTGTAAGTTGTCAACGAGTCTCAAAGTATCCTTAAAGCACCTGGTATGTATCCTTCTTGAAATCTGTAAATTTACATTAATTGGCAATCTGTCTCTTCTCCTTGACTATGACTGAATTGAGAGTAGAAATCTAATTGTTATCTAACCATCTATCTTTCACTCTTTATTCCTTCTCTCCCTTTCTCCCATCTTTCCTTTCTACTTGGGTACACTTGATAACTAATATAATGCTTAGCTTTGGGATGGTAATTCTGAAACTGTAATATTCATTGGAACCATCTAGGGGTGATTTTAATAATCCCACCAGCATTTAGTAGGACTAGAGTTGCACATCTGTGAGTTACCAGTTCTAATAAGTTTATAAGTGATTTCAATGCTGCCTTAATGGGGACTACATATTGAGAACATTGCTCTAGCTTATAGACAGTTGACAATAAATATTTACTTAATAAAAAATTAGACTCCTATACTAGTGTGCCCCACACTGCAATTTCTTCCATTGCTGATGGAGGCTTTGGTCAATTTGATGATCAACTCTACTAACTGCTTTTAATTATTTCTGTGAGAAGGCATTGAATTAAATATATCTGTCTTTCATGTAGACTTTATGTACATGTCTCTCTTTTATGTAGATTTCACAGTACTTAGTAAGATAATATCAGACTTAAGTTGGATAAATAGATTTATTTTATAAGATCAAGGGCCAATTATAAAAATTATCCTCAAAGGTCTATGAGTTTATTTAAAAATAGCCATGAAAGGTAATAAATCTAAACATATAATTTTCACATTCTTGTTTCCATTAATGTGTTTCTGATTTGTTTCCTTACGAAACTTGAATATCAGGCTAGCAACACCTGCTGTAAGTTTGTTGGTTCTTGTTTACTAAGCAAAGCTCTTGATCTTTGCCTTTTTAACAGCTCATTCAGTAAGCAGAGAGAAAATTCAAGTTTTATTAGAGCAGGGCTAATATATTCAATGCTAACAAAGCCAAGAAAATAAATCTCATTTCAAAATTTTCATTGAGGAGCCAATTGCTAAATATTCATTTCCACAATATTTTAAATTTGTGTATTTACATATGAATAGTAAAACTGGCCATCAATAATTATGCATAACCTGATCCAATGATTGAAGTCATGATATTCAACAAACATAGACTACCATGTGAGGTCCAAAATTCAAATTCTCACCATGAATTACATTACAATTATTGGTTCATAAGGACTAGAGAAAACTAAACATGTTTGGAATTTCTAAAGGACTTTTCATGAAAAATGAAGATAAACTCAACCTTTTGCCCTCTGATTTTACTTATTATTTTTCTTCAAGCTATTTTACATTCTAAATGAAATATCTGTTGATTCTTACATACTCTTTGAGAATAGCTTACTTTCTCATTAAGAGCTGACTTATTAAGACTTTGGTTCTCAATTTGTGCTGCATAAGAATCACCTGCAGGACTTGTTAAATTAGAGTGTTGGGACCCAATAACAGATTTTAATTCACTAGGTCTGGGGTGGGGGCAAGATATTTTGCATTTCTAACCAGTTCGCAGATGATCTTGATGATGCTGGGAGATTTGAATTCTGAAAAATATTCACAGCTTATTTTATAAATGAGAGCACTTTGCTTCTTAATTATCATGGTTGTACAAATCTTTGCACAAATTTTGCTCTTTTACTATTTAATTTTAAAATTATTTTATTGGATACAGCTGATTTTCAATGGTGTGTTAGTTTCTGCTGTACAGCAAGGTGAATTAGTTGTCCAGCAAGGTGAATCAGCTGTCAGGTCAGTTCACTCAATCAGTCATGTCCAACTCTTTGAGATCCCACAGACTGCAGCAAGCCAGGCTTCCCTGTTCAACTCCCAGAGCTTACTCAAACCCATGACCATCGAGTCAGTAATGCCATCCAACTATATATCCTCTGTCATCCTCTTCTCTTCCTGCCTTCAATCTTTCCCAGCATCAGGGTCTTTTCCAATGAGTCAGTTCTTCACATCATGTGGCCAAAGTATGGGAGATTCAGTTTCAGAATCAATCCTTCCAATGAATATTCAGGCAGGACAGATTTCCTTTAGGATGGACTGGTTGGATCTCCTTGCAGTCCAAGGGAATCTCAAGCATCTTCAACACAGCAGTTCAAAAGCAGGGTCAGGATGGGGAACACATGTACACCCATGGCTGATTCATGTGAATGTATGGTGAAAACCAACACAATATTGTAAAGTAATTAGCCTCCAATTAAAAAAATAAAATAAAAATAAAATCTACATTCAAAAAAAAAAAAAAAGCATCAATTCTTTGGTACTCCGCTTTCTTTATAGTCCAACTCTCACATCCATACATGACTACTGGAAAAACCATAGCTTTGACTAGATTAACCTTTGTTGGCAAAGTAATGTCTGTGCTTTCTAATATGATGTCTATATTGGTCATAGATTTTCTTCCAAGGAGCAAGCATCTTTTAATTTCATGGCTACAGTCACCATGTGCAGTGATTTTGGAGTCCAAAAAAATTAAGTCTCTCAATATTTCCATTGTTTTCCCCATCTATTTGCCATGAAGTGATGGGACCCAATGTCATGATCTTAGTTTTTTGAATGTTGAGTTTTAACCCAACTTTTTCACTCTCCTCGTTCATTTTCATTAAAAGGCTCTTTAGTTCTTTACTTTCTGCCATAACGGTGGTGTCATCTGAATGGTTATTGATATTTGGTTGTTGATATTTCTTCTGGCAATCTTAATTCCAGCTTGTGCTTCATACAGCCTGGCATTTCTCATGATGTACTCTGCATGTAAGTTAAATAAGTAGGGTGATAATAAATAGCCTTGATGTACTCCTTTCCTGATTTGGAACCCATCTGTTGTTATCAGTTATAATTTGAATCAGTTATATGTATACATATATCCACTATTTTTTAGATTCCATTCCCATATAGGTCATTGTAAAATGTTGAGTAGTGTTCCCTGGGTTCACTATATAGTGGGTTCTTTTATTAGTGCTATATAGTGGGTTCTTATTAGTTATTGACTTTATATATAATAGTATGTCTATGTCAGTCTCAGTCTCCCAATTTATCCCTTCCCCCTCCTTTCCCCACTGGTAACCATAAGTTTGTTTTCTACATTGATGACTATATTTCTGTTTTGTATATAGGATCATTTGTATTTTTTTTTTTTTTACATTCCACATATAAGCAATGTCATAAGACTTTGAAATTAGTCTGACTTATTTCACTCGGCATGACAATTTCTGTGTCCCTCTATGTTAGTGCAAGTTACATCATTTCATTTTTATGGCTAAGTAATATTCCATTGTATATATGTACCACAACTTCTTTATCCATTGTTCTGTCAGTAGACATGTAGGTTGCTTCTATGTCCTGGCTATTGTGAATAGTCCCTCAGTGAACACTGAGTACATATATCTCTTCAAATATGGCTATATCTGGATATGTGCCGAGAAATGGGCCTGTTGGATCATGTCGTACTTTATTTTTAATTCTTTAAGGAACCTTCATACTGTTCTCCCTAGTGGCCATGCCAATTTTCATTCCCACCAAAAGTGTAGGTGCATTCCCTTTTCTCCACAGCCTTTCCAGCATTCATTGTTTGTAGATTTTTTGATGATGGCGATTATTGGAAGTATGAGTTGACATCACTTTATAGTTTTGATTTGGATTTCTCTAATAATTATTGATGTTGGACATATGTGTTTTTTAGCCATCTTTATGGCTTTGGAGAAGTGTCTATTTAGACTTTCTACTAATTTTTATAGGGTTGGTGTTTCTTTTTCTTTTTTCTTTTCTTTTTTTTTTTTTTTAATGTTGAACTGCCTGAGCCATTTGAATATTTTGGAGATTAATTCCTTGTTGATCACTTTGCTTGCAAATATTTTCTCCCATTCTGTTAGGTTTTTTGTATGTTTGTTTGTTTTGTTAATGATTTCTTTTCCTGTGCAAAAGCTTTTAAATGTAATTAAGAGCCATTTATTTACTTTTGTTTTCATTTTCATTACTCTAGGAGATGGATCAAATTATCTTCCTGAAAAGTATGTCAAAGAATGTTCTGCCTATGTTTTCATCTGTTTTATAATGTCTGACCTTATATTTAGGTCTTCAGTCCATTTTGAGTTTATTTTTGCTTATGGTGTTAGAGAATGTTTAAATTTCATTCTTTTATATGTATCTGTCTATTTTTCCCAGCACACTTATTGAAGACACTGTTTATTCTCCATTCCTTTCTCTCTGTAATATCTTATGTGACCATAGGTGTGTGGATTTATCTCTGGAATTTCTCTCCTATTCCATTTATCTGTACTTCTGTTTTTGTGCCAGTACCATGCTGTTCTGATGGCTGTAGCTTTGTAGTATAGTCTGAAGTCAGGGAGACAGATTCCTCCAGCTCTGTTTTCTTTCTTAAGCTTGCTTTGTCTATTTGGGATCTTTTTGTTTTGACACAAATTGTAAACTTTTTGTCCTAATTCTGTGAAAAATGCTATTGGTAATTTGATAGGGATTGCACTGAATCTATAGATTACTTTGAGTGGTATATTTTGACAATATTGATTCTACCAATCCAACAACATTGTATATCTCTCCATCTCCTTGTATCATCTTTAATTTCTTTTAATATTATCTTATAGTTTTCTAAGTGCAGGTCTTTTGTTTCCTTAGGTAGGTCTATTCCTAGTTATTTTATTCTTCAGGATGTGGTAGTAAATGGTATTGCTTTCTTAATTTCTCTTTGTGATCTTTCATTGTTAGTGTATAGGAATGCAAGCAATTTCTGCATATAAATTTTGTTTACTTGCAACTTTACGAAATTCATTTATGAGCTCTGGTAGCTTTCTGGTAGCATCTTAAGAATTTTCTATGTATAATATCATGTCATCTGCAAGCAGTGACAGTTTTACTTCTCTTTTCTTTTTGCAATTTGCATTCCTTTTATCTCTTTTTCTTCTCTGATTGCCATAACTAGGAATTCAAAAATTATGCTGAATAAATGTGGAGGCAGAGGACATCCTTGTCTTATTCCTGATCTTAGAGGAAATGCTTTCCATCTTTCACTGTTGAGAAAAACTTTAGTTATGCATTTTATGCATTTGCTGTATATAGCCTTTATTATGTTGAAGTATATTCCTTCTATGTACACTCTATGAAGAAATTTTATCATAAATGGGTGTTGAATTTTATCAAAAGCTTTTCCTACATCTATTTAGGTGATCATATATCTTTTATTTTTCATTTTGTTAATATATTCTCCATTTTGTCTATAATTGATTGATTTGCATAAGTTGAAGGATCTTTGCATCCCTGGGATAAATCCCAGTTGATCATGGTATGTGATGTTTTAATGTGCTGTTGGATTATGATATTTTCTTAAGGATTTTTGCATCTATGATCATCTGTGTTACTGTTCTCTAATTTTCTTTCTTTGTGTGTGTGTGTTATCTTTATCTGGTTTTGGTATCAGGGTGATGATCACCTCATAGAATGAGCTTGAGAATGCTCCTTCTTCTGCATTTTTTTTTCCTTCAGAATAGTTGAAGAAGGCTAGTTGTTTTTTTTCCCAAATGTTTGATAGAATTCACCAGTGATGCCTTCAGGTCCTAAACTTTTGTTTGTTGGAAGCTTTCTAAATTGCACTTTCAATTTCATTATTTCTGACTGGTCTGTTCATATTTTCTGTTTTCTCCTGGTTCAGTCTTAGGAGATTGTACCTTTCTAAGAATTTGTCCATTTTTCTAGGTTCCATTTTATTGGCATATAGTTGCTTATGGTAGTTTCTTGTGATTATTTATATGTCTATGCTGTCAATTGTAACTCCTTTTTTATTTACAAGTTTATTGATATGAGTTCTCTCTCTTTTTTCTTGGTGAATCTGGCTAAAGGTTTACAATTTGTTTATCTTCTCAAAGAACTAGCTTTCAATTTCATTGATTGTTGCTATTTTTTTTCAGTTCTCTTTTTATTTATGCTCTGACTTTTATGATTTGTTTTTCTTTCTACTAAGTTTAGTTTCTGTTTGTTCCTCTTTCTCTACCTGCTTTATGTCTAAGGCTAGGTTATTTATTTGGGATTTTCCTTACTTCCTGATATAAGATTATATTACTATAAACTTCCCTTTTAGAACTATTTGTTGCATCTATGGATTTTTGGATTGTCGTGTACTTGTTGTCATTTGTCTCTGCATATTATTGCAATTTCCTCCTCAATTTCTTCAGTGATCCATTGGTTATTTAGGAATATATTGTTTTGCCTCCAGGTGACTTTTAAAAAATATTTTATTTATTTTAATTGGAGGCTAATTACTTTACAGTATTGTGGTGGGTTTTGCCATACATCAACATGAATCAGCTATGGGTGTGCATGTGTCCCACCATCCTGAACACCCTTCCCAACTCCCTCCCCACCACATCCCTTGGGTTGCCCCAGAGCACCAGTTTTGAGTGCCCTGCTTCATACATTGAACTTGCACTAGTCATTTGTTTTACATATGGTAATATACGTGTTTCAATGCTATCCTCTCATATAGTCCCACCTTAGCCTTCTCCCCCCATAATCCAAACTCTGTTCTTTACATCTGTGATTGTGCTTTTAACAGGTTTTTGTTTTTTTCTTTCCTGTAATCAATTTCTATTCTCACAGTGTTGTGGTCAGAAAAGATGGTTGATATAATTTCAGTTTTCTTAATTTTTTTTTAAACCAATGCTTGACTTGTGACCCAAAATGTGATCTGTCCTGGAGAATGTTCCATGTGTACTTGAGAAGAAAATGTATTCTGTTGCTTTGGATAGAATGTTTATAGATATGAACCATCCATGAAGAGATACTCCACATCTAAGGTAAGAGAAATCCAAGTAAGATGGTAGGCACAGAGAGAAGGCAAAAAAAAAAGGGCAGACTGACAAATCACAACCACAGACAACTAGCCAATCTGATCCCATGGACCACTGCCTTGTCTAACTCAAAGAAACTAAGTCATGCCATGTGGGGATCATGGTGGAGAGGTCTGACAGAATCTGGTCCAGTGGGGAAGGGAAAGGCAAACCACTTCAGTATTCTTGCCTTGAGAACAACATGAACAGTATGAAAAGGCAAAAAGATAGGACACTGAAAGATAAACTCCCCAGGTAGGTAGGTGCCCAATATGCTACTGGAGATCAGTGGAGAAAAAACTCCAGAAAGAATGAAGGGATGGAGCCAAAGCAAAAACAACACCCAGTTATGGATGGGACTGGTGATAGAAGCAAGATCCAATGTTGTAAAGAGCAGTATTGCATAGGAACCTAGAATGTTAGGTCCATGAATCAAGGAAAATTGGAAGTGGTAAATTAGGAGATGGCAAGAGTGAACATCAACAGTCTAGGAATCAGCGAACTAAGATGGACTGGAATGGGTGAATTTAACTCAGATGACTATTATATCTACTACCGTGGGCAGGAATCCCTTAGAAGAAATGAAGTAGCCATCATAGTCAACAAAAGAGTCTGAAATGTAGTACTTGGATGCAATCTCAAAAATGACAGAATGATTTATGTTCGTTTCCAAGGCAAACAATTCAATATCACGGTAATCCAAGTTTATACCCCAACCAGTAATGCTGAAGAAGCTGAAGTTGAACAATTCTATGAAGACTTACAAGATCTTCCAGAACTAACACCTCAAAAAGATGTCCTTTTCATTATAGGGGTCTGGAATGCAAAAGTAGGAAATCAAGAAACACCTGGACTAACAGGCAAATTTAGCCTTGGAATACAGAATCAAGCAGGGCAAAGGCTAATGGAGTTCTGCCAAAAGAACACACTGGTCATAGCAAACACCCTCTTCCAACAACACAAGAGAAGACTCTACACATGGACATCACCAGATGGTTGACACTGAAATCAGATTGATTTTATTCTTTGCAACCAAAGATAGAGAAACTCTCTACAGTCAGCAAAAACAAGACTGGGAACTGACTATGGCTCAGATCAAATTCAGACTTAAATTGAAGAAAGTGGAGAAAACCGTTAGACCATTCAGGTATGATCTAAATCAAACCCCTTATTACTATACAGTAGAAATGAGAATTAGATTTAAGGGACTAGATCTGATAGACAGAGTGCCTGATGAACTATGGGTGGATATTCATGACACTGTACAGGAGACAGGAATCAAGACCATCTCCAAGAAAAAGAATAGCAAAAAAGCAAAATGGCTGTCTACGACAGCGTTACAAATAGCTGTGAAAACAAGGAAAGTGAAAAGCAAAGGAGAAAGGGAAAGATATACCCATTTGAATGCAGAGTTCCAAAGAATAGCAAGAAGAGATAAGAAAGCCTACCTCAGTGATCAAGGCAAAGAAATAGAGGAAAACAACAGAATGGGGAAGACTAGAGATCTCTTCAAGAAAATTTAAGGGAACATTTCATGCAAAGATGGGCTTGATAAAGGACAGAAATGGTATGGACCTAACAGAAGTAGAAGATATTAAGAAGAGGTGGCAAGAATACACAGAAGAACTGTACAAAAAAGATCTTCCCAACCAAGATAATCACAATGGTATGATCACTTACCTAGAGCCAGACATCAATGTGAAGTCAAGTGGGCCTTAGAAAGCATCACTATGAACAAAGCTAGTGGAGGTGATGGAATTCCAGTTGAGCTATTTCAAATCCTGAATGATGATGCTGTCAAAGTGCTGCACTCAATATGCCAGCAAACTTGGAAAACTCAGCAGTACCCACAGGACTGGAAAAGGTCAGTTTTCATTCCAAATCCAAAGAAAGGCAATGCCAAAGAATGTTCAAACTACTGCAAAATTCCACTCATCTCACACACTACTAAAGTGATGCTTACAATTCTCCAAGCCAGGCTTCAGCAATACGTAAACCGTGAACTTCCAGATGTTCAAGCTGGTTTTAGAAAAGGCAGAGGAACCAGAGATCAAATTGCCAACATCTTCTGGATCATTGAAAAAACAAAAGAGTTTCAGGAAAACATCTATTTCTGCTTTATTGACTATGCCAAAGCCTTTGACTGTGTGGATCACAATAAACTGTAGGAAATTCTGAAACAGATGGGAATACTATACCACCTGACCTGCCTCTTGAGAAACCTGTATGCAGGTCAGGAAGCAACAGTTAGAACTGGACATGGAACAACAGACTGGTTACAAATAGGAAAAGGAGTATGTTAAGGCTATGTATTGTCACCCTGCTTTTTTAACTTCTATGCAGGGTACATCATGAGAAAACCTAGGCTGGAGGAAGCACAAGCTGAAATCAAGATTGCCAAGAGAAATATCAATAACCTCAGATATGCAGATGACACCACCCTTATGACACAAAGTGAAGAGAAACTAAAGAGCCTCTTGATGAAAGTGAAGGAGGATAGTGAAAATTGGCTTAAAGCTCAGCATTCAGAAAACTAAGATTATGGCATCTGGTCCCATCACTTTCTGGCAAATAGATGGGGAAACAGTAGAAATAGTGGCTAACTTTATTTTTGTGGGCTCCATAATCACTGCATATGATGATTGCAGCCATGAAATTAAAAGATGCTTACTCCTTTGAAGGAATGTTATGACCAACCTAGACAGCATATTCAAAAGCAGAGATATTACTTTGCCAACAAAGGTCCGTCTAGTCAAGGCTATGGTTTTTCCAGTGGTCATGTATAGATGTGCAAATTGGACTATAAAGAAAGCTGAGTGCTGAAGAATTGATGCTTTTGAACTGTGATGTTGGAGAAGCCTCTTGAGAGTCCCTTGGACTGCAAGGAGATCCAACCAGTCCACCCGAAAGGAGAGCAGTCCTGGGTGTTCATTGGAAGTACTGATGTTGAAGCAGAAACTCCAATACTTTGGCCACCTGATGCAATAATCTGACTCATTTGAAATGACCCTGATGCTGGGAAAGATTGAGGGCAGGAGGAGAAGCGTATGATAGAATGAGATGGTTGGATGGCATCAGTGAGGCTCAATAGACATGGGTTTGGGTGGCCTCCAGGAGTTGGTGATGGACAGAGAGGCCTGGCGTGCTGCAGTTCATGGGGTCGCAAAGAGTCAGACATGACTGAGCGACTGAACTGAAATCTATCTGGTCTAAGGCTTGTGCTTCCTTATTGATTTTTTGTGTGGATAATCTGTACATTGATGTAATTGAGGTGCTAAAGTCCCTGCTATTATTGTGGTACTGTTGATTTCCCATTTTATGGCTGTTAGTGTTTGTCTTATGTTTTTAGGTGCTCATATGTTCGGTGCATATATATTATAAATGCTATATCTTCTTCTTGGATTGAGAAATTTTGTTCTTTTGAAAAGAATGAAACAGAATAAGTATAATTTGTTCTTTTTCAATTATCTAAAAGTGCGTAACTGATACCAAACTTTGGGCTTTAATTTAATTTACAATTATGAGTTTCAAATTCAGTAGTCATGATTCTATAACTATTTATCCCTGATGAAGGAAAAAGCCTACATCTACAAAAATAATATTATATTCTAACAATTGTTATTAATATTTGCACATATAGTTTTGTAAAGATATGCTACTTATAGGAGATTTGACTGAATGGTTTGATCTACATTTTCAAACAGACTGAATATTTAAAATTATATTTTATACATTCAATGGCAATAAAAAAAAGAATTATCTTCAAAAATAACACTTTTATAAAATACATAATTTAAAATTATGTGGAATGTTTTTATGACAAATTTGTTATTACTCAATTCCGTTTAAGTTCTAAGAGATGAGAGAAATAAAAAGTACTAATATTTCTAATTTGGAAGGAGTTGTTCCAAAAACATATGCCTGTAGGAAGTCTATTCCTATATAAGACAGTATTTCAGAGCATGGTAACTGTCAACAGCCATGCCACTGTCTTTGTAGAGTTCCACCAGAATGTGTAGATTATAACATTCTTCACAGAGAAATACTTCACATACAAACTAGAATGCTGTAATTTTGTGGATAGCTGAAGCAAAAAGATGTGATTTGCAAACTTAACACATTGGCTAGAATGATTCAGAGATTTAGTCCTAGAAACATGGAGAGATAAATAAAAAGAAAAGAAAATATTGACAGGAAAATACTTATTCATTTTGAGGTACCAATAGGGAATTGCTTTTAGAATAAAAGAAAATTTTCTTTAGTAAAACTAGAACTGAAATAAAAGTTTTATAGTAGAAAATGTACATATTAAGAAATTTCATTTTTTCCTCTTTAAATAAGTATTGGCCTAATAAATTTTCAAGTAAAATCTAATTAAATCCAACAAGTTGGGGATTTCAGGGTCTGCAAATGACATAGCAGTATTCTAATATTTTTAATTGTTTATTCTTTCACTATGAGGAAATATCTGGAACTCATTTTTCAAATCAAGGAACTTGAGATTGAGAGGATTCTAAGCAATTCAGGGTATCTGTGAAAATGACTATAAAATAGAACATTTGTTCTATTTTAGGAAAATTATCAGTGACTTTTACAGTTTCCAAAGTCAGGAAAAAGCAAGAAAAAAATAATTTAGATCACCATGTAAAAATACAAGCTTGTATGTGTGTGTGTGTGCGTGTGTGTATGCTCAGTCTTGTCTGACTCTGTGACCCCATGGACTGTATACTACCAGGCTCCTCTGTCCATGGAATTTTCCAGGCAAGAATACTGGAGCAGGTTGCCATTTCTTACTCCAGGGTATCTTCCCAACCTAGGGATCAAACTCATGCCTCTTGTGTCTTCTGCATTGGCAAGTCTATTCTTTACCCTGTGCTACCTGGAAAGCTCATAAATATCAGTAACCTATTATTAATATTGTCTGATATCAAGGTACTATTTGAAAATGAAAGTATAGCTTTCATTGTGTCATAGGACTACTATTAGAAGGATAATACCAAAATTAAATATTTTTTCTGTTTAAACAATGACCATATGGATATAAAAGCTGTAAATACTTATATTATAAAACAGTGCTTAGTTCAGTTCAGTTCAGTTCAGTCGCTCAGTCGTGTCCGACTCTTTGTGACTCCATGAATTGCAGCATGCCAAGCCACCCTGTCCATCACCAACTCCCGGAGTTCACTCAAACTCACGTCCATCAAGTCAGTGATGCCATCCAGATATCTCATCCTCTATTGTTCCCTTCTCCTCCTGCCCCCAATCCCTCCCAGCATCAGAGTCTTTTCCAATGAGTCAACTCTTTGCACGAGGTGGCCAAAGTACTGGAGTTTCAGCTTTAGCATCAGTCCTTCCAAAGAACACCCAGGACTGATCTCCTTCAGAATGGACTGGTTGGATCTCCTTGCAGTCCAAGGGACTCTCAAGAGTCTTCTCCAACACCACAGTTCAAAAGCATCAATTCTTCAGCACTCAGCTTTCTTCACAGTCCAACTCTCACATCCATACATGACTACTGGAAAAACCATAGCCTTGACTAAATGGACCTTTGTTGGCAAAATAATGTCTCTGCTTTTGAATATGCTGTCTAGGTTGGCCATAACTTTCCTTCCAAGGAGTAAGTGTCTTTTTATTTCATGGCCGCAGTCAATAAATACATGTACTGATATAGTAAACTGAAAATCTTTCTAAATCAGGAGTTACAAAATCTGATGTATTTTTTATCTTTTCACAAATTCTCTACCCAAACTTACTTCAAATCACTTAACATTTCTGAATATATCCTCATCTTTAAATTATACAGTGATATATTCAAGACTAGTTGAATAATTAAACTCTATGGGCTCCTTTTGAGTATATTAGTTACTAATAAATAGTCCACAAATTAATATAGATAATACTTTCCATACAGTGAAACACAGTTGGAAATGCTGAATTGAAACCTAACATGAATAACAGCACAGTGAAGCAGAGGAATTTTAAGTTAATTTCTGATGTGCAGAATGATCAATAATCTGAAGCTCCGAGAGGCCAGCTACTGAGAGACAGCATGAGAACATGGCAGTCTCTGCATGAGTCCTAATAAAAAAAAGTTTAAAGCGAAAGGGAGTTAGTAGCTGAGTGGGTAAACAGAGGTAGTGACTAGCAGAAGAGGGAGTTTAAAAGGAAGGGAAAACAGATCAATGAAAAGTTAGCTTAGCAATCAGAACCAACTATAGAAAAGGAGGTCCTGAAGGAGTTCAAAGGCATTTGTGTAGTTGATGTTGTTGACACTTACAAGATTGTATAAATGAGGCAGCTTACTGAAAAGAAGTTATTGAGAAACTAATGAGTCAGAATCAAAAAAAAAAAAAAAGAGAGAGAGAGAGAGAGAGAGATTGGTAAAGTTCTCAAAAGACTCATTCCTGTAGAAAAAGAGCATATAAAATGTTCTTTTGTTTTTTCTCTAATAAAATACAATTAAGGGAAAAAGAATAAAACCATGTCCAAATTCTGAAGAACAAAACTGAAGATGAAATTATTTTATATATCACTAAATTAAGAAGAAACTGTTGGGGAGAAGAAAGGAAGGGTATTTGTAGCATCTGGAAATGGACCACCCTTTGTGATCAGTCTATGAGTAGCTCCTCCACATGTTAACCCTTTCAAGAGTGCTTCCCTTCCTGGGGAATATAACTCTGTTTAGTTTAAGGGCAATGATTTCATTCTTCAGAGAAATTTGTTTTCATGGATTAGACTTCTTAGTGTGTAATCATGTGTTCAGATGATAGATTAAAATGTCTCCTAAAATCCTGTGCCTTAGAGGAGTTTTTATTTATGGGAGATAAGGAGTTTTTATTTATGGGAAATATTTGCATACCCCATGCTAAGTATTTCATAGAAGTAGGAATTATTAGGAAACAAGGATCACACTGGGTTTGGAAATCTGTAGTAAGAGAAAAGTGACTCTTCGAAGCTTCAAACACCTGTGATTTTGATGAGGATAATGTTTCTGTAGTTGAAGAAAGTGACAGTTGTGAGCTCATCACCTGCTCCCCTATTTCAATAATCCCAATTTACTCTTCAAATATTAACTTATATTTTACTTCTCCCTAAGAGGGTGCCCTGCTCACAGCCTCCCTCAGAGATATCCAAATAAATTTAGGTGTTCTTCTGGGTTTCAGTTCAGTTCAGTCTCTCAGTCATGTCCGACCATTTGTGACACCATGGACTGTAAGCACACCAGGATCCCCTGTCCATCATCAACTCCCGGGGCTTGCTCAAGCTCATGTTCATCAAGTCAGTGATGCCATCCAACCACCTCATCCTCTGTCATTCCCTTCTCCTCTTGCTCTTCTGGGTTTACTTTTGGCAACTTACAATGTTTACATTGAATGTGTCCAAAGCTTTGGTTTAGAGCTTAGAACAATCTGTGTAATAAATAACGTATGTTTAATAGAATAAAATTTCACTGAAAGTTTATTTCTTTCAAAAATAATTTAATTATGCAGAACTTACACAGAAAGTATATCTATAAATAAAAGTTAAATCCATCAAGTTTGCCCAGTCAAAGATTAGTTCACATTTTTTGCAATTATAAGATACAAAGGGGCAGGCAGTACTGACCAAAGGTTCCTAAACATGATCTAATGATATAAAATCACATAAGCAAGCATATTGCTTTTCTTAAGGTAATCTTTTATTTTAAAGCCATGACAAGCAGTGAGACATATTCTCTTCAAAAAACAGATATAATTATTCTAGACCACAAATAAATAAAATGGGATAACAATCGACTACTCTTAGGTATCTAGACCTATATGAGAGAAGAAAATGAAAATTAAAATAATAATATTAGGGCATAGTTAAGACCTAAGTGGGGGAATCTGATAACTGGGATTTCAAATAGATTGATTCATTGCACCTAGCAGTGATAAAAATGTAAGGTAGGCTGGAAGAAATCTCTCCACTGTGTACCAAAATTTGTAAAGACAGTGCTTCAGAGCAGCAGTGCTCCCTGTATCATACAGGAAATTCCCACTGGCTATTTAATTTTACAGACATCAGTGTGTCTGTTCCCATGCTTCTCTCTCAACTCGCCCCACCCTTTCCTTCCCTCACTGTGTCCACAAGTCTGTTCTCTAATGTCTGCGTCTGCACTGCTGCCCTGCAAACAGGTCCATCAGTACCATCTTCCTAGATTCCATATATATGTGTTCATATATGATATTTCTTTTTTCTCTTTCCGACTTAACTTCAATCTATGTAATAAGCTCTAGATTCATCCACTCATTAGAATTGACTCAAATGTACTTATTTTTATGGCTGAGTATATACACACCACTTACGTAGAGAGATGAGGTGGGTCGGGAGGTGGGAGGGTGGTTCAAGAGGGAGGGGACACATGTATACTTATGGCTGATTCATGTTAATATATGGCAAAACCCAACACAATATTGTAAAGCACTTACCTACCAATTAAAAGTAAATAAAAGAAAAAAAAAGAAATGCAAAAAACAACGCTTCAAATATAACCACTTGAACAGCTATTCTTCTAAAAATAATAAAAGTATTTAAAGTAATAATAAAAGACACATATGTCAAAGGAAAATCCACAATGAAAATTAACTACAAACTTGACAAAGACATAAATATTCTATAAGTGTTGTTGGAGTTAATAGACCTCTGATTTATTTTTCATACGATTCAGAAATATAATTAAAGCAGAGTTCCTTAGGTTTCTAAAAATAATTTTTCTTTATCATTTTGCTGTAGTTTTAGATCAAATAACCTTATTGTCTGAAGGTTTGGGGCTTTCCAGATGGCTCAGTGGTAAAGAATCCACCTGCTAATGCAGGAGACACAGGAGACATGGGTTTGATCCCTGAGTCAGGAAGGTTTACTGGAGGAGGAAATGGCAAGCCACTCAGTATTCATTTTTGGGCAATCCCGTGGGCATTTTAAACATAAAGATGTTAGAGAATAGATAAGGTGTGAAGTTTTGTTCATGACAGATATTAAAATATTAAATTGGTGGCAGAATTGATGTGAATTCAGAACTTGGTTCAGCTCTCTTCTACAACAGTGCTTCTGTTATCACATGCTGTCTATTACTTACAAATAAAACACTGTAGACAAAAATGTTTCTAAATTAGCAAATAAAAATTAAATGTAGATTATAATAAAAACAAAGTCACAAATATTTATATAAAGCATTAGGAATAAAATTTATAAAATCCTTCTGAAAAATATATGCAGCATGTACAATAAAATAGCATATAAAATAGTTTTAACAGTATATAGTAGAAATATATTCTGACTTGTCAAGTTGTTCAATCAATAATGTAGAAAAATGGACAATTCCAAAGTATTTTAATTTCACAAAAGGTCAAAAATTTGCAGGTAGGAAATTTCTAAGTTAAAAATACAGTCAAGAAACAGGGAAATATTGTAAAGTAATCAGCCTAGCAACATCACAAGCAATTCATCAAATATGGAATAATTCAAAAAGCATTAAATGTGAGAGTAAAACCAAAAATTATCATCATCATCATTATTACAATTATGATGATAGTATACTCCATCTTTCACTTTCAAGTGTAAGATGGAATATAATGTTCACTACTCCTCCTGCTTAGCACAACTAAAAACAATAGGGATTATAATAAAACAAAATAAAAATACTCTTCAAGGTATAAAAATTTTAAAAAGGCAGACCCTCCACTGCTGGGCATACACACCAGGGAAACCAGAATTGAAAGAGACATGTGTACCCCAATGTTCATCGCAGCACTGTTTATAATAGCCAGGACATGGAAGCAACCTAGATGTCCATCAGTAGACGAATGGATAAGAAAGCGGTGGTACATATACACAATAGAGTATTACTCAGCCATTAGAAAGAATACATTTGAATCAGTTCTAATGAGGTGGATGAAACTGGAGCCTATTATACAGAGTGAAGCAAGCCAGAAAGAAAAACACCAATACAGTATACTAACGCATATATATGGAATTTAGAAAGATGGTAATGATAACCCTGTATGCCAGACAACAAAAGAGACACAGATGTATGGAACAGTCTTTTGGACTCTGTGGGAGAAGGAGAAGGTAGGATGATTTGGGAGAATGGCATTGTAAATCATATATGAAACGAATCTCCAGTCCAGGTTTGATGCATGATACAGGATGCTTGGGGCTGGTGCACTGGGATGACCCAGAGGGATGGTATGGGGAGGGAGGAGGAAGTGGGGTTCAGGATTGGGAACACGTTATATACCCATGGCGGATTCATGTTGATGTATGGTAAAACCAATACAATATTGTAAAGTAATTAACCTCCAGTTAAAATAAATAAATTTATTAAAAAAATAAAAAGGCAGACTATCAAGCAAACTGGGACCTGAGGAACCACATGATCACACACATTGACCAATTTCTTTTTGTCTTTTGTCTCTTATATGCAAAACTAGAAACTGAAAAAGCTAGCAATCTAGAAATACCAGTAAGCACACACACTAAAGAGCCAACAAAAATGTACTCTCTCCAGGTAAAAAACAAACAAACAGACAAAAAACAATGAAAGGAACAGCCTAACAAGGCAGAAAACATGTAGACAACAACCAGTCTAATCAATTGGAGTAAAACAGAAAACACGAGCTCCACACTCACAATGCTAGCAACAGCTGATCACAGAGGCCAAACCTCCACCCTGGAGAGCCTGGGGCAGCACATATCAATACCCCTACATAGATGGCGTGAGTGAATGCCAAGTAGAGTGTTAGCAGTTTCATTCCTGATGGCTCATCATGAGCTTGCTTACAGCAGTATTGGTGGGGGCCATGGCGGTGACATGGACTTCCAGCCCTCCCTTCTGCATTAACTAGAAATCCCTTCTCCCCATTTCAGATGTCACCAGAGACTGATTAGGAAACTCAGATTTCTACATTCACCTGGAAATAATAAGGTGAATCCCCTCTTTCCCCTGCCAGAGAATCATTAAAGAAAGCCATCTAGAATAGAAGTTTTATAGAAGATTCAGAGTCTCAGATAAAATATAAAAATGGCCAGGAGTCAACTGATAAATCTTTCATCATACTAAAAATCAGAAAAACTTCAATTTAAATGAGAAAAAAAAAATCAACAGATGTCAACATCAAGATGGCACAGATGTTAAATCTAACTTAAAACCTAAATCCAATTTAAAATTAGATTTTTAACAACCATGATAAAAATGCTTCAATTAGCAATTATGAATACAATGGAAACAAATGAAAAAAAAACAGAAAGCTTCAACAAGTCTGTTCAAAGACATAGAAGATATAAGTAGAACCAAATAAAAACTTTAAAACTCAAGAATACAACAACAAAAATTCAGGCAACAGGGTTAACATCAGAATGGAGCAAACAAAAGTGAGTGGAAGACTGAATAATAGATATTATCCAAACTGAATGAGAGTAAATACATTTAAATTAAAAAAAAAAAAAAAGAACAAAGAGCAACATTTGGAACTGCAACAAAATCAGAACATGTATGTCTTCAAGGTCTTAGAAAGAAGAAAACCCATAGGACTGAAAAGGCACCCAAAATAATGTCTGAAAACATCTGAAACATAGCAGGATATTCAAACTTAAAATTCTAACAACTGATGCATGCTCAGTCACTTCAGTCCTACTAATCTCTTTGTGACTCTATGGACTGTAGCCTGCCAGGCTCCTCAGTCCACAGGATTCTCTAGGAAAAAATACTGGAGTGGGTTGCTATGCCCTCCTACAGGGGAATCTTCTGGACCCAGGGATCAAACCAGAATCTCTTGCCTTGTAAGCAGATTCTTTACCACTGAGCCACAGGAGAAGCCCAACAAGTTATGATGAACCTTAAACTGGGTAAACCCAAAGAAATCCATGCTAATATGCATTATAATTAAACTTCTGAAAACGAAGGACAAAGTAAAAAAAAAAAAAAAAGAATGAAAAAATGTCACAGAAGAAAACCATTAGAAATACAGCATCATTCTTGAGACAGTGGAGGTCAAAAAAGTGGTACAAGAAATTTCAAGTGGTAGAAGAAAAACAAACAAACAAAAAAACCCTGTCAACCCAAATTCTCATTTTTTTTTCCAAATTCTATATCCAGTGTAAATAGTCTTCAGATTGCTCCAGGAACATATCTTCTAGAGTATACCTTTAACATCACTGGTGAATATATATGTATGTATATAAAAGCTTCATATAATCTATGAGAAAGTGAAAGTGTTAGTCATTCAGTCATGTCAGACTCTTTATGACCCATGGACTGTAGCCCACCAGGCTTCTCTGTCCATGGGATTCTCCAGCAAGAAAACTAGAGTGGGTTGTCATTGCCTTCTGCAGGAGATCTTCCCGACCCAGGGATCCAACCCAGGTCTCCTGCATTAAAGGCAGATTGCTGACCCTCTGAGCCACCAGTGAAGCCCTATTCAATATATATAATCTATCTATAATCTCAAAAGAAACCTGGTTTACTTGCGAGGTTAATTTTCCTGCGTTAAACGCATTCCTTGCATCACCCAACCTAGGGATCAGATAGAGAAGGTGAAGCTGGGCGGATGGGCACCTTACCGTGGTCCTGGCTGGAAGGCAGGCGTGCTTCGTGCTCAGGGATGACTTCCGGAACGTGGGTCTGGTCTCCACGCCGCTGCTCAGATGGAGAAAGAGAAGCCTGAGTTCATTCCACACTTTCACAGCAGCCAAGGCCCCACGGAGGCACCCGAGCTGATGAAAAATGGCCTTTCGGTGCGAGGACGCCTATGAGAGGGTGAGCATCCACCTGCTCTGGGTCCCAGGCCTGGCCCGCCTCCCACGCGGGCCCGTCGGTCAGAACCGCTTCCAGTTCCCCACTACCCACCAAAGCCCAAGTCGGGAGGACTCTGGACCTTGGACCTCAGCCTCGCGTCCGCTCAGGCCTTGAGCCACCCTGTCTGGCCAAGCCTCTGGCCACAGGACTGAGCCCCAGTGGAAGGACGGAGGAGACCTGCCCTTCCATGTGCACTGGACTCCAAGGAATAAACAGCTGTTGGGGTGATGGGGAGCGGCCCTGGCCAACCACACCCCTGCTGGCTGTGGGTACGTTCCTTGGAACTCGGGGAACAGGGTGAGGACCTGCGTGCCAGTTTCAGGGCTGCTGGGCATTCCTGATCACTATCCGGAGGGGACCACGAGGCTGTTTAGCGGTCCTCATTGTCCTGGGACCCCTGTTTGTCTGTAAGCCCCACCAGCTCCCTCCACCACCCGAGTTCTGCGTTTCACAGCCAGCCTCACCCCAGCCTAACCTACCCGCGGGTGACCCCTTGGTCTGCAAAACCAGAAGCTGGAGGTGGGATGCCCCACCTCAGATGCTTAAATTAACACTCGGTTTTAAAAAAAGAACAGTGAAGTCACAAGGGTTTATTTAGCTAATCTGTGATCCCCATTTGACTTTAAAGTTTACAGTTGATGTGTGTAGGTGTTCTGGGGAAGAAAGTGGCAACCCACTCCAGTACTCTTGCCTGGGAAATCCCACGGACAGAGAAGCCCGGTGGTCTACAGTCCATGGGATCGCAAAGTCGGGCATGACCGAGCAACTAATACTTTCACTTTTCACTTTCAGGTGTTGTGTGTGATTTTTTGGTACACTGTATCAAAAGCTTGCCAAGTGCTTGCCACATGCTTTAGGAACTCAGTGAATATTAGTTGAATAGGAATTTGTTTAAGAAACATGTTTATCTCAGCCGAATAGATTCCATACTAAAACCTTAATATAAACTACAGGTACCTTCAGCGTCAATGAGACTTGCACCCTTGAAGTCTCTGTCATCTAACAGCACAGCTCAAAGGAGTTGATTGTTTCAAAGTATGCTGCAAAGCATTTCTACTTGGTACTTTGTACCCTGGGAGGGGCTGTGCTTTATATGCTTAATAATAGAGTTTCAAAAGTATCTATCTTAATTAGTTAATCCATTTGATAGGTAAACAGTAACAATGCTGACAGGCATTCTTCTAGGAGTTAGAGTTACAATGGGATTTATAGAGTCACAACAGGGGTTAAAACAACTGGCATTATCCCTCCCTCCAGGGAGATGATGACATTCAGTGGGGACAGCATGAATCAGAGTTTCACAAATATTAAAATATGGGTGTTCCCACGCTTCTGTCTTTGCCTTGCTGTACCCAATGCACTATACCTCTTCTAGTATATCCCTTAGAGTAGAAATCATATTTGAGTTTATTTTCATTGTATAGAATTTAGGATGTCTTGGATCTCTGCCTTCTCTATCATCCACCCTGCATTACTGCACAACTAACACTTACAGTATTATATGTTTGAAATTATTCAGAATCATTCTGACAAGTGCAGAAGACTTAGAAAAAATACCCCCATCATCTCTAAACTATTTTTTTCAGGAGAAAAATACCTATGTATGTTATAAATACTGAAAAATCATAGTATAAGCATCTGTCCTAAAATAATTATTAGTATCTGGTTCTAAATGGTGAATCTTGACTCCTACTCTAATACACCCTGATTAAAGGAGTAAATCTCTTCAAGTCTCTTCATATAGGTATATACAGTCAAAATCTACATAATCATATATATATATATATACATATCTCAAACTTTAAAAATCAGTAATTTTGCCTGGCCTCATGCAGCTTTATCTGCAGCATATTAGGGTTGTGAAAGTGAAAGTCGCTCAGTTGTATCCGACTCTTTGCGACCCCATGGACTGTACAGTCCATGGAATTCTCCAGGCCAGAATACTGCAGTGGGTGGCCTTTCCCTTATCCAGGGGATCTTCCCAACCCAGGAATCTGAGGTCTCCTGCATTACATTGTAGTTATGCCTATTTTGAGTTTCTCCAATTCTATTTTGACTTTTTTGTCACACTCAGTATTCTTAATCATGTTTGTATAAAGAGGGACTTGGAATTAGATTAAGCTGGATTCAGATTCAGGCCATATGATTTCTTAATTTGCAGAAATTGCTTGAAAAAATTTGCTTCTCTTCTTTTACCCTCATTTTCTTTGTCTATAAAATGAAAGTAGTGCTAGTCTTTACATTTCATGTAATCTAATAAAACACCATGTATGGTAAGTGATGCTTTCCTCGCTACTGAGAAATAATATATGCTATAAATTAATTGTGACAGGTCATCAGCAGTAAAATACACTCTAAATTCAGAAATGTGTTTCTTAAAAATTACAAAATAACATTACACATCTTTGTTAGCAATGAAATATATATATATATACATATATATAACATGATTCCTCTGATCCTTTAATGTTAGTTTCTTATCTGATTCACCTTCAGCCAGACTCTTATTATAATGGTTTTGATGATCAGATTAAATATGGTGTACAAACATGATAAGATACTACAAATCCATTGCCAGTTCTCATGCTTACCATTGGATTATATGACCAGAATCTATGAATATTTACCCTAGCATTACAATTAATTTGCCTTTGATTTTAGAGAAGTAACTAAATGTTCTTGACTTCATTAATTAGCAAAATGAAAACATAAGCTTATAAACATATTAAGTTTAAAATATGAAATTCATTCTGAAATATTTCCCAAATATGATAAGTTGTTGTAATGGAAAAAATGCTCAAAGCAAATGAAATCTATCTGGCATTGTTAATTCAAAAAACATTTTTGCCTGTGTGAGTGCCACTGAATGAGGAATCCTCCCAGGGAAAAAGACAAAAGCAAAGCTTAAAATAGCCTCTCATCCTTCATAGGTAAAATCTCCAGAGTGGTGGTTTGGGCTGATGGGAAATTTTTACTCCCTGTGCTG
This sequence comes from Oryx dammah, assembly GCF_014754425.2. Taxonomy (NCBI): domain Eukaryota; kingdom Metazoa; phylum Chordata; class Mammalia; order Artiodactyla; family Bovidae; genus Oryx; species Oryx dammah. Next base: position 8,491,542 of record NW_024070208.1, read on the forward strand.
TATCTGTTCAGTTGATAAAAAGAGGACTTTGATCTCAGAGACTGTCAATCCAGCTCTTTTTATGAAAAATTTGCTCAAAGTAAACAGTAAAAGTAGCAAAGCAGTTATTAAAATTCCATCCCAATTGGCTATGCTCCCAGTTCCAAAACCCAAAACATAATGCCCACTGATTATTCAGATTATGTATAAGACTTTTTTGTGTGTTCTTAAAAAAAAAACCACCACTATAAATAACCAATCTAGTTGAGAAAATTACAAATCTTCCTTTTCAAATTCTAATCATATTAGTTGAGTTAAAGTAAGATCCAGCAAAATTTCTTTCAATGACATTTCTATTGATACAAGTTCTAAGTTCTAAATTTTGAGCTATATCCAGCCACTAGACTTTTGTGGATAATTATGAAATAGTATACTTGAGTTTATATCCACTGACTGTCAATCATCTTAAAAGCACACTCATCTGTAAAATCCATATGTATACACACACACACACACACATATATATATGTATATATACTTGATATATATTAATCAATTCACTAAGGCTGTCTTTTCCCACTGCTAGTTACCTTCTGAACTGTTTTCCCTTTTATATTTTAAAGAGATGCCCACTGAAATTTTCAAACAAATTAGCCATATACAATGGAATAAAGCTTCCTTGTTTATTTGACAATCTTGTTAGATACAATTGTGTAACAAGTACATTAAGTTTTCTCATTCTGCTTTTGGCCATTTAGAGAAGACGGGAACTATAAAAGCTATGTTTCCTTATCTGTCGGAGCTAAGGTTCTGAAAATGAATCGATCAATTCACTTGTTTATTTCACTAGTTTACTGAAGACAGGAAGAGTGGGAGCCCAGCTTGCTGCTGGATCTTTAAGTTAATACAGTCAGGATAAATGAGTAGTTAAGGCATCCAGACTCAGCATTGCAGACTCTGAGACCATCCGGAGGCAGAGCTGCTGCCGTCAATGCGGTAGCAGAGGGGCATTCTCACCTGTGAAGTGCAGCTCTATGACTCTGACCTCTTCTGTCTACACTTCTAGTGCTTTTAAGTCCCATATATTGATTTCCTTTCAAGGGGAATATCTAAAATGGTTTCTGTTTCTTCTGTGAAATACTGATGGCAAATTTCTCAAAGGGAGTACATTTAATTCCAAAGCATTTTTCTAACATAAAGGGAAAATTAAAGATTGGTGTATATATATATATATATAAGAATGAAAGAATAAAAATCTAGAAAATTAATTGTATGTTTCAGAGGAATTAAAACTGATGTGTAACTCTAAAAAATATGGTTAAATGATGTTGTACAGTTCTTGACTTCAAAGTGAACATGTAACTTCAGAGGGAAAGAATTACACTATCGAATCATTTATATTCAGTTCAGTTCACACACTCAGTCATATCTGACTCTTTGCAACCCCATGGACTGTAGCATGTCAGGCTTCTGTGTCCATCACCAATTCCTGGTGCTTGCTAAAACTCATCCATTGAGTCAGTGATGCCATCCAACCATCTCATCCTCTATTTTCCCCTTCTTCTGCCTTCAATCCTTCCCAGCATTAGGGTCCGTTCCAAAGAGTCGGCACTTCCCAACAGGTGGTCAAAGTATTAGACTTTCAGCTTCAGCATCTGTCCTTCCAATGAATATTCAGTACCGATTTCCTTTAGGATTGACTGGGTGGATCTCCTTGCAGTCCAAGGTACTCTCGAGAGTACTCTCCAACACTATATTTCAGAAGCATCAGTTCTTTGGCATTCACCCTTCTTTATAGTCCAACTCTCACATCCAAACATGACTCCTGGAAAAACTATAGCTTTGACTAGATGGACCTTTGTCAACAAAGTAATGTCTGTGCTTTTTAATATGATTTCTAAGTTGGTCATTGAGTGACTTAACTTTCACTTTTCACTTTCATTCATTGGAGAAGGAAATGGCAACTCACTCCAGTGTTCTTGCCTGGAGCATCTCAGGGACGGGGGAGCCTGGTGGGCTGCCGTCTATGGGGTCCCACAGAGTCAGAAAAGACTGAAGCGATAGCAGCAGCAGCAGCAGCAGCAGCAAGTTGGTCATAACTTTTCTTCCAAGGAATAAGAGTCTTTTAATTTCATGGCTGCAGTCACCATCTGCAGTAATTTTTGAGCCCAAGAAAATAGTCTGTCACTGTTTCCATTGTTTTCCCATCTATTTGAAATAAAGTGATGGGACTGGATGCTGTGATCTTAGTTTTTTTTAAATGTTGAGTTTTAAGCCAACTTTTTCACTCTCCTCTTTCACTTTCATCAAGAAGCTCTTAAGGTCCTCTTCATTTTCTTCCATACAGGTGGTGTCATCTGAATATCTGAGGTTATTGATATTTCTCCTGGCAATTTTGATTCCAGCTTCTGCTCCATCTCAGCTAGTAAAGAATCTGGCTGCAATTCAGGAGACCTGAGTTCGATCTCTAGGTTGGGAAAATCCCCTGGAGAAGGGAAAGTCTATCCACTCCAGTATTCTGCCCTAGAGAATTCCATGGACTGTATAGCAAAGTGTCAGACACGACTGAATATCTTTCCACACACACTCCGCTTCATCCAGTCCAGAATTTGCATGATATATTCCACATACAAGTTAAATAAACAGTGTTACAATATACAGCCTTGACATACTCCTTTCTCAATGTTAAATTAATCTGTTGTTCCATGCCTGGTTTTAATTGTTTTTGCTTCTTGACTTCTATACAGATTTCTCAGGAGGCAGGTCAGGTGGTCTGGTATTCCCATCTCTTTGTGAATTTTCCACAGTATGTTGTGATCCACACAAAGGCTTTGATATAGTCAATAAAGCGAAGTAAATATTTTTCTGGAACTCTCTTACCATTATGTTGCCATTATGATCCAATGGATATGGGCAGTTTGGTCTCTGCTTCCTCTGCCTTTTCTAAATCCAACATGAATGTTTGGAAGTTCAGAGTTTATGTACTGTTAAAGCCTGGCTTGGAGAATTTTGAGCATTACTTTGCTAGCATGTGAGTGCAACTGTGCGGTAGCTTGAGCATTCTTTGGGATTAGAATGAAAATTGACCTGTTTCAGTCCTTTGGTCACTGCTGAGCTTTCCACATTTGCTAGCATATTGAATGCAGTACTTTCACAGCATCATCTTTGAGGGTTTGAACTAGCTCAGCTGGAATTCCATCACCTGCACCAGCTTTGTTCATAATGACGCTTCCTAAGGCCCACTTCATTTCACATTCCAGATGTTTGGCTCTAGGTGAGTGATCACACCATTGTGGTTATCTGGGTCATGAAGATCCTTTTTGTATAGTTACAGTTCTGTGTATTCTTGCCACCTCTTCTTTATATCTTTGCTTCTGTTCATCCATAGCGTTTCTGTCCTTTATTGTGTCCCTCTTTGCATGAAATGTTCCCTTGGTATCTCTAATTTTCTTGAAGAGATCTCTAGTGTTTCCCATTCTTTTGTTTTCCTGTATTTTTTTGCATTGATCACTGAAGAAGGCTTTCATATCTTTCCTTGCTATTCTTTGGAACTCTTTATTCAGATGGATGTATCTTTCCTTCTCTCCTTTGTCTTTAGCATCTCTTCTTTCCTCAGTTACTTATAAGATAACCATCTTGCCTTTTTGAATTTCTTTTTCTTGTGAATGGTCTTAATCACTGCCTCCTGTACATTGCCATGAACCTCCATCCATAATTTTTCAGTCACTCTGTCTATCAAATCTAATTCCTTGAATCCATTTGTCACTTCTACTGTATAATCATAAGGGATTTGATTTAGGTCATGCCTGAATGTCTAGTGGTTTTCCCAGCTTTATTGAATTTAAGTATGAATATTGGAATAAAGAGTTCATGATCTGAGTCCTAATCAGCTACCAGTCTTCCTTTTGCTGACTGTATAAAGCTTCACCATCTTCAGCTGCAAATGATGTAATCAATCTGATTTTGGTATTGACTACCTCGTAACTTTCATCTGTGGAATTGCTTCTTGTATTGTTGGAAGAGGGTGTTTGCTATCACCAGTACAGTCTTTTGGAAAAGCTCTGTTAGCTTTTGCCCTGCTTCATTTTTTTACTCCAAGGTCAAATTTATCTGTTACTCCAGGTATCTCTTGACTTCCTACCCCTATGTTGAAAATGAAATCATTTTTGGTGTTAGTTACGGAAGGTCTTGTAGGTCTTCATATAACCATTCAACTTCAGTTTCTTTAGCATTACTTGTTGGGGCATACACTTGGATTACTGTGATACTGATTGATTTGCCTTGGACAGGAACAGAGATCATTCTGTTGTTTTTGAGACTGCATCCAAGTATTGCATTTCAGACTCTTTTGTTGACTATGTTGGCTACTCCATTTCTTCTAAGGGATTCTTGCCCACAGTAGTAGATATAATGGACACCTAAATTAAATTCACCCATTTCAGTCCATTTTAGTTCACTGATTCCTAAAATGTTGATGTTCACTCTTGCCATCTCTCATTTGACCACTCCCAATTTACCTTGATTCATGGACCTAGCATTCCAGGTTCCCATGCAATATTATTCTTATAGCATCAGACTTTTCTTCCATCATGAGTCACATCCACAGCTGGATATTGTTTTCTCTTGGAATCCATCTTCTCATTCTTTTTTGAGTTATTTCTCCACTCTTCTCCAGTAGCATATTGGGCACCTACCAACCTGGGGAGTTCATCTTTTAAGTTTCATATATTTTTGCCATTTCGTACTGTTTATGGAGTTCTCAAGGCAAGAATACTGAAGTGGTTTGCCATTCCCTTCTCCAGTGGACCATATTTCATCAGAATTCTCACCCAGACCTGTCTATCTTGGGTGGCCCTACCTGGTATGGCTCATAGTTTCAGTGAGTTTGACAAGGCTGTGGTCCATGTGATCAGTTTGGTTAGATTTCTGTGATTGTGCTTTTCATTCCATCTTCCCTCTGATGGATAAGGGTAAAAGGCTTATGGAAGCTTCCTGATGGGAGAGACTGACTGCTGGAGAAGCTGGCTCTTGTTCTGATGGGCAGGCCATGCTCAGTAAATCTTTAAACAAGTTTTCCATTGATGAGAAGGGATGTGCTCCCTCCCTGTTTTTTGACTTGAGACCTGAAACTTCCTTCAAAAGGATTGTACAGGCACTCTGTGTTCAGTGCCTCTGACCCCACAGCATGCCACTGTCAAACCATGCTTCCGCCAGAGACTACTGGACACTCATAGGCAAGTCTGGGTCAGTCTCTTGTGTGGTCAGTGTTTCTTTCTCCTTGCTCCTGGTGCACACAAGGTTTTGTTTGTGCCTTCCAAAAGTCCGTTTCCCCCGTCCTATGGAAGTTCCACAATCAAATCCCAATGGCCTCCAAACTCACATTTCTTGGGGGTTCTCAGTCCCTTTGCCAGATCCCCAGGTTGGGAAATCTGTTGGGTGTCTTAGAACCTTCTTAACAGTGCAAGAATTTATTTTGTATAATTTTTGTGCAGTTTGTGGGTCATCTGCTCAGCAGCTCTATGGTAGGGCTAATGGCGACCTCCTCGAAGAGGGCTTAAGCCACACTGCATAACCTAGATGTGCTGCAGCCAGAGCCCCTGTCCCCACAGCAGGCCACTGCTGACCCATGCCTCTGCAGGAGACACTCAAACACTCAAAGGGAGGTCTGGCTCAGTCTCTCTGGGGCATTGGGCCCTGGTACACACACACAAAACCTTGTGTGCACTGGGACCCAGAAAACTTCACAAACTTTATGGTTAAATGATCCAGCACAGCTCTTGACTTCAAAGTGAACATGCAACTTCAGAGGAAAAGAAGTTACATCAATCATTTAGATTAGATTTGCAAAAAACCCTGAGATCCAAAGTGTGATGTGATTGTCTCAATATTATACAGTTAGTGTCACAAGCATGAGTAAAAAATAGCTACTAATGTTTCTTAAGATTCACTGGGATCTTACAAAGATTTCCACCTTTGAGACTTTCAGCTCACATCAGTTAAAAAACAAATAATAAGAAAAGGAATATGCAAAGAGAATGGAAATATTAATTCAGTAACATCTGAAAATATATTCATTAAATTTCTACTAGGTAAAAGGCACTTTAACAGGTACTCCATTAGGAAATAAAAACTGAAAACAAATGAATTACACAAGTAATTTTAAAACGTTGTCAAAAGAGTAATAGTTCAAAGCCAAAGAGGAAGATAAAAAGTGAAAAAAAAAATGGAAATAATGATAGAAATTGAAAACAAACAATAGAGACTATAAACAAAATCAGTGATTGATTCTTTAAAAATAAACATCTATAGAGCTGAAAATTGCTATCAGAAGAAAAAGATGCAAAAATGAAATACATAAAAAATGATAAATAGGTATAAACAACAGAGATTTAAAAACATAAAAGTGTGTACTGAATAAATATTTACAATGCTTACTTTGCACAATAGTGCAGGGTCAAAAAAATGACTGCAAGCTGAAACCAATAGTCCTATGACCTTTTGAAATACTGTTAAAAGTTTAAAAGTCTTTTATGGTCAATTATAAATATACAGAAAAATATACAAATAGAACAATTAATATATTTTCATACGTTGTAATTTTAAATGGTATAAACATTGAGAAAACTCCTTTGAGAAAAGTTATGAAAAGAATTCTGATTATTGTTTACTTTCTAATTCTTGTTGCAAAACCTATGATATAAGGAGATATTTTTTTTCCATACTTTGGTAAATTTTCATGCTCATTTGTGTTTGGATCAGCTTCCAACATTTTAACCTTTTCATTTTCTATATTGTGATCTATCTCTGAGTTTCTTTGGTATGAAGCTTTCTATGGTGTCTCTTCTAAAACATCTTACCCTTTAGCCATAATTAAATTTCTCCTTTATGGAAGAAATTTATTCCTGATTAACTTCTTCTTTCTGCATATCTAGTTTCTGAAATGGTGGCAGTGTCAATATTTCCATTATCAAACTATTACTTTTATAACAAGTCCATTTACATTCCATTCAGATTTCAGTTTTAGCATTTATCATTTTCCATGCTTTTGCTGCACTTCTTTTTTGGCCAACTCCCTCTTTTGATTATCCATTGTGTAAAATGCCATTTGGGTTTATTCCTGGGAACCATGGAGTTCACACAACTACCTCCTTTATTGTCTGTTTCAGAAATGAATAAATGTATAATCACCAATCACTGACAGATCTGAAAGGAAATGAAGGTTGTTCACTAATGATGATAGCCACTATTATTTATGTAGTGGTGTGTGAACTGAAGAGCTAGCAGCAAAGTTCATTCTCTAGAGTAACTGAAATTTGAACCATGTTGTTGGGGGTACTAGTATTACTAAACCCTGGTAAGTGAAATTTGTAAGTGTCAGAAGCATGCAAAATGAGGACTCCCTGTATGTATTAGTCAACTTGAAAACTGGGGAAAATTAAAAAGACTTCTAAAAAAAAAATAAGGCATAAAATTGGCACATGAAATAATAGAAAATTTGTCTAAACAAATAAGTATTAAAAGAGTAAAACTGCACGGGCCCAGATGTTTCTACAGTTGCATAAGACACCTGCTTTCATATGGCAGCCAAAACAAAAATCATGGTTTTCTGTGGAACTAGCAAAGAAACATTAAATCAGAAATTCTGAATAACTAAATTTAAAAAAAGAAGCAAAGCAACAAACACATAGGTCTTCAGAGAATGACAGTGCTCTCCTACCCATACCTGGTCTGGATATGGACTGGTCTTGCATAAACAGAGAAATATTTCAGATTATAAGAGACACAGGATTTTTTTTGCATAAATTAAGAAGCTAGTTCTGAAACTGAATAGAATAAAAAGAATTACACTGGCTCAGTCAGTAAAGGGTCTGCCTGCAATGCAGGACACCCAGGTTCAATCTCTGGATTGGGAAGATCCCCTGGAGAAGAAAACGGCAACCTGCTCCAGTATTCTTGCCTGGAGAATTCTATGGACAGAGGAGCCTGGAGGGCTACAGTCCATTGGGTCACAAACAGTCAGACACAACTGAGTGACAAACACCATACACACACACACACACACACACACACACACACACACACACACACACATGTTAGCCAAAAAAACTTTGAAAAAGAAGAAAAATAGTGAAGGAATTATATCACCACATCCAAGACTTATTTTCTTTCAACTTACAGTTATCAAAACAGTGGGTTTTTATTTGTTGTTGTTGTTTGTCTTGGTAAACATAGATGTACTTTAACAGTGAACCAAGTGATCTAAAAGTGAAGGTTAGTCACTCTGTTGTGTCTGACTCTTTGCAACTCCATGGACTGTAGCCCTCCAGGCTCCTCTGTCCATGGAATTCTTCAGGCAAGAATACTGGAATGGGTTGTCATTTCCTCCTACAGGGCATCTTCATGATCCAAGAATCAAATCCAGGTCTCCTGCGTTGCAGGCATATTCTTTAGCATCTGAGTCAAAGTTTGACTAGAAATCCACAGTTATGTGGTCAGTTGATTTTCAAAAATGTTACCAAGGCAATTCAATGGTGAAAGAATAGAATTAAAACACATTGTGCTGGAAAACTTGAATAGCCATAAGCTAAGTAGTGAATCTTTTCCTAATACCAAATTCAAAATTAAGTTGAAATAAATGAGAAATAAATAATAAAATAAAATGCTAAAATTTCTATAAGTTAAGCACAAGACTATCATAGTGATTTTGAGTCTGGGAAATGTCTCTTAATTACGTCTCAAAAACAAGAGAAGAAAAATTAACAACTTTGACTTCATAAAAATATAACCTTGTTCCTCAAAATACACTGCTAAGATAATGAAAAATGAAATAATGAATGATGTTAAATGATAATGGACAATCAATATAATATTCTCAGAACCTATATCCAACAAAGACTTGTAAGTAGCTTGTGCAGTAATTTTTCACTCAATTATAAGAAGATGAACAGATCAATTGTTAAGGAGGAGAATTTTTAAAAAGCAGTACATTTGAATGGACAATATTAAAGAAGACACTTGGATTTTTTTTAAGTTCAAGATGTTAATTAATGTTATCAGACATTAAGGAAATTGATATTAAATTCATAATGCATTCTGACTACCTAACAAACATAAAGAGATAAAATTTTAAATCTTTACCAAGTGTAGCATGTTAGGGGAGGATTTGGAACATCCAGAATTCACATATACTGCTGATAGGATTTTAATACAGTATAAGCATTTGGAAAAACAGTTTGAAAGAGTCTTAAAAATTTAAGCATATATCTGACATACAACCCAGTTGTTTTATTTCAAAGTAATTATTGGACAAAAGCAGACATTTGTACACATACAAGTTATTTGTATCAACAAAAACTGGAAATAACTCAAATGACCACCAATAGTTGAATGGGTGAAAAAAGTGGGATGTTCATACAACTGACTACTGGTACCAATGAAAGAAATAAACTTCAGATGTACCCAACAATATGTGTTTATTTCAAAAGAATTACACTGAGTGAAAGTTGTCAAGAAAAAAATGAGTTCATGCTGTGTGGTTCAGTTTAATAAAATTCTAGAAAATGCAAACTAATCTACTATGATAGAAAGCAGATGGATGCCTAGAAATGAGGGAATAACAAAGGAAATAATTAATTGCAGTGGCACACAAGGAAGCTTTGGGGTTGATAGATACGTTCATTCAGTTGTATACTTTTAACAGATGCAGTTTGTCATATGTCAACAATACTGAAATCAAGCGTAGGCATCACTTAGATCCACTAATCTATAAATTACTTAATAAAGAACTGTAACCTGCTTTCACTGATCAAGTTTGTAAAAATTTGCATATCTTCCAAGCTTCATACAGCATATACAATAAGATGCTTGCCTCAGTCGTTTTTCAGGATCTTGAGTCCGGTTCAATCCCAAACGAATTAAGATTGGTTGGGACCACCCATACTCCAACTGGGCATACATGAGTGTCTGATCAGAGAACTTTTGATGTCAGAGGGCCAAAACTACCCTCTCAGAGCATGCTTCTTCCACCGTTTTCTGACCATGCCCCATAACAAAGACTGTAGCTTAGTTGCACTTTCATGAAAAGATGACTATCCCACCTTTTTCTTATCTCATATTACCTTTCCCCATGGCCGCCATGCCTCAGTTTTATCCCACAAATACCCCAAGCCCTTTAACCTTCAGAGGTCTATTTGAGATTTATTCTTTCCCCCCTCTCAATTGGCTGTCTTGAGAACAATGCTTTCTCTGCTGCTGATCCCACCAAACCAGCATTTGGCTTGCTGGTTTGGTAATATACATCCTCCATACAGCTGTTTAAAATATAGACTTAGTTTGTAAAAGAAGAAGCAGAATGAGTCCTGTAAGAGTGTACTATCCATAAAAATAAAAATCAATTTCAAAATAGCAAGACATAATTTCCAATGATACAAGAAAAACTGTTACACAAATGACACATTAAAATGATTGCTCATAAGAGGGAGAATGGAAGAACTGATGCTGAAGCTGAAATTCCCAAAGAGCTTTGAAAATGACCCCAATGCTGGGAAAGATTGAAGGTAAGAGAAGAAGGGGACGACAGAGGATGAGATGGTTGAATGGCGTCATAAACTCAATGGACATGAGTTTGAGGAAAATCTATAGTAATGGACAGGGAAGCCTGGCATGCTGCAGTCCATGGGGTAGCAAAAAGTCGGACACGACTGAGCAACTGAACTGAACTGAACTGAAGAAGGAGAATGATGTAAAAAATTTAGATTAGTAAGTATACAGCAATAAATATGCATAGATTAATGTAAAGTTATTTTATAGACTAGTACAGTACTTTTAATAATGTTGAAAGTATTTTTTCTCAACTCAATGTCCAAATTGGAAACAATTACAATGGCGTTTATCCCAAGCACTTGCTAAGTCGCTTCAGTCATGTCTGACCCTTTTCAACTGTATGGACTGTAGCTCGTCAGGCTCCTCTGTCTTTGGGATTGTCCAGGCAAGAATATTGGAGGGGGTTGCCATGCCTTCCTCCAGGGGAGCTTCCTGACCCAGGGATCAAACCAGTATCTCTTATATCTCCTGCATCGGTAGGCAGGTTCTTTACCACTAGCACCACCTGGGAATCATAAGCAAATTTTCCTAAATCTAAAATGTCTATTCTCTTCAAATGTTAAAGGAAGCAATTATGCTGATGAACTTTGAAGCATTACCAATTTTATTTAAATTTCATTCAAGAGATATTTATTAAATGACTCTTCAGTAATGGACACCATGCTGGGTCAGCAGTGAGTGAAATCACTCTGGTATTTGTTCATACTGAGACTTTATTTGATGGCAAAAAAGCAGATAGTAAATTCATTCTTTCCTGTTTCAGGGCCTTTCTCACTCCTTCTTTCTTTCTGCCTAGAGTTGCATTTCTTCTGCTTTTTGCACAGATCTAATAACAGATCTAATTAAATTGTTGTAATTTAATTATCATTTCCTCAAAGAAAGTGATCCTGAGGATCCAACCGAAAGAACATATGCTACACTACCACCTCTCCTTGCTCTTGTCTCTAGTATTGCATCTCATTTGCTTCTTTACCTGCCTGTCTTCTTTATTAATTGCAAATTCCACAAGGGAATTTCAAACTTGCTAATATACAATACCCAGTGCCTTAGACTGGCACATAGCCTGGACACAATACATTTTTTAAATAAGTGCATAAAATATACATACACATAAAATTAATTAAGTTGATAAATTAATCATAAGAAAAATAATAAATTGTGGTCTTGAACAATGTTAGAGAAGATGTTACTGTAAGCTAGTCAAAGGAAATGTTTGTGGAGGCATAAATTCAGCTTCAAAACAGATTAATCTCTGACCAAAATGTACAGTATTCTAAATTCAAGGTTAACTTCAGGAGAAAAAAAAAAAATCTATAAAATGTTGAAAAGCATACATTGAGAAAATTCAAAGAGTGCCATCATAGACATGAGACATTAAATATCATATAATAGACCAAAACCACACTTCTGACAGGTCAGAATAAAACTCTTAAATGAGAAGATGCTTATACAGAATGCAGAAACTCTCCCACACAAATATTTTTATATTCTTATTACTTTGAGATTCCTAGAATTTTAAATGTGCAACCACATGCCAAGTACTTCCCAGATTAAATATGTATTAATTTAGAGATATTTATAATTAAACTCTGAAATATCAATCTGTAGACTGAACAAAATGATGCCTCTCTGGACACATTTCCATTAAGTGTCTCTAAATGCCTATTCTTTTGGTTCCTGCACAAATGTAATAGTGAAAGAATTCTAATTTTCACATACAGTGATTGTGGCCACTAAGACTGTGAATTTTACTTTTATGCATTTTTGTTGCACTATAGCAATAACCTAACTGTGAAAGTCATTTCACTTTTCAAAAGAGCATAACCAATTCTTTAGTAAGCTTAATGTTAGAGAAATCTGTTATACTCACTTTACAAGCAGCTATTGAACATAAATGCACATGATTCCATGTACATATACTAAAAACAATAGATCAATTTGTAAATCAGAAACAGTAAAAACCCTAAAAAGTGAAAATGTGTGTGTATACACACACACAAATGCATACATCTGCATTCACACATAAAATCAGCTTTTGGTCAGTAGGAATTCTCTTTCTTTAGAAAATAATTAAAAACGAAGATTCAAGACTGGTGGGGAAAAATGATTTTTTGAAAACCAAGAATCAAATAAAAATAAACTTGCTGTGCATGGTGCGTTTGCTTTCCTCCTTAAAGCAATCAAGCCAAACCGGAACACTATCAGATAAATATAATTTACAATTTCAATTCAATATGTATGTGGCAATACTGTCATGAGTCTTAATTATCATTTAAATGTATAGAATATTTAATACTTGCTGCTGCTGCTAAGTCAGTTCAATTGTGTCTGACCCTGTGTGAGCACATAGACGGCAGCCCACCAGGCTCCTCTGTCCCTGGGATTCTCCAGGCAAGAATGCTGGAGTGGGTCGCTATTTCCTTCTCCAACACATGCATGCATGCTAAGTCGCTTCAGCCATATCCAACTCTGTGTGACTCTGTGGACAGCAGCTCACCAGGTTCCTCTGTCTATGGGATTCTTCAGTCAAGAATACTGGAGTGAGTTGCCATTTCCTTCTCCTAACACTTGCTAAGAATAATTAATAAAAATAAACCTCTAACCCAATTAGTCTTGAATTGGCTTTACTTCAGGACTATAAGTGACATAATCATAAAAATTTTGGAAGAATAAAATACATAGGTGCATATTTTTCATAAAGTCTTTAATTCTAAATTATTCATTTTGCAGCAAAATCACAGTGTTCTGTATGGCTTAAAGGCATGCAGATTTATTTATCCTGTGTAGCTGCCACATTTTAATTGAGACATATGGGAAGTTTCTGATTGGGCACTTAATAGTCCTAACAGCTTGCTATTCTTGAGAAATTCAATTACAGTAAATATAGCAGTGTTAGTAGCCTAGCGCTGGTACTATCTAAATGGCTGGCACAGAGACACTGCATTTTAAAAAGTGAATACTTAATGATTTTAACTTTATGAAGGTGAAAAGATGTATTTCAACAGTGGCAATTTGCATTATAATAAACGCTGTTCTTAGAGGTGGGTGAGTTGGAGTAGAAACTGGATAGTTTTATATTAATTTCAATGTAAAACACATGAGTCTAATGGCTTTTAAAGTAAAATGTTGCCTACATTTTTTTTTTTTCTGATTTCCAAAATGTACTTTGAAAGGTTTGGCCTAATAACAAGGACTGAGAACAAAAATATCCATATTCAAGCATTCAGGAAAACAACCTATTTATTTTACATTTAGAATCCTGGACAGAAATCGCTGGCTTAGTATGTATAGAACAAGAATTTTAATTTGCTCTATGTAAGAAGTTTAGCCCTTGCTGGGGAATTAGAATTAGATGTAGGTTTCAAAATAAAAACAAATCAATAAATAGGAAGGATGTCAATAAATAAAGTATACATATAATGACAATGTGGGTTTTTTCATACTAATCTTGCTGAGAAAATGTGATATGAAATAAATCATACCTCAAAGACAATGCTGGGTGACAAACTTTACACAATTTGGAATATATATGCACATATCTCACCTATTTCCCTAGGTTGAGAGTTCCCTGAATATAGGAACTGTGCTTTTCTTATGGTTATATCCCCAGCATTTTATGATGTTTTGTATCTAGGCATTGGGGCTCCCTTGTGGCTCAGTGTTAAAGAATCCACCTACATTTCAGGAGACGCCAGTTCAATCCCTGGGTCGGGAAGATTCTGTAGAGGAGGAATAGCAACCCACTCCAATATTCTTGCTTGGGGAAACCCATGGACTGAGGAGCCTGGGAAGCTACAGTTCATAGACTGGCAAAAGTGTTGGACATGACTTAGTGACTAAATAACAATAATAACAACATCTAGGCATTAGGACGGAGAAGGCAATGGCACCCACTCCAGTACTCCTGCCTGGAAAATCCATGGATGGAGGAGCCTGGTAGGCTGCAGTCCATGGGGTTGGGAAGAGTCAGACACGACTGATCGATTTCCCTTTCCCTTTTCACTTTCATGCATTGGAGAAGGAAATGGCAACCCACTCCAGTGTTCTTGCCTGGAGAATCCCCAGGATGGGGAAGCCTGGTGGGCTGCCGTCTCACACAGAGTCAGACATGACTGATGCAACTTAGCAGCAGCAGCAGCAACAGGCATTAGGAGATATTGAAAACATTCTTACCTTAAATGGCCTATGCAGTTTGGGTACTATGATTTTGAATAAGCTCTCTAGTATTAAATATTCACTATCTATGTAATTATCTTGAATATTTGGCTGGGGCAGGGTGTATTGATGAGCATTGTTGAACATCCATCATATATTGTTGTTGCATTACTGTTTCGATTCACTCATGTAACCAACATTCATTCATTGGATGGACATTAAACGAGATTCTGGGGAAGCAGAAATTTACAAAACCATGAATAAAGTTTAGGTGTTATGCTTTGGTGAAACAATCAGACAATAAACTATGTGTCTGTGATAATCAGTGCTGTGATTATAAGTAAACTGAGATGAATGATAATAGATTGGGGATGCTTGTTTAAGAAAAAGTGTTGTAGAAAGACTTACTGCTGAAATATCATTTGAGCAGAGACTTGAATGAAGTGAAGAAGCAAACAAACCACACGGATATTTTGTTCAAAGTCATTCCAAGTAGAGAAAACATTAGATACAAGTGTTCTTGAGTGAGAATGTGTTTGATTTGTTTTGGGGAAACTCAAGAAGACAAACCTGGATGGTGCCAAGTGAACAATGGGAAGAAAATTTGGAAATAAGATCACAGAATTGGGGTGGCCATGTCAATCTATAGTAAAACTATAATTTTAGCCTAATTTTAGTTTCAGTCTTGTATTTTTCTCTGAAATTGAACTTATCATAGAGTGAAATACTTGAATTCTTGGGTCAAAATAGTCTATCTTCTCTCCTATTTCAAAACATCATAGGGAACAAACTACTAAACAAGAGATAAGTCTTTAAATATGAATTTTGTAAGACAGACAAGGTTTTTGTACAAGATTCTATTGAAAAGCACAATTATACTTGACCCAGTTAGATAAAGAAAGTTATTTATGTAAAACAAATAAATAAAAAAGGCAAGAAAAGAAAATTCTAATGATAAAATGTAATCATATAGAGCAGAAGACACAAAGGTAAATGGACAAGGTAGGAAAAAGGGAAATGCCTAAACTTATTACTAAATCAAAAACAATTTCTCTCTCTCTCTCTCTCTCTCTCTATATATATATATATATATATTTGTTTTATAACAGTTTAAGAGGATAAGAAATATATTTTCTTTTTGGAAATTTCATTCTAGTGTGGGAGATGCACAATTTCAAAAATGTTAAGTATGGTGATTTTAGAGCATTAAGAAATAAGCTTCTAATATGTTGTTGAGCTATACCTTTATATTCATTTGTTGCAGTGATTTAGTTATCTCAGTTGAGTAGAACACAGGATGGTGAAATAGGAAATATCAAAAAGAAACAATACAAAAAGAAAGATCAGACCAAAGACTAAACAATGTAATTTTAATAAGTATAAATGGAATAAAGTTATCTTTGGCCAGGAAAAAAAATATCCATTCTAAGAAGTGATATAATAAAATAATTAAATTAAAACATCATAATAAAGACAGCAAAATGAAAACAAAAAGAAAGCATGCGAATCAGCCAAGGATCTTGTATTTTTTAGTATAAAATCATTGATACTATTTGATAATTTTAACAAAGTTCAGGTATTTGTTGAAAAATAAAATTGAACTGCTTGTATATTTAGGATATTAACACCTTATCAGTCAAAAAATTTAAAAAAATGAGAAGACATAAATGGACATTTTTTCCAAAGAAGACACATAAATGGTCAACACACACAAGAAAAGATGTTCCATGTCTCTAATGGACTGGAGAAATGCAAACTAAAACCCCAGAGATATCACCTCACACCTGCCCAAATGTCTATCACCCAAGTGTCTACAAATAAATGCTAGAGAAGGTATGGAGAAAAGGGAAACCTCATACACTGTTCATTGGAATGTAAATTTGTATAGCCACAATGGAAAACCTTATGCAGTTTTCTTAAAAGAGTAAAAAGCTACCAAGTGATCCAGCAATCAGACTTCTGGGAATATATTTGTAAGAGATAAAAATTCTAACTTGAAAAAAATACATACACCCCAATAATGATAGCAACACTATAATAACCATGACATAGAAACAATCCAAATGTCATTTAACAGATGATCGGTTTAAGAAGATGTGAAATATTTATATATGATAAAATATTATTAAGACACTATATATATATATATATATATATATATGTATGTATATAGAATGGAGCCAGAGAATATTATGCTCAATGATATAAATCAAACAGAGAAAGACAAATACTACATGACATTATTTATATGTATCATCTAAAAAATAATGCAAGTTAATATATATACAAAATGTAAACAGATTCATAGACATAGAAAACAGCCTTACAGTTACAAAAACAGAGATGGAGGGGTGCAGAAATAAATTAGGAGTATGGATTAACTGTTACAAACTATTATATAGAAGATAGATAAACAAAAAGGATTTACTATATATCACAGGGAATTATATCCACTATTTTGCAATAGCCTATAATGGACTATAACCTGAAAAAAAAAAAAAACTATAATTAAAAAATCCATTGTGTTGTACACCTGAGATTAACACAATATTGTACATCAACTATCTTTCAATTAAAACTAGAAATAGATTTTAAATAAAAATAAATTTGAAGTTTCACTTCAAAAACTCTCACTAAATCACCATCAATACTTCATCACAAATAATAAAACATATTTAAACAAATTTAAGAAAATACTTTATTCAAGTAAAAATTTTATGCAATAAAAATTTGAGCATTTTTATATTCTCTTATTGCAATTAAATAAAGTAGGAATGAAATATTTAAATATAGAATTATAGTAAGTATCAAAGCTAGCAGTCCATCAAAAAGATAAACAGAGAAAATATTTAATGATTTAAAATACTTATGAGTAAATAAAACAATTGACACTCCAATAGAAAATATGCACATGACAGTAATAAGGGATATATACAGATGGAAAGTGAAGGGCTTGAAAAAGATATTTAACACAAATGGACACCAAAAGATAGCAGGAGTAGCAACACTCATAGAAGAGAAAATACATTTTGAAATAAAGACCATGAAAAGAGACAAAGAAGGACACTACATAATGATCAAAGGGTCAACACAAGAAGAATATATGACAATTATAAATATACATGCACCCAACATAGGAGCATCTCGATATGTAAGACAAATACTAACAAGTATGAAAAGGGAAATTAACAGTAACACAATTCTAGTGGGAGAGTTTAATATCCCACTCACACCTGTGGATAGATCAACCAAACAGAAAATTAGCAAGGAAACACAAGCTGTAAATGATACAATGGACAGGTTAGACCTAAATGTTATCTATAAGGCTGCTGCTGCTGACCCCATAGATGGTAGCCCACCAGGTTCCCCTGTCCCTGGGATTCTCCAGGCAAGAACATTGGAGTGGGTTGCCATTTCCTTCTCCATCTATAGGGCATTTCACCCGAAAACAATGAATTTTACCTTTTTCTCAAGTGCACACAGAACATACTCCAGGATAGAAGACATCCTGGATCATAAATCTAGCCTTAGTAAATTCAAAAAAACTTTTAAAATTTCAAGCATATTTTCTGATCACAATGCAGTAAGATTCTAGTCAAGACTATGGTTTTTCTTGTGGTCATGTATGGATGTGAGAGTTGGACTGTGAAGAAGGCTGAGTGCTGAAGAATTGATGCTTTTGAACTGTGGTGTTGGAGAAGACTCTTGAGAGTCCCTTGGACTGCAAGGAGATCCAAGCAGTCCATTCTGAAGGAGATCAACCCTGGGATTCTTTAGAAGGAATGATGCTAAAGCTGAAACTTCAGTACTTTGGCCATCTCATGTGAAGAGTTGACTCATTGGAAAGGACTCTGATGCTGAGAGGGATTGGGGATAGGAGGAGAAGGGGAAGACAGAGGATGAGGATGGCTGGATGGCATCACGAACTTGATGGACGTGAGTCTGAGTGAACTCCGGGAGCTGGTGATGGACAGGGATGCCCGGCGTGCTGTGATTCATGGGGTCACAAAGAGTCGGACACGACTGAGTGACTGAACTGAACTGAACAGGGGGAAAAAAAAAGCTATTAAAAATACAAACATATGGAGACTAACCAACATGCTTTTGAACCACCAACAGGTCACAGAAAAAAATAAAAAAAGAAATCCAAATATTCATAGAAACAAATGAAAATCGAAACACAGCCACCCAAAACCTACGGGGTTCAGTAAAAGCAATGCTAAGAGGAAGATTCATAGCAATACAAGCTTACCTCCAAAAGAACAAGAGAAACATCAAATAAATAACCTAACTTTATATCTAAAGGAACTGGGAAAAGAAGAAATGAGAACCCCAAAGTTAGTAGAAGGAGATAAATCATAAAAAAGTCAGAGTAGAAATAAATGAAAAAGAAACAAAGGAGACTATTATATAAATTAACAAAATTAAAAGCTTTTTCATTGAGAAGATAAATAATATAGACAAACCATTAACCAGACTCATCAAGAAAGAAAGAAGAATCAAATCAACAAAATTAAAAATGAAAATGGAGAAATCACAACAGGCAACACAGAAATACAGAGGATCATAAAATACTACTATCAGCAACTATATGTCAATAAAATTTACAACTTGGAAAAAATGAACAAATTCTTAGAAAAGTATAATCTTCTGAAACTGAACTAGGAAGAAAATCTTAACAGACCCATCACAAGCACAGAAACTGAAACTGTAATAAAAAATCTTCTAACAAACAAAAGTCCAGGACCAGATGACTTCATGAGTGAATTCTACCAAAAATTTAGAGAAGTTTTCCAGAAAATTGCGGAGGAAGGGAAACACCCAAACTCATTCTATGAAGCTACCATCACCCTTGGAGAAGGCAATGGCACCCCACTCCAGTACTCTTGCCTGGAAAATCCCATGGATGGAGGAACCTGGAAGGCTGCAGTCCATGGGGTCATGAAGAGTCGGACACGACTGAGCAACTTCACTTTCACTTTTCATTCATGCATTGGAGAAGGAAATGGCAACCCACTCCAGTGTTCTTGCCTGGAGAATCCCAGGGACGGCAGAGCCTGGTAGGCTGCCATCTATGGGGTCACACAGAGTCGGACACGACTGAAGAAACTTAGCAGTAGCAGTAGCAGCAACCATCACCCTAATACCAAACCAGACAAAGATGCCACACACATATACACACACACACACACACACACAAGAAAAGTACAATATCAAAAAATCCTCAAAAAAATTCTAGCAAACAGAATGCAACAATATATTAAAAAGATCATACATCATGATCAAATGGGCTTTTATCTTGTGATATACCATTTTAACAAAGTGAAAGTGAAATTGATCAGTCATGTCCGACTCTTTGCTACCCCATGAACTGTAGCCTACCATGCTCCTCCATCCACGGGATTTTCCAGGCGAGAGTAGTGGAGTGGGTTGCCATTTCTTTCTCCAGAGGATCTTCCTGACCCAGGGATCGAACCTGGGTCTCCCGCACTGTAGGCAGATGCTTAACCATCTGAGACAGGGAAACTGAAAGATAAAAACCATTTGATTATCTCAATAGATGCAGAGAAAGACTTTGATGAAATTCAACATCCATTTATGATAAAAACTCCCCAGAAAGCAGGCATAGAAGGAACATCAGTTCAGTTCAGTGGCTCAGTCGTGTCTGACTCTTTGCAACCCCATGAAGCACAGCACGTCAGGCTTCCCTGTCCATCACCAACTCTTGGAATACACTCAGACTCATGTCCATCGAGTCAGTGATGCCTTCCAGCCATCTCATCCTCTGTCATCCCCTTCTTCTCCTGTCCCCAATCCCTCCCAGCATCAGAGTCTTTTCCATTGAGCTAACCCTTTGCATGAGGTGGCCAAAGTACTGGAGTTTCAGCTTTAGCATCATTCCTTCCAAAGAAATCCCAGGGCTGATCTCCTTTGGAAGGGACTGGTTAGATCTCCTTGCAGTCCAAGGGACTCTCAAGAGACTTCTCCAACACCACAGTTCAAAAGCATCAATTTTTCGGTGCTCAGCTTTCTTCACAGTCCAACTCTCACATCCATACATGACCACTGGAAAAATCATAGCCTTGACTAGACAGACCTTTGTTGGCAAAGTGATGTCTCTGCTTTTGAATATGCTATCTAGGTTGGTCATAACTTTTCTTCCAAGGAGTAAGCGTCTTTTAATTTCATGGCTGCAGTCACCATCTGCAGTGATTTTGGAGCCCCCAAAAAACAAGTCTGACACTATTTCCCCTGTTTCCCCATCTATTTCCCATGAAGTGATGGGACCAGATGCCATGATCTTCATTTTCTGAATGTTGAGCTTTAAGCCAACTTTTTCACTCTCCTCTTTCACTTTCATCAAGAGGCTTTTTAGTTCCTCTTCACTTTCTGCCATATGGGTGGTGTCCTCTGCATATCTGAGGTTATTGATATTTCTCTCAGCAATCTTGATTCCAGCTTGTGTTTCTTCCAGCCCAGCGTTTCTGATGATGTACTCTGCATAGAAGTTAAATAAGCAGGGTGACAATATACAGCCTTGATGTACTCCTTTTCCTATTTGGAACCAGTCTGTTGTTCCATGTCCAGTTCTAACTGTTGCTTCTTGACCTGCATACAGGTTTCTCAAGAGGCAGGTCACACCTCAACATAATAAAAGCCATCTATGCAAATCCACAGCAAACATCCTCAGTGGCAAAAAAAAAAAAAAAAAAAAAGAAAGCATTTCCTGTAAAGACAAGTGTACCCACCCTCACCACTACTATTCAACATAGTTTTGGAGTCCTAACCATAGCAATAAGAGAAGAAAAAGAAATAAAACTCTCACTGTTTGAAGATGGCATGATCCTCTACATAGAAAACCCTAAAGACACCAGAAAATAAGTAGAGCTAATCAATGAATATAGCAAAGTTTCAGGATGCAAAATTAATACACAGAATTCCCTTGCATTCCACTAACAATGAGAAAACATAAATTAAGGATGCAATCCCATTCACCTTTGTAACAAAAAGAATAAAATACTTAGGAATAAATTTATCTATAGAAACAAAAGACTTATATATAGAAAACTGTAAAACACTGATGAAAGAAACCAAAGATGGCACGAATAGATGGAGAAATATACCATGTTCATGGATTGGAAGAATCAATATAGTGAAAAATGAGTACATTCCCCAAAGCAATCTGTAGATTCAATGCTGTTGCTGCTGCTGCTGCTAAGTCGCTTCAGTTGTTTCCGACTTTATGTGACCCCAGAGACAGCAGCCCACCAGGCTCCCCCATCCCTGGGATTCTCCAGGCAAGAACACTGGAGTGGGTTGCCATTTCCTTCTCCAATGCATGAAAGTGAAAAGTGAAAGAGAAGTCGCTCAGTCGTGTCCAATTCAATGCAATCTCTGTCAAATTACCAATGGTACTTTTTACAGAACAAGAGCAAATAATTGCACAATTTGTATGGAAACACAAAAATACAGGAATAGCCAAAGCAATCTTGAGAAAGAAGAATGGAACTAAAGGAATCAACCTGCCTGACTTCAGACTATACTACAAAGCTACAGTCATCAAGACAATATGGTACTGGCACAAAGACAGAAGTGTAAATCAATGGAAAAAAATAGAAAGTTCAGAGATGAATCCACACATCCATGGACAACTTATTTTTGACAAAGGAGGCAACAATATACAATGGAGACAAGGCTACCTCTTCAATAAGTGGTGCTGGAAAAATTCATCAACTATGTGTAAAAGACTGAAACTAGAACACTTTCTAACACAAAAATAACCTCAAAATTGATTAAAGATCGAAATTTAAGACCATAAACTATAAAACTTCTAGAGGAAAACATAGGCAGAACCCTCTCTGAAATAAATCATGGCAAGATCCTCTATGACTCAACTCCCAGTGTAATGAAAATAAAAGTAAAAATAAACAAATGGGACCTAATTAAGCTTAAAAGCTTTTTGCACAACGAAGGAAACTACAAGCAAGGTGAAAAGGCAACCTTCATAATGGGAGAAAATATTAGCAAATGAAACAACTGACAAAGAATTATCTCCCAAATATGCAGGCAGCTCATGCTACTCAATACTAGAAAAATAAATGACCCAATCAAAAAATGGACCAAAGAACTAGACAAATGTTTCTCCAAAGAAGACATACAGGTAGCTAACAAACACATGAAAAGATGCTCAATGTCACTCATTATGAGATATATAAATATCAAAACCACTATAAGGTACCATCTCACACCAGTCAGAATGGCTGCCATCAAAAAGCCTACAAACAATAATTGCTGGACAGGGTGTGGAGAAAAGGGAACCTTCTTACACTGTTGGGAATGAAAACTAATACAGCCACTATGGAGAACAGTGTGAAGATTTCTTAAAAACCTGGAAATAGAACTTCCATATGACCCAGCAATCCCACTGCTGGGCATACACACTGAAGAAACCAGAACTGAAAGAGACACATTTACCTCAGTGTTCATTGCAGCACTGTTTACAATAGCCAGGACATGGAAGCAACCTATATGTCCATCGGCAGATAAATGGATAAGTTGTGATACATATACACAGTGGAATATTACTCAACTATAAAAAAGAACACATTTGAGTCAGTTCTAATGAGGTGGATGAAGCTGTAGCCTACTATACAGAATGAAGTAAGTCAGAAAGAAAAACACCAATACAATATATTAACACATATATATGGAATTTACAAAGATGGTAACGATGACCATATATGCAAGACAGCAAAAGAGACACAGATATAAAGAACAGACATTTGGACTCTATGGAAGAAGCCAAGGGCTGAATGATTTGACAGAATAGCTTTGGAACAAGTATATTACTGTATGTGAAACAGATGACCAGTACAAGTTTTATGAATGAAGCAGGACACTCAAAGCCGGTACAGTGGATCTACTCAGAGAGATGGGATGAGGAAGGGGGTGGGAGGGGTTTTCAGGACTCGGGGACATACGCACACCTGTGGCTGATTCATGTCAATGTATGGTAAAAAGCACCAGAATATTGTAAAGTAATTAGCCTCCAATGAAATAATTTTTTTTTTAAAGAAAAAATATATATGACAGTAATAAGTTATCTACAGGAAATATATGACTATCTTACAATGGCTGATAACATTATGACATAATTTAAATAAACCCAAAATTAAATGATAATGATGTATTCTTTCCCTCTATTGAGATGCAAAGTTGCAAAGTTTTAATGCAGAGAACTGGTGAGGTAATTCTCATATGACATTCAGTTCAGTTCAGTCTCTCAGTCGTGTCCGACTCTTTGCGACCCCATGAAACACAGCACGCCAGGCCTCCCTTTCCATCACCAAATCCCGGAGTTCACTCAGATTCATGTCCATCGAGTCCGTGATGTCATCCAGCCATCTCATCCTCTGTCGTCCTCTTCTCCTCCTGCCCCCAACCCATCCTAGCATCAAAGTCTTTTCCAATGAGTCAACTCTTCACATGAGATGGCCAAAGTACTGGAGTTTCAGCTTTAGCATCATACCTTCCAAAGAAATCCCAGGGTTGATCTCCTTCAGAATGGACTGCTTGGATCTCCTTGCAGTCCAAGGGACTCTCAAGAGTCTTCTCCAACACCACTGTTCAAAAGCATCGATTCTTCAGCACTCAGCCTTCTTCACAGTCCAACTCTCAGATCCATACATGACTACTGGAAAAACCATAGCCTTGACTAGACAGACCTTAGGCGGCAAAGTAATGTCTTTGCTTTTGAATATGCTATCTAGGTTGGTCATAACTTTTCTTCCAAGGAGTAAGCGTCTTTTAATTTCATGGCTGCAGTCACCATCTGTAGTGATTTTGGAGCCCAAAAAAATAAAGTCTGACACATATGACATTATGGGAATGTAAACTAGTTTGCTATGTCCTTGAGAAAAATTTGCAACTATTTTTCAAAGCAAAATCAATAAAAAAGATGAATAAGACTAAGATTTTTTAAAGATATATAAAATTAATAAACCTTTATAAGACTAATTAATTAAAAAGGTGAGGGTCTGAATAAAGAAAATTAGAAGTGAAAAAGGAAAGTTACACTGATATAATACAGATGACCATTAGACACATGAAAAGATGCTCAACATCATTAATCATCAAGGACCTGCAAGTTTAAACAACAATAAGATATCACCTCCCAAGTGTCAGAATAGTTATCTTTCTAACAAGAAATGAAATAAAAAGTGTTGGCAAGGATGTGGAGAAACAGGAATCCTGGTACAATGTTGGTGGGCCTATAAATTGCTACAGCCTTTACGGAAAACAGTATGGAGGCTTCTCAAAAAATTAAAAATAGAAACACCATACAACCCAGCAATTCTAGTTATGGGTATACATCCAAAAAAAATAGAAACACTAATTTGAAAAGATATATCCACCCCAATGTTTATAGCATCACTGATTACAACAGCCAAGATATTGAAACAAGCTCATCATCCATCAAAAGATGAATGGATAAAGAAGATGTGGTAAATATATACTTTGGGGTATTACTCAGCCATAAAAAAAGAATGAAATTTTGCCATTTGTGACAACATGGATTGATCAGGAGAGTATTATATTCAGTAAAATAAGTTTGACAGTGAAAGAAAAATACCATATGTTTTCACTTATATGTGGAGTTAAAATAGTGAACAAATAACAGAAACAGAATCACAGATATAGAACTCAAAATTAATTAATACAAAGGTGAGGGGCAAGATAGGTGAAGGGATTAGGAGGCACAAACTAATATTTATAAAATCAATAAGTTAAAAGATGTAATGCATACACAGGGAATGTAGCCAGTATTTTCTAAAGCTATATGAAATATAATCCATAAAAATCTTGAATCACTATGTTATACTCCTAAAACTAACATAATACAGTAAACCAACTATTCTTCAATAAAAATTAAAAACATAAAAATTAATGAATAAAAAGGTATCAGCTAAGATCTTCAATTTTTAAAATTGAATCAATCTTATGACCAGTTATTATTTATCAAAATCTCAGCCTAGAGTAATAATTTTTAAGGAAATATGCACAAAAGATATAAAATTCATTCTACTTTTTTGCCAGGTCAGGTAATAATTGAATATTTATATCATAATTTATTGACCACTAACAGAATTTATTTTATAAAATGCAAATGGTTTAATTTACAGGCTGATATAAGTGAGATATTCAGTACTTATTTACAGAAAACTCTGAGAAAAATATAATCATATATTGTTACCAAAAATAATACATTTCTCCTGGAAAACTATTTTTTGTTGCTGTAATTATTGCTTTTAATCTCATATCATTTTGAATTAAATGAATAAACTTAGCTTTTTAAATTTTCCCTTTGAAGGACAAATCTGTGAACCCAAATTTAGTATACATGAAATCATTATGTTTAATAATTTAAGTCTTATATATGGTTTTTCTTTTCACCACTGTTATTTTTATTTTCTCATTCTCTCCACCTTGAACTCATTTTATAATGAGGTAATGAAAGCTGACTTTTTGAAACAAATCTGGGTATAAGCAATATATTTTAATAAAAATATACAAAAATTAAACCACAAATTACATATATATACAGGGTTATCTTGGGCTTCCCATGTGGTGCTAATGGTAAAGAACCTGCCTGCTGATGCTAGAAACATAAGAGACATGGGTTTGATCCTTAAGTAGGGAAGATCCCCTGGAGGAGGGTACAGCAACTGATTCCACTATTCTTGCCTGGAGAATTCCATGGACAGAGGAGCCTGTCAGGCTCCATAGGGTCACACAGAGTTGGACATGACTGAAATAACTTAGCATGCATGCAAAGGGTTTTCTAACAAATTAGTAATAATAGTAATGACATTCACTATTTAGAATTCTCAATATTTAAAACAAAAGTATTTCCTTTTAAGACATTTATTCCTCTTAAATATGCATGTTGATGTTTAACATTCATTATTATTATTCAGTATTTTTATAAAATCCAAATGATATGTGTTGCTTAATCACATTCCAGTTCTGTGTAAATTTTAATAAATGTGTCTATAATAACTAAGTTTACATGAATAATTGTATTAGAAACCAAAGACAATATGCTCTCAGTAGTTAAACAGTGCCTTTAGCTATGGGAACATGAAAATCAAAATGATATTTATTTTATGTCTGTTAGTTGCTTATTAAGCAAAGCAAGGAAGCAATTTTTGCTAATAAGAACCATCTAATGTATTCTAATAGAGATATCATTGATGTATTAAAAATAATTAAGATATTTCTCTCTTATTTATTATATTTGTATTTACTAGCCTTCACAGTAGCATCAGGATAGTCTCTAAAAGTTATCTCTCCCACTACCTTATTAAGATGCCTAGTTCAGTTCAGTTCAGTCACTCAGTTGTGTCCAACTCTTTGTGACCCTATGAACCACAGCACGCCAGGCCTCCTTGTCCATCACCAACTCCCAGAGTCCACCCAAACCCATGTCCATTGAGTCGGTGATGCCATCCAACCATCTCATCCTCTGTTGTCCCCTTCTCCTCCTGCCCTCAATCTTTCCCAGAATCAGTCTTTACAAATGAGTCAGCTCTTTACATCAGGTGGGCAAAGTATTGTTGTTTCAGCTTCAATGTCAGTCCTTCTAATGAACACCCAAGACTGATCTCTTTAGGATGGACTGGTTGGATCTCCTTGCAGTCCAAGGGACTCTAAAGAGTATTTTCCAACACAACAGTTCAAAAGCATCAGTTCTTCAGCACACAGCTTTCTTTATAGTCCAACTCTCACATCCATACATGACTATTGGAAAAACCATAGCCTTGACTAGACGGACCTTTGTTAATAAAGTAATGTCTCTGCTTTTTAATATGCTGTCTAGGTTGGACATAACTTTCCTTCCAAGGAGTAAGTGTCTTTTAATTTCATGGAAGCAATCACCATCTGCAGTGTTTTGGGAGCAGAGAAAAATAAAGTCAGCCATTGTTTCCCCATCTATTTCCCATGAAGTGATGGGACCAGATGCCATGATCTTCGTTTTCTAAATGTTGAGTTTTAAGCCAACTTTTTCACTCTCCTCTTTCACTTTCATCAAGAGGCTCTTTAGCTCTTCTTCACTTTCTGCCATAAGGGTGGTATCATCTGAATACCTGAGGTTATTGAGATTTCTCCCGGCAATCTTGATTCCAGCTTGTGCTTCCTCCAGCCCAGCTTTTCTCATGATGTACTCTGCATATAAGTTAAATAAGCAGGGCGGCAGTAAACAGCCTTGGTGTACTCCTTTTCCTATTTGAAACCAGTCTATTGTTCCATGTCCATTTCTAATTGTTGCTTCCTGACCTGAATACAGGTTTCTCAAAAGGCAAGTCAGGTGGTCTGGTATTCCCCTTTCTTCGAGAATTTTCCACAGTTCATTGTGATCTACACAGTCAAATGCTTTGGCATAGTCAATAAAGCAGAATGATGTTTTTCTGGAACTTTCTTGCTTTTTTGATGATCCAGTGGATGTTGGCAATTTGATCTCTGGTTCTTCTGCCTTTTCTAAAACCAGCTTGAACATCAGGAAGTTCATGGTTCACATATTGCTGAAGCCTGGCTTGGAGAGTTTTGAGCAGTACTTTACTGGTGTGTGAGATGAGTGCAATTGTGTGGTAGTTTGAGCATTCCTTGACATTGCCTTTCTTTGGGATTGGAATGAAAACTGACATTTTCCAGTCCTGTGGCCACTGCTGAGTTTTCCAAATTTGCTGGCATATTCAGGGCAGTGCTTTCACAGCATCATCTTTCAGAATTTGAAATATCTCAACTGAAATTCCATCACCTCCACTAGCTTTGTTCATGGTGATGCTTCCTAAGGACCATGGGGCATCACTTTCCAGGATGTCTGGCTCTAGGTGAGTGATCACATCATCGTGACTCTTTTTTGAAGATCTTTTTTGTACAGTTCTTCTGTGTATTCTTGCCACCTCTTCTTAATATCTTCTGCTTCTGTTACGTCCCTACCATTTCTGTCCTTTATTGAGCCCATGTTTGCATGAAATGTTCCCTTGGTATCTCTAATTTTCTTGAGGAGATCTCTAGCCTTCCCCATTCTATTGGTTTCCTCTATTTCTTTGCATTCACCACTGAGGACAGCTTTCTTATCTCACTTTGCTATTCTTTGGAACTCTGCATTAAAATGGGTATATCTTTCCTTTTCTCCTTTGCTTTTTCTTCTCTTCATTTCACAGCTATTTGTGGAAAGAAAGCTACCCCATGTCCAAGGTCTGGGGTGGCAGCCAAGAGGAGCTACCCCATGTCCAAGGTAAGGAGCAGCGGCTGCTCTTTGCTGGAGCAACCAGGAAGAGATACCCCATGTCCAAGGTAAGAGAAAATCAAGTAATATGGTAGGCGCTGAGAGAGGGCATCAGGGGGCAGACAGGCTGAAAACATAGTCACAGACAACTAGCAAATCTGATCACAAACCAAAGCCTTGTCTAACTCTTGAAACTAAGCCAAGCCATGTATTTTGGGGGCCCCCAAAATGGATGGATCATGGTGGAGAGGGCTGACAGAATGTGGTCCACTGGAGAAGGGAATAGCAAATCACTTCAGTATTCCTGCCTTGAGAACCCATGAACAGCATGAAAAGGCAAAAAGATAGGACACAGAAAGATGAACTCCCTAGGTCGGTAGTTGCCCAATATGCTACTGGAGATCAGTGGAGAAATAACTCCAGAAAGAATGAAGGGATGGAGCCAAAGCAAAAATAAAACCCAGTTGTAGATGGGACTTGTGATATAAGCAAGGTGTGACGCTGTAAAGAGCAATATTGCATAGGAACCTGGAATGTTAGGTCCATGAATCAAGGCAAATTGGAAGTGGTCAAACAGGAGATGGCAAGAGTGAACGTTGATATTCTAGGAATCAGCGAACTAAGATGGACTGGAATGGGTGAATTTAAATCAGATGACCATTAATATGCCTAACCATAGGGCAAAAACATTAACAAAAGCTTCTTGAGCTTTTTTGAACCTTTTCTTCACTCCTTGTCCCTTCCCTTTAGTCAGATATTTCTTTTCTCCCAGTTTAATATAGTCCTTCATCTACTAGAAGAAAATTCTACTCACTCTTTGAACTCAAAGTTATAACTCAAGATCACATTTTTTAAATGTTGAAAGAAAAATTTTCTTCCTTATATCTGTCTACAGAAAATCACTCAATTTATGCATACATTTAATATTGAGTGGGCTACTGTTACATTTTTATTTGATCAAAATATTTTTACATATCTAAACACATCTAATATCTCTTATTATGTTTGTTGTTTATTTTCCTGAGTGCTCTACCATCTATCCCAAG
This sequence comes from Oryx dammah, assembly GCF_014754425.2. Lineage (NCBI taxonomy): Eukaryota > Metazoa > Chordata > Mammalia > Artiodactyla > Bovidae > Oryx > Oryx dammah. Next base: position 8,521,617 of record NW_024070208.1, read on the forward strand.
CACTACTTGAAGACCTGTTTAAATGTTAACATTATCAATAACTTCTAGTATGGTGTGTGATGCCAGAAAATATTTAATGTATCTGTTTAGTATTAAGAAATGATATATTTATCCTTCAGTTCAGTTCAGTTCAGTCTTTCAGTTGTGTCCGACTCTTTGTGACCCCATGAATTGCAGCATGCCAGACCTCCCTCTCCATTACCAACTCCTGGAGTTCACCCAAACTCATGTCCATCGAGTTGGTGATGCCATCCAGCCATCTCATCCTCTGTCATTCCCTTCTCCTCCTGTCCCCAATACCTCCCAACATCAGGGTCTTTTTGCTTGAGGTGGCCAAAGTATTGGAGTTTCAACTTTAGCATCAGTCCTGCCAAAGAACACTCAGGACTGATCTCCTTTAGAATGGACTGGTTGGATCCCCTTGCAGTCCAAGGGACTCTCAAGAGTCTTCTCCAACACCACAGTTCAAAAGCATCAGTTCTTGGCAGCGCTCAGCTTTCTTCACAGTCCAACTGTCACATCCATACGTGACCACTGGAAAACCATAGCCTTGACTAGATGGACTTTTGTTGGCAAAGTAATGGCTCTGCTATTGAATATGTTATCTAGGTTGGTCATACTTTTCTTCCAAGGAGTAAGCGTCTTTTAATTTCATGGCTGCAATCACCATTTGCAGTGATTTTGGAGCCCCCCAAAATAAAGTCTGACACTGTTTCCACTGTTTCCCCATCTATTTCCAATGAAGTGATGGGACCAGATGCCATGATCTTCTTTTTCTGAATGTTGAACTTTAAGTCAACATTTTCACTCTCCTCTTTCACTTTCATCAAGAGGCTTTTTAGTTCCTCTTCACTTTCTGCCATAAGCATGCTGTCATCTGCATATCTAAGTTATTAATATTTCTCCCAGCAATCTTGATTCCAGCTTGTGTTTCTTCCAGTCCAGCGTTTCTCATGATGTACTCTGCATATAAATTAAATAAGCAGGGTGACAATGGGCACAGGAGGCCTGAGAGGAGCTACTCCACATTCAAGGTCAGGAGGGGCAGCTGTGAGGAGATATTTATCCTTACTCTTGTAAAATCAATAATTTTATTTTATAAATTATAGAATTTTGCTGCTTCAAGACAAGCAAGTATGCACCAAAGTCCTTTTTCATAAACCTCTTTCTCACATTTATATAAAAAGAAAATTAATCTCCTGTTATAGAAGTCATAAATCAAATTTCAGAATTTTCAGAATAACTGATGTCTTTGTATGTAAGAGCTAGTGTCAACTTAGAAAAATGGAAAGTTTAGTTTTGTATCTGGAGGCATCAGAATTGAATCAACACGAAAATAATTTAGGAATCAATTCAAAATTATCATTAGAATGTTCAAAGGCACATCTACCACAGAACTAAGTAGGACATCTCTAAATTTCCCCGTTCTTTTAGACTTACTGAACTTTTTTTAAAAAGAAAACTTTTTTTCTTTCTTAGTCATTTTCTTACATCAATTAAAACTTTCTTACAGTATGACAATTTGAAAAAATATATAGATATTTATTTATATCCCTACTTCTTATTGTTGGACAGTGAGTAATAGCAGTCCTCCAGTTAAGAGATTATAAGGTCAGACTCCAGATGTGAATGAAGCTCTGCATTTTAATATGACCCCCAAGTGATTTATCAGAGAAGACGATGGCACCCCACTCCAGGACTCTTGCCTGGAAAATCCCATGGATGGGGGAGCCTGGTGGGCTGCAGTCCATGGGGTCGCTAAGAGTTGGACACAACTGAGCGACTTCACTTTCACTTTTCACTTTCATGCATTGGAGAAGGAAATGGCAACCCACTCCAGTGTTCTTGCCTGGAGAATCACAGGGACGGGGGAGCCTGGTGGGCTGCTGTCTTTGGGGTCACACAGAGTCGGACAGGACTGAAGTGACTTAGCAACAGCAGCAGCAGCAACAGGTGATTTACATGAATCATAATTGGAAGAAGCACTTATTTAATATAAAGTCTGAAGCTTAGTTTTTGAGCTTCTCCAATGACTCAGTGGTAAAGAGTCCACCTGCAGTGAAAGAGATACTGTAAATGCAAGTTCTATCCCTGGGTTGGGAAGATCTACTGGAGGAGGATATGGCAACCCACTCCAGTATTCTTGCCTGAAAATTTCCATGGATAGAGATGCCTGGTGGGCTATAATCCAAAGGGTGGCAAAGAGTCAGACATGACTGAGTAACTGAGAATGCAGAGCTGAAGCTTTCAGGTCGGTTCAATTCGGTCGCTCAATCGTGTCCGACTCTTTGCGACCCCATGAATTGCAGCATGCCAGGCCTTCCTGTCCATCACCAACTCCGGAGGTTCACTCAAACTCATGTCCATCGAGTCAGTGATGCCATCCAGCCATCTTGTCCTCTGTCGTCCCCTTCTCCTCTAGCCCCCATCCCTCCCAGCATCAGGGTCTTTTCCATTGAGTCAGTTCTTTGCATCAGGTGGCCAAAGTACTGGAGTTTCAGCCTCAGCATCAGTCCTGCCAATGAACACTCAGGACTGATCTCCTTTAGGATGAATTGGTTGGATCTCCTTGCAGTCCAAGGGACTCTGAGTCTTCTCCAACACCACAGTTCAAAAGCATCAATTCTTCTGTGCTCAGCTTTCTTCACAGTCCAACTTTTACATCCATACATGACCACTGGGAGAACCATAGCCTTGACTAGACTGACCTTTGTTGGCAAAGTAATATATCTGCTTTTCAATATGCTATCTAGGTTGGTCATAATAGTTTTTACCAAACAAATGTTATTTTAGCTTCTTTTCCTTATCATGCCCTTACTCAGTGTTTGTAGCCTTAAGTTTTAGAGGAAGAAAATAATTTTTGTCCCCCACTTTCATAGTCATGTGCTGTGCCTTTGCTTAGTTGCTCAATCATGTCCAACTCTGTGTGACGTTGTGAACTATAGCCCAACAGGCTCCTCTGTTCATGGGGATTCTCCAGGCAAGAACACTGGAGTGGATTGTCATGCCCCCTCCAGGGGAGCTTCCCAACCCAGGGATCAAACCCAGGTCTCCACATTGTGGGCAGATTCTTTACCATCTGAGCCACCAGGGAAGCCCTAGAATACTGGAGTGGGTCAGGGATCCTGACCCAGGGATTTAACTGAGGTCTCCTGAATGGCAGGCAGATTCTTTACCAGCTGAGCTACCCATATGACTTGGTTATTTGATACAATTAAAGAAATTTTAAGACCAATTTTTACCACATAAGTAAACTTTATCAGTAATCAAAGAAAAAACTTACCATGTTTGTTGCATTATTTACTACAGTTCTAGTGGAATAAATGTATAGCTCCTTCATCTTAGTTGTGGGATACTGGGTTGGATGGGGTTCTTGGCCTCAGGGGCCACTGCAATTTGTAAAACTGCAGGGGTGTCATATTCTTACATAACATTCACACACCTCTACACATGATACAGTATCGCTAGTCAATCTCTGTATGTTAACACCTACTAGGATTGCCATTGATCAACATTTGTAGCCTTCTATAGCTATTTTATGCAGCCTGGGGCCATACATTCCCGATCAGTCTCTCAAATATCAAGAAAACCATTTCTGAGATAGGCGATGCTAATTAGAATACCTCAGATTATAACTTGAGTGTAGACACACTGTATTAAAATCAAGGCGAAAAAAAAAAGTATATCTATATTACGATGGGCAGGACAAAGCAATTTTAAATAAATTATAATACCCTTTTCAGTCTCTCATATATTTCCTTGAGGATAGCATACCTTAAAGGGAAAATGCTTTTTCCTCTCTTTACACTGAGTTTACTGTCAAAATTTGAGGTAGGCTCAGTAAGGTTGCTTAAAGAGTTGTTTCACTGGATTAGGTTTGAATGTAGGTTTTTTTTTTGTTTGTTTGTTTTTTTAACTCTAGACAGGAAACTGCAGATAAGGGATTGCCATGGATGGCTGACAAATGTTTTCTGCTTTACTGGAGCAGTGGGGCTTTCTTAGATTTTTCAAACTAATAAATAATGGGAATCTTTTGAAAAGCGAACATTTTTATATGTTTGAACTAACAATCATCTCCAGAAGAACTTCAGTGCCTTCAGGGATTAAAAGAAGACAACTTGCTGGCAAAGTGGCTTATTCCAGAATTGTTCCAGCAACACAGCACAGTGGAGGATAGTGAGAGAGAGAGGAAGCCACTGTGATTGGGATGTAAGACAAGCAATTTTCTGCTGAAATAAATACTGAAATAATGCCTCACGAATTTATGGGAGTTAGGAGGATTCAAATTGACTGTGATATTAGTTTTCAAATGCTTTATTTGTTGTGGCAGTTGACTGCATCCTGCATTAGTTTCCACGGAAGGATGTTAGAGGTTGTTCTTGACCAGAATATGCATTTCATGTTTTTTGCATAGTGTAGCACAGGCAGATACATATAGAAATTTGAATGGAAATAGAACAGTGGTTACTCCAAATATTTGTTTCTGCAAGGTACCTTTTACTTTGCTGAATGTGTGATGCTACCTAAGGCCACCAAAACATAAGACTTGTCAGTTCACTGTTGACTGGAAATTTAAAGGATGACTTCCACTGATTGAAACTCACAAACACAAAGTCTAATACCCAGAGAGGCAATTAATTAATTTACAGTGAGATATATTACAGAAGGTAGGTCAGGCTTTTGTGTTTGCCTAAGTGCTAATTGGTTTCCCCTATAGACAACTTACATGGGAAGAAACTGAATGGGCATAAAAATAAAACAGTAAAGGAATTTAGTTATCGGAGTTAGATATTTAGTAGCATAAAGTCTGGCAGATTTATTAGTTCATCTCAACACATTTCAATACCACACACTCACATCCTTTGACTTAAAACTTTGACTTGTTGATCACCCTTCTGTTTATAGCCCACAACCTTTGCATTGTCTTTTCAATTTTTTCTCTCATATAGTTCATTTTTCTTAATACTTATATTTTATTTTTCAACCATGGTCAAATCCACCCTCATCACTAAAATGAACCATTACTATGGACTAGTAACTAGTCTCTCATTTGCCTCTCAATCTCCATTCTTATCTCAACATAGTTTATTTTTATAGCAGCTTGAATGGTCTGTATAAAAAGTAAAACAGATCAAAAGATTACTAGGCATGTGGATTTCAACTGATTTGCATTATTTACATCATAAAGTTTAAAAATTTCTCTACACAAAACCCTTTAAATTCATCTCTTATCACTCACACCTTTTTTCAAGATGTTCAAAAACCTTCGCTTGCTTCTCTCTTGTTGCTCTTTTACCTTGGACCTGGCTCCCTGGCCAATGCACTGATTACAGAGGTTGATAGCATCCTTAGTGTTTGTGGTGGAAGACAGTATCACAAACAGTGTGGTCAGTCTTCCAAACCAAGGTGAGTATTTCTACCTTCTTCTCACTGGACTTCTGAATTTTTAACATGAGCAAATCATCAAGGGCAATCAGTTCTAATCTGTAGTTTTATTCTTTTACTGACTTACCCTGAGATTCAGTGTTATCAATCTGTTAGATTAGAACATCAACTAGAACCCAGGTTGCCTGGTGAGGGTCTTTCGTTCAACAACAGACCACAAGAGAAACTAAAATAGAGAATTCTATCATTCACAGGTCCCAGAGGAAGTGACTGGCACATTTTGAGAGGCCACAGGAGGTATTCCAGGCAGAGTGCAGAAAAAGTTTATTAAGGTTCATAAGTGGAGTGTTTTTGGGTTTCCAGAATAAGGACAGATTGGGCTATTTAAACCAAAGATTGAGGTTTGGGAAGTAAGCCAGAAAGAAAAACACCAATACAGTGTACTACCACATATATATGGAATTTAGAAAGATGGCAATGATGACCCTGTATGCAGGACAGCAAAAAAGACACAGATGTGTATAGCGGACTTTTGGACTCAGAGGGAGAGGGAGAGGGTGGGATGATTTGGGAGAATGGCATTGAAACATGTATAATGTCATGTAAGAATCAAATCGCCAGTCTGTGTCTGATGCAGGATACGGCATGCTTGGGGCTGGTACATGGGGATGACCCAGAGAGATGTTGTGGGGAGGAGGGTGGGAGGGGGGTTCATGTTTGGGAACACATGTACACCCGTGGTGGATTCATGTCAATGTATGGCAAAACCAATACAGAATTGTAAAGTAAAATAAAAAATAAATAAATAAATAAAAATAAAAAATAAAAAAAATGCATTAGTCATGTGATTGCTGGGAGGCAGGAGAGACTGTTGATCACAAGGCAATTGGGGAAGTAATAGCAGAAACTTAAATTTTCTTATGATTCTGTGGGCTGCTATCTCAGCCATTCACCTGAATGGATTAGTGCCAGTTTAAGGTCACTACAAAATGGATGCAATGCCATGGGAGAGCTTCGCTAAATTCTTACCATTCAGAAAAAGTTCTCCTCCTCATCCAGTGCTCACCAGCTTCTGACCACAGACAGGAATCAAGCCCTGCAGCATGAAGTGAAGCACAGGCGATAAATGTAGTGCACTTGAATCAGCCCCAACCATCCCCCACCACACCATTCATGCAAAAAGTCATCTTCCACAAAACTAATTCTTGGTGCCAAAAAGGTTGGGGACTGCTGCTATATGATTAAAAATTATGCCATAATGTGTATCAACTTGGGTTTATTGTATTAAATATACAGTTTACAAGAATCTATACTTATCTTAAACTGTTAGTGTCCTAGCTTGAGTATTCAGAGAAAATTCAATTCTCCCTTAGTAAACCCATATTCTGTAAATTGTGTTTGCTTTCAAAACTAATAAAGGATATTAAACAAAATTCTATCCAAACACCCAAGTATCATTTATAATCAGCTATATCTTTCCATCTACTTCTGCTCCATTGACTATGCTAAAGCCTTTGACAGTGTGTTTCACAACAAACTGTGGAAAATGCTTAAAGTGATGGGAATACCAGACCACCTTACCTGCATCCTGAGAAACCTGTATGCAGGTCAAGGAGCAGCAGATAGAACGAGACATGAAACAACAGACTGGTCCAAAATTGGGAAAGAAGTACATCAAGGTTGTATATTTTCACCCTGCTTATTTGACTTATATGAAGACTACATCATGTGAAATGCCAGGCTGATTGAAACACAGCTGGCATCAAGATTACCAGGAGAAAGATCAATAATCTCAGATATGCAGATGACACCACCATTATGGCAGAAAGCAAAAAAAGAATAAAAGAGCCTCTTGTTGAAGGTGAAAGGGGAGCGTGAAAGAGCTGGCTTAAAACTCAACATTCAGAAAGCTAAGATCATGACATCTAGTACCATCATTTTGTGGCAAATATAATGGGGAAACAATGGAAACAACAAGAGATTTTATTTTGTTGGGCTCCAAAATCACTGTGAATGGTGAATGAAACCATGAAATTAAAAGATGCTTGCTCCTTGGAAGAAAAGCAATGACCAAAGTAGACAGCATATTAAAAAGCGGAGACATTACTTTGCCTACAAATGTCTGTATAGTTAATGCTATGATTTTTCCAGTAGTCATGTATGATGTGAGATCTGGACAATAAAAAGGTTGAGCGGTGAAGAAATGATGCCTTTGAACTGTGGTGCTGAAGAACTCTTGAGAGTCCTTTGGGTAGCAAGGAGATCAAACCAGCAAATTTTAAAGAAAACCAATCCTGAATATTCATTGGAAGGACTGATACTTTGGCCAATACTTTGGCCAAATACTTTGGCCACCTCATGCTAAGAGCTGACTTGTTGGAAAGAACACTGATTCTGGGAAAGATTGAGGGCAGGAGGAGAAGCAGATGACAGAGGATGAGATGGTTATATGTCATCACCAACTCAAAGGTCATGAGTTTGAGCAAACTCTGGGAGATAGTGAGGGACAGGAAAGCCTGCTGTGCTGCAGTCCATGGGGTCACAAAGAGTCAGACATGACTGAGTGACTGAAAAACAAATATCTTTCCAAATCCAGAGGCACCAAATGCCATTTATTTATTGAATGAGAAGATCTGGGTGTTGTTAAGAATATTTGGTGATGCATGTGTGCCAAGTCACTTCAGCTGTGTAAAACTTTGCAAAACCCTATAAATTGTAGCCCACCATGCTCCCCTGTCCATGGGGTTCTCTAAGCAAGAATACTGGAGTGGGTTGCCATACCCTCTCCAGGGGACCTTCCCAACCCAGGATGAAACGTGCATCTCCTGCATTGGCAGGCAGATTCTTTACCACTAGAGCCTCCTGGGAAACTATTTCATGGTGGTGGATGGATAAAAATCAGAACTATTATCCCTTTATCATTGCATGGTGTTAAATATCTCTGTTAATAGGCAATATGAGCATGTAAGAGAAAAAGTGTTTATGTTGATGAATGAAGCTTCTAAAAGTTGTGATATATACTATCTAAGGTATAAAGAGCAGGTATTCAAGTTAAAACCAAAGTATATTATTGCTTGTCTATTTAGATATATGATGAACCGAGTAATGCTGGCATGAGAATTCTGAAAGGAACATGCAAGGCAATAACTAAGAGTCATCAGAGCACACAGAATAATAGTGGGTGGTACTTTTGCATTGGAGGAAGCTATTATCCTTTTGCTTTTGAATATAATAGCTTTAGTCAACTTTCTGGGACTGAATGCAACACTATTCATGTTATTTATTGTCTTAACCCACTGCAGTATTCTTGCCTGGAGAATCCCACGGACAGAGGAGCCTGGTGTACTACAGTCCATGGGCTCGCAAAGAGTCATACACAACTGAAGTGACAGCACACAAAACTAGAAATGTGTATCTGATAAAACTTCCAAACTGGTACAATGACCTCAATTTTCCTTTTATATTTCTAATTTTACTTAGATGAATTTCCAAGCCAAGATGATACATAATCAAACCTTCTGTCCTGAAACTTTGTTTTCTAATAATTCAATTTCTGTTAATACCATCACTATTTGTCATCCACCTTGAAACCTTAAGACAAATTGACAAACCTTATCCATTTTCCACTGATTTTTTGTTACAATATCAGCCATAAAGTTCTATATATACTCAGCCTGAGAATATATTAATATTCTGTGTGTGTGTGTGTGTCTTTCCCTCTTTTTATCTCTCTTTTTAGTTAAGCACACTGACTTTGGAGTCACATTGTCTGTGTTTGAGCTCAGATTCAGGCATTTACTAGCCACAGGACTTTATTTTGGACATACTAATTGGTCTATTTTTCAAAATTCTCTTCTATAAAATGTGAATGATAATAATAGCATTATATGAAACTCAGATGAAATAATTTATATAAAATGCCTGGTATCCAGTAACCACTTATGATTTTTTGCTGTTATCATTTACATACTTTCTCTAGCATTAACTGCTTTCTGTTCACATCCACAAATAACACATACACAATCATAATTTTATAGTTCTAGTGAGTAAGCCTATGTTTATATCCATCACAGTTCCTAGGTTAGCAAATATATTATTATTTTAAGCATATTTTTCAAGTTGAGTACTTTCAAACCATCTCTAGACCCCTGTATTCTCTTAAGGAATATTTCATAATCATGCATGGTGCAGAAAATATATAAGGATATTATGTATAAATGCATATATATATGTATATTATGTATGTATATGATATTAAAAATACATATGTGTGTATATATGTGTGTTTTATAAAACAAATTTCCTACACTAACTAAACTACAAAGGAATGTATTTATAATATGATATTCAGAACAAATGTGTTCAATGCAGAAAAATTGGAAATCCATAAAACCTATTCTGAGCTTAAATTTTAAATTAAAATTTCTGAGTAACATGTATGACATTTCCATTTTTATTCCTGAATAGAACTAAAACTACACAAGCATTCTGGAGCATATGAGACTGGAATATTCAATGTACGTAAACAGTTATCTTTCACTAGCTGAAAAATTCCTAAATTTTTAGCTATTGCTAAAAGAATTTTTTGACATAAACTGCACAAATTTGAGGAAGAATCTTCTGAATTTATGTATTATTACTCTGTTCTTTATACTCATATAATATTTTGCTTTTAGCTTTATTTTAGTATGGATCACTCTACAGGATGTTCATTATATTGGATCTATTATCCTTCCTTAACTTAGGGGTGGGCTTCCCAGGTGGCTCAGTGGTAAAGAATCTGCCTGCCGATGATTCCTGGGTTGGAAGGTCCGCTGGAGAAAGAAATGGCAAACTGCTTCAGTATTGTTGCCTAGGAAATCGCATGGACAGAGGAGCCTGGCGGGCTATAGTCCATGACATCACAAGAGTCAGACATGGCTTAGCAACTAAATAACAACAACTTGGGAATATCTAAGTTTGTCAGGTACATATTTTACCCTAAAGGAAGGCAAACTCATGTGCTGGTACATATTACATGTTCAGCAAATATGTGTTGAATGAGGTTTTTACTCTCATACATTATAGACATCACATCACATACATACACTTAATCTATATTAGTGTTGTGCCCAACACTAATATATAGACATGACATGAAGTCATGTCTATTGTTATAGTCCTATAAACATAGGTATTAGAAATATAAAATGTTTACACACTGTTTTTCTGTCTACAGTTTATAAATTTGTTTTTAATTTACAAAATTAGTTTTAATTTAATGTTAAATAAATTATATATTACTCAAATTATCTGGTGGCTCAACTGGTTGCAAGAGATACAGGAGATGAGGGTTCGATACCTGGCTCAGGAAGATTCCCTGGGGAAGGAAATGGCAACCTGCTTCAGTATTTTTGCATGGATAATCCCATGGACAGGGGAGCCTGGTGGGCTACAGTCCATGGGATTGCAAATAGTTGGACATGACTGAGCACACACAGAACAAATTAAATAACAGAATACAGCAAAACGTAACATAGCCATTGTTTTTTACTCATGGAGTATATTCATCCCTCTCAAACAAATATGCATTATTTTAAGAAAAATGTTGACTGCATCCTTATTTTAAAATGTGTCTACTCTAGTGACGAATTACAAAATGCACCTTTTAATGTGCAAAGTAAGCTGCAGTCATCTAAATATTGCTTCAGGAAGTGTAACTAAATATATATTACTCAGTCCATTTAAACTTCTTTTTTATATAAATGACAGGAAGAACCTTGAGGATATATGTACATTATTTCTAGAATAGCAAAGATGTGAAAAAGCAGAAGTAAACTATACCGACAAACTAAACATCAGACAAGAGTGAACAAGTTAAGAAACTAATTTAAATTTACCCTGAGGAAGCAAAGCTAAAGGCAAATTTTGACACAGGAATAAATATGGAACAAGTTTCCTGTTATTTTAGAATGATCATAAAAATTCTAGAAGACTGTTTCTCCTTTCCATATGAAAAAATATGTAAGGACCTTCATTAATGTGAACACCTCTCTGAAAAGATGTACCACATTTCACCAAAGAACAGTTTAAAGAAAAAGCAAGCAGGAGGTGGGGGATATATCTTCACTAGATATCAAGACATAAAACGTTAGTAGAAAGGCAATTGGTGTTGGTGCAAGCATAGATCAATGAAACACAATATTCACTAGAGGAAATACATATAAGAAAACTTGATTTATCTCAAACTGAGTATACAGATTGGTAAAAAAAGATGATGAGCTATTAAAATAATAAAGTATTTAGTTATATAAACAATACATGTAATTGGACTCCTATTTTATACCAAATACAAAAAGTAATCATTTAAGGTAACTTAAAGATTGAAATGTAAAAAAGAAAACATCAAATATTTAAAAAAGCATTACAGAGGAAAAACTTCACAGTGTAGTTTTAAGGGAATAATGTCAGGCTTTGTTTAAAAAAGTCTTAATTTTTGAATAAGATGTATTCAGGAAATATAAAATATGGAGAAAAGTTTGACAAATTGTATTAAATTAAGATTTAGTGTTGGGGGCCAGCGTGAGGAACTCCGCCCATGGCAAAGGTCATGAGGAAGGAGGCTTGGCATACGCAAAGGCATGATCAAGCCTCAGGAAACCCCCTGTTCCCGAGCATCTACCCCAAAACCAGAGTCTGTTTTATGCTCTCACCTACACCTCTGACTTTACGGGGGGCTCTCCCCCATAACAGTTTCTCTCGGAGAAGGAGTAAACGTGCAGCTCCAAGACAATAAAAATTCCTGGGTGTGACAAGAGTGTTTCAGCTTATGAACTCCTCTGAAGGTTATCTAGCCTGCCTGTATAGGTTTGTCCGGCCACATGTGATGTTTACAGCCTCCAAATCTGAGAGGCACGAGATGTTTTAGACTTACTAAAGGCAAATTCTTTTGGGGAGTTAGAAATTATTAGTATAGTGGGTTGGTTAGGAATTATATTGGTGAAGGGTTTTTCATTTGTTGTGTCAATAATTGCTGCTAATTCCCTGCTCTGGGTGTGACAAGGATGTCTCAGGTCAAACCTCTCTGCTGACAGACTAGCTTGTGTGACAGGATTATCCATACTCCTGCCACTAAACAGCACAGAGTTTTGGGGTATTTTGAGAGTCTTAATTAACATAGGGCTTTTTCTTATCATTGAGTCAATGATTGCCGCCAGGCCTCCATATCCTTAGGCACCTGGGAATATATTAATCAATGTATTTGGAATATAGAAAAGGAAATATAGTAGTTTTTGATGTTAGCAATACTAGACTTTTTGAGTTAATGGATTTTCTCTTGTAATAGATCACTGTGCTTTGTTATAAATCACTGTGTCTTTGTTATGTAAAAATGTAACTTTATTGCTATCTTAAGACTAAATAGATCTTAAGGGGAGCATTGGTAAAAGGATTTTCATTTGTTGGGCTGATGTTTGCTGCTAAATCTCCATATTCCCTGCCCGTATAATGAATATAATTAACATATAGGAGAAAAAAGTATTAACCTTTAAGCATATAGGAGAAATAAGTATTAACCTTTAAGCATATAGGAGAAATAAGTATTAACCTTTAAGATTAATCCTGTTAACCTTGGGTTAAATAAATTCCTTTCTTGATTGTAACTCACTACACCCTCACCCTATAGGAATGCAACTTTATCTGGAGGGTGGTGCCTGGTTTAAGAAAAAACACCCTTGGAGGAAATAAGGTTTTTGGTTATCAGAAAGAAAGGATCATAGAATGTCAGCAGGTCTTACTCATGGCCAGAAGATGATGTAATATCCCTCAGACCCCCGCGTGACTCTGTATTCAGCCCTATGTGTAACAAAAGGTATATAAGCAAACCCTAAAATAAAGAAATCAGATCAGTTTCCGGAAAGACTGATTCCACCATGTCGCTTCTTTCTTGCTCCCGTTTCTCTGGCTGAAATTCAGCCTCTTTTCTCCACTAAATCTCCTACTACACTATCCGTTTCTAATCTCTCTATATATCTGTAATTAAATATGTATTTTTCCAAAGACACCGACGCTATCCCCACCTTCGAATTCCCTGGATCCACCGGGGCTGGATCCCGGTAATTTAGGAACATTTTTATTGAAGTATATTTCGTTTACAACATTGTGTTAGTTTCAGGTGTACAGCAAAATGAGTCAGATGTATATATGTGCATATATATATATATATATGCACATATATATGCGACTTTTCAGATTATATTCCATTATATATTACTACAAGATTTTGAATATTGTTTCCTGTGTTATACAGTAAATTCCTCTTACTTATCTATTTCATACATAGCAGTAAGCATCTGTTAATCCCATTCTCTTAATATATCCCTCCTTTTCTTTTCCCTTTGGTAACTATATGTTTGTTTCTTATGCCTGTGAGTCTATTACTTTTTTGTATACAATCTCATTTACATTGTTTTTTAGGTTTCACATATAAGAGGTATTATGTACTATTTATCATTCTCTGTCTGACTTACTAAACTTAGTATGATATTCTATATGTCCACTCATTTTGCTACAAATGTCAATATCTCATTCTTTTATATGGCAGGGTAGTATTCCATTATATATTTTTATATTTATACATATATATATATTCCACTTCTTCCTTAAGCATCTGTTCATGAATAATTAGGTTACTTCAAGGTCTTGGCTATTTAAATAGTGCTGCTGTGAACATTGGAATACACATATCTTTCTGAAATATAGTTTTCATCTTTTCCAGATATGGGATTAGAATCCCACTAGTGGGATTGCTAGATCATATGATAGTTCCATTTTTAGTTTTTAAAGAAATCTCCATTCTGTTTTTCCATAGTAGCCACACCAATTTATATCTCCTTGAACAGTGGAGGAAATTTTTCTTTCCTCCACATGCTCTCCAGCATTTATTTATAGACTTTTTAATGATGGTCATTCTGACCAGTGTAAGATGATATCTCATGAGCATTTGGATTTGCATGTATCTATCAGAGACATTGAGAATCTTTTTCTGTGCTTGTTGGCCATCTGTATGTCTTCTTTGGGAAAACATCTATTTAAGTCTTCTGCTCATCTTTTGATGAGGTTGTTTGCTTTTTTGATATTGAGTTATATGAACTGTTTGCATATCTTGGAAATTAACCTCTTGTCAATCTTATTGTTTGCAAATATTTTCTCCCATTCTGTAGGCTGTATTTTTGTTTTGTTGAAGGTTTCTGTAGCTTCTCTGATAGTTCAGTTAGTAAAGAATCCACCTGTAATACAGGAGACCTTGGTTTGATTCCTGGGTCAGGAAGATCCCCTGGGGAAGGGATAGGCTCTCTACTCCAGTATTCTTGGCCTTATCTTGTGGCTCAGATGGTAGAGTCTGCCTTCAATGCATAAGACCTGGGTTCAATCCCTTGGTTGGGAAGATCACTTGGAGGAGGGAAAGGCTACCCACTCCAGTATTCTGGCTTGGAGAATTCCATGACCAAGGACCTCAAAGACATGTCCAAGGGACCTCAAAAAGTTGGACATGACTGAGCAACTTTCACTCTGTTGTGCAAAGCTCTTAAGTTCCATTAGATCTCATTTGTTTATTTTTGTTCTTCTTTTGCATTTGGAGACTGATCTAAGGAAATAAAGAACTTCTTTTTTAACAAATAGACCCTGTAGAAAATGAAACAGCAATCCATAAACTAGAAGTTA
The DNA here is from genome assembly GCF_014754425.2 of Oryx dammah. Classification (NCBI taxonomy): domain Eukaryota; kingdom Metazoa; phylum Chordata; class Mammalia; order Artiodactyla; family Bovidae; genus Oryx; species Oryx dammah. The sequence continues at coordinate 8,536,704 of NW_024070208.1, forward strand.
CTTACTATAGATATAAGATATAACTGGGAAAGACAATATTCAATACTTATTTCAAAAGACCTTCTAAATTAAAGAAAAAGAAGAATCCTTCAATAGAAAATGGTCAAATGACTTCAATAGGTACTTAAAAAAGAATGACTATAATAATTCATATCCATCAGTGTGACACACATTTTTAAATTGTGTCAAATGACAATATGAATGTGGAGGAATGTTTACATTCATCCACACTGAATAGCAAATTTATAAAATCAATATGCTAAACAATTTTGTATTGTTTGTATTAGTCGCTCAGTCATGTTCAACTCTTTGCAAACCCCATGAACTATAGCTCGCCAGGCCCCTCTGTCCATGGAGTTCTCCAGGCAGGAATACAGGAGTGGGTATCCATTCCCTTCTCCATGGGACCTTCCCAAACCAGGGATTGAACCTCAACTCTATGCACAATTTAAAACTCAAGAATTTCACTCTTAGGTATGTCCTCTAAGGAAATTTCCTGTGAACATGTACTATTATATGTTCAAAATATTTTAAGACCATTGTTTTCAATAACAACAACAAAATAACCAGAAAGAAAATAAATGCCCAATAATAATAGAATGGATACACTAATTGTGACATGTTCATAAAATGTATCACTATTGAATGCTTTAAATAAATAAATGAACTGCAGGTACTTGTGGTTCAGTTCAATTCAGTTCAGTTGCTCAGTCATGTCTGACTCTTTGCAACTCCATGAATCGCAGCACGCCAGGCCTCCCTGTCCATCACCATCTCCTGGAGTTCACTCAAACTCACGTCCATCGAGTCAGTGATGCGTTAGTCAATAGCAAAAATACAAGCAGATTAAACAAACATACTACAAAAGATTATAGTATGATTATACTATAGTATGATTGTATCTTCAGAAATTTTTAGACATGAAAACAATGCAATTTATTGCTTAGGTATGCACATATAATACTATTATAAAGAAAAGTAAGAAGATTCTAAAATTTAAAAAAAAATAGTAAATAAAATATTCAAGCTAATTATCCCTTTTGGAAATGGGGAAGAACTGTGTATCACTAGGGTGGAACACAGAAAGTTCCTGGATCACTGCTAAGGTTCAATTTACTGTCCACAGCTGGAATAATAATATTAAAAACAAAAAAATAGTGAGCACATATATAACACTTACTACACTCCAAGAACAAAACTATGAGACACATATGATTCCTTTATTCCAGAGAAGAGATTCACTGGTTTGTCTAGCTGCATATTGATAGTAAGCTCAAGAGGCATGATTCCAACTCAGGCACCTGCCAGGATCTCAATCCTGACTTGGCACAGCAATCACCAGTAAGGTCATACGTATATAAATTCCTGGGTCTCACTCTCAGAAATACTGGTTGAATTGGTCTGGCATGCATCTTGAGTAATTTTTAAAAGCTCCCCAAGTGGCTTTTCATCAACAGAGTCAAAGAACAACAACTTAAGCAAGGCTTGTTTACATTACATACCCAGGCACTTATCTATTCTCAGATCCATCAGAGAACTGAGATAGCAGGACAAACTGCCACCTCAAAATCTTGAGAGACAGATGAATAAAGGAAATTACAGCCAAGATCACATTAACTGAAACAGATGACACTAGAGCCAGTAGGAATACTTAAAGTAAAGCTTTGAAGAACTGTTGAAGACTGAGTGTGGGTGATCTTGAGTTAAAAACTACCAGGGAGGCTTCCAGTTTCACGTTTAAGGTACTTATAAATTGCCACTCCACCTAATAACAAGCGAAAAAGCTAAGCAGACTTCTTAAATCTGTAAGAGAGGGAAGACTGGAGGTCAAACTGCTGCCTGCAATACTGGAGAGAAAGACTGGTGGATACAGAACTCAAAACCATCACTGGAACCAATACCAGGAAAGGAAAACTTGAACTGAAGTTGACAAGTTGCTGGAAGCTCAGTGTAGACAATACTGAGAATTAAAAACTCCAGAGGGATCTAGTCAAAGAGGGAGACCCCTGGAATATTATGACATTTTTCACTAGAACCTTGAACATTTTCTTAAATTCAATATCACAGAAAAATCCCTTTGACTCTGTCAGAGAGAGGAGGAAAGAAAGCATATATATATATATAAGGAAAGCATATATATATATATAAGGAAACAGTTCTCAATAAAGCCTGCCCTCTGGGAAAATTAGTTACCAGAGCCTAACCTGCTGTGGTATTACCAGAGTCTTTAATGGATAAAACAAACAGCATAGAAGAACAGCCGATCAGTGTAAGCAGAGAGATAGATATCCTAAGAATGAATAAAAGCAAACAAACAAAAAATGTTAGAGATTAAAAACAGAATTGAAGAATGACTTTGATGGGCTTACTAGAAAGCTGGACACAGCTAAGGAAAGAATATCTGAGCTAGAACACATGTCAACAGAATCTTTGAAACCAAAAAGCTAAAAGAACAAAGACTGATAGAACAGAATATACAAGGAGCAGCATTGTGGTACTGAAAATAAAATAAAATAAAATAAAGTGTAACTTACTCATAACTAGGACTACTACAAAGAGAAGAGTGAACAGAAAAAAAGAAATACATGAATAGCAATGGTTGAGACTATCCTCACATTTCTGTCAGATTCCAAACCACAGATCCAGGGAAGAACACCATGCCAAATAAAAGCCTAAAACACCACACCTAGGCATATCTTTTTCAAATTACAGAAAATCAAAAATAAAATAATCCAGTTAGTAGCCATGGAGTAGTGGTAGGGTGCTCATTTCAACCAGATGGGAACAATGACAAGAATCACATCAAATTTCTCAGAATCCTTGCAAACAATAAGAGAGTGGAGTGAAATAATTGAAGTGTTGAGAAAAAAAAAAAAAAACAACCCACTACCAACCTGGAATTCTGTACTCTGCGAAATTATTAAAAATGGACAAACACCCAAATTCCCCAAAGATATTTTAAGAAAACTACAGACCAATATATCTCATCAACATAGATGCAAAACTCCTTCAGAAAATACTAGTAGTTCAAATTCAATAATGTGAAAAGAAAACATCCACAACCAAGTAGATTATTCCAGGAATACAAGGTTATTTCAATATTTGAAGATCAACTCTTGTAATCCAACACATAAAGAAGCTTAAAAAAAAAAAACATATGCATATTAATATATATCCCACTCCAGTATTCTTGCCTGGAAAACCCCATGGATACAGGGGCCTGGAGGGCTAGAGTCCACGGGGTCCCAAAGAACCAGACATGATTGAGCACACACACGTACAAATATATAGCGAAAGCAGTTGACAGAAACACATCATTCATTCATGATAAAAACTCTTAATAATGTAGAAATAGAGGAGAGCTTCCTCAACTTGATAAAGAATAGATATAAAAAAGAAAAGAAAAAAAAAGTACAGCTAACATCAAACTTACTGGTGAGATGTCAAATCTTTCCCACTAGAACTAGATGCAAGAAAAGGATGTACTTTCTCATAATTTTTTTTTCAGGATTTCAATAGAATTTCTAGATAATACAATAAGAAAAGGGAGGGAAATCAAGAGTATACAAATTGGTGAAAAAAATAGACTTTTCTTGTTCACAGACAACAGGATCATCAATGTAGAATATATAAAAATGACAATCAAGTCCTGGAACTGATAAATGCTTATAAAAAGAGTATTGGATAAAAATGCTTTAAAAAAATGAGCAAATTAATTTTAAAATTAAAAGCACAATGCTGTTTGCATTAACACCATCTAAAACTACTCAGGCATAAATATAGGTACAAACTAGGTACACAATACATGTGAAGAAATTACTGAATATCAATAAATAAAAAAACTAAATTAATGAAAATATATTCCATGTTCATGAATAAAAATTAAATATTCTCCAAGTGGCAGTACTTCTCATTTTTTGTATAGATTCAATTGCACTTCACTCTAATCCCAGCAGTCATTGTTGTTGTTGTCCAGTTGCTGTCGTGTCTGACTATGTGTGATCCCATGGACTGCAGCCTGCCAGGCTTCCTTCACCATCTCCTGGAGTTTGTCCAAATTCATGTCTACTGAGTCAGTGACGCATATCAACCATTTCACCCTCTGTCATCACCTTCCCCTCCTGCTCTCAACCTTTCCCAGCATCAGAGTCTTTTCTAATGAGTTGTCTCTTCACATCAGGTGGCGAAAATATTGGAGCTTCAGCCTCAGCATCTGCTGCTGCTGCTGCTGCTGCTAAGTCGCTTCAGTCATGTCCAACTCTGTGCGACCCCATAGACGGCAGCCCACCAGACTCCCCCATCCCTGGGATTCTCTAGGCAAGAATACTGGAGTGGGTTGCCATTTCCTTCTCCAATGCATGAAAGTGAAAGTGAAATTGAAGTCGCTCAGTCGTGTTCGACTCTTAGCAGCCTCATGGACTGCAGCCTACCAGGCTTCTCCTTTCAGCCACAGCATCAGTCTTTCAATAAATATTCAGGGTTGATTTCCTTAAGAATTGACTATATGATATCTTTGCAGTCCAAGGGACTATCAAGAGTCTTCTTGAACACATTTTGAAAGCATCAATTTGTCAGTGCTCAATTTTCTTTATGGTCCAGCTCTCACATCTGTACATGACTACTGGATAAACCATAACTTTGACTAGACGAACCTTTGTTGGTAGAGTAATGTCTCTGTTTTTTAATATGCTGTCTATATTTACCAGAGCTTTTCTTCCAAGGAGTAGTGTCTTTTAATTTCATGACTGCAGTCACCTTCCACAGTGATTTGGGAGCCCAATAAAATAAAGTCTGTCACTGTTTCCATTGTTTCCCCATCTATTTGCCATGATACACTAAGACAGGATGCCATGACCTTTAGTTTTTGCATGTTGAGTTTTAAGCCAGTTTTTTCACTCTCCTCTTTCACCTTCAATAAGAGGCTCATTAACTCCTCTTCACTTTTTGCCATAAAGGTGGTATCATCTGTATATCTGAGACTGTTGATGTTTCCCCTACTAATGTTGATTACAACTTGTGCTTCATCCAGACCAGCATTTTGCCTGATGTAGTATGCATATGTACTGCCTTTTGAGAAATCTGTACGCAGGTCAAGAAGCAACAGTTAGAACTAGACATGGAACAACAGACTGGTTCCAAATAAGAAAAGGAGTACGTCAAGGCTGTATATTGTCACCCTGCTTATTTAACTTATATGCAGAGTACATCATGAGAAAAACTGGGTAGGAGGAAGCACAAGCTGGAATCAAGATTGCTGGGAGAAATATCAATAACCTCAGATATGCAGATGACACCACCCTTATGGCAGAAAGTGAGGAGGAACTAAAAAGCCTCTTGATGAAAGTGAAAGAGGAGAGTGAAAAAATTGGCTTAAAGCTCAACATTCAGAAAATGAAGATCATGGCATCTGATCCCATCACTTCATGGGAAATAGATGGGGAAACAGTGGAAACAGTGTCAGACTTTATTTTTTTGGGCTCCAAAATCACTGCAGATGGTAACTGCAGCCATGAAATTCAAAGTCGCTTACTCCTTGGAAGAAAAGTTATGACCAACCTAGATAGCATATTCAAAAGCAGAGACATTACTTTGCCGACTAAGGTCCGTCTAGTCAAGGCTATGGTTTTTCCAGTGGTCATGTATGGATGTGAGAGTTGGACTGTGAAGAAGGCTGAGTGCTGAAGAATTGATGCTTTTGAACTGTGGTGTTGGAGAAGACTTTTGAGGGTCCCTTGGACTGCAAGGAGATCCAACCAGTCCATACTGAAGGAGATCAGCCCTGGGATTTCTTTGGAAGGAATGATGCTAAAGCTGAAACTCCAGGACTTTGGACACCTCATGCGAAGAGTTGACTGATTGGAAAAGACTCTGATGCTGGGAGAGATTGGGGGCAGGAGGAGAAGGGGACGACCCAGGATGAGATGGCTGGATGGTATCACGGACTCGATGGACGTGACTCTGAGTGAACTCTGGGAGATGGTGATGGACAGGGAGGCCTGGTGTGCTGCGATTCATGGGGTCGCAGAGAGTTGGACACGATTGAGCGACTGAACTTAACTTAACTTAACTATGCATATAAGTTAAATAAGCAGGGTGGGAAACAAGCAGCATGACAAATTAGTTTCCAAAGCTAGAATCACTCCGTCTTTCCATATCTGGTCTAACTGTTGCTTCTTGACCTACGTACAGGTTTCTCAGGAGGCAGGTAAGATGGTTTGGTATTCCCTTCTCTTTAAGTCTTTTCCACAGTTTGTTGTGATTTACACAGTGAAAGGATATAGCATAGTCAATGAAGCAGATTTTTCTTTTTCTTGAATTATCTTGCTTTTTCTGTGATCCAACAGATGTTGGCAATTTGATCCTTGGTTCCTGTGCATTTTCTAAATTTAGCTTGCACATGTGAAAATTCTCAGTAATGTAGCAGGCTGTTATGTGAATATTGACAAAGAGACCCTAAATTTACATATGATAAGGAGAAAGATGCAGAATACCAAAAACAATATTGAAGAAGAAGAAAGTTGAAGGACCGATACTTCCTGATGTATAGACTTCAGTTCAGTTCAGTCTCTCAGTCATGTCCGAATCTTTGTCACCTATGGACTTCAGCACACCAGGCATCCCTGCCCATCACCAACTCCCGGAGTTTACTCAAACTCATGTCCATTGAGTCAGTGATGCCATCTAACCATCTCATTCTATGTCATCCACTTTTCCTCCCTCCTTCAATCTTTCCCAGCATCAGGATCTTTTCAAATGAGTCAGTTCTTCACATCATGTGACCAAAGTATTGGAGTTGCAGCTTTAGTATGAGTCCTTCCAGTGAACATTCAGGATTGATTTTCTTTAGGATGGACTGGTTGGATCTCCTTGCAGCCCAAGGGACTCTCAAGCAACACAAGGGATTCTCCAACACCGCAATTCAAAAGCATCAATTCTTTGGCACTCAGCTTTCATTATAGTCCAACTCTCACATCCATACATGACTACTGGAAAAAGCATAGCTTTGACTAGACAGACCTTTTTTGGCAAAGTAATGTCTCTGCTTTTTAATATGCTATCTAGGTTGGTCATGACTTTTCTTCCAAGGAGCAAAGGTCTTTTAATTTCATGGCTGTAGTCACCATCTTCAGTGATTTTGGAGCCCTCAAAAAATAAAGTTTCTCACTATTTCCACTGTTTCCCCATCAATTTGTCATGAGTGATGGGACCAGATTCCATGACCTTAGTTTTCTGAATGTTGTTTTTTAAGCCAAGATTTTCACTTGCCTCTTTCACTTTCATAAAGAGGCTGTTTAGTTTTTCTTCTCTTTTTGCCGTAAGTGTGGTTCTATATGCTTATCTGAGGTTATTGATATTTCTCCTGGCAATCTTGATTCCAGCTTGTGTTTCATCCAGCCCAGTATTTCTCATGTTGCACTCTGCATATCAGTTAAATAAGCAGGATGACAATATACAGCCTTGATGTAATCCTTTCCCAATTTGGAACCAGTCTGTGTTTCTTGTCTGGTTCTAACTGTTGCTTCCTGACCTGCATACATATTTCTCAGGAGGCAGTTCAGGTGGTCTGGTATTCCCATCTAGTGAAGAATTTTCCACAGTTTATTGTGATCCATACAGTCAAAGGCTTTGTCATAGTCAATAAAGAAGAAGTAGATTGTTTTCTGGAACTCTCTTGCTGTTTTGATGATCCAGCAGATTTTGGCATTGTGATTTCTGGTTCCTCTTCCTTTTCTAAATCCAGCTTGAACATCTGGAAGTTCACAGTTCATGTACTGTTGAAGCTAGTATGGAGAATTTTGAGCATTTCTTTGCCAGTGTGTAAGATATGTGCAATTGTGCAGTAATCTGAGCTTTCTTTGGCATTGCTTTTCTTTGAGATTGGGATGAAAACTGACATTTTCCAATCCTGTGGCCACTGCTGAGTTTTCCAAATTTGCTGGCATACAGAGTGCAGCACTTTCACAGCATCATCATTTAGGGTTTGAAATAGCACAACTGGAATTCCATCACCTCCACTAGCTCCACTAGCTTTGTTCATAGTGATGCTTCCTAAGTAAGGCCCACCTGACTTCACATTCCAGGATGTCTAGCTCTAGGCAAGTGATCACACCATTGTGATTATCTGGGTCTTGAAGATCTTTTTTAAATAGTGCTTCTGTGTATTCTAGGGCTTCCCTAGTGGCTCAAAGATTAAAGCATCTGCCTAGAATGCGGGAGACCCGGGTTTGATCCCTGGGTAGGGAAGATCCCCTGGAGAAGGAAATGGCAACCCACTCCAGTACTCTTGCCTGGAGAATCCCATGTAGGGAGGAGCCTGGTAGGTAGGCTATAGTCTATGGGGTTGCAAAGAGTCGGACACGACTGAGTGACTTCACTCACTTCACTCTGTGTATTCTAGCCAGATCTTAATATCTTCTGTTTCTGTTACTCCATACCATTTCTGTCCCTTATTGTGCCCAACTTTGCATGAAATTTCCCTTGGTATCTCTAATTTTCTTGACGAGATCTCTAGTCTTTCCCATTCTATTGTTTTCCTCACTTTCTTTGCATTGATCACTGAGGAAGGCTTTCTTATCTCTCCTTGCTATTCTTTGGAACTCTGAATTCAAATGGGTATATCTTTCCTTTTCTCTTTTGTCTTTCACTTCTCTTCTTTTCAGAGCTAATTTTATGGCCTCCTCAGACAACCATTTTACCTTTTGCTTTCTTTACCTTAAGGATGTCCTTGATCACTGTTTCCTATACAATGTCATGGACCTCTGTTCATAGTTCTTCAGGCACTCTGTCCATCAGATCTAATCCCTTGAGTCTATTTATCATTTCCACTGTATATTCATAAGGGATTTGATTTAGGTCATACCTGAATGGTCTAGTGGTTTTCCCTACTTTCCTCAATTTAAGACTGAATTTGGCAATAAGGAGTTCATGGTCTGAGCCAAAATCAGCTCCTGTCTTGTTTTTGCTGATTGTATACAGCTTCTCCATCTTTAGTTGGGCTTCCCTGATGGCTCCCATGGTAAAGCATCTTCCTGCAATGTGGGAGACTTGGGTTCGATTCCTGGGTCGGGAAGGTCCCCTGGAGAAGGAAATAGCAATCCACTCCAGCACTCTTGCCTGGAAAATCCCATGGATGGAGGATCCTGATAGGTTACAGTCCATGGGTTCGCAAAGAGTTGAACACGACTAAGCGACTTCACTTTTCTCCATCTTTGGTTGCAAAGGATATAATCAGTCCGATTTCGGTATTGACCATCTGGTGATGTCCAAGTGTAGAGTCATTTCTTGTGTTGTAAGAGGGTGTTTGCTATGACCAGTGTGTTTTCTTGGCAAAACTCTATTAGTCTTTGCTCTAAATCATTCTGTACTCCAAGGCCAAATTTGCCTGTTACTCTAGGTATCTCTTGACTTCCTACTTTTGCATTCTGGTCCCGTATAATGAAAAGAACATCTTTTTTGAATATTAGTTCTAGAAGGTCTTGTAAGTCTTCATAGAGCCTACGAGAGTGGTGGCTGCATGGTGCTTGAGTGGCGGTTGCACGGCTCTAGAATGACTGTGAGGAGATACCCCACACCCTAAAGCAAATTAGAAGCCCTAGAAGGATGGTAGAAGGGATACTGAAAATCATATTTTGAATCAAACTTGATACCTTCCAGACATGCTCAGTGCACTCAAACATACCTTGTGTGCTCCAGGACCCAGCGACCCCATAGAGACTGACATAGATTGTATTTGAGTGTCTGCTGAGGAGGTGTGGGTCAGCAGTGGACTACTGAAGGGTCAGGGGCTCTCAATGCAGTAGGCCTGGTTATGGCATAAGCTCTCTTGGAGGAGGTCACCATTATGCCCACCATAGAGGTGCCAGAACTTACACAGGACTGGGAAACAGACTCTTGGAGGACACCAACAGAACCTTGTGCACACCAGAACCCAGGAGAAGGAGCAGTGACCCCAAAAGAGACTGATCTAGACTTGCCCATGAGTTTCTAGTAGTCTCTGATGGAACTGTGGGTTGGCCGTGCCTGCTGCATGTTTGAGGGCACTGAGTATAGCACTGTGTGCATGGGACATTTTGAAGGAGGTCAGCAGTATCTTCGTTACCTCCACCATAGTTTTGCCTCAGGTCAAATAACAGGGAGGGAACACAGCCCGGCTCATCAACAAAAAATTGGAATAAAGAATTACTGAGCATGGCCCTGCCCATCAGAACAGATCCAGTTTCCCTGTCAGTCAGTTTCTCCCATCAGGAATCTTTCATAACCTCTTATCTTTCTCTATCAGAGGGCAGACAGATTGAAAACCACAATCACAGAAAACTAACCGATCTGATCACATGGACCACAGTCTTGTCTAATACAATGAAACTATGAGCCATGCCGAGTAGGGCCACTAAAGATGGATGGGTCATGGTAGAGAGTTCTGAAACAACGTGGTCCTCTAGAGAAGGGAATGGCAAACCACTTTAGTATTTTTGCGTTGAGAATTCCATGAACAGTAAGAAAAGCAAAAAGATAGGACACTGAAAGATTAACTCCCCAGGTCAATAGGTGCCCAATATGCTACTGGAGATCAATGGAGAAATAACTCCAGAAAGAATGAAGAGGTAGAGTCAAAACACAAACAGCACTCATTTGTGGCTGTGACTAGTGATGGAACTTAAATCTGATACTATAAAGAGCAATATTGCCACAGGTGAAATTCATTCAGTTCTCATGACCAAAACAGAAGTGAAAGACACTAAACAGAAGTGAAATCATAAGATTATAAACTATTTTACATTTCCTCTTTGTATACATATATGCCTTCATATTACAAATCTAAAAATAAATCTTTCCCTGGAGTCCCTAAAAAAAAAAAAAAAGAGCAATATTGCATAGGAATATGGAATGTTAGGTCCATGAATCAAGTTAAATTGAGGGTGGTCAAACAGGAGATGGCAAGAGTGAACATCGACATTTTAAGAATCAGCGAACTAAAATGGACTAGAATGGGTGAATTTAACTCAGATGGTCATTATATCTACTACTGTGGGCAAAAATCGCCTAGGAGAAATGGAATGGCCATCATAGTCAACAAAAGAATCTGAAATGCAGTACTTGGATGCAATCTCAAAATGACAGAATGATCTCTGTTTCCAAGGCAAACCATTCAATATAATGGTAATCCAAGTCTATGCCCCGACCAATAATGATTTCTAGACTTACTACTAAGCTACTGTGAGCAAGAAAGTGTGGTGTATGAAAGAAGAGACAAAGAGATCAACATAGTAGAGCACAGAGCCTTGAAAAAAAGACCACAAAAATATAGTCAAATAATCTTTGAAAAAGAAGCAAAGACAATACAATAGAATAAAAGTAGTCTTCTCAAAATGGTATCAGAGGAAGTGGACATCCACACTACAAATAATAACAATAATGATAATCTAAACACAAACCTTATCTTTCATAAACTTTAACTCAAAATAGATAACAGGCTTAAGGTAAAATGAAAGTCTATAAATCTATTTCAAGGTAATAGAAGACCTTGGATATGGCAATAGCTTTATAGATGCAAAAGAAAAGATATGATCTAGGAAATAAATATTTGGTAGATTGTTTTTTATTAAAATTGAAAACTTATGCTCAAGAAACTGAGAAGAGAGTCACATACTGGGAGAAAATATTTGCAAAAGACATATCTGATAAAGGAATGTAACCAAAAATATGCAAAGAATTCTTAGAATTGAACAATAAGAAAACAAACAACCTTATTTTTTAAAAGACTGAAGACATTACAGACATCTCACCAGGGAATATTTACAGATAGAAAATAAACACATTAAAAATTGTTTCATTTTATATATCATCAAGAAAATGTAAATTAGTATAATAATGAGATAATACTATGTGTCACTGAAATGGACCAAATCCAAACACTGATAATATCAAATGCAGGTAAGGATATGAGGCAATCATTCACTTATGATGAGAGTGCAAACAGTTTTGGAAGGTGGTTTTGGGACAGGTGGGCTTTTACAAAACTAAACAAACTCTTTCCATAACATCCATCAATTATGCTATTTAGTATTTACACAAACTTTGAAATATTTCCACACAAAAATCTGTATGAGGGTATTTGTAACAACTTAATGTATAATTGCTAAAACTTGGAAACAATCAAAGTGTCTATTAGTAAGTAAATGCATGTATAAACTGTGATATATCTGGACAATTGGATATTATTTGTTATGAAAAATTAACTAACAAGCCTTGAAAAAGACATGGAGGAAACAAATGCATATTACTAAGTAAAATAATTTATCTGAAAAGGCTATTTGCTATATGACCCCAAGGTATGACAACTTGGGAAAGACAAAAGTATGGCGACAGAAAAAAAGTACTGACTGCCAGAGGTTTGGTTGGGGGAGAAATGAATAGGCAGAGTACAGATGACTTTTAGGGGTGAAAATATTCTGTATAATATAAAACTGGATGCATTTGTTCAAATTCTTAGAATTACAGCAACGGAAGTTAACCGTAATATAGATATGGACACTGAATGATTATATGTCCGTTTAGGCTTTTCAGCTATAACAAATGTCCCACACACTGATAGGATATATTAGTAATGGGGAAGTCTAGGGATATATGGGGGTAAGGTTGCATGGGAAATCTCCATATTGCCCTTCAAATTGCTACTAACCTAAAGCTGCTACAAAAAAATAAAGTCTTAATAACAATATTCATGAGTATGTGCTAGTCTTTTCAGTCCTGTCTGACTCTTTGCAACCCTATGGACCATAGCCTGCTAAGCTCCTCTGTCCATGGGATTCTCCAGGGAAGAAAGCCAGACTGGGTTGCCTTGCCCTCCTCCAGGGGATATTCCTGCCCCAGGAATCAAACCTGTATCTCTTGTCTCCTGCACTAGTTAGTGGATTATTTAACACTAATACCACCTGGGATGACTAATAACAATATAATACAAAACAAAACAAAAAAACTACCAGAACCAATCTTATAGAAACCCCTAAACCATTTTGGATTTGGTCACCAGATTCTCCTGCAATAGTTTGCAAGAAAATCTTCTATTGTTTAGCAGTGAAAGCAACAAAGTCACTTCGAAATACACTAAAGTGTTTTTTTTTTTTTTTTTTTTTTAATAACCAGAGCTTGACTTCCAAGGATATCAACATTACCAAAGACTTTTTATGACCTGGAGAAGGATAATTAGTAAACTCCAAATGGGACTTTCTATCTAACTTAAGGAGAGAAGAAAAGATAAGAAACATATTTAAAGATTATAGTGAAAGTCCACTAAAAAACTGAGATTTAATCAGTACAGAACAGTTTTCTTCTCTTTCTCAAAATTTATCACCGCATCAGTAAGCTTAAGCATAATTCCAGTGAATTGCAACTAAGAGAGTAAAAGACACAGCCACTAGCAGAGTTTCTTAAAGAAACCTAAAACAAGAATCAAAATAAACAAGTAAACAAATAAACACACAAAGCATACAAAAAAGGAAATTAGATAAAATGAAATTTCTGACATGTACAGCTATAGAAAACAGGAAATAAGCCCCGATTCTTAGCCAAATTAACATGCAAATCCACATTGAATGTCAAATAATATCAGTTCCTAATACCTGATACATCTTGTTGATCATTCAACAGAAAATTACAAAGCATGCTGAAAATAAAGTAAAAAAAAAAAAAAAAAAAAAAAAAGGAAAAATTCAGAGCGAAGAAGCAAAGCAAACATTAAAACCAGACTCAGATAAACCACATATTTTTGAATTGGTAAACAGAGAACTTAAAATAACTGATTGATCAAAATTCAGGAAGTTTGGTCAAGATGATAGAATTAGAAGACCCTGAACTCATCTCCTCCCTCAGTCACATTAAAAGTAAAAGTTATAGAGCAATTATTATTCTGATATCCACAAAAGATTTTCCATAACTGAAGGTATAAAGAAGGAACCACAGCAAAATGGGTATGAGCAGCAGAGATATAGTGTACTCAAAACCCACGTTCAGGAGTAGGCAACTCACAAACAAGAAGGTAACCAGAATTGTAAAATTTGTCCTCAAGAAATGAGAATTTGAACCCCACATTGACTTGCAGCTCTGGAGTCCTTCCCCAAATGAGTCTTGCATCAAATAAATCCTCAGAATGCCATAATGTCCTGACTTTGAGGGTCAAAAGGGCTTGCTTTAAAACCCAGAGCACAAGATATTCCACTCTTAAAAGGGGTAGGGCAGTGCTAACAAACTCTGAGACCCAGCACAGAGACAGCCATTTTAAATGTCCTGAACAAGACCGGCTTGGTCTCAGAGAGGCAGGAGGTCCCTGGGACAAGCCCTTAGGACATACTTGCTGGCGCTAACCATTTTTGGAGCTTGTTCTACCCTGTGGGTGCTGGTAGCTCATGGCAAGGGCCATTTGGACTCCTCCCTCTGACTTCCCTGGTGGTTCAGATGGTAAAGAATCTGTGTCCAATGTGGAAGCCATGGGTTTGATTCCTGGCTTGAGAAGATCCCCTGGAGAGAGAATGGCAACTCACTCCAGTATTCTTTTCTGGAGAATTCCATGGACAGAAGAGCCTGGTGGACTACAGTCCATAGCGTGGCAAAGAGTCAGACAGACTAAGTGACCAACACTCTCTTTTCCTCTTCACTACTAGCACCAGGACATAACCTTCAGTTTAGTTCAGTTCAGTCGCTGAATCGTGTCCAATTCTTTGCGACCCCATGAATTGCAACATGCCAGGCCTCCCTGTTCATCACCATCTCCCAGAGTTCACTCAGACTCATGTCCATGGAGTCCGTGATGCCATCCAGCCATCTCATCCTCGGTCATCCCCTTCTCCTGCCCACAATCCCTCCCAGCATCAGAGTCTTTTCCAATGGGTCAACTCTTTGCATTAGGTGGCCAAAGTACTGGAGCTTCAGCTTTAGCATCATTCCTTCCAAAGAACACCCAGGACCAATCTCCTTTAGAATGGACTGGTTGGATCTCCTTGCAGTCCAAAGGACTCTCAAGAGTCTTCTCCAACACCACAGTTCAAAAGCATCAATTCTTCAGTGCTCAGTTTTCTTCACAGTCCAAATCTCACATCCATACATGACCACAGGAAAAACCATAGCCTTGACTAGACGGACCTTTGTTGACAAAGTAATGTCTCTGCTTTTGAATATACTATCTAGGTTGGTCATAACTTTTCTTCCAAGGAGTAAGTGTCTTTTAATTTCATGGCTGCAGTCATCATCTGTAGTGATTTTGGAGCCACCAAAAATAAAGTCTGACACTGTTTCTACTGTTTCCCCATCTATTTCCCATGAAGTGATGGGACCAGATGCCATGATCTTCATTTTCTGAACGTTGAGCTTTAAGCCAGCTTTTTCACTCTCCTCTTTCACTTTCGTCAAGAGGCTTTTTAGCTCCTCTTCACTTTCTGCCATAAGGGTGGTGTCATCTGCATATCTGAGGTTATTGATATTTCTCCCAGAAATCTTGACTCCAGCTTGTGTTTTTTCCAGTCTAGCGTTTCTCATGATGTACTCTGCATATAAGTTAAATAAGCAGGGTGACAATATACAGCCTTGACGTACTCCTTTTCCTATTTGGAACCAGTCTGTTGTTTCCTATTTGGAACCAGTCTGTTGTTCCAAAGAATAGCAAGAAGAGATAAAAAAGCCTTCTTCAGCAATCAATGCAAAGAAATAGGGAAAACAACAGAATGGGAAAGACTAGAGATCTCTTCAAGAAAATTAGAGATACCAAGGGAACATTTCATGCAAAGATGGGCTCAATAAAGGACAGAAATGGTATGGACCTAATAGAAGCAGAAGATATTAAGAAGAGGTGGCAAGAATACATGGAAGAACTATACAAAAAAAGATCTTCACGACCTGGATAATCATGATGATGTGATCACTAATCTACAGCCAGACATCTTGGAAAGTGAAGTCAAGTGGGCCTTAGAAAGCATGACTATGAACAAAGCTAATGGAGGTGATGGAATTCCAGTTGAACTGTTTCAAATCCTGAAAGATGATGCTGTGAAAGTGCTGCACTCAATATGCCAGCAAATTTGGAAAACTCAGCAGTGGCCACAGGACTGGAAAAGTCAGTTTTCATTCCAATTCCAAAGAAAGACAATGCAAAAGAATGCTCAAACTGCCACACAATTGCACTCATCTCACATGCTAGTAAAGTAATGCTCAAAATTCTCCCAGCCAGGCTTCAGCAATATGTGAACTGTGAACCCCCTGATGTTCAAGCTGGTTTTAGAAAAGACAGAGGAACCAGAGATCAAATTGCCAACATCCGCTGGATCATGGAAAAAGCAAGAGAGTTCCAGAAAAACATCTATTTCTGCTTTATTAACTATGCCAAAGCCTTTGACTGTGTGGATCACAAGAAACTGTGGAAAATTCTGAAACAGATGGGAATCCCAGACCACCTAACCTGCCTCTTGAGAAATCTGTATGCAGGTCAGGAAGCAACAGTTAGAACTGGACATAACCTTTCACACCAGCTAATCCCAGGACCCCAAGACACAAGTAGTCAGTCTTCTAGAGACCCCATCCTGCCCACCATGAGAATGGCATCAGCCCTTCCTCCAGGTCTCCTAATCAGTTTTTTTGTTTTGTTTTTTTTTTTTTCATGATAGGCCCTACTCCCAGCAGAATAACAGTCCCAGGACTTTCAAGGCTATGGTTGCATCTACCAATAAGCCAGCACTAGTCCCAGGAACCTAGACTCATAGCCACCCACCAAGACCGTCATCCCAGCCACTGATGGGCTGGCATTAACCCCAGAATCACTCAGATCTTGCACCCAGCCATGCCAGGATTCAACACTGTCAACCAACTGGCAGAAACTAACTGCAGAAATCCTTGGCCCTACAGCCAGCCACACTGGAACTGGTCTTACCCAAAAGCAGGTTACCACCAGCCCCAGGACTCAGGCAAGGCAACCAACTTCTCTTCTTGGTCACCAGAGACTGGTAGTCTCTGCACAAGGCAGAATATGAAAGTCAACCAGGCCAAGGACTAGACCCAGCTACCAACACACCATGGTAGTCAGCCCTACCACAACAGAAGGCCCAATCCAGCCCATACAAGGTCAGTTTTAGATGATAAACTCTGGTGACCAGAGGGGAGTATGTTACTAGGCCTTATAGGACATCTTTCATATGCGTCTACTTCTACAAACTGGGAAATGTAACCAACTGACCTAATACATACAAACAAGATAGAGAATCAGGCAAAATTAAGTGGTGAAATAATATGTTCCAAAGGAATAAGATGAAGCCCCAGAGAAAGAAACAAGTGAAGTGATGTAAACAATCTGTCCCAATAAAAACGTCAAGGTAATGATCATAAAGACGCTCAACAAACTCAGTAGAAGAAGGGAAGAGCACAATAAAAAGATTAACAGAGTTAGAAAATATAAGGAAGAATCAAACAAAACTGAAGAAAATAATAACTGCGATAAAAATGCACAAGAAGGATTCAAAATTAGATTAAACATTATGAAGAATGGATCAGTGACTGGAAGACAGACAAACAGAAATCACTCAAGCTGAACAACAACAACAAAAATAAAACAGGGATTAAAAAAGGAGGACAGTTTGAGTCTTCTGAGGCAACATCAAATGTACAAACTATTGCTTTATAAGGCTCCCAGCACAAAAAGAGAGAAAGTGGCAGAGAAAACAGGCAAAGAAATAAAAGCCAAAAATTTTCCAAACCTGGGAAAGAAAACAGAAAGGCCCAGAATACACATAGAGTCCCAAATAAGATTAATCCAAAGAGGCCCAAACAAAGACCTTTGAATTAAACTGGCAAAAATTAAATAAAACAAAAATAAATCATAATAAAATAAATAACAACAATAATATTAATAATAAAATAAAAATAAAGAGAGGCCACTAAAAGCAGAAAGATAGAAGCAACTAGATATGTACACGGGAACTCCTAAAATTACCAGCTGATTTTGCAGCAGATACTTCACAGATGAGAAGAGAGTTGCAAAGTGTATTTAAAGTGATGAAAGGAAAATGGCTACAATCAAAACAAACAAGTGAACAAACAAAAAATACCCAGCAAAGTTATCATTCAGATTTTAAGGAGAAATAAATTCTACAGACAAACAAAAGCTAAAAGTGTTCAGCACTACTAAACTGTCTCCACAAGAAATAGCTAAGGGATTTCTCTGAGCAGAAAAGACGACAATGGGAAACACGAAAATAATGAAAAGAAAAATTTTATTGATAAAGAAAATACACAGCAAATGTAGATCACTTATAAAACCAGTAGGAAGATTAAAAGAGAAAAGGAATAAAATAATGTATATCCATAATAAGTAGTTACAGACTAAAACAATACAAAAATATGTAAAATATAATGTAAAATAAAACAGTAAAAATAGTGAAGGGGAGTAAAAATACAGGACTGATAGCATATTTTAGAACTTAAGTGTGTATTCTTAGTTGCTCAGTCGTGTCCAACACTTTGTGACACCATGGACTGTAACCCGTCAAGCTCCTCTGTCCATGGAGTTTCTCCAGGCAACCAAACTCGAATGGGTTGCCATGCCCTCCTCCAGGGGATCTTCCCAACCCAGGGATCAAACCCAGGTCTCCAGCATTGCAGGGGGATTCTTTACTGTCTGAGCCAAGGAAGCCCAAGAATACTGCAGTGGGTAGCCCATGCTTTCTCCAGGGGATCTTCCCAACCCAGGAATCAAATCAGGGCTCTGCTGCATTGCAGATGGATTCTTTACCAGATGATCTACCAGAATTTAAGAGATCAACAAATTAAAACAATATATGTATGTATGTGTATACATACATAAGATACTGTATATAAAGCCAGTGGTAGCCACAAACTAAAAACCTGTAATAAACACACATGCTAAAAAAAGAGAAGAATCCAAACATAACACTAAATAATTTCATCAAATAACAAATGGAGTAAAAGAAACTAAAGGGACAAAAAAAAAAAAAAAAGATTCTAAAACAACCTGAAAATAATTAACAAAATGACAATAAGCATATTCTTATAAATAATTGCTTAAAAAGTAATGTTCCAATTAAAAGACATAAAGTGGTGGAATGGACACAAATAGAGGACCCACATATATACTGCCTGCAAGAAACTCACTTTAGCTCAAAACTAATATAAGCTGCAGGTGAGGGGATGGAAAAAAGACATTTCATGAAAATGCAAACAGCTGGAGTAGTGGTATTTATATCATACAAAGTAGACTTTGAAACAAAGACTATAACACAAAAGACAAAAGAAACATTACATAATGATAAAAGGATTGATTCAAAAAGAAGATATAACAGTTGCAAATATATATATATACACACACCTAACATAGGAGCACCTACATATTAACAAACATGAAGAAACACAAGGTATCACAATAATAGTCGGAGCTCAAATACCCCACTTACCTCAATGGACAGTTCATCCAGATAGAAAATCAGTAAGAAAACCCTGAACTTAAATGACGTGTTAGGTTAGATAAGTTTAATAGATATACATAGAATATTCTATCCAAAAGCAACAGAATAGCATAACATTCAAGGCTTATGGGCTATTCTCCAGGACAGAAAAAAAATGCAAAGTAAGTTTCAGTAAATTTAAGAAGTTTGAAATCATTTCAAGCATATTTTCCACCACAAAGCTATGAAACTAGAAATCAAGTGTATATATATATATATCAAATATATATTTAACACTGCAAAACAATACACAAAAATGTGGAGGCTAAACAATATGATAATAAAAACCAATAGGTCAGCAGTGAAGGAAACAAAGGAAATTTAAAAATACTTACAGGCAAATGAAAATGAAAACACAGTGATCCAAAATCTATGAGTCATAGCAAAAGCAGTTCTAATAGGTGATCACAATAAAGTGAACCTCAATAAAGAAGAAAAAAAAAATTCTTAAATAAACCACCCAAGCTTACACTGAAAAGAATTAGAAAAACATAAAAAGCCCTAAGCTAGTAAAAGGTAAGATAAGATAAATATCAAAGTAAAAAAAAAAATGAAATAGATCTTTAAATTACAAAAGATCAATAACACAAAGAGCTAGTTTTCTAAAAAGAAACAAAATTGACATTCCATTAACTAGACTCATCAAAAAAAAAGAGAGGATCAAAATGTATAAAGTTAGAAATCAAAAAGGAGTAGTTACAACTAATCAAAAATAAATCCAGATATTTAAACAACAGCAATAACATTGTTACAGAAATTGAAAATGATTTTGATGGACTCATCTGTCACCTGGGCACAGCCAAGGAATGAATCAGTGAGCTTGAAAATTGGGCAATATAGACTTTCCAAACAGATTCAAAGAGACAAAAATAATGGGAGAATTGAACAATGATATCCAAGCACTGTCAGACAATTGCAAGTGGTATAATATATACTTAGTAAGGATACTAAATGAAGAAGAAAAAGAAAAACACCAGAAACATTTGCAGTTATGACATCTAAAATCTTTTCAAAATGAGTAACAGTCACCAGCCCATAAATCAAGATAGCTCAGAGAATTCCAACCAGGAAAATATGAAGAAACCAATACTTAGGCATACAATATTCAAACTCCAAAAAGACAAAGGAAAATGCCTTGAGTGAAACTGGAGTTAAAAACTTCTTACGTGTGTTTTACATAGAAACTAGGATAATAATCATACTGTTCATGGGGTTCTCAAGGCAAGAATACTGAAGTGGCTTCTGTCTAGTCAAAGCTGTTTTTTCCAGTAGTCATGTATGGATGTGAGAGTTGGACTGTGAAGAAAGCTGAGCGCTGAAGAATTGATGCTTTTAAACTGTGGTGTTGGGGAAGACTCTTGAGAGGCCCTTGGACTGCAAGAAGATCCAACTAGTCCATCCTAAAGGAGATCAGTCCTGAGTGTTCATTGAAAGGACTGATGCTGAAGCTGAAACTCCAATACTTTGGCCACTTGATGTGAAGAACTGACTTATTTGAAAAGACCCTAATGCTGGGAAAGACTGAGGACAGGAGAAGAAGGGGATGACAGAGGATGCAATGGTTGGATGGCATCACTGACTCAATGGACATGAGTTTGAGTAAACTCTGGGAGGTGTTGACGGATAGGAAGGCTTGGCATGCTGCAGTCCATGGGGTTGCAGAGTCAGACACAACTGAGCAACTAAACAGCAACAAATCCTTCAAAAGAGGAGAAATACTTTCACAGACAAATATTGAAGGAATTTATGGCCAGTAGACTTACCTTCAAGAAATGTTAAGAGAAATTCTTCAGAAAAAAGGAAAATTACATAACATAACTACATAGCATACACATTGGATCTATACACAAAGAGGAAGTACCTCAAACAATAAGCAAAGGTGAAATAAAACATGTTTTTTTTCTCATTTTAATTAACCTAATTTTAAAAAATTGTTCAAAGTAACAATAGCAACAGTGTACTGAGTGATTAAGAAATAATAAATACTAAAAACAAATGGCAACACTGTTACAAAGATGTATGTGTGTGCTAAGTCACTTGTTATAAGAGATAGAAGGGAGGATTTGGAAATAGACTATGATAAATTATTTCTACTCTCCATGTAATGTGTTAGAGTGTTATTTGAAAGTGGATTTAAATTAGTTGTAAAGGTCTATTGTAAATCTAGGGTAACTACTAAAGACAATAAAATTAGTAAAATTCGCATGCTAAGAAGGGATAAAATGGAAACATACATAATGCCCATGAAATAAAAATATTGTCTTTATTAAAATTAAAAGCTCCTCTGTGAAAGACTAAGATGTTAACAGCATTAAGTGATAAACTATTTAATGGGAGAAAATATGAAACAAAGATGTGATAAAAGACTAGTATCCAAAATATACAAATAATCCTTAAAAAGCAAAAAGAAAAGAAAGAAAAAATTTAATTCAAAAATGACCAAAATGTATAAGAAGACTTCATATCAAAGAAGATAAATTAGTGAAAATTAACATATAAAATGATGCATAACTTCATAGCATTCAGTTCAGTTGCTCAGTCATTTGTGATTCTTTGCGACCCCATGAATCGCAGCACGCCAGGCCTCCCTGTCCATCACCATCTCCCGGAGTTCACTCAGACTTGCGTTCATTGAGTCCGTGATGCCATCCAGCCATCTCATCCGCTGGCGTCCCCTTCTCCTCCTGCCCACAATCCATCCCAGCATCAAAGTCTTTTCCAATGAGTCAACTCTTTGCATGAGGTGGCCAAAGTACTGGAGTTTCAGCTTTAGCATCATTCCTTCCAAAGAAATCTCAGGGTTGATCTCCTTCAGAATGGACTGGTTGGAACTCCTTGCAGTTCAAGGGACTCTCAAGAGTCTTCTCCAGCACCACATTTCAAAAGCATCAATTCTTCAGTGCTCAGCCTTCTTCACAGTCCAACTTTCACATCCATACATGACCACAGGAAAAACCATAGCCTTGACTAGACGGACCTTAGTTGGCAAAGTAATGTCTCTACTTTTGAATATGCTATCTAGGTAGGTCATAACTTTTCTTCCAAGGAGAGAGCGTCTTTTAATTTCATGGTTGCAATCACCATTTGCAGTGATTTTGGAGCCCCCCAAAATAAAGTCTGACACTGTTTCCACTGTTTCTCCATCTATTTCCAACAGAGTGATGGGACCAGATGCCATGATATTTGTTTTCTGAATGTTGAGCTTTAGGCCAACGTTTTCACTCTCCTCTTTCACTTTCATCAAGAGGCTTTATAGTTTCTCTTCACTTTCGGCCATAAGGATGGTGTCATTTGCATATCTGAGGTTATTGATATTTCTCCCAGCAATCGTGATTCCAGCTTGTGTTTCTTCCAGTCCAGTGTTTCTCATGATGTACTCTGCATATAAATTAAATAAGCAGGGTGACAATATACAGCCTTGACTTACTCCTTTTCCTATTTGGAACCAGTCTGTGGTTCCATGTCCAGTTCTAACTGTTGCTTCCCAGCCTGCATACAGATTTCAAGAGGCAGGTTAGGTGGTCTGGTATTCCCATCTCTTTCAGAATTTTCAACAGTTTATTGTGATCCACAAAGTCAAAGGCTTTGGCATAGTTAATAAAGCAGAAATAGATGTTTTTCTGGAACTCTCTTGCTTTTTCCATGATCCAGTGGATGTTGGCAATTTGATCTCTGGTTCCTCTGCCTTTTCTAAGACCAGCCTGAACATCAGGGAGTTCACAGTTCACGTATTGCTGAAGCCTAGCTTGGAGAATTTTGAGCATTACTTTACTAGCGTGTGAGATGAGTGCAATTGTGCAGTAGTTTGAGCATTCTTTTGCATTGCTTTTCTTTGGGATTGGAATGAAAACTGACCTTTTCCAGTCCTGTGACTACTGCTGAGTTTTCCAAATTTGCTGGCATATTGAGTGCAGCACTTTCACAGCATCATCTTTCAGGATTTGAAATAGCTCAACTGGAATTCCATCACCTCCACTAGCTTTATTCGTAGTGATGCTTTCTAAGGCCCACTTGCCTTCATAGCAGTAGGAAGTTGCAAAAAATGAGATAACATTGTACATCTATTGGAACATCTTATATAGGAAAAACTGACAATATCAAGTGCTGGAGAGTATATCATGGAATTCCATTATACCTTCAATGCTGGTAGAAATTCAAAATAATGCAGTCGTTTTGCAAGTGTTCAACAGTTCTAAAAATCTACACATAGTCTTATCATATGATCTAGCAAATCTCCTCTTAGGTATTTACCCAATTGTGTTGATAACTTATTTCTACACAAAAGTCTTAGGCTTCCTTGGTGGTTCAGCAGTAAAAAATCCACTTGCCAATGCAAGAGATACACTCAATTCCTGGGTCAGGAAGACCCCTAGAGAAGAAACTGACAGCCCACTACAATATTCTCACCTGGAAAATCTCACACATAGGTGGGTCACAAACAGTAGGACATGACTTAGCAACTAAACAACCACAACATACAAGATCATACAAAAACTTACACACAGACATTTACGGCAGTTTTATTTATAATTGCCAACTAGAAGCAACCAAGCTGCTCATCAATAGGTAAATAGATAAACTCTGGTATATTTGTATATATGAAAAATGAAATATTATTCAGCAATAAAAAGAAATAAGCCATGAAAAGCAGAATTAAACACTCAAATGCTCAGTCCTACAGTCATGCCTGACTCTTTTCCAATCCTGTTGATTGTAGCCTGCCAGGCTCTTCTGTCCATGGAGTTTTCCAGGCAAAAATGCTGGAGCAGGGTGCCATTTCCTTCTCCAGGAGATCTCCCTGACCCAGGGGTTGAACCCATGTCTCTTGTGTCTCCTGCATTGGCAGGTGGGTTCTTTACCACTAGCGCCACCTGGGAAGCCCAAACACTCATGTGTACATTGCTAACTGAAACAAGCTAGTCTGACAAGGCCATCAACTGTGTGATTCCAGCTGTATGTATCACATTCTGCAAAGGACAAAACTGTGAAGACAGTGCAAATATTCGTGATTACTAAGGGGTTGGGTTGAAGGAGGAAGGAGAGAGAATAAATAAAGAAGAAATGTTTAGATTATACAGAATTGTAAAACTATTCTGTATCACACTGTAATGATAACATTACACACTGATCAAGACCGATAGAGATTTATAAAACAGAGTGAAACAGTGTAAATTACATATTTTAGTTACTTTAATTTCCAATATTCATTAATTCACTGTAACAAATTATATTGAGTGAAGTGAGTGAGTGAAGTCGCTCAGTCGTGTCCAACTCTTTGCGACCCCATGGACTGTAGACTACCAGGCTCCTCCATCCATGGGACTCTCCAGGCAAGAAAACTGGAGTGGGTTGCCATTTCCTTCTCCAGAATAAATCATATTACTTCTAGATGTTAATAATTGGGGAAACAAGATGTGAAAATGGGAGATGAGGCATATGGGAACTTTGTGTACTATCTTCTTAGTTTTTCATTAAATTTTAAAAATAAAATGTATAAAAATAAAACAAGTAGCAAATCAAGTTTGTTTTCTAGAAAGAAATGGTCAATGGGCATAAAATAACTTTTTAAAAAAGCAAATGAAAATATTTATAATAAGAGTGACCAATGACTTCATTTTATGAAAAGATAAAATTCAATTTTAAGGTTTGTTTCTGCCATGAAACTTTTCCAGATTTTTAACTTTTATTTTCCTTCTGTCTGACCCTAGGTCTTGGTGACTGTAACTTCCTTACAGTCTATTACATCAGGGTTGATAATCTGTAAACTTGCATGAGTTGAATACTATTCTTTACGTTTGGATGTATGTATTCTTCTATGCTTCCAATTTATACTCCACAAAATTGGAACCTGTTTGTAAGACTGTGTCTTTACAACCTCAGTAATGCCAATTATTGCTGAAATAATGCCTTTTGTTAATTGGCTATCTCCTCATTGATCAGTTATTGTAATGTTTGGGCCCTCCTTTCCTGAGGAAATTATGAATTGTATATCCCTATCATTCATTTCCATAAGAGGAAGTTTTATACATCAAAGAGAAGATGTCAGTATAGTAGTGAGGAGTACAGGTTTCAGAACCAGACCATCTGCTTTACCTCTTGTTTCCGCTGGTTTTATATGTGGGCCTTTGAACAAGGAATTGCATTCCTCCAAGCATGTCTGTGTCATCTGAGGATAAAAATTAGTGATAGACAAGGCAATATTATTGCATGCTGATGTCCATCATAGTGTCATACCCTGCTAGCACTTCAGTCTTTCTAGGTGGCATTTCCTTTGATAAAGGAAATATTATATTTCTACATTTAAAATATAATGAGCACTTCTTAAATTAAATTCACTTAGATGAGATATGCCTTACTATTTTTGAAAGTTCTTGTAAGATCATACATTCCTTCAAAGTAAAATCTGTTGATATTAATTTCCATGCCCTATTTAATAAATAAATTAAAAAAAATAATTAGGATTATATTCCTATAAATTCATCAAATTTCTTCATTTTATATCTTAGAGTTTTAAAGCATCATCATTTAAAACTCTCACATAGCAAATACAAATATAACATTTAATTATAAAACTAATAATTCTCAATTCCTATTATAATCTAATAGGTAATAACACTTCAATGTCTATTGTCTCTATAATTTAAAAAAAGGGTTATTAAGATAAGATATGAACAGTTTATTATAAAAAATGAAACTCTTAAAAATGCCTTTTTATTATTGATTAATTATTTCATAGTAATAAGAGACATTTTTACCTTTTAGTTTATAAGAATAAAGAGAAAGTGGAGAAACCACAAAAATTATTTGTTTTCACTAAATATCAAATTCTGAAACACTATCTTAAGTAAAATATGGAAAGCTACAAGAGATAATGAATAATAAGGGTAATATAAATAATTTATGCCCCAAAGTAATATAAAACCTAAAAATATACTGCAATGATTTTGTCTGGAACATTATATTTATATAGTCTTCAGTTTATTTTATGCATAATATTAAATATTTTCTCCAAAGGTAAAGAAGAATACAAAGAGTAATCATGATTTTTGTGAGATAATAATGCATTATTAAAAACTAAAGTTATTGTGAATTATGTCTTAAATTATAAAATGTATTACTTTGCTAATAATGACATCATTTCAGAATAACAGAATAACAGCTGATAATTTTGAGGGATGGAGTGTGAGCATGTTGTCACTAAAATTAAAGAGATTTTCAATATATAAATACAAATTAAGACTTTTCCTGTTTTCAGCTTTTGAATTTAGACATATGTAGGTTTTTAATTCTAGTTATTTTAATCTAGCAAGAGATATTCACACTACATATGAAATGTTCAATCCTTTCCAAGTGATATAAATTCATAAGAGAAATACACACACATATCAATTAAAGGTTTACTATACACTAGAATCTACATCCACTGATTCTCCATCCAGAGATATAAAGAAAATGTAACATATTTTTTTCCATAATCAACTGTAGTCCTTTTGAGGTTCTCAACTTATCTATTAGTATTGAACTAAAATGCTAAATTGAGATCAATCCAGTTATCACATTTCAATTTTAACAATCTCTTTTCCTTGAGTAATCCAGCTTCATTTATTTCAATCTCCAGGCTTTCTGACATTCTCCCCTTTCTCTTTCTTCCTAACAATGATATATGTGGAAGGAGGGCTTGCACAACCTCCAAGGCAATGTGGTGGCAAAGAAGTGACCTATCATTTTAGATTTATATTGGATGTTAGCATTGTCTTTCAATTCCTGTGGTATCTGTAGCAATAGTATTTTCACCTGCTACTGCTCATTCTCTTGATATCGATGGTTTAGAACAGGGGCCAAATGCTGGGCCATGGACAGGCGCTGGTCTATGCCTGTTCAGAGCCAGGCCACACAGCAGGAGGTTAGAGGCAGGCAAGTGAGCAAAGCTTCATCTGTATTTCCAGCTGCTCCCCATTGCTCACATTACCACTTGAACTTCTCCTCCTGACAGATCAATGTGGTGTTAGATTTTCAGGGGAGCCTGAACCCTACTATGAACTGCACATGCAAGGGATCTAGGTTGCTTGGTCCTTATGAGAATCTAATGCCTGCTGATCTGAGATGAAGCTGAGATGGTGATGTTAGCACTAGGAAGCTTCTGCAAATACAAATTATCATTAGCAACGAGGTTTGACTGCACAGAAACCATAATAAATCAATTGCTTGTATACTCATCTTAAAACTTTATCAGTGAGTGATACGTGACAAGCTGCATCTGGTGGCAGGTTTTAAAGCAGAATCTAGCACATAATTTAGTCTGTGTGGCCCACACATCATTTTATTTACCACTTCCATACATGGCTCATTCCCAAACTATGCACTTATTGCAGTCACAGTTTTGGTAGGCCCTCAAGCTAACCGTAGCTAAAGTGAGTAAAAAATAAATATCATTAGAGAACTTCTTTGAAAAGGGGGAAAGAGTCAAGGATAAGACATTGGGAAAAAAAGTTGCATTTAAAAGAAAATACCAAAGTCCTTCCTAAATTATGGGTTCATTGCAATAAGTGAGTCACAGTCTCCAAGTCTGCTTTTTATAATATGTGGCAGCTGGGTATCCAACAAAGCCATGTAAGCTTCAAAACTGTTTTGCCATATGAAGACCAAGCACCCTGCATTAAAAGACAAGCCTTTGGAATTTTCCAGAAGAATAAATGTGAACAAGGAGAACAGAAGCAATTTTGGGTCTCCAAAATCACTGCAGATGATGACCACAGCCATGAAATTAAAAGACGCATGCTCCTTGGAAGAAAAGTTATGACCAACCTAGGCAGTATATTAAAAAGCAGAGACATTACTTTGCCAACAAAGATCTGTCTAGTCAAAGCCATGGTGTTTCTAGTCGTCATTTATGGGTGTAAGTGTGGACCATATAGAAAGCTGAGCACCAAAGAATTGATGCTTTTGAACTGTGGTGTTGGAGAAGATTCCTGAGAGTCCCTTGGATTGATTGGGCCAGTCAGTCCTAAAGGAAATCAGTCCTGAATATTCATTGGAAGGACTGATGTTGAAGCTGAAACTCCAATACTTTGGCCACCTGATATGAAGAACTGAGTCATTGGGAGAGACTGAAAGCAGGAGGAGAATGGGACGACAGAGGATGAGATGAGTGGATGGCATCACCGACTGAATGGACATGAGTTTGAGTAAGCTCCTGGAGTTGGTGATGGACAGGAAGCCTGGCATGCTGCAGTCTACGGGGTAGCAAAGAGTCAGACACGACTGAGCGACTGAACTGAACTGAACGGAACCACTTTTATCAGATGTGTCTGTACTGAGAGCATCATTCTTATGTGGCTAACCTCAGTGCTAAAACTAAGAATCCCTTTACTGTCGGTGATGTATAGCTGACTCTGCTAATGACATTCATCATAAACTTTTAGGAGAGGCTGCAGTTGAAAAGGTAGCATGATTTCCTCTTTTGACTAGCACCATAATTAAACAAATTGACTAAATAGCAGAGGATATTGAGCCACAATTATTAGAGAGGATTAATGAGTTACTGTCGTTTGCATTCCAGGTTGAGAAGTCTATGGATATTGACAACAAGGAAACAATGCTTATTTTTGTGAGATATATTTTTCAGGAAGATGTGCTTGAGGTTATCTTATGTGCACTCTTGTTAACCAACACCACAGCTGCTGAACCATCTAAGCTTTTGACTGATTACATACCAGGAAAATGAAACTGGTCATTTTGTGTCAGTATATGTATAGACAGAGCAGCTGCCATGATTGGATGGCTTTCTGGTGTCACTGCTTGGGTAGAAGAAGGAAACTTCTGAATGTGAGTCCATGCATTGTCATCCATAGAGAAATGCTGGCTAGCCTAAAAATGTCACCTGAATTTAACAGCATTTTGAAGGATATAACTGATTAAAATTGTTGTGGGGAAGAGTTAATTCTGACTCAATATTGGATCTGTTTAACTTTAACCTTTCTTTCCCACTGCTTTTGTTCACTAGAAGAATACTGTTTATACATAAAGGCCTGCTTCAGGGAACTCTGACCCTCTGTCAGAATATTAAACTGAATGCCTTTATTCAGAACCCTATCCACCTGTGGATGGCAGGAAGGAAGAAATTATCACATCCCCTCCCCAAGGTTTGCTATTTTATTATTATTATTATTATTATTATTATTTTTGCTTTACTTCCTTACCTCTCCCCATCTTTGTTCTGTAAAAGAACCTGGCATCCAGACCCAGGTAAGATGATTATTTTGAGACATTTGTCTGCCATCTTCTCGGTCAGCTGGCTTTCTAAATAAAGTTATATTCCTTGCCTCAACAGCTCATTCCTCAGATTTATTGGCCTGTCATGCAGCAAGCAGAGCAAGTTTGGACTTGGTAACAAAATGATCAACCACATTAAAGTACCTACCCTTAACTCATGTGTGTTCATGCAGCTTTGTGAGGAGACAGATGCAGAGCACACATATGTTCTCTTATACACGGAAATGAGATGGTTTTCTAAATGCAGGTCACTGGACAGAGTTTTTGAGTTACAAGGGACACTCCAGAGATTTCTTTTTTTAAAAAAGTCACCACTGGCAGCACATTTCAGACACACAGAATGAGTTGCAAAACTTTGTTACTTGCAACAATCTCAATCTGTCACTTGAGGAAAGAATAACAACTGTGTTCAAATCAGCAGATGAAGTCCCTGCATTCAAAGTCAAATTGGAATTATGGGGATGATGAGTGAACACTTGGAGTTTTGGCATGTTTTAAACATTAGCAGAGGTTTGAAAGAGACTGATCCAGAACCTACTTTCTCCTAGCTGGTGCATAATCATCTATCTCAGCTTTCTTTTCTTTTTTTTTTAATATATTTTTAAATTACTTATTTATTTATTTTTTACTTTACTTTACAATACTGTATTGGTTTTGCCATACATTGACATGAATCCGCCACGGGTGTACATGAGTTCCCAATCCTGAGCCCCCCACCCACCTCCCTCCCCATATCATCTCTCTGGGTCATCCCAGTGCACCAGCCCCAAGCATCCTGTAACTTGTATCGAACCTAGACTGGTGATTCATTTCTTACATGATAGTATACATGTTTCAATGCCATTCTCCCAAATCATCCCACCCTCTCCCTCTCCCACAGAGTCCAAAAGTCCATTCTATACATCTGTGTCTCTTTTGCTCTCTCACATACAGGGTTATCATTACCATCTTTCTAAATTCCATATACATGTGTTAGTATACTGTATTGGTATTTTTCTTTCTGGCTTACTTCACTCTGTATAATTGGCTCCAGTTTCATCCACCTCATTTAGAATGGATTCAAATGTATTCTTATTAATGGCTGAGTAATACTCCATTGTGTATATGTACCACAGCTTTCTTATCCATTCATCTGCTGATGGACATCTAGGTTGCTTCCATGTCCTGGCTATTATAAACAGTGCTGCAATGAACATTGGGATACATGTGTCTCTTTCAATTCTGGTTTCCTCAGTGTGTGTGCCCAGCAGTGAGATTGCTGGGTCATAAGGCAGTTCAATTTCCAGTTTTCTAAGGAATCACCACACTGTTCTCCATAGTGGCTGTACTAGTTTACATTCCCATCAACAATGTAAAAGGGTTCCCTTTTCTCCACACCCTCTCCAGCATTTATTGGTTGTAGACTTTTGGATCGCAGCCCTTCTGACTGGTGTGAAATAGTACCTCATTGTGGTCTTGATTTGCATTTCTCTGATAATGAGGGATGTTGAGCATCTTTTCATGTGTTTGTTAGCCATCTGTATGTCTTCTTTGGAGAAATGTCTATTTAGTTCTTTGGCCCATTTTTTGATTGGTCGTTTATTTTTCTGGAATTGATCTGCAGGAGTTGCTTGTATATTTTTGAGATTAGTTGTTTGTCATTGCTTCATTTGCTATTATTTTCTCCCATTCCGAAGGCTGTTTTTTCACCCTGCTTATAGTTTCCTTTGTTGTGCAGAAGCTTTTAATTTTAATTAGATCCCATTTGTTTATTTTTTTATTTTATTTCTTTTATTTTTTCTTTTCTTTTCTTTTATTTCCAGTATTCTGGGAGGTGGATCTTAAAGGATCCTGCTGTGATTTATGTTGGGGAATGTTTTGCCTATGTTCTCCTCTAGGAGTTTTATAGTTTCTAGCCTTAGGTTTAGATCTTTAATCCATTTTGAGTTTATTTTTGTGTATGGTGTTAGAAAGTGATCTAGTTTCATTATTTTACAAGTGGTTGGCCAGTTTTCCCAGCACCACTTGTTAAAGAGATTATCTTTTCTCCATTGTATATTCTTGCCTCCTTTGTCAAAGATAAGGTGTCCATATGTGTGTGGATTTATCTCTGGGCTTTCTATTTTGTTCCATTGATCTATATTTCTGTCCTTGTGCAAGTACCATACTCTCTTGATGACTGTGGACTTGTAGTAGAGCCTGAAGTCAGGCAAGTTGATTCCTCCAGTTCCATTCTTCTTTCTCAAGATTGCTTTGGCTATTCAAGATTTTTTTGTATTTCCATACAAATTGTGAAATTATTTGTTCTAGCTCTATGCTACCCAAATCAATCTACAGATTCAATGCAATCTCTATCTAAGCTTTCAAAAGAGTTTGAGCATAACTTCCTAACCACAAAAGGCACCCAAACTGGGAAGCAAGGGATCCTTGAGACATTTGTGAATAAGCTAGGTGAAGCCACTTTTACCTGTGCTAGAATGGGATCAATCCCTTGAGATGACAAGTGATGATGGCCTTAAAAGTATATTTGAGACAGCTCCAAATCTCCACACATTCTGTATTAAAATAAAGGCTGAATATCCTGGAACTGTCACAAAAACACTAAAAAGCCCACTTCCATTTCCAACATCCTATCTTCGTAAAGCAGGGTTTTCTGCAGTGACAGCAACCAAAACAAGATTACGGAATAGACTGGACACAAGCAACGTACTTTGTGTGTCAGTGTCTCCCATCGCTCCCAGATGGGACTGTCTAGTTGCAAGAAAACAAGGTCAGAGTTCCCACTGATTCTGCACTGTGGTGAGTTGTGTAACTATTTCATTATGTATCACAATGTAATAATAATAAAATAAAGCACACAATAAATGTAATACATTTGAGTCATCCCCAAACCATCCTGTCCCCTGGTCTGTGAAAAAAGTGTCTTCCTCAAACACAGGCCCTGGTGCCAAAATGTTTGGGGACTGCTAGTTTAGAAGTTCTGGATGGCTGGTTTTATGTTGGCTCTCTTCTCCCTCAACTCAGTTGGGTCAAATGATTTTCCCTGAGACTCCACCTGAGCTATTGTTGGAGTTTCTACAGCTTGGAAATATAAATCACATTTTCCTACTCCTACTCATTTTTATGGCTTGCCCTGAATTCTGTGACTACTTCACCACTTTGATACCCACTGTAAAGGTCCTCAGCAACTAACTGTCACATAACCTCCTTGAAAGCAGATGGCAATTCTGGATTCCAGTTGTTTGCTACATACCCCACTGGACTGTTACCAACAACAGTTAAATGTGTGCCCTCCTTTCATGTGTGAACTAGAACATATTTGGGTATTCTGGGATTTTACAGCATCAGTATTGTCTGTTATATGAACCCAAGCTTTCTTGTTGTTTTCTCATGTTAAGAAATGTAAATATGCTTGGCTCTAATGAAGCTATTTTCATCAAGAGAAATTTTGGTTCTGTTCAGGAGTGAATTTATTTGGGGAGCAAAAGGATGGGAAGCCTTCTGCAATCAACTTGGGAACTTAGGTAAGGCTTCCTGGAAGAGGTGGTTCTTGAGTTTTCAGGAAGTTGAAAGGAAATTAGCCAATTGAAGAGGAGGGGAGAAGTTTTCCAGAAGAGAACAAACTAGTGAAGTTGAAAAATAAAAGGCACAATTAGAAGAGGCATGCGAGCCACAAACTTCAATATTTGGAATGATTAAAGGGGTGCCATGACATGGTGGGAAGGGAAATAGACCACTATTCTGAGTTTCCTATCCAGGAAAAGTGAGTTGAAATCTATCCTTGAAAGTAATACAGAGCCACTCATGAGTTCTAAGCAACAAGGTGACATAGCCAGATTTCTGATTTCCTTTATAATATGAACATGGTGGGCTGTTAAGAAGGCAAATTATTATACTGGCACTCCCTGTACCTGTCTCAGTGTTAGAAAATAGAAGAATAAAGAAAGATAGCCTCATGCCACAGAATTGTAGAATAAAGTTCGTACCTACAATGGAAAGTCCATGCTGTGTATGATAAAAAAACCAGAAGCCAAGAGTTGCCAGCTAGAGGTAAATTCAGACCATAAATAGTCTCTTCTACTGAATTTATTCCCATCCCAAATTTATTTTTATACATTTCCTTAGATCTTACACTTTTTTGCCTAGAATCACTCTCAACATTTTAACCACTTCTCTCCAGGAAGTATATAGAATGAGAGGATCGCAAATCATATCTGAATGTGGTACCATCTGTTTCTGTTTTCCTAAAGCATTTCATAATAGGCTGGATCAGAAAGGACAGATACTTGGCAGAGCCTATGATATGAACTTTCACTAGGTGATTTTGTCTATTTCTGCTGAACTAATGTTAAAGCCAAAGCTTTTCTAGTGATTGGACAAAATGGCATCATATGCAATAGAACATTATGCCACAAAGACAGTTACACTAACAAATCAGGACATTAAAACTGTACAGTTGCACTGTTTTTAAATGCTATATCTATTGTTGATTCTTCCATAGAAGAAAAAGACTTTTTCTATAGAAAAGGCATTTTCTATAGAAGAAAAGACATTCTATAAGCTATTTTAAAAATATGATCAAGTACACCAGACTTATCTACTATATTTTCACTGACATTCAAGGAAATATAAAATTTAGGAAATAATTATCTTTCTCAGGAAACATGGGTTAAAACTCTGTTCTCAATGTAAAAATTAAAATTAGTCTTTAAAATACAAATGCTTAATTCCACTTCTGCTATACCTATCTTTCCACTTTTCACATCAACATTACAGATGTCTTAAGATGTCCAAAAATGTAACACTTCCTGGGAAAACCTCAGAAAAAAGAGAGAAAAAGAAATCATAATCACATATTTAAAAAAATATTACCCTATGAAAGTTTCAAACTGGTTTGTTAGTAAATTCCTTATGTACTGAAATTTGTCTACATTTTAAATGTATAGCTAACAAATGGAATTAGTAATAGAAAATGAAACAATCATTGCTAAAATCATTTAAAGCTTGAATCTAATAATTGTACTTTATCTTATGCATTTGTTTCTTCAGAATAAGAATGAAACTAAAGTATTTATATACTGAACATTTTTCAAAATTAAGCTGAAATTTACTATTTATAATAGAATTAGTACTCAAAAATAACTAAAATTGCTTATAAATGTAACTGTTTATTGTTCTATAAATATCTACTACTGTTCACTTCTTACTGATTAATTGATTCCCTGTAAAATATACAAAAGTTTTTGTTTAGGTATAAGAAAAAATTTTCAATCTCTAGAGAAAGACAGCAAAAAGAGATTGAATTAAAACCCTACGATAAAAATACAGGGTTTTATGTGACATAATAAAGGCAGGCATTATTTCATCAACAATAGAAGATTATTCTTATAATTGAGTTAATCATCGAAACATTTGCTTTCACAAATATGCAATATCACACACATATGCACAAGTACACACAAACACAAAAGTTTATTTCTATGATTATTTGTCTATATAATTGTTAAAACTTAGAATAGTCTTCCTCTTAGCTGTGTCTATACATTTCCCTTTCCTTCAAATTTCTAATATGCTATAATATATAATCTTTTTACATGTATAATACAAATAATCCCAAAGCACTTAAACTGCTATCTTATGTGTATATATTCTCAATAAATAATAATAATAAGATTTTTGTAGTCAGTTGCTCAGTCATGTCCAACTTTTTGTGACCCCATGAACTGTAGCATGCCAGGCTTCCCTGTTCTTCATTATCTCCCAGAGCTTGCTCAAAGGCATATCCATTGAGTCCATGATACCATCCAACCATCTCATCCTCTGTCACTCCCTTCTGCTTCTGCCCTCAATCTTTCCCAGCATCAGGGTCTTTTCCAATTAGTTGGCTCTTCTCATCAGGTGGCTAAAGTATTGGAGCAACTTCAGCATCAGTTCTTCCAATGAATATTCAGGGTTAATTTTCTTGAAGATTGACTGGTTTGATCTCTTTGCTGTCCAAGGGACTCTGAAGAGACTTCTCCAGCACCACAGGTCAAAGCATCAATTCTTTGGTGCTCAGCCTTCTTTATGGTCAAACTCTCACACTAGTACCTACTGAAAAAGTGCTACTGGACAAACCATGACTTGGACTATATACAGACATTTGTTGATAAGATATTAAAAATAATATACTTAATATAATTTGATGAAAAGCAATATCATATAATACAAAGGTGTATAAAATAAAATTTAGGTTGTAAATAAAATCTATTCAGTATGTTTTGTTTATTTTTACATTTATTCTCATTCTAAATTCATGTTTGCTCAGAATTAATCTTTTTTTTCAAATTCTTGGAGGATATGATATTGGGAGAAGGGGGCAACAGAGGATGAGATAGTTGGATGGCATCACCAACTCAATGAACATGAGTTTTAGCAGACTCTGGGAAATGTTAGAGGACAGGGAAGCCTGGCCTGCTGCAGTCCATAGGGTTACCAAGAGTCAGACACAACTGAGCAACTGAATAAAAACAATGGTATTGTCCATGTAGTAATAACACCTTTTATTTATAGCATTAAATTAAGAAGATAAATCAAGATCATGCTTTAAGTTCTTGAAATTGTTAAATGACAGTGGAAGGGGAAGAAAAGAGCTCAATAGAAGGAATATACATGGGAAAAATCTTAACTGTTAAGTATACAGGAGAATTATAGGTGTTTTTAAAGTAGGAAAAACATAAAAGAGACTACATTCTTAGAAACAGAAGAGTAAATATTTAAAAGAAAAGTGTTAAATTAAAAATATTAAAAGTATTAATAGTATACTCAGCAACAGATATTTCATAGCTGTTAAACATATTTGTCTAATCCAGTGTTTCTAAAAGCAAGAATTACATCTGTCACCAAAGAACCTAGACATGATCATTTTTGTCTTAGATCAAACCAATAAACAGAAATCTTTTAGTATTAGACTTGATGATATGCCACCTAAATACTGTAGGTGATCATAACACATATTAAACTTAGAGATTTCTTGGGTTTGTATACTTAGAAGTTATTTCAGGAACACTTAAGTATTGGATACCTATTATATCTGTGCCAGGCATTGTTGCTGGGACGTGGGAATGGGAAATACAAGTGCATACACACACACACACACACACCTATGTCCTAGTGATGCTTACATTTTAGAAGAAAAGAATCATATACAGAAAGAAGATAGATAAAGCCATGGTGTGTTTGAGATCATCAAGACAGAGTCAAATTAGATCGGCAATATGTTGGACAAGAGAAACCATGGAAACACTGTGTGTAGAGTGGTGTAATAAAAAACACTGAACAACAAGACAGAAGAGGTGATTAGAGAGCAGGAGGAAATAAAAAAGATGGCCATGCCATAAGATAAAAAGGAGGAAAAGTTCAGACAAAACCGTCATATACTGGTCAATCTTACCAAAAGCTGTAGATAGGTCAAAGTAGACAAAGACTGAAAAAGATCATTGATAAGAGCAGAATATGAGAGATAAGGAATGATAAATGCAGGCTAATGAGGAATTTGTTATTCTTAGAACCTCGTTAGCAAGTCATTCTACACAAGAGAGTAGCAAATTATACTTGAATAATGATAAGCACAGGTATGTTACAAAACTGGATCATTGTATGAGAAAAATAAGTAAATACATGAATCAAACATTACCCCAAAGAAGATATTTTAACTGCTCAGTCAGTCAGTTCAGTCACTCAGTACTATCCGAATATTTGTGACCACATTGACTGTAAAATATCAGGCTTCCTTGTCCATCACCAACTCCTGGAGCTTAAACAAACTCATGTTCATCAAGTTGGTGATGCCATCCAACCATCTCATCCTCTGCCCTTCCCTTCTCCTCCTGCCTTCAAATTTCCCAGCATCAAGGTATTTTCCAATGAGTCAGTTGTTCACATCAGGTGGTCAAAGTATTGGAATTTCAGCTTCAGCATCAGTCCTTCCAGTGAATATTGAGGACTGATTTCCTTTAGCACTGATTGGTTTGATCTCTTGGCAGTCCAAGGGACTCGCAAGAGTTTTCTCCAACACCACAGTTCAAAAGCATCAATTCTTTGGCACTCAGCTTTCTTTATAGTCCAACCCTCACAATGATACATGACTACTGGAAAAATATAGCTTTGATCAGATGGACCATTGTTGGCAAACTATTGTTTCTGTTTTTTAATATGCCATCTAGGCTGACATAGCTTTTCTTTCAAGGAGCAAGCATCTTTTAATTTCATGGCTGCAGTCACTATCTGGAGTGATTATGGAGCCCAAGAAAATAAAATCTGAAAAAAAAAAAAGAAAAATTAAAAAAATAAAGAAAATAAAGAAAAAGAAAATAAAATCTGACACTGTTTCCATTGTTTCCCCATCTATTTGCCATGAAATGATGGGACCACATGCCATGATTTTACTTTTGTGAACGTTGAGTTTTAAGGCAGCTTTTTCACTCTCCACTTTCACTTTCATCAAGAGGTTCTTTAGTTCTTCTTCACTTTCTACTATAATGGTGGTGTCATTTGCATATCTGAGGTTATTGATATTTCTCCAGACAATCTTGATTCCAGCTTCTGCTTCATCCAGCATGGCATTTCACATGATGCAGTCTTCATATAAGTTACATAAGCAGGGTGTCAATATACAGCCTTGGCTACTTCTTTTCCAATTTGGAAACAGTCTGTTGTTTCATGTCCAGCTCTAACTGTTGCTTCTTGACCTGCATACAGATTTCTCAGGAGGCAAGTCAGGTGGTCTGCTATTCCCATCTCTAAGAATTTTCCACAGTTTGTTGTGATCCACAAAGTCACAGGCTTTGGCATAGTCAATAAAGCAGAAGTAGATGTTTTCTTGAAACTCTCTTGCTTTTTTGATGATCCAACAGATGTTGGCAATTTGATCTCTGGTTCCTCTGCCTTTTCTAAATATAGTTTGGATATCTGGGAATTCACAGTTCACATACTGTTGAAGACTAGCTTGGAGAATTTTGAGCTTGAGATGAGTGCAATTGTGTGGTAGTTTGAACATTCTTTGGCATTGCCTTTCTTTGGAATATTTCACAGCATCATCTTTGAGGATTTGAAATAGCAAGGCTAGAATTCCATCACCTTCACTAGCTTTGTTGGTAGGTATACTTCCTATGGCCCACTTGACTTAACATTCCAGGATGTCTGAGTGATCACACCATCGTGATTATATGGGTCATGAAGATCTTTTTTGTATAGTGCTTCTTGGGTATTCTTGCCAGTTCTTCTTAATATCTTCTGCTTCTCTTAGGTCCATACCATTTCTGTCCTTTATTGAGCCCATCTTTGCATGAAATGTTCCTTTGGCATCTCTAATTTTCTTGAAGAGATCTTTAGTCTTTCCCATTCTATTATTTTTCTCTATTTCTTTGCATTGATCAGTGAGGAAGGCTTTCTTATCTCTTCTTGCTATTCTTTGGAACTCTGCATTCAGATGGGTGTATCTTTCCTTTTCTAATTTGCCTTTCCCTTCTCTTCTTTTTTCAGCTATTTGTAAAGCCTCCTCAGACTATCATTTTGCTTTTTTGCATTTCCTTTCATTGGAGATGTTCTTGATCACTGACTCCTGTACAATTTCAGGAACCTCTGTCCATAATTCTTCAAGCCTTCTGTATATCAGAACTAACCCTTGAATCTATTTGTCACATTCACTGTATAATCACAAGGGATTTCATTTAGGTCATACCTGAATGGTCTAGTGGTTTTCCCTACTTTTTTCATTTAAGTCTGAATATTGGAAAAGTAAGTTCAAGATCTGAGCCACTTTCAGTGGCTTGTTTTTACTGATTGATTAGAACTTCTCCATCTTTGGTTGCAAAGAATAATATCAGTCGAATTTCAGTGTTGACCATCTGGGGATATCCATGTGTAGAATCTTCTCTTGTGTTGTTGGAAGAGAGTGCTTGCTATGACCGATGCATTCTCTTGGCAAAACTCTATTAGTCTTTGCCCTGATTCATTTTGTACTCCAAGGCCAAATTTGCCTGTTACTTCAGGTATCTCTTGACTTCCTCCTTTTGCATTCCAGTCCTCTATAATGAAAAGGACATCTTTTTTTCAGTGTCAGTTGTAGAAGGTCTTGTAGGTCTTCAGAAAACTGTTCAACTTCAGCTTCACTAGCATTAATGGTTGGGGCATAGACTTGGATTGCTGTGATATTGGATGATTTGCCTTGGAAACGAACAGATCATTCTGTACTTTTTGAGACAGCACCTAAGAACTGCATTTTGGAGTTTTTTGTTAACTATGAGGACTACTCCATTTCTTCTAAAGGATTCTTGCCCACAGTAGTGGATATAATAGTCATCTGAGTTAAATTTACCCATCCCAATCTCTTTTAGTTCACTGATTCGTAAAATGTTAATGTTCACTCTTGCCATCTCCTGCTGGACCACTTCCAATTTACCCTGATTCATGGACCTAACATTTCAGGTTCCTATGCAATATTGTTCCTTACAGCAGACTTACTTCCACGACCTGTCACATAAACAACTGGGTTTTGGTTTTGCTTTGACTCTGTCTCTTCATTTTTTCTGGAGTTATTTTTCCACTCTTCTCCAGTAGTGTACTGGGCACCCACCAACCTGGAAAATTCATCTTTCAATGTCATATCTTTTTGCCTTTTCCTACTGTTCTTCGGGTTCTCAAGGCAAGAATACTGAAGCAGTTTGCCATTCCCTTATCCGGTGGACCGCATTTTGTCAGAAATCTCCATCATGACCCATCCTTCTTGGGTGGCCCTACATGGCATGGCTCATGGTTTCACTGAATTAGACACAGCTGTGGTCCATGTGATCAGTTTGGTTAGTTTTCTGTGATTTTTTATTTTCATTTTGTCTGCCCTCTGAAGGATAAGGATAATAGGCTTATGGAAACTACCTGATGGGAGAGACTTACTGAGGGAAAAACTGGGTTTTATTCTGATGGGCAGACCCATGCTCAGTTCAGTTAAGTCACTCAGTTGTGTCCGATTCTTTGCAACCCCATGCACTGCAGTACCCGTGGCTTCCCTGTCCATC
The DNA here is from genome assembly GCF_014754425.2 of Oryx dammah. Taxonomy (NCBI): domain Eukaryota; kingdom Metazoa; phylum Chordata; class Mammalia; order Artiodactyla; family Bovidae; genus Oryx; species Oryx dammah. The sequence continues at coordinate 8,577,505 of NW_024070208.1, forward strand.
ACCAACTCCCAGAGTTCACTCAAACTCATGTCCACTGAGTCAGTGATGCAATCCAACCATCTCATCCTCTGCCGTCCCCTTCTCCTCCCACTTTCATTCTTCCCCAGCATCAGGGTCTTTTCCAGTGAGTCAGCTCTTGGCATCAGTTGGTCAAAGTGTTGGAGTTTCAGCTTCAGCATCAGGCCTTCCAATGAATATTCAGGACTGATTTCCTTTAGGATGGACTGGTTGGATCTCCTTCTGTCCAAGGGACTCTCAAGAGTCTTCTCCAACACCACAGTTCAAAAGCATTGATTCTATGCTCCCCAGCTTTCTTTATAGTTCAGCTCTCACATTCTACATGACTACTGGAAAAACCATAGCTTTGGCTAGATGGAACTTTGTTGGCAAAGTAATATCTCTGCTTGTTAATAAGCTGTCTAGGTTGATCATAGCTTTTCTTGCAGTCACCATGCTCATGTTCAATAAATCTTTAATCCAATTTTCTGTTGATTGGCCAGCCTGTGTTCCCTCCTGTTGTTTGACCTGAGACCAAATTATGGTGGCGGTAATGAAGATAATAGAGACGTCCTTCAAAAAATTCTGTGCATGCACTGCTGTTCTCAGGGCCTCTGACCTTGCAGCAGGCCACTGCCAATCTACACCTCCACTGGAGACTCCTGGCACTCCTGGGCAAGTTTGGGTCAATCTCTTGTGGGGTCACTGTCCTTTTCTTCGGGGTCCTGGTGTGCACAAGGTTCTGTTTGTGCCCTCCAAGAGTCTGTTTCCCCAGTTCTTTGTAAGTTCTGGTGGTTCTAGGTTGGGGTTGATGGAGAACTCCTCCAAGTGGGCTTATACCACAGGCAGGTCTGCTGCACCCAGAGCCCCCGCCCCTGTGGCAGTGCACTGCTGACCCGTACCTCCACAGGAGACACTCAAACACTCAAAGGCAGGTCTGGCCAAGTCTCTCTCTCTCTCTCTTTTTTCTTTCCTTTCTTTCTTTTTTTTTTTTTTTTTGGCAGCTTTTTAATGGCAGCTGTACCTAATTCAGAGACTATGCATGGGCAGAGACTCATCTGCACACCAGATTCTTTCTCTCAACACTATCATAACAGCATTAAGCCAAAAATCTGGTAGAAAACTATGATTTGGATTTTAAAAGCACACCTGAAAGTACTGTGAAACAGAGGGGAATAAGTATAATGTTTATTCAAAAATATCATGTCAAATTGTTATCTTGTTCAATGCAGTTTTCAAAGAAAGAAGCATTCTATTAGAATTGAAATTAAATGGTAGATATCTGTTTTGCCTTCTAAGATAATTTGAAATAAAATAAGCTATAATAAACATGAAAAACAAAATGAGATGAATAGACACTAGATACAGGACTTCTGTCTGTCTCAGTAGATTACTCATCTCATCTCCTCCTTGAAATTATTGTATTTTTCAACACATTCCCAATATTCTTTGATGCCTGATAATTTTCTCCCACCCACTCAGGATTCAACTGAAATAGCCCCTTCTATGATGAAATTACTCTCACTAATTTATCTAAATTTTATGTCTCTCCAAGTTTGTTCTAAATTCACCTTGTTTTATTTTCCTCTTCCATATTTTATTACTGTGTTTATTACCCACCACCCTCAAGTAGAATGTTGACTTTTAGAGAGCAATTGATTGAGAGCTCCTGTTGCTTCACATTCTTACCAGCATTTGGTTTTGTCAATGTTTTGGATTTTGGCTTTTCTAATAGTTGGAGGCCACCATTAACCCCACCATAGAGCTGCCAGAGCTTAAACAGGCCTGGGGAAACAGACTCTTGGTGGGCACAAACAAAACCTTGTGTGCACCAGGACCCAGGAGAAAGGGGCAGTGATCTCACAAGAGACTGACCCAGACTTGCCCATGAATGTCCAGGAAAGGTGTGGATCAGCAGTGGTCTGGTGCAGGGTTGAGGACCTTGAGTACAGCAGTGCATGCACAGAACCTTTTGAAGGAGGTTGCCATTATCTTCCTTACCTTTACCAGAGTATTGACTCAGGTCAAATAACAGGGAGGGAACACAGCCCCATCTATCAAAAGAAAATTAGATTAAAGATTTACTGAGCATGGCCCCATCCATCAGAACAAGACCCAGTTTCCCCCACAGTCAGGCTCTCTCATCAAGAAGCTTCCATAAACCTCTTATGCTTATCTATCAAAAGGCACAGAGAATGAAAACCACAATCACAGAAACCTAATCAAACTGATCACATGGACCACAGCCTTGTCTAGTTCAATGAAACCATGAGCTGTGTAGGGCCACCCAAGACAGACAGGTAATGGTGGAGAGTTCTGACAAAATGTGGTCCCCTGGAGAAGGGAATTGTAAACCATTTCAGTATTCTTGCCTTGAGAACTACATGAACAGTAAGAAAAGGCAAAAAGATAGAATGCTAGAAGTTAAATTCCCCAGGTCGGTAGGTGCCCAATATGTCACTGGAGAAGAATGGAGAAATAACTCCAGAAAGAATGGAGAGATGGATCCAAAGCAAAACCAACACCCAGTTGTGGGTGTGACTGGTAATGGATGTAAGGCCAATGCTGTAAAGAACAATATTGCTGGAATGTTAGATTCATGAATCAGTGTATATTGAATGTGGTCACACAGGAGATGGCAAGAGTGAATATCAACATTGTAGGAATCAGTGAAATAAAATGGACTGGATTGGGAAATCTAACTCAGATGACAATTGTATCTACTACTGTGGGCAAGAGTCCCTTAGAAGAAATGGAGTAGCCCTCATAGTCAACAAAAGAGTCTGAAATGCAGTACTTCCATGCAATCTCAAAAACGACAGAATGATCTCTGTTCGTTTCCTATCACAGTAACCCAAATCTAGGCTCCAACCAGTAAAGCTGAAGAAACTGAAGTTGAACTGTTCTATGAAGACCTTCTAGGACTAATACTGGAAAAAAGATATCCTTTTCATTATAGGTGACTGGAATTCAAAAGTAGGACGTCAAAAAATACCTGGAGTAACAGGCAAATTTAGAATTGGAGTATAGAAAGAAGTAAATCAAAGGCTAAAAAAATTGGAATATAGAAAGAAGCAAGTCAAAGGCTAAAAAAATTGGAGTATAGAAAGAAGCAAGTCAAAGGCTAACAGAGTTTAGCCAAGAGAATGCACTGGTCATAGCACACACCCTCTTCCAAAAACATAAGACTAAACATGGACATGAGCAGATGGTCAACAAGGAAATCAGATTTTTTATATCCTTTGCAGCCAAAGATGGAGAAGCACTATACAGCCAGCACAAATAAGATTGAGAGCTGACTTTGGCTCAGATCATGAACTCCAAATTGCCAAATTCAGACTTAAATTGAAGAAAGTAGGGAAAGCCACTAGACCATTCATGTATGACCTAAATCAAATCCCTTATGATTATACAGGGGAAGTGACAAATATATTCAAAGGATTAGATCTGATAAAGTGTGTCTGAAAAACTATGGACAGTGGTTTCTAACATTGTACAGGATGCAGTGATCAAGACCATTGTCAATAAAAAGAAGTGCATAAAGGAAAAATGGTTTCCTGAGGAGGCCTTACAAATAGCTGAAAAAAGAAGAGAAGGGAAAGGCAAATTAGAAAAGAAAAGATACACCCATCTGAATGCAGAGTTCCAAAGAATAGCAAGGAGAGATAAGATAGCCTTCTTCAGTAATCAATGCAAAGAAATAGAGGAAAATAATAGAATGGAAAACACTAGAGTTCTCTTCAAGACAATTAGAGATACCAAGGGAACATTTCATGCAAATATGGACCCAATAAAGGATAGAAGTGGTATGGGCCAAACAAAAGCAAAGATATTAAGAAGAACTGGCAAGAATACCCAGAAGCACTATAAAAAAAGATCTTCACAACCTAAATAAGCATGATGATGTGATCACTCACCTAGAGCAAGACATCTTTGAATGTGAAGTCATGGGCCTTAGGAAGCATCATTATGAACAAAGCTAGTGGAGGCAATGGAATTTCAGCTGAGCTATTTCAAATCCTCTAAGATGATGGTGTCAAGTGCTGCACTCAATATGTCAGCATATTTGGAAAACTCAGCAGTAGCTACAGGACTGGAAAAGGTCAGTTTTCATTCCAATCCCAAAGAAAGGCAATGCCACAGAATGTTCAAACTACCACACAATTGCACTCATTTCACATGCTAGTAAAGTAATGCTCAAAATTCTCCAAGACAGGCTTCAACAATACGTGAACTGTGAGCCTCCAAATATTCAAGCTGGATTTAGAAAAGGCAGAGGAACCAAAGATCAAATTGATAACATCCACTGCAACAACCACTTCTGCTTATTGACTACACCTCTGCTTTTGACTGTGTGGGTCATGTAAAACTGTGGAAAATTTTTAAGGAGATGGGGATACCAGAACACATTGCCTGCCTCATGGGAAATCTGTATTCAGGTCAATAAGCAACAGTTAAAGCTGGACATGGAACAATAGACTGGTCCAAATTGGGAAAGGAGTAGTCAAGGCCATGTATTGTCAACCTGCTTATGTAACTTATATGAAGACTACATCATGTGAAATGCTAGGCTTGATGAAGCACAAGCTGGAATCAAGAATTTTGGGAGAAATATCAATAACCTCCCATATGCAGGTGACACCACCCTTATGGCAGAAAGCAAAGAAGAACTAAAGAATCTCTTGATGAATGAAAGTGGAGAGTGAAAAAGTTAGTTTAAAACTCAACATTCAGAAAACTAAGATCATAGCATCCTTTCCCATCACTTCATGGCAAATAGATGGGGAAAGAATGGAAACAGTGACAGACTTTAATTATTTATTTATTTATTTATTTATTTATTTATTTATTTATTTATTTATTTATTTTGGGGGGGGGCTCCAAAATCACTGAAGATGGTGACTGCAGCCCTGTAATTAAAAGGCACTTGCTCCTTAGAAGAAAAACTATGCCTAACCTAGACAGCATATTAAAAAGCGGAGACCTTACTTTACCAACAAACGTCTCTAGCCAAAGCAAAGCTGTTTTTTCCAGTATTCATGTATGGATGTGAGAGTTGGACTATAAAGAAATCTGAGCACTAAATAATTGATGCTTTTGAACTGTGATGTTGGAGAAGACTCTTGAGAGGCCCATGGACTGCAAGAAGACCAAATCAGTCAATCCTAAAGGAATTCAGTCATTGAATATTCATTGAAAGGAATGATGCTAAAGCTGAAGCTCCAATACTTTGGCCACCTGATGCAAAGAACTGACTTATTGGAAAAGACCCTGATGCTGGGAAAGATTGAAAGTGGGAGCAGAAAGGGACGGCAGAAGATGAGATGGTTGAAATGTATCACCTACTCAATGGACATGAATTTAAGCAAGACCTGGAAGTTGTTGATGGACAGGGAAGCCTGGCATAGTGCAGAACGTGGGGTCACAAAGAGTTAGACACAAGTGAGTGACTGAAGTGAACTGAACTGAGAGTTTGATGGTGGTATATCACTTTTATTTTTATTCTACATTACCCTAACCCATAATGTAGAACACTTTTTCATACATAACTGTTTTCAAATGTACTTTTTATATAATTAGTTTGAATAAGTCAAGAATTCTCCTTTTGTACCTGAACTTCTTGATCTTCATGAGCTGACTTGATCTCATTATTATCAACTGATAAAATCTTTAATTCTAAATTTATCTTCCTCATTACCTTCTTATAGATAAGAGCCATTTTCTCTAATGCTTTAATATTTTATTGCAATTCAATTAGGAAATGTTTTTAAAACATGGCCTTAATCAGAAACATTTTTTTTTTCAGATTGCCTTTCTAACTCTTAAGAAGAAGTGATGTTTGTAAAAGTTAAGTGAAAGGAAATATTTTAATACTTAATGTAGTTTCTGACATGGAGTGTGGGACCATTGAGTGGGAACTTTTATACTTAGCATAGCTGCAACATCCCTCATCATCATGACTTCTAACATTTCCATCATCACAATGGGGTTTTTACAGTTCCAAATTTTAACTTGCTAAAGAGTTTCCTACCACAGTCTGACTCCACTTCTTATATCATTGAGCTAAGAGTTTCATCTTTATTGATGAGACATGTCATATGTCTTCGGATTCTGTGCCTTGTTCTCACATGAATCAGAATTCTGTCAAGGTGTCCAGTGTGATAAGCCTTGACAGCCTCTGTGTTGCTCCTGATTCTTCTGATAGAGAAAGATGGCCTGCATACCTATTAGCCATTCCAGCTATCCAACTAACCCTCACAAAGCTACAGGTTACTTAAAACTGTCACTCATTCTTTGAGTGTTAAAGATTTTCCACTGCTGCCTGGGAATCCTCGTCAGTGTCCATTTGTTTCAGAAATTTCAGATTTATGTTCCACTGATGGAGCCTTGGGCTTCCCTGGAAGCTCAGCTGGTAAAGAATCAGCCCGCAATGCAGGAGACCCAGGTCTGATGTCTGAGTCAGGAAACTCTCTTGGAGAAAGGATAAGCTACCCACTCCGGTATTCTTGGGCTTCCTCGGTGGCTCAGACAGTAAAGAATCTGACTGAAAAGCAGGAGACCTGGGTTCGATCCCTGGGTTGGAAAGATCTGCTGAAGGAGGGCATAGCAAGCCATTCTAGCATTCTTGCCTGAAGAATCCCCATGGGCAGAGGAGACTGCTGGTCTGCAGTCTGTGGGGTTGCAAAGAGTTGGACACAACTGAGAGACTAAGCACACACAGAGATTTTCTTTATTTCAGAAAGAGTTACTTAGCTGTTCTGTTTTTTCAACTCTATAACCCAAACCATGTTTCAAAGCAAACTTAAAAGGACACAGAATAATGTTCCCTACATTTCTCCTTGATTTGGGCTCAAATCTCATTTTAATAATTTATTAGCTGTACAATTTTGAGCATTTACTCTCTTCTACTTTTCTCTGATATCTGTAAAAAGCAGATATGATGTTTTCTATCTTCAAAGTTTGTGGCAAGAATTAAATGAATTTTTACTGCTAAATTGCCCCAGTTGTGTCTGACTCTGCCTCTTTGTGGACTGTAGCCCAACCAGGCTCCTTTGTCCATGCCATTCTCCAGGTAATACTGGAGTGTATTGCCATGCCCTCCTCCAGTGGATCTTCCTGACACAGGGATCCAACCCACATCTCTTATGTCTCCTGAATTGGTAGGTGAGTTCTTTACCACTAGAGCTACCTGTGAAGCCCAATAAATCTGAAAGATCTTGTCAAATAATTAGAACAGGAAAGAAGAAACAAGCATATCTTCTCTAGACTCTGGCTGGAACCAGGAAATACTTGCAACAACTTTTTACCTTTTTAACTTTACTTCCTCACCTCCCCCTCCTTGTTGCTTGAAAGAAACGCTTCCAAACCCAGGAAAGATGGTTCTTTGGGACCTTAGACCACTGTCTTGTCAATCTGGTGGCTTTCCCATTAAAGTATCTATTCCTTGCCCCCAACAACTTGTCTTTCAATTTACTGGCCTGTTGTGCAGTGAGCAGAACAAGCTTGAACTCAGTAACACTTTCTCACTCTTATACAACCAGCCTGTAGCAATTTGTCAGCAGTATTAGTGTTCTTAGCAGTTAATTGCCTCATTGTCTCCTGCTCCAAGTAATTTGATCTCTGACTGTAATTCTCTGGATTTTCCTGTCTCTCCAAATTTTAGGGTGCAGCTTCCCTGAAATTTCAATTTTCTTATTGATCCAAGAAAAGTCACTGATTTTCAGATTATTTTACTATTTATTCTTGAAAAAAGTGGAGTAATAACATATAAGCTCTTTAAATATTGGAGCTGAAACTGGAAGTTCTCTGTCATCTTTGTAAGTGGTATTTAAACATTATCTGGAAGTGATTTTAAAAAGACAATTTTTTAGAAGCAGTTTTAGGTTTACAGCAAAATTCAAAGGAAGTAATAGAAATTTTACCTATATCCTCTCTTCCATCAAAACAAGTATAGTCTCACCTATTATCAACATCCCCCACCAGGGTGGGACACTTACTTAAATTGATAAACCTACATTGACACATCATAATCACCAAAATTTTGATGGTTAATGTTTACTCTTGTATATTCTGTGGATTTTTGAGAGATATAAAATGAAATGTATGCACACTTGTGATATCATACAGAATATTTTCACTGCCCTTAAAATCCGCATACTCTATTTATCACTCTCCCTATTACTTGCAAGTATTTTATAAATAAATTTTCATACTGTGGTCCTATAATTCAGCTATCATCATAAAAACAGGCAATAAAGTATTCCATTTCTGAAATGCTTCAAATTATGCATCAATTTATTTGCTGATTTATAACTTATTTAAATTCATTCTACTTAAAAAATAGTGCTCCAATGATTTAGTTTTCTGATGAATATTTTCATAAAGCATTTGTCCATTCTCATTATACAGTCATCAGAAAAGTACATTTGTCATCCTGAGGCAATTTTTTTTAACTTAATAAAAGTAAATCAATTTAAAAAAAGCAAGTCAGTCCCACAAATATCCTTCTAGCAAGGGTTGTACATATTTGCTTTGTTCAGATATTTTTCAAATAAAATGAAACAATTGAGGAAAACATGTTTGGATAACAGCTGCTTTCTTCAACTTGTATAGTTTGAAACAAATTGTATGCTAGAGTATTTCCCATAAATTATTCCCATTGTGTGTAAATTATTCTGAATACCCAATGCATTTTATTCTACACTCTCTCATTAAAACCAAGCAGCCAAAGTTTGTGGGCCATCATTTTCTATACTACATTTAATATGCAAACTAATTTTGAAAGGCATGAGACACCTGCACTACAGTTTTCAAAAGAATTTGCATAATAAATATAGTACAGACTCAAAGCTTGCCTTGTAGAGGACAATGATAGATGTGTAAGCAGTTTTATGTGAGTCCTGAATAACAAAATTTGCTTTAGAGTTGAATTTCAGGGTTGAGGTAGGACAAGCAATCTATTATAGGATAAACATTTTATGTAAGCAAACATCTTATATTAAAGCACCCAAGGTTTATTTTCAATGCAAACAGGGAACCACTTTTCTTCTATCAACAAATCTTTAGATTCTCTATTTGAATATGTGTCTGGCTCAAGCCTGAAGATAAGAGCATGTAGCCTCTGTTCAACATGGCAAGAGAAAGATCATTAAATTCTATATAGTACTTTTTTCCCATTTAGTTTGTTGATTGTGTTTGCCGTTATTAATCTCCCTAAAAATTGTATCAGATGGTTTTGTGCGTATATGATTTTGATGGACATAAATATTAATAAGCAAATAACAAAATGTAACTTTATCAATAAGAAAATAATCCAGTCTATAAACTTAAACAAACAATTTTTTGGAATAGTTCAGGAGAAAACTTTCTCTCAAAAGAGATCTGTAAAATGATTGGCTTGTAATTCAGAGATATATTAACTCCATATCTATAAGCACCGAATACCTGAAATAAATTATAAATAATGCCCTCCATCTGACTAATTGTAATCCTAGGTAAATTATAAGGTATAAGCCAGAAAAACGCTTGAGAAAACATTTTCTTTTCCAGAATAATGTCTGCATATAATATAATTTATTGATGTTATAATTGGAGAGTCATCACAAAACAGAAGTCTATTTCCATTAGTTATCTCTTAGAACCTCCAAAAATAAAATGCCCAACAAAAATACCACAATGGTCAGAAGAAGAAAAATGAAAGGATATTATTTTATGGTTCTTACTTGATGGCAGATTGTGATGAGTTAAAGATCCATACTATCAGCTCTAAAGGAAAAAAGAGCAAAGAGTTTGTATGATTTCTTTTTAGAATTCACATATAAGCAATATAATACCATATTTCTCTTTCTCTGTTTGATTTACTTCACTCAGTATGACAATATCTAGGTTCATCTATGTTGCTGTAAGTGACATTATTTTATTGACTTTCACTCAGCTACTTTAATCAGAGCAGTACTTGCCTTAAAAATTCCATAAAAACTGAACTCTTAGATTTAGAGTATGCTGATTAGATTAATTCTTTAATTAATATTTTTCTTTTGGTATTTTCTTTTTCCCATGTAAATAAAAGCACTAGTAAGAAATGTAGCAACCAAACAGTAAGTAAATAACATAAAGATCTAAATAATTTTTCTATAGCAAATTTCAAATATGGAAATGATCACAATGCAAGAGCCTTTCATGTCTGTTATTTATATTTAATCATTTCAGAGTCTTTGTTTTTGTCCACCAGTCATCAAATGAGGAAATGGACACTATCTGTAAGATCCTGACACAATATTGGAGCCATTTTCATTGTACCTTCATGACTACACAGTATAGCAAAGATTATGCTAAGTAAGGTAAAAAATATGCTAAGTAAGGTAAAATACACCATAAATATAATATTCATTTTAAATAAATAAAGATATTCTATTGAAATAGTGATAAATATCAAATAATTTTAGATCAGTTCAGTTGCTCAGTCATGCCTGACTATTTGAGACCCCATGGACTGTAGCACTCCAGGCTTCCTGTCTATCAACTCGCAGAGATTGCTCAAACTCAAGTCCATCAGGTAGGTAATACATTCCATCCTCTATCATCCCCTTCTCCTTCTGCCTTCAATCTTTCCCAGCATCAGGGCCTTTTCCAGTGAGTCCATTATTTGCATCAGGTGGCCAAAGTATTGGAGTTTCAGTTTCAGCATCAGTCTTTCCAATGAATATTCAAGGACTGATTTCCTTTAGGATTGACTGGTTTGGTCTCCTTGCAGTCCAAGGGCCTCTTGAGGGTCTTCTCCAAAACCAGAGTTCAAAATCATCAATTTTTCAGGTCTCAGCTTTCTTGATAGTTTAACTCTCACATCCATACATGACTACTGGAAAAACCATAGGTTTGACTAAATGGACCATTGTTGGCAAAGGAATGTCTCTGCTTTTTGATATGCTGTGTAGATTGGGCATAGCTTTTCTTCCAAGGAGCAACCATATTTGGATATCATGACTGCACTCACCATCTGCAGTGATATTGGAGTCCAAGAATATATAATCCGTCACTGTTTCCAAAGATTCCCCATCTTTTGCCATGAACTGATGGGACCAGATGTCATGATCTTAGTTTTCTAAATGCTGAGTTTTAGACCAGCTTTTTCACTCTCCTCTTTCACTTTCATGAAGAGGCTCTTAAGTTTCTCTTCACTTTTTGTCATAAAGGTGTTGTCATCTGAGTATGTGAGACTGTTTATCTTATTCCTGGCAATCTTGATTCCAGCTAATGCTTCATCCAGCAGAGAATTTCACATGATGTACTTTGCATATAAGTTCAATAAGCAGGGTGACAATATATAGCCTTGACTACTCCTTTCCTGATACAGAACCAGTCTGTTACTACGTATCCAGTTCTAACTGTTGCTTCTTGAGCTGCATACAGATTTTTCACAAGGCAGGTAAGGTGGTATTCCCATATCATTAAGCATTTTCCACAGTTTATTCTGATCCACACAGTCAAAGGAATAGGCGTAATCAATAAAAAAGAAGTAGATGTTTTTTCTGGAATTCTCATGCTTTTTGATGATCCAGTGGATGTTGGAAATTTTAATTCTGGTTCCTCTGCCTTTTCTAAATCCAGCTTGAACATCTGGAAGTTCTCAGTTCACCTACTGTTGAAGCCTGGCTTGAATTTTGAACATTGCTTTGCTAGCATGTGAGATGAGTGCAATTGTGCAGTAGTTAGAACATTCTTTGGCATTGCCTTTCTTTGGCATTGAAATAAAAACTGACATTTACCAGTCCTGTGGCCACTGCTGAGTTTTCCAAATTTCCTGGCATATTGAATGCAGCACTTTCACAGCATCATCTTTTAGGATTTGAAGTAGCTCAGCTGGAATTCCATCACCTCCACTAGCTTTGCTTGCAGTGATGCTTCCTAAGGCCCGCTTGACTTCACATTCCAGGATGTCTGGCTCTATGTGAGTGATCACACCACCGTGATTATCTGGGTCATGAAAATCTTTTTTGTATAGTTCTTCTGTTTATTCTTGCCACGTTTTCTTAACATCTTCTGCTTCTGTTAGGTCCATAAAATTTCTGTCCTTTATTGTCCGATTTTGGCATGAAATGTTCCCTTGGAATCTCTAATTTCCTTGAGGAGATCTCGATTCTTTCCCATCCTATTGTTTTCCTCTATTTCTTTACATTGTTCACTAAGGAAGTCTTTCTTATCTCTCCTTGCTCTTCTTTGGAGCTCTGCAATCAAATGGGTATATCTTTCCTTTTCTCCTTTGCCTTTCACTTCTCTTTTTTTCTCAGCTATCTTTACAACCTTGTCAGACAACCATTTTGCCTTTCTGCATTTCTTTTTCTTGGGGATGGTCTTGATCACTGCATCCTGTACAATGTCACAAACTTCCATCCATAGTTATTCAGGCACTCTGTCTATTACATCTAATCCCTTGAATCTGTTTGTCACTTCCACTGTATAATCATAAGGGATTTGATTTGGGGCATACCTGAATGGTCTAGTGGTTTCCCTTACTTTCTTCAATTTAAGTCTGTATTTGGCAATAAGGAGTTCATGATCTGAGCCACAGTCACCTCCCAGTCTTGTTTTGCTGACTGTATAGACTGCATAGAGTTTCTCCATCTTTGGCTGCAAAGAATATAATCAATCTGATTTCAATATTGACCATCTGGTGATGTCCATGTGTAGAGTTTCGTCTTATGTTGTTGGGATAGTGTGTTTGCTATGTCCAGTGCATTCTCTTGGCAAAACTCTTTTAGCCTTTGTCCTGCTTCATTTTAATGGAGGATAATATGGGAATATAGTTATTTTCAAACTTATTTGTATGTCTGAACAATTGTATTAGAATATCAAGTTACTCTACTCTAGTTTGGCACTGAATCTAATAGTTTGTATATTTGGGTTAGTGAGTGGCAACTCTGATTGTAACTATTGCATCAAATAATCATTAACATATCACCTAGGATATCATATTACTATTTGCATAAAATTGAAATGTCATGCCCTTTTGCACAAAAAAAAAGAGCTTGCATCAGATTATCCTATATCCCAAAGCATCCAATACTACTACTGTCATGCACCCTGTATATATATATATATATATATATATATATATTGTAGCATCTTGTTGCATCTTTAACATCTTGAACTTTGTAGAATTTCTATCTAAAAATGGCCAACTCTTTGTGACCCCATAGACTGCAGTGTGCCAGTCCTTCACCATCTCCTGGAGTTTCCTCAAATTAATATCTATTGAGTCAGTGATACTTCTTACATTACCTTATTCTATTTTATCTAAATCACTCATCTCCATTTGAATAGTATTTTTTTAAGAAAGATATTTTTACTCACCAGAGAGAAAGCAGCCAAAGAATGAGGTTTCACATACCTTTACCATGCATGTAAAAATGGTGCTTAGTATATAGTAGATATTCAATAAATATTTGGTTAAGTAATTCTTAGCTATAATGTCTAACATTTTAAGATTTTAGAAGTTTACAAGAATTTGTTAAATTTGTAATATTAATTCAATTGTTAAAGTTTGGGATTTTTTTTCAAGCCCTGGAAATATATATAAAAAATATGTATTAAAATATATCAAAAGAACGGTTTTACTCATAGATAGACCACTATGCTTCAAATATTCTGATATCTTTATGGAAAAAATAATCATCATGTAGTCATGCCCACATACTTTGTAGTTTAAAGTAGACCAAAAAAAGATTCCCTACCTTGAAGCATCTACAAAGCAACTTAGGATATATTAATTATGCCTACAATATATTATGTGCAAATAGGCTGAAAGCCAGTTGACTTTTAGTCTAATAAAAAAGTAGTCTCAAGTCTATGAAAATTAGTTATAAAGATGAATATCACTAAAATTCTTGAAGATAGTTATTAGCTAGGAAACTTTAGAAAATAGAATAAAAATTCACTTTAAAATTTCAGCTAAAGAATATTAGTAATAAAAAATGTGGATGAAATTTATGTTCAACAGGTTTTAATCCAAACATGCCAGGTAAAACTTACATACATAAAACATAAATATGTTTGCATACATGGCCATTCTTTAAAAAATCTGAGTGCCGTACACAGTGCTTTGCTATGTTATGTTCATATACTCAACAAGTAAAATAATTTTCAATATATTACAATGAAGTGATTTATTGAACCTGAAAGTATATCTGTATCAGAAATAATGGAATTTTAAACAGAAACTAGGAGGCCTGAATAACGTGGATGTGTAATATGATAGAACAAACCCTATTCCATGGTGGATCTATTTCTTTCACTTTAACCTGTGTGCTCTTCTGTTGCTTGGGTTTAGCCATACTACCTCTGCATCTTCTGTAAAAGAATGCTCCTATAGCTTGAAACACACAGGATAGCCCATTTTCTAGACTCTTACCTGTATAGGTATAACACTCTTCCATTCATACAGAGACAAAAAACTGCAGAATAGAATAGCATTTAACTTGTTGGAAGTTTACAGGAACATCATGACCTGAACTAAGTGGACAGATGCAAGAACAAAGGATTCTGACACCAAGAAATTTATAGCAACCAAACACACCTCCTTCCCTTTTAGGATAAAAGAAGCTGAATTTTAAGTTGGTAATGATGGTTCTTTACCATGTATGGATATGAGAGTTGGACTATAAAGAAGGCTGAGAACCAAGGAATTGATGCTTTTGAACTGTGGTGTTGGAGAAGTCTCTTGAGAATCTCTTGGACTACAAGGAGATCCAACCAGTCCATCCTAAATGAGACCAGTCCTGAGTGTTCATTGGAAGGACTGATGCTGAAGCTGAAGCTCCAATACTTTGGCCACCTGATGAGAAGAACCGACTCACTGGAAAAGACCCTGATGCTGGGAAAGATTGAAGGCAAGGGGAGAATGGGATGACAGATGCTGTGATGGTTGGATGGCATCACCGACTCAATGGACTTGGGTTTGGGTGGACTCTGGGAGTTGGTGATGGACAAGGAGGCCTGGTGTGCTGGCCATGGGGTTGCAAAGAATCAGACATGACTGAGAGACTGAACTGAACTGAAAGATTTTTCTCTAAGACATTAGTCTGTCTTTCTGGCTGCTGGTTTTCTGAATATAGATGTTATTCCTTCCTCCAACAACCCTTCTTCCAATTTACTGGTCTGTCCTTTAGTAAGCAGAATTAGTTTGGACTCAGTAACAGATGTGCTGAAGATCTATGTGTGTGTGTGCATTCTAAGTCATTTCAGTCATGTCCAACTCTTTGCGAGCCCATGGACTATAGCCCACAAAGGTCCTCTGTCCTTGGGATTCTCCAGACAAGAATACTAAAGTGGGTTGCCCTGCCCTTCTCCAAGGGAACTTCCCAACCCAGAGATTGAACCTGCCACTCAGATCAGCATTTGCAGGTGAGTCTTTTTTTATTTATTTGTTTATTTATTTTAATTGGAGGCTAATTGCTTTACAATATGGTAGTGGTTTTTGCCATACATTGACATGAATCAGCCACGGATGTACATGTGTTCCCCATCCTGAACCCCCCCTCCCGACTCCCTCCCAATCCCATCCCTCTGGGTCATCCCAGTGCACCCTGAGCACCCTGTCTCATCCATTGAGCCAAGACTGGCAATACGTTTCTCATATGAATATATACATGTTTCAGTGTTATTCTTTCAGGTCATCCCACCCTCGCCCTCTCCCATAGAGTCCAATAGACTGTTCTATACATCTGTGTCTCCTTCACTGTCCCGCATATAGGGTTATCATTACCATCTTTCTAAATTCCATATATATGCATTAGTATACTGTATTGATGTTTTTCTTTCTGACTTAGTTTTATCCACCTCATTAGAAATGATTCAAATGTATCCTTTTTAACAGCTGAGTAATATTCCATTGTGTATATGTACCACAGCATTCTTATCCATTCGTCTGCTGATGGACATCTAGGTTGCTTCCATAACCTGGCTATTGTAAACAGTGCTGTGATGAACATTGGGGTACGCGTGTCTCTTTCAATTTTGGTTTCCTCGGTGTGTATGCCCAGCAGAGGGATTGCTGGGTCATAAGGCAGTTCTATTTCCAGTTTTTTAAGGAATCTCCACACTGTTCTCCATAGTGGCTGTACTAGTTAGCATTCCCACCAACAGTGTAAGAGGGTTCCCTTTTCTCCACACCCCCTGCAGCATTTATTGTTTGTAGAATTTTGGATAGCAGCCATTCTGAACGGCGTGACATGGTACCTCATTGAGGTTTTGATTTGCATTTCTCTGATAATGAGTGACGTTGAGCATCTTTTCATGTGTTTGTTAGCCATCTGTATGTCTCCCTTGGAGAAATGTCTATTTAGTTCTTTAGCCCATTTTTTCGACTGGGTCGTTTATTTTTCTGGAATAGAGCTGCAGGTGTTCCTTGTATATTTTTGAGATTACTTCTTGATCAGTTGCTTCATTTGCTATTACTTTCTCCCATTCTGAAGGCTGTCTTTTCACCTTGCTTATAGTTTCCTTCATTGTGCAAAAGATTTTAAGTTTAATTAGGTCTCATTTGCTTATTTTTGCTTTTATTTCCAATATTCTGGGAGGTGGGTCATAGAGGATCCTGCTGTGATTTATGTCAAAGAGGGTTTTGCTTATGATCTCCTTTAGGAGTCTTATAGTTTCCGGTCTTAGGTTTAGATCTTTAAACCACTTTGAGTTTATTTTTGTGTATAGTGCAACAAAGTGTTCTAGTTTCATTCCTTTACAAGTGGTTGACCAATTTTCCCAGCACCACTCGTTAAAGAGATTATCTTTTCTCCATTGTATATTCTTGCCTTCTTTGTCAAAGATAAGGTGTTCATAGGTGCATGGATTTATCTCTGGGCTTTCTATTTTGTTCCATTGATCTATATTTCTGTCTTTGTGCCAGTACCATACTGTCTTGATGACTGTAGCTTTGTAGAATAGCCTGAAGTCGGGCAGGTTGATTCCTCCAGTTCTGTTCTTCTTTCTCAAGATTGCTTTTGCTATTTGAGGTTTTTTGTATTTCCATACAAATCTTGAAATTATTTGTTCTAGTTCTGTGAAAAATACTGTTGGTAGCTTGATAGGGATTGCATTGAATCTATAGATTGCTTTGGATAGTATATTCATTTTCATTATATTGATTCTTCCAATCCATGTACATGGTATATTTCTCCATCAATTAGTTTCCTCTTTGATTTCTTTCACCAGTGTTTTATAGTTTTCTATATATAGGTCTTTTGTTTCTTTAGATAGATATATTCTTAAGTATTTTATTCTTTTCGTTGCAATGGTGAATGGAATTGTTTCCTTAATTTCTCTTTCTATTTTCTCATTGTTAGTGTATAGGAAGGCAAGGGATTTCTGTGTGTTAATTTTATATCCTGCAATTTTACTATATTCATTGATTAGCTCCAGTAATTTTCTGGTGGTGTCTTTAGGGTTTTCTCTGTAAAGGATCATGTCATCTGCAAACAGTGAGAGCTTTATTTCTTCTTTTCCAATATGGATTTCTTTTATTTCTTTTTCTGCTCTGATTGCTGTGGCCAAAACTTCCAAAACTTATTGAATAGTAGTGGTGAGAGTCGGC
The DNA here is from genome assembly GCF_014754425.2 of Oryx dammah. Classification (NCBI taxonomy): domain Eukaryota; kingdom Metazoa; phylum Chordata; class Mammalia; order Artiodactyla; family Bovidae; genus Oryx; species Oryx dammah. Next base: position 8,595,086 of record NW_024070208.1, read on the forward strand.
GTCCTTGTCTTGCTCCTGACTTTAGAGGAAATGCTTTAAAATTTTCACCATTGAGGATAATGTTTGCTCTGGGTTTGTCATATATAGCTTTTATTATGTTGAGGTATTTTTTTGGGCTCCAAAATCACTGTAGATGGTGACTGCAGCCATGAAATTAAAAGACGCTTACTCCTTGGAAGAAAAGTTATGACCAACCTAGATAGCATATTCAAAAGCAGAGACATTACTTTGCTGACTAAGGTCCGTCTAGTCAAGGTTATGGTTTTTGTAGTGGTCATGTATGGATGTGAGAGTTGGACTGTGAAGAAGGCTGAGTGCTGAAGAATTGATGCTTTTGAACTGTGGTGTTGGAGAAGACTCTCAAGAGTCCCTTGGACTGCAAGGAGATCCAATAAGTCCATTCTGAAGGAGATCAACCCTGTGATTTCTTTGGAAAGAATGATGCTAAAGCTGAAACTCCAGTACTTTGGCCACCTCATGAGAAGAGTTGACTCATTGGAAAAGACTCTGATGCTGGGAGGGATTGGGCGCAGGAGGAGAAGGGGACGACAGAGGATGAGATGGCTAGATGGCATCACTGACTCAATGGACATGAGTCTGAATGAACTCCGGGAGATGGTGATGGACAGGGAGGCCTGGAGAGCTGCGATTCATGGGGTCACAAAGTGTCAGACACGACTGAGCGACTGAACTGAACTGAACTGATGTTCCTTCTACTCCTGTTTTCTGGAGGGTTTTAATCATAAATGGATGTTAAATTTTGTCAAAGTCTTTCTCTGTATCTATTGAGATAATCATATGGTTTTTATCTTTCAGTTTGTTAATGTGGTGTATTCCATTGATTGGTTTGTGGATACTAAAGAATCCTTGCATTCCTGGGATAAAGCCCACTTGGTCAGGATGTATGATCTTTTTAATATGTTGTTGGATTCTGTTTGCTAGAATTTTGTTAAGGGTTTTTCTTCTATGTTCATCAATGATATTAGCCTCTAGTTTTCTTCCTTTGTGGCATCTTTGTCTGGTTTTGGTATTATGGTGATGGTGGCCTCATAGAATGAGTTTGGAAGTTTACCTTCCTCTGCATTTTTCTGGAAGAGTCTGAGTAAGATAGGTGTTAGTTCTTCTCTAAATTTTTGGTAGAATTCAGCTGTGAAGCCATTTGGACCTGGGCTTTTGTTTGCTGGAAGATTTCTGATTACAGCTTTGATTTCTGTGCTTGTGATGGGTCTGTTATGATTTCCTATTTCTTCTTGGTTCAGTTTTGGAAAGTTATACTTTCTAAGAATTTATCCATTTTTTCCAAGTTGTCCATTTTATTGTCATAAAGTTGCTGATGGTAATCTCTTATGATCCTTGTATTTCTGTGTTGTAGTGATTTCTCCATTTTTATTTCTAATTTTGTTGATTTGATTCTTCTTCTTTTCTTTCTTGATGAGTCTGGCTAATGGTTTGTCAATTGTATTTATCTTCTCAAAGAACAAGGTTTTAGCTTTGTTGATTTTTGCTATGGTCTCTTTTGTTTCTTTTGCATTTATTTCTTCCCTAATTTTTAAGATTTCTTCCCTTCTACTAACCCTGAGGTTCTTCATTTTTTCCTTTTCTAGTTGCTTTAGGTGTAGAGTTAGGCTATTTCTTGTTTCATAAGGTGAACCTTTATTGCTATGAACCTTCCCTTAGCACTGCTTTTACAGTGTCCCATAGGCTTTGGGTTGTTGTGTTTTCATTTTCATTCATTTCTACGCATATTTTGATTTCTTTTTTTATTTCTTCTGTGATTTGTTGGTTATTCAGAAGCATGTTGTTTAGCCTCCATATGTTGGAATTTTTAATAGTTTTTTTCCCCCTGTAATTGACATCTAATCTTACTGCACTGTGGTCAGAAAAGATGCTTGGAATGATTTTAATTTTTTTGAATCTACCAAGGCTGATTTATGGCCCAGAACGTGATCTATCCTGGAGAAGTTTCTGTGTGTGCTTGAGAAAAAGGTGAAATTTATTGTTTTGAGGTAAAATGCCCTATAGATATTAATTAGGTCTAACCGGTCTATTGTATCATTTAAAGTTTGTGTTTCCTTGTTAATTTTCTATTTATTTGATCTATCCATAGGTGTGAATGGGATATTAAAGTCTCACATTATTGTCATGTTATTGTTAATTTCCCCTGTCATACCTGTTAGTATTTGCCTTTGTGGTGCTCCTATGTTGGGTGCATATATATTTATAATTGTTATATCTTCTTGGATTGATCCTTTGATCATTATGTAGTATCCTTCTTTGTCTCTTTTCACAGCCTTTATTTTAAAGTCTATTTTATCTGATATGAGTATTGCTACTTCTGCTTTCTTTTTTTATTTTGGTCTCCATTCCATTTGTGTGAAATATCTTTTTCCAGCCCTTCACTTTCAGTCTGTATGTATCCCTTGTTTTGAGGTGGGTCTCTTGTAGACAGCATATATAGGGGTCTTGCTTTTTTATCCATTCAGCCAGTATTTGTCTTTTGGTTGGGGCATTCAAGCCATTTACATTTAAGGTAATTATTAATAAGTATGATCCCTTTGCCATTTACTTTGTTGTTTTGGGCTTAAGTTTATATACCCTTTCTGTGTTTCCTGTCTAAAGAAGATCCTTTAGCATTTGCTGAAGAGCTGGTTTGGTAGTGCTTAATTCTCTCAGCTTTTGCTTGTATGTAAACCCTCTGATTTCTCCTTCATATTTGAATGAGATCCTTGCTGGGTACAGTAATCTGGGTTGTAGGTTTTTCTCTTTCATCACTTTAAGTATGTCCTGCCATTCCCTTCTGGCCTGAAGAGTTTCTATTGAAAGATCAATTGTTATCCTTATGGGAATCCCCTTGTGTGTTATTTGTTGTTTTTCCCTTGCTGCTTTTAATATTTATTCTTTGTGCTTGATCTTTGTTAGCTTGATTAATATGTGTCTTGGGGTGTTTCACCTTGGGTTTATCCTGTTTGGGATTCTCTATGTTTCTTGGACTTGGGTGACTATTTCCTTTCCCATTTTAGGGACTTTTTCATCTATTGTCTCCTCAAGTATTTTCTCATGGCCTTTCTTTTTGTCTTCTTCTTTTGGGACATCATGTTGGGGCATTTAACATTGTCCCAGAAGTCCCTGAGGTTGTCCTCATTTCTTTTAATTCTTTTTTCTTTTTTCCTCTCTGCTGAATTTATTTCTACCATTCTATCTTCTACCTAACTTATCCTATCTTCTGCTTCTACCATTCTATCTTCTACCTCACTTATCCTATCTTCTGCCTTGGTTATTCTACTGTTGGTTCCCTCCAGAGTGTTTTTGATCTCATTTATTGCATTAATCATTATTCACTGGCTCTTTTTTATTTCTTCTAAGTCCTTGTTAAACATTTCTTGCATCTTCTCAATCCTTGTCTCCAGGCTATTTATCTGTAACTCCATTTTATTTTCAAGATTTTGTATCATTTTTACTATCATTATTCTGAATTCTTTTTCAGGCAGACTCCCTATCTCCTCCTCTTTGTTTGGTTTGATGGGCATTTATCATGTTCCTTTACCAGCTGAGTACTTCCCTGCCTTTTCATCTTCTTTAGATTGCTATGTTTAAGATGGCCTTTCTATATTCTGGCAGTTTGTGGTTCCTCTTTACTGTGGAGGTTCCTCCCTGTGGGTGGAGTTAGACGAGTAGCTTGTCAAGATTACCTTAGGGAAGCTTGTGTCAGTGTTCTGGTGGGTGGAGCTGGATTTCTTCTCCTTGGGGTGCAATAAAGTGTCCAGTAGTGAGTTTTGAGATGTCTCTTGGTTTGGTGTGACTTTGAGCAGCCTTTATTTTGAAGCTCAGGGCTATGTTCCTATGTTGCTGGAGAGTTTATGTGATATGCCTTTCCTCTGGAACTTGTTGGCTCTTTGGTGGTGCTTGGTTGAATGTAGGTATGGAAGCTCTTGCATGATCTCTTATCAATTAATGTTCTCTGTAGTCAGGAGTTCTCTGGTGTCTCATGTTTTGGGGTTAAGCCCCCTGCCTCTGGTTTTCAGTCTTATACTTACAGTAGCCTCAAGACTTCTCCATCCATACAGCACTGATAATAAAACATCTAGGTTAATAATGAAAAGATTCTCCACAGTGAGGGACACCCAGAGAGGTTCACAGAGTTACACGGAGAAGAGAAGAGTGAAGAGAGAGATAGAGGTGACCAGGAGGAGAAGAGGGGGGATCAAAAGGGGAGAGAGCAGTCTAGCCAGTAATCAATTCCCTCTGTGTTCTCCACAATCTGGAAACTTTTGAGAGGTTCACAGAGTTACATAGAGAAGAGAAAAGGGAGGAAGGAAATAGAGGTGACCAGGAGGAGAAAGGGGGGAATCAAAAGGAGAGAGACGGATCATGGCAGTAATCAGTTCCCTGTGTTCTCCACATCCCGGAAAACACATACAGATTCACAGGGTTGAGTAAAGAAGAGAAGGGAGAGGGAAGAGATAGAGATGACCTGGGGAAGAAAAAGGAGAGTCAAAAGGGGGAGAGAGCAATCAAGCCAGTAATCACACTCTTAAGTAAAAATGGGTACTGAAGATTGGATTCTTAAAGGTACAAATTTGATAACCATTACCAAAAAGCGAAGATTAAAAATCTAAAGTAGATGTTCAGTTCAGTTCAGTTCAGTCGCTCAGTCGTGTCCAACTCTTTGCGACGCCAGTTCAGTCACTCAGTTATGTCCGACTCTTTGCGACCCCATGAATCGCAGCATACCAGGCCTCCCTGTCCATCACCATCTCCCGGAGTTCACTCAGACTCACGTCCATTGAGTCCGTGATGCCATTCAGCCATCTCATCTTTGGTCGTCCGCTTCTCCTCCTGCCCCCTATCACTCCCAGCATCAGAGTCTTTTCCAATGAGTCAACTCTTTGCATGAGGTGGCCAAAGAACTGTAGCTTCAGCTTTAGCATCATTCCTTCCAAAGAAATCGCAGGGTTGATCTTCAGAATGGACTGGTTGGATCTCCTTGCAGTCCAAGGGACTCTCAAGAGTCTTCTCCAACACCACAGTTCAAAAGCATCAATTCTTTGGCACTCAGCCTTCTTCACAGTCCAACTCTTACATCCATACATGACCACAGGAAAAACCATAGCCTTGACTAGAAGGACCTTAGTCAGCAAAGTAATATCTCTGCTTTTGAATATACTATCTAGGTAGGTCATAACTTTTCTTCCAAGGAGTAAGCGACTTCTAATTTCATGGCTGCAGTCACCATCTGCAGTGATTTTGGAGCCCCCCAAAATAAATCTGACACTGTTTCTACCGTTTCCCCATCTATTTCCCATGAAGTCATGAGATCAGATGCCATGATCTTCGTTTTCTGAATGTTGAGCTTTAAGCCAACTTTTTCGCTTTCCTCTTTCACTTTCATCAAGAGGCTTTTTAGCTCCTCTTCACTTTCTGCCATAAGGGTGGTGTCATCTGCATATCTGAGGTTATTGAGATTTCTCCTGGCAATCTTGATTCCAGCTTGTGTTTCTTCCAGTCCAGCGTTTCTCATGATGTACTCTGCATAGAAGTTAAATAAGCAGGGTGACAATATACAGCCTTGACGTACTCCTTTTCCTATTTGGAACCAGTCTGTTGTTCCATGTCCAGTTCTAACTGTTGCTTCCTGATCTGCATATAGGTTTCTCAAGAGGCAGGTCAGGTGGTCTGGTATTCCCATCTCTTTCAGAATTTTCCACAGTTTATTGTGATCCACACAGTCAAAGGCTTTGGCATAATCAATAAAGCAGAAATAGATGTTTTTCTGGAACTCTCTTGCTTTTTCCATGATCCAGTAGATGTTGGCAATTTGATATCTGGTTCCTCTGCCTTTTCTAAAGCCAGCTTGAACATCAGGTAGTTCACGGTTCACATATTGCTGAAGCCTGGCTTGGAGAATTTTGAGCATTACTTTACTAGCATGTGAGATGAGTTCAATTGTGCAGTAGTTTGAGCATTCTTTTGCATTTCCTTTCTTTGGAATTGGAAAGAAAACTGACCTTTTCCAGTTACACTTTCAAAAATACAATATTAAAAAAAAAGAGACAAAATCACAAAAATTATTTTAAAATATATATATAGTTTGCTTTAAAATAGGATGTTTTTTTGCAAGGTAATAGTAGGTTATAAAAATAAAAATGAAAAGAATAATAGAGGATTTAAAAATAAATTAATTAAATTAAAAAATGATAATAGTAAAAGTATATCTAGAAATTTCTCTGGAACTGTTGTGGGCAGTGGAGTCAGTTCAGTTTCAGATAGTTCCTTGTTCCAGTTTATACTTCTCAAGATTTATAGGCCCCTTCCAATGTAGTCAGTATTAACTACAGGTTTTTAATCTGTTGCAACTCTCACTTCCAAGGTGTTTCCCTCTGTTTATTTTGGCTTCTTCTGTTTGCTGATCTCTTCAGTGTCTAATTTCTGCCCTGACACATGGTCACTTATTAGGCTCACTTGTTCAGTGGTGCTGTCGGTAGTGAGGAACACAGCAAACAAATATCACAGACGTGTATGGGGAGTGCTTGCAGTGTCTCGGCCACAGTGGGTTTATGCCCGCTCAAGGTGTGTGTGTGTATGCTTTTCCAGTCTACATTGCTCAGGCTTCAGGTGGCTCTGCAGGGAGTGGGCCTTGAGTTGCATGCACGTCCCAGGTCTAAGCCATTCAGGTTGAGGTTCTTGGGTACTCCACAAAGTCGCAGACTCAGTTGGGCCTGCGTTTTGTGCCCTTCCCAGGTCCGAGCAGCTCAGGCAACCAGGTGCTTGGCGAGCGCACTCTCCCTAGGTGCAGTGCATCTTATCACCTCCCTGCCAGCCACTCGAATTCCTGGGTGGCAGCGGGAACACCCTTTCAGGTGTGCTGTGTGTCTCTCTAGGGGAACTGATCTCTGGCTGCAACCCTCCTGGTGGATGTCAACTGTCCAGAATCCCAAGAAGTCTTGGTTAGCTACTGGAAGCCTGCTTGCAATTTGGTAGAAGATGCCATCTCTGGAGCCAAGTTTGCCTCTTTCTGGCTCTGGCTATCACCTTTCTCCCTGCCTCCGGGGATGGGCCAGTCTGCAGCCAGCTAGCTCTCCTCTGGTATTCTCTCAGTTATTTGTTCTGAGAGTGGTTCCAGCAGTGCCTTAGATTAGGGCTTCTCAGGGGATAATTCTCTCTTTCTCTCTTTTAATTCCCTCTCTCTGGCTATCCCACAGTCTGGGTTGCTATCTCACATTAGCTCCCTCAGATTGCTCTCAGGGTATCCAGCCCTTAACTTAAGCAATCTAGCCCATGCCTCCCTGTTCAGCCCCACTCTTGCTGGTGGTGGGTGTGAGTGTCTGGGCAACTTCTCTGCTGGGAGTTGCCATTAGGCACATAATCTGTGGGTTTTATTTATTTATTTTCCCCCTGGTTATGTTACCTTCTGAGATTCCAAAACGCCCCACAAACCCACCAGTGAGAGAGTTTCCTGGTGTTTGGAAACTTCTGCTCTTTTAAGACTCCCTCCCCAGGATGGGTCTCCATCCCTAACTCTTTTGTCTCTCTTTTATCTTTTGTTCTACCTCCTTTGCAAGACAATGGGCTGTCTTTCTGGGTGTCTGGTGTCCTCTGCCAGTGTTCAAAGGTTGTTTTGTGGGATTTGCTCAGCATTCAAGTGACCTTTCGATGAATTTGTTGGGGAGAAAGTGGTCTCCCCATCCTATTCCTCCACCATCTTAGGACCGCCCCTCCTGCAGGTGGGTTCTTTACCACTAGTGCCATCAGAGAAGTCTTATTGAAGATCTTGATATAATTTCTATTTTGTATATATTGGTGATTCAAATTTTAAAATGTAAAGTTTTCATTAAAATTATTTTACATGTATATATGTGTACACATGTCTATAAATTATTCTTTTATTTTTTATTGAATGTCCTTAAATATTGTTTGAATTTAAAGGCCAAGAAAAATAGTTATGTATTTTTGCCAGGATGTACATATTTAGATAATTTTCATGATCAAAACTATTTGAATGATACAAAACAAAGCCATAGGGTGATAGTATAATTTGACAACAAATATTTGACTTTTCCTAGAGAAGAAAGCATAGTAATATACCTGAGCAAAATGGTAAAACAAAGTATTTGTCAATACAAGTATTTCTTAATTGAAACCAAAACTTAATTAAAAGGATGCTAAAACAGTTACCACATTCTTAATGAAAATCCTGGAGATTTTAAGCATAATCAAATGAAAAGGGGAAAATTAAAAGTGACTTTACTTAAATATAAAAGTTAAACTTCAGCATGCAAATTGAGCTTAGTCACTTGGGTTGCCTTTGAATCAAAAATAATTTTTAAAATTAACTGCTTCAAACTTTTGTGTTTCTTTCACTTAAGTAACAGTTCTGATTGGATTCTAACTCAATACAAAGTAAAGTTTAGCCAGAGTAAACAAATACTTCAATAAGGTCTTTGAAGCAAGAGGGAATTTGGAAATGGGACCAAAAGTTTTCAAGGTATTGAAATAAAAGATAAGATAATTTAGATGAATATCTGACTAAAAATGTTGAGCTTTGGGGTTGGGTAGAATCCTTGACTCTTCAGTTCAGTTCAGTTCAGTTCAGTTCAGTTGCTCAGTCGTGTCCGACTTTTTGCGACCCCATGAATCACAGCACGCCAGGCCTCCCTGTCCATCACCATCTCCCGGAGTTCACTCAGACTCACGTCCATCAAGTCTATGATGCCATCCAGCAATCTCATTCTCGGTCATCCCCTTCTCCTTCTGCCCCCAATCCCTCCCAGCATCAGAGTCTTTTCCAATGAGTCAACACTTCGCATGAGGTGGCCAAAGTACTGGAGTTTCAGCTTTAGCATCATTCCTTCCAAAGAAATCCCAGGGTTGATCTCCTTCAGAATGGACTGGTTGGATGTCCTTGCAGTCCAAGGGGCTCTCAAGAGTCTCTTACTTCTATCACCAGTCACATCCACAACTGGGTATTGTTTTTGCTTTGGCTCCATCCCTTCATTCTGTCTAGAGTTATTTCTCCACTGATCTCCAGTAGCATATTGGGCACCTAATGACCTGGGGAGTTCCTCTTTAGGTATCGTATCATTTTGCCTTTTCACACTGTTCATGGGGTTCTCAAGGCAAGAATACTGAAGTGGATTGCCGTTCCCTAACAATAGGAAAAAAACAAGATGTTTAAGCAGCAATAAACAACTATAATTAGTATTGCCAGTTTTGTGTAAACCTAATTTATTATGCAGAGAAGGAACCATCTCTAAAATATTTATCCATATTTATCTTTCTTGTTCACTGCAAAGCTAATTTACTCTGAATAAATACAAATATAATAATATTTTTATAAAATAGTTATATAGAATTGTGATAGATTAAAGGCAGGAAATAATATAGGCTTGGACAATTAAAAGATGCTTTAAAATACCAGCAAAAGAAGAAGTAAGAGCTAAATGTAAGAAGGAGTGATATTTATTCTCAGTTCAGTTCAGTTGCTCAATCGTGTCCGACTCTTTGTGACCCCATGAATTGCAGCACGCCAGGCCTCCCTGTCCATCACCAACTCCCAGAGTTCACTCAGACTCATGACCATCGAGTCAGTGATGCCATCCAGCCATCTCATCCTCGGTCGTTCCCTTCTCCTTCTGCCCCCAATCCCTCCCAGCATCAGAGTCTTTTCCAATGAGTCAACTCTTCGCATGAGGTGGCCAAAGTCCTGGAGTTTCAGCTTTAGCATCATTCCTTCCAAAGGCATCCCAGGGCTGATCTCCTTCAGAAAGAACTGGTTGGATCTTCGTGCAGTCCAAGGGACTCTCAAGAGTCTTCTCCAACACCACAGTTCAAAAGCATCAGTTCTTCAGCACTCAGCCTTCTTCACAGTCCAACTCTTACATCCATACATGACCATAGGAAAAACCGTAGTCTTGACTAGACGGACCTTAGTCAGCAAAGTAATGTCTCTGCTTTTGAATATGCTATCTAGGTAGGTCATAACTTTTCTTCCAAGGAGTAAGCGTCTTTTAATTTCATGGCTGCAGTCACCATCTGCAGTGATTTTGGAGCCCCCCAAAATAAAGTCTGACACTGTTTCCCCATCTATTTGCCATGAAGTGATGGGACAGATGCCATGATCTTCGTTTTCTGAATGTTGAGCTTTAAGCCAACTTTTTCGCTTTCCTCTTTCACTTTCATCAAGAGGCTTTTTAGTTCCTCTTCACTTTCTGCCATAAGGGTGGTGTCATCTGCATATCTGAGCTTATTGAGATTTCTCCCGGCAATCTTGATTCCAGCTTGTGCTTCTTCCAGTCCAGCGTTTCTCATGATGTACTCTGCATAGAAGTTAAATAAGCAGGGTGACAATATAGAGCCTTGACGTACTCCTTTTCCTATTTGAAACCAGTCTTTTGTTCCATGTCCAGTTCTACCTGTTGCTTCCTGACCTGCATACATATTTATTCTATCTCTATGTAATGCGATATCAAATAATATTCTAGAATTATAAAAGTGCCTCCAAAACTACAGAATTTCCCAGTCACAAATTTCTTGAAATTATGTAATCTGTTTTATGGGCAATGTTTATGTAAGAGAATGAGTAATGGAAGAGAGGACTTCCATCATAGCTTAGTCTGTAAGGAACCTGCTTGCAATACAGGGGACCTGGGTTCGAATCCTGGGTAAGAGAAAGTAAGAGAAAACCATGAAAGCAATTGTTCACAATAGACATTTTTAAAACAGATGAAAATAATAATGGTAAATCATGAGAATTTCATTACCTAATATTCATTAAAGGAAAAAGTGGAGTGTAGAAAATACAAAGTTCTTCTTTTGAAAGATTTTTGCAGAGGTATTTAAATTCCTTCAGAAAAGTTAATTGTGTCTGTCTAATAGGTAAGCGGGGATTATTCTATATTAGACAGGGACATTTGGTGATTTGTAGAAAGAAAAATAATTTGTGCTTATAAGTTACTGGTGGCAGTATGAGTGCTCAGTCGTGTCTGACTCTTTGTGACCCCATGGACTGTGGACCATCAGGCTCCTCTGTCCATGGTGGTTCCCAGACAGGACTACTGGAGTGAGTTACCATTTCCTTTTCAAGGGAATCTTCCTGTCCCAGGGATAAAATCAGCATATCTTGTATCTCCTGCAATGGCAGGAAGGGTCTTTAACTGTGCCACATATTATGATTTTTAAGTTATTACTGAGAATCATTTGAATGAAGAGTTCCAAAAAATAGCAAGGAGAGATAAGAAAGCCTTCCTCAGGGATCAATGCAAAGAAATAGAGGAAAACAATGGAATGAGAAAGACTAGAACTCTCTTCAAGAAAATTAGATACCAAGGGAATTTTCATGTAAAGATGGGCACAATAAAGGACAGAAATAGTATGGACCTAACAGAAAGACCAACCTAGATAGCATATTCAAAAGCAGAGACATTACTTTGCTGACTAAGGTCCGTCTAGTCAAGGCTATGGTTTTTCCTGTGGTCATGTATGGATGTGAGAGTTGGACTGTGAAGAAGGCTGAGCGCTGAAGAATTGATGCTTTTGAACTGTGGTGTTGGAGAAGACTCTTGAGAGTCCCTTGGACTGCAAAGAGTTCCAACCAGTCCATTCCGAAAGAGATCAGCCCTGGGATTTCTTTGGAAGGAATGATGCTAAAGCTGAAACTCCAGGACTTTGGCCACCTCATGCGAAGAGTTGACTCATTGGAAAAGACTCTGATGCTGGGAGGGATTGGGGGCAGAAGGATAAGGGGACGACCGAGGATGAGATGGCTGGATGGCATCACTGAATCGATGGACATGAGTCTGAGTGAACTCTGGGAGTTGGTGATGGACAGGGAGGCCTGGCATGCTGCGATTCATGGGGTCACAAAGAGTCGGACACGACTGAGTGACTGAAATTAACTGAACTGAACTGAACTGAAGGGAACATTTCATACAACGATGGGCTTGATACAGGACAGAAATTGTTCGGACCTAACAGAATTAGAAGATATTAAGAGGTGGCAAGAATACACAAAAGAACTGTACAAAAAAGATCTTCACGGCCACGATTAATCACGATGGTGTGATCACTCACCTAGAGCCAGACATCGTGCAATGTGAAGTCAAGTGGGCCTTAGAAAGCATTACTACAAACAAAGCTAGTGGAGGTGACGGAATTCCAGTTGAGCTATTTCAAATCCTGAAAGATGTTACTGTGAAAGTGCTACACTCAATATACCAGCAAATTTGGAAAACTCAGCAGGGGCCACAGGACTGGTAAAGGTCAGTTTTCATTACAATCAGAAAGAAAGGTAATGCCAAAGAATGCTCAAACTACCATACAATTGCACTCATCTCACATGCTAGTAAAGTAATGCTCAAAATTCTCCAAGCCAGGCTTCAGCAATACATGGAGAGTGAACTTCCAGATGTTCAAGCTGGTTTTAGAAAAGGCAGAGGAACCAGAGATCAAATTCCCAACATCATCTGGATCATTTAAAAAGCAAGAGAGTTCCAGAAAAACATCTAGTTCAGTTTTATTGACTATGCCAAAGCCTTGACTGTGTGGATCACAATAAACTGGACAATTCTGAAAGAGATGGGAATACCAGACCACCTGACCTGCCTCTTGAGAAACCTGTATGCAGGTCAGGAAGCAACAGTTAGAACTGGACATGGCAAAACCAATACAGAATTGTAAAGTAAAATAAAAAATAAATAAATTTAAATAATAATAATAAAAAAAAGAACGGGACATGGAACAACAGACTGGTTCCCAATAGGAAAAGGAGTATGTTAAGGCTGTATATTGCCACCCAGTTTATTTAACTTATATGCAGAGTACATCATGAGAAACACTGGACTGAAAGAAGCACAAGCTGGAATCAAGATTGCCAGGAGAAATCTCAATAACCTCAGATATGCAGATGACACCACCCTTATGGCAGAAAGTGAAGAGGAACTAAAAAGCCTCTTGAGGAAAGTGAAAGAGGAGAGCGAAAAAGTTGGCTTAAAGCTCAACATTCAACAGTATGTGAACCATGAAGTTCCAGACGTTCAAGGTGGATTTAGAAAAGGCAGAGGAACCAGAGATCAAATTGCCAACATCCGTTGGATCATCAAAAAAGCCAAGAGTTCCAGAAAAACATCTACTTCTGTTTTACTGACTATGTCAAAGCCTTTGACTATGTGGATCACAAGAAACTTTGGAAAATTCTTCAAGAGATGGAAATAACAGACCACCTGACCTGCCTTCTGAGAAATATGTATGCAGGTCAAGAAGCAGCAGTTAGAACTGGACATGGAACAAAAGTATGGTTCCAAGTCAGGAAAGGAGTAGTCAAGGCTGTATATTGTTACCCTGCTTATTTAACTTATTATATGCAGAGTACATCATCAGAAATACGTGGCTGAATGAAGCACAAACTGAAATCAAGATTGCCAGGAGAAATATCAATAAACTCAGAGATGCAGATGACACCACCCTTATGGCAGAAACCAGAGAACTAAAGAGCCTCTTGTTGAAAGTGAAAGAAGAGAGTGAAAAGTTGGCTTAAAATTCAACATTCAGTAAGCTAAGATCATGTCATCTGGTCCCATCACTTCATGGCAAATAGGTGGGAAACAATGACAACAGTGACAGACTTAATTCTTTGGGCTCCAAAATCACTGCAGATGGTGACTGCAGCCATGAAATTAAAAGACTCTTGCTCCTTGGAAGAAAAGTTATGACCAACCTAGACAGCATATTAAAAAGTAGAGATATTACTTTGCCAACAAAGGTCCATCTAGTCAAAACTATGGTTTTTTCAGTTGTCGTGTATGGATATTAGATTTGAACTATAAAGAAAGCTGAACACTGAAGAATTGATGCTTTTGAACTGTGGTGTTGGAGAAGACTCTTGAGTCCCTTGGACTTCAAGGAGATCCAACCAGTCGATCCGAAAGGAAATCAGTCCTGAATATTCATTGAAAGGACTGATACTGAAACTCCAATACTTTGGCTGCCTGATGTGAAGAGCTGACTCATTTGTAAAGACCCTGATGCTGGGAAAATTTGAAGGTGGGTGGAGAAAGGGACAACAGAGGATGAGATGGTTGGATGGCATCGCTGACTCAATGGACAGGAGTTTGAGTAAACTCTGGGAGTTGCTGATGGACAGGGAGGGCTAGCATGCTGAAGTCCATGAGGTCACAAAGAATCGGTCACGACTGAGTGATGAGTTGAACTGAACTGATTGAGAACTAAAACTAATCAAGAATTTTATCAAATACAAATGAAGCTGAGTTAAAAGCTTTTGTTTTGAACAACCAGTGTTGTCTCACCAGTGTATTGAGAATAAATAAGACATTATGGAGAAAAGTCATTATAAAAACCAGTACAACTAATCTTCACCTCTGTGGAAGGTTTCCAGCAATGATACTTGGCCATATCTGTGAGTTGAAAAAATTGAAAATATTTCTGGTACATTTATCAACTATTCCATTTCTATTAATAACTCTTGTATTTCTATTGAGATGATGTGACAAAATATTAAAATAAGTGGAAGAGAAAAAGAATGGAACATTTTGGATAAGAATTTTTATATGTAAAGTATCATATTTAAACTGATAGCTATATGTAAATAATATATCATAACACTAGTTTTTCCCAAGGAAGGATTTTATGAATTTCAAGTTTAGGGAAATTTCTAAGACTGGAATCCACCTATGGACATCTACTAACTTATTGATAATTTTCATCAATTTTGGAGTGCCTCATTTTGTGTTACTTAAAAAGAATAATCTGACTTTTTGTTATAATAATAATTCATCTTCTAAAAAGTATTATAATTATTTTAAAATACATTAATTATTTAAACCAAATATCACATAGAAATGAATTTTGTGCAATAAGAAATAAAATGCCATATTTTCCTCTTATCATGAAATAGATTTTAGAGAAATTTTTGACATGCTATCTACACATTTTTGATTATAATTTTCATACTCACCCAGATAATTCTTATTTTTAAAACACAAGTAAATTATATTCTATTCATACTTTGTTTTCTTAATGTAACAATGCATAAAGCATATGCTTCTATGACACTGAATGAAAAAACGTCATTCTTTCTCATTTTTAGTGATTTGATTGTTGAACAACAGTAACTGAATTAAACTGCCACTTTCTGCTTCTTGGTTTTTGGTCATTTGGTTTTATTTATGTATCAAATCTATCAAATTTAAGTGCAAAATACATGTTTGTTGTTTGTTTGTTTTAATACCATCCTGTAGCAACTACAGAAATCATGAGACAAAATATTGTTAGCATTCATAAAATTCCCTCTTGCTTGTTGGAATTTAGTTCTTCCCCATATCACTTGGCCTGTGATAATACTGATTTGTTATCTATCATTATTATTTTGCCTTTCCTAGAATGTCTGATAACATTGTTTTATATGCCATATGGTCTGTTGTTAAGTGACTTCTTTCACTTAGTATAACGCTTTTGAGGTTTACTCATGTTTCTGTGTGCCTTGTTAGTGTATTCTCTTAAATTTCTGAGTAATCCATTGCACGGACAGTACACAAATTATTTATAGGTTCAGCAGTTGGTAGACATTGGTTCTTTGCAATTTTAATAATATTTCTATGAGCACTTGAGTAGGTCTGCCTGCAATGAGGGAGACCAGGTTTTGATCCCTGTTTTGGGAAGATTCCATGGAGGAGGGCATGATAATACACTCCAGTGTTTTTACCTGGAGAATCCCCCAAAACAGAGGAGCCTGGAAGGCTTCAGTCCATGGGGTTGCAAAGAGTCAGACACTACTGGATGACTAAGCACACAGCACACACAAATATTTAGGAGTACAATTGTTGGATCATGTGGTAAGTGTGTGATTTTGTTGTTGTTTAGCTGTGTCTGACTCTTTGCAACCCTGACTCTTTGCAACCCCATGGACTGTAGCCTACCAGGCTCCTTTGTTCATGAGATTTCCCAGGCAAGGATACTCGAGATTTCCTTCTCCAGGGGATCCTCCTGATCCAGGGATTGAACCCAAGTCTCCTGTATTGCCAGGTGGATTCTTTACCACTGAATCACCAGGGAAGGTCAATGTGTGCTTAACTTTATTATTTTTTTTTTTAATGTGAAACCATTTTTTATGATGTGCTTATACTCTTTTTTTTGGGGGGCCAGCAATGTTCAATAATTCCAGGTGCTTCACAACCTTAAACTTACCAGAATTTGATATTGTTAGTGTTTTTAAGTCTAGCCATTCAGGTGAGTGTAATAGTATTTCATTATAGCTTTAATTTTCATTTTCTTAATGACTAACATTTTTGAGCAGCTTTGTAGTGATTATACCTTTTGTATCTCTTCCTTGGTGGATGTCTGGTCAAACCATTCACCCATGTTTATTTATTGAGTTGTTTTTGTTCTTATTATTGATTAGTAGGAGTTCTTTATATAATCTGGATATGATCCTTTATCAGTTATGTGATTTTCAAGTGTAGTCTCCCAGTATACGGTTGGCTTTTTTGATGCTCAAAACATTGTCTTTTGAAGAAAAAGCAGTTTTTAATTTTGCTGAATTTTCATTTGCTTATTTATGTTTTACTCAGTTATACTGGCTAGGTTTATAAGTATTGTATGTATCTGTCTTTCTCCTTTTCCCAGCCTTTGGGAGAAGGCATACATTCTTACACTATTAAAAATTATGCTAATTTAAGACTCTTTATAGATGCCTTTATCTGGTTGAGGAATTTTCTATTTTTACATAGCTAATTTTTTTTTTTTTAATCATGAAAGAGTGAATTTCTTTTAAATGCTCTTCCTGCATGCATTGCAATGATTGTCTTCTCTCTTTCTGTCTTTTGTTTTTAGTGTCTTTGGTTTTTATAGCAGGGTAGCAGTGATTCTTGACTCATGGATTAATTTAGGTATTATTCCCTTGTTTTATATTTTGAAAGATTCTGGGTAGAATTTTTATGATTTCTTCCAAAATTTTGTAGAATTCACAAGGGAAGCTATCTGGACTGGGGCGGTGGTGGTGGTGGTGGGTGTTTCATTAATATGTAAAAACCATTCACTTCTTGAGTAAACTCTGATTGTTTCTGTATTTCAAAGAGGTTTTCTCACACTGAGCAAATTGGCAGGTATAATTGTATCATATAAACTGCCATAAATATGAACACTGAAGGAAGGAGGACAAAAACAAAAAGCACTTCTTAGAGGAAGTAGAGAAAAATAGAATTTGTCTTTCTGCCTGAACATTGAGAAGCTGTATGTATGCAGCCAAGAGAGAACAGAAGACCACCTTCTGTCTAAAGCAGAGGTGAATTACAAACTCAGCTGAAATAAAGCTCATGTCATTCACAATTTTATTAAAGATCAGCAAGACTGCATGAAAAGTTGAGTAGTCATCATTTTTATCCAAGTGCCACTGAAATTTTCAGGTCCTCTGAAGCACATATTGTTGTGTCACCTAAAGAATTAAAAATATTATTTTACATTTATTTCAACCTTCTCAAAATATAAATCTCCAAATGATTAATAAGTAATTTTCATGTCTGATAGAATCACTAAGCAATGATTCAAATGATCCAAACTGTAAATGATCCAAAACTCAGAATTATTTAAAAATGTTGAGCATAAACGTAATATATTTTAGCTACAAGTCATAGTGAACATCTTCACGATGAGGTTGCTCCTGTAAGAGATCCACTATCTCACACCTCCTCTATAATAATCTGGTTACTTTGGATCATTGTTTTATTTTATTAGATTTTTATTAATATTATTATTTAGTATTTTGCCTATGAAATAAAAGCAACTTGTAGCTTGTAGCACCTTGTAGCAACGGAAAAGTGCCTCAATTTAACTATAGTCTTAAACTTTATATAGTTTTCCTTATTATCTGAAACTTTTCAACACTATGGGATTGTTTCTGGAGTCTGTTGAGTGCAAACCTTTGCTTATGAACCAGAAAAATTACAAGTCTAATAGTGTGGCACGTTTAATGCAGAGGAAATCTTAGACTCCTATGCTTTCAACTGGGAAATGCAGCAAGCCTTTCAGAGAGTGCTCTTAGTTTGCTGTTAGCAGTGTAGGCAGCAGCACCTTACCTCACAAGCCTCAGGTCATTAGATACATAACTCTTAATTACAAAAAATCATCATGGAGTTGAAAACCTATAGGGAAATTAAAAGACCTGCAGCAAAAAACCCTGATAGGGAGATCTACTTTACACAAATTAAATTGACTTATGTTACCTGAACCATCCTGATGATTTGGAAAGTCTGCCTTTTTAGCATTGCAGACTAGTTGTAACTATACAGTTCATTAGCTTAAAAGATATAGGCATATTCAAATTGAAAAAATGCAAACAGCACCTGATTAAGAGATTAAAAATAATGGTGAATCGACTTACTTTAATTAGACTTTGAATTCCTTGAGAAAAGCAAAACGTTTATGTACACAGTCTCTTCCTTTTCTCAAGTTTTTTTTTAACTAGTTTTTAAATCTTCAGAAATAAAACTTTCACCTTCAATTCAGAGAATAAAGTTACCATTAGACATTAAAAATGTTCTGCAAATAATGTCTCATCTTAAAGTCACCAAAGAGAGTGAGAAAGTTAACAGCATTGTAAAATACATTTTGTTTATGCTACCAAGATTAATTTTGTGGGCATGGATACAATTGTAACACAATTCATGATTACTTGGCATACCATGAATGATCTCTTCATATAAATTGAAGAAGTACATTAATCATAAAGAAAAAATATATATATATACATATAGTGCATTTATATACAGAAAGAAGACTGAAATTCAAGGGCAAAAAAAAAAATAGCACTAGTTACAGGGCTTAGGACAAACAAAGATGTAAATAAGTACTAAAAGTTTATCTAGGCAATATGGACAAATAACTGTGATTAAAAGTTTATGAAGAAAAGAATTAAATTGATTTTATGAGACTTCATGAAATTTGTCACCAGGACACTGCTAATTGATTCATGCATCAGAGGGACCATTAGGAAACTGTGTCCATAATGGAAAACTCAGCTCTGATATTAATACACATAAAAATATATGGAAAAATACAAAAATAATTGAAACATAGGAGTGAGTTATTTAAAATAAGTGGGTTCAAATCATGGGAAGTTTTACATCATGATCTTGAAAGACAGTCAACTCCATCAAGCTACTCATAGAACCTGACTTTGTGATGAGGTTCAGCACTAAAAAAAAGAATCCAGGATTGAGGAATAGAGCAATGACTGGAAATCAAGTAGTCTTGACTGTTGTGGGCTATGGTAGGATTGGTTTGGAAGCAAATTGCCTGAATGCTGTTCTTCACATCAATTCAGTATCATGATCAGCCTTAATGACACAGCATGGTGCTCAGCCATGTCTGACTGCTCTCAACCCCGAGGACTCTAGCCCACCAGGCTCCTCTGTCATGGGATTCTCCAGGCAAGAATACTGTAGTGGGTTGCCATTTCCTACCCCAGGGGATCTTCACAATCCAAGGACTGAACCCACGTCTCCTATGCTGACAGGCAGATTCTTTACCAGTGAGCCACTTGGAGGCCACCTCTAATATTATCACAGGTGTGAAGACCGTTTCTTACCCAGAGGTCACCCCTCTAGTATATGCACTACTGCTTTTCCCTTCAGGCTACCATCTATTCACATGTCTTTTTCTTGCACTGAACTCTGAGCTTTTTGAAGTGGAAATGTCTATCACTGACCACACATAGTCACTAGCATTAAACCCAGGAAATAGTAAGCCCTCATAGCATAGATATTTTTGAATGAACTTTTAAAATGTTTGAATAAATTAACATAAAAATAAGGTCAGATTTCAGGTTACTTATGTTCAATTTTTGTAGCATACATAATTGCTAGTTTTGAGGGAGTCTTTTTTTTTTTAATATTTCTGCCCAAATCCTTCAGACTATTATCTGCCAACCAATATAATAGTGAAATTAGTCTATCCTTATCCATGCTATAAATTTATGTCACTCACCAAAACTGAAGAATTTAGACAAATACTAAGGTTTGATGATTTCTGAGACTTCACTTGGCTACTCATCAACTTACAGCAGCATTATAAATTACAAGAGATTACAAACTGTCTCGTCTTTTTATACAAGAACTAAAACAGTCACATGCAAATACTCCTCCAATTAGAGAAGAACCTTGTAACTATCAGTATGATCTCTAACTCATCCCTCTTAACTTCTTGCACTTTTAATATTATGTTATATAGCTATGCTTTTTTCTCACAATACTGCAGTTCTTTAAATGCAGGAGATGTAATTTATATGTGCAATAGCCACCTACATCAGCATTATATACCCTAAAGATGCTCTTTTATTAAAATTGTGACCAGTTCTTTGCTCATGATTTCTAGTTGATTTGAAACAAAGTTTATAATGCCAAAGACCTCTTTGGAACCAAATAACAGCCTTAATTTCTCTACATACATCAAAATAAGCATTGAATCATGTTTCTCCTATTTCTAACAAGTGTCTTTACCAGTATATCCATTTTGACCATCATCTAGTTCCCCTGCTGTTTCCTTTTGAAAGTTTCTCCAATTGATTTTATTTGCATTAAAATTCTATGCATTTTTATTATTTTCCTTATGGAATGTATAACATAAATTTTATGATATATTCCATTGGTTATCCTCTTCTTAGACCATATGAAATTTCATTTCTGCCCACAAAAAGCAGATAACAAAGTCATCATGGTACCCATAGGACCTAGATTGTCTCTGACAGCTGACAAGCTAACTCTGAGGAGGTTTCAGAGAGGAGGTTATATATCATATTAGTATGATGGAATCATTGAGTGAGAAAGTTGATGCTAAAAATTACCTGTGATATGCCTGTCTTCTTTTACTAGATCATAAGCACTTCAAGGACAAGGAGAATAAAGGCTTTATCGTTTTCATTTCCTATCATTCATGAGTCAGCACTTGGGATACAAAGATGTATTAGCAAGTTTGTTACATGAAACAAACTAAGAATAAGCAGGAGGTTGTAACATGAGGAAATTTGTCTGACAAGTAAAGGAGTGTAATTGAGCATGGACTACAAGCCAGAAAAGAAAAGAGATTCATAAAAGAATGTGACTGCATTATACAGTGCTGCAAAAAATTAAATTAAAAAATTAAAAGAGACAACTGGAATTTATAATTACAGTTTAGACATCTTTCTGTATGTTACCTGGTCATATGTGGTCCCTAGACTTTGAACTATCCATTAGTATTATTTTCCTTCTCTAGTTTTTTTTATGATGTTTTTATTGATTTTTGCAAATTATTTATGTAATCCAGATCCAACCAGTCCACTCTGAAGGAGATCAGCCCTGGAATTTCTTTGGAGGGAATGATGCTGAAGCTGAAACTCCAGGACTTTGGCCACCTCATGTGAAGAGTTGACTCATTGGAAAAGACTCTGATGATGGGAGGGATTGGGAGCAGGAGGAGAAGTGGACGACAGAGGATGAGATGACTGGATGGCATCACGGACTTGATGGACGTGAGTCTGAGTGAACTCCAGGAGTTGGTGATGGACAGGGAGGCCTGGCATGCTGCGATTCATGGGGTCGCAAAGAGTCGGACACAACTGAGAGACTGAACTGAACTGAACTGATATGTATATTTTTGTTGGTTGTGCCTGTTTAAATCTTTCCCAGTTTGTAATCTATATATATACAATTGTTAGGTGGGTTTTACTTTAATGCAGTCAAATGATGAAGCTTTTCTTATACATCTTACTTTGAAATCCCTTCCTATGCCAGGTCCAAAAAATATTCACTTATACTTTCTATTGTTTTGGGTATTAAATGTTAAGGTATTGTTTTTGCCTTAGTTCTATCAGAATTTGAATTTACATATTTTCCTATTTTTATTTATGTATCTATACATCTTGGGAGTAAAATGTTAAAGAAAAAACTGAAATATATTAATATTTAACACATAGTGTTTTAGAAATAAACTCCATCTGAGGTGAAGGAGGCTTGCACAATAAAATAAGAAGTGTGAAGGTCATATTAATACCAGCTGGTTTTTATAATAGAAAGTAGACATTTGGTTCTTTGTACAATTTTGATCACAGAAACATATTTTCTGGACATTTGGAAGAAAATCAGCTAGCTTTAGGGTCATTACAAAGAAATATATGCACAGGTTTCAAGGATGCAAGCTCCAAACTTGAGTTTAAATGCCATAAATGACATGTAAATAAAGAGTGGAGAAGCAAGTCTAATTTGGGAATGACTGTAGGCAGTTCTTTGACAGAGATAGTTCCAGAAAGACAAGTCAAAAATGCAAACAGAGCCAGAAGATGGATTTGGGTTGTGTATAAATATGTATTTCTAAGCATAAGAGTTTTAATTTATTTACTTATTTTGGTTTCTACAGAGCAATTAGTTTTCCTATTGACTATAGATAAATCTGTGGCATTAATAATTTATATAACTATATATCATATTTGCTTTATCAGTTAGTCAATATGGAAGTGTGAAGGAAACATGATGGTAAAAAAGCATAGATCACTGTTGCATTTTGGTATTTGAGGTAGCTGTTCATGCATGTGTGCCAAGTCACTTCAATCATATCTGACTCATTGTGACCCTATGCCTATGGATTGTAGCCAGCCAGGCTCCTCTGTCCATAGGATTCTCCAGGCAAGAATACTGGAAAGTGTTTCCATGCCCTCCTCCAGGAGATTTTCCTGACCCAGGGATTGAACCTGCATCTTTTATCTCCTGAATTGATAGGACCTGTATGGAAAAGAAAGAGCCCACAGTGGTAGCCTGTGGCTTAGCTGGTTCTGAAATTCCTTTAGCGTCTTGCCCAGTGAGGCCAGGAATTATTGCAAAGAGACAACTGTCCTATTAACTCTTTCCAAATCCAAACTGTACACCACAACTGTCAACCTGGGGTAATGCTGAAGGTAAAATATAGAAACTGCTAGAAAGAAAAGTGCCATATAGATACATTTATTAATACTCTTAATTCTTTTTTCTTAATATTTATTTTTATTTGGCTATGCCGGGTCTTACTTGAAATTGGTGGGATCTTCTATTTTTCAATGCAGCATGCAAAATTTTTAGTTGGAGCATGTGGACTCAGTTGCAGCATGTGATTCTTAGTATTTATATTTCAATATAGGCTCAGATGGTAAAGCATCTGTCTACAATGGGATACCCAGGTTCGATCCCTGGGTTGGGAAGATACCCTGGAGATGGAAATGGCAACCGAATCCAGAACTATTGCCTGGAAAATCCCATGGAAGAAGGAGCCTGGTAGGTCCATGGGGTTGCAAAGAGTTGGACACAATTGAGCAACTTCACATAATAGTAAATATAATTTCAAATTTGTTAATTTAAGGGTAGCCACTAGCATAATAAGAATCCTTACAAATTGAGAAGAAATGTAAAACAATGGTGGAAAATAACATTAGAAACCACCTTCCCTCACTTTTTTAATCTTAAATCTTATATATATATGTATATATATATACACATATGCATGTTAGTTTTTTAAATAAAAATATAGTTGATTTTAAAAGTTGTGTTAGTTTCTACTGCACAGAAACGTGACTCAGTAATACATATATATATATTTTTAAATATGCTTTTCCAATATGGTTTATCACAAGATACTGAATATAGTTCCTTGTGCTATAGAGTAGGACTTCATCCTTCATTTATGACATAAGTAATTTGTGCATGAGAATTCAATGCCTTACACCTTAGGTTCCCTGTCTATATAATGGGGGTAATGAAGAAACTCAATTCATGGGGCTATTGTGAGAATCAGACAAGGTAAGAAAAGTGAAGAACTCATAGAAGTGTCTGATATTAAGAGTTTAAAATATATTAAAATTGCAATTTGAATATCCAAATGTATAACATTAAAAAAATAATGAAGATTTAATCAATCCAACTGAAGTCAGGAGAGGGGGAAGAAGAAAGATGGTCAAACTAAGATAAGAAAAACAACAATGAATATGAATAGATTACATGGTACTGTTATTTATTCATCTATTCATTTATTAACTCTACAAATACTTTATATACTTATCATTATATAAATGCAATATAAACAAATATTTTACATACATATACCATTATATATGTTACCATTAAGTATGAACATTCTAAGTATTGTTATAAAAGTAGATGAGCCCTTATCACAGAAAAAATTCCTGTTATTCTGGAATTTTGTATTTAATGGAGGAGACAGAATTGTGCTGCCCAATATAGAATCCACCAGACACATTTGACTACATAATTTTAAATTTGAATGAACTGAAATTTAATGAAATTAATCATTTAGTTCCACAGTCTCAATGGCTGCATTCAAGTGCTCCAAAGACACATGTGGCTAGTGGCTACGGTACTGGACAATGCAGACAGAACACTTCGATTATTGTACAACTCTCTACTGTAAAGTATTAATATAGAAGTAACATGACAGAGAGGAAATTTCAATGCTGAGGTGGCCTGTGAAAGAAATAGGGATGGTAATGCGACAGAGTGACTGGAATTAAAAAAAAAAAAAGAACAAAGAAGCTGGTAGCATAACAGAAAACAAAGTCACAAAATGCTATTGTGAAGAGAAACAATACAACCTGAAAATTTAAAGGTTAGACCTGGCCAGTAGCATATTGGGCACCTACTGACTTGGGGAGTTCATCTTTCAGTGTCCTATCTTTTTGCCTCCACTTCCTACTATCTAATAAGTTTTCTCAATCTTCTCCCTCACCATGCCCATGAAGGACCTCCTTTTCATTCTTAGTTTTTCCAAGTTCTTTGCCTAGAATTTGTGTAAAGTGCTTCTTCTTGCTGGAATGAAATTCTACAGCTCTATACAGTCATCAAAAACAAGATGGGGAGCTGACTGTGGCTCAGATCATGAACTCTTTATTGCCAAATTCAGACTTAAATTGAAGAAAGTAGGGAAAATCACTAGATCATTCAGGTATGACCTAAATCAAATCCTCTATTTGTCACTTCCACTGTGCAAGGGATTAGGTCTGATAGACTGAGTGCCTGAAGAACTATGGATGGAGGTTCATGACATTGTACAGGAGGCAGTGATCAAGACCACCCCCCCCAAAAAAAAATAAAAAGAAATTTAAAACAGCAAAATGGTTGTCTGAGGAGGCCTTATGTGTAGCTAGAAAAGAAGAGAATCTAAGGCAAAGAGGAAAAGGAAAGACATACACATCTGAATGAGAGTTCCAAAGAAGATCAAGGAGAGATACGAGAGAATTCCTCAGTGAAAAATGCAAAGAAATAGAGGAAAACAGTAGAATGGGAATGACTCAAAATCTCCTCAAAGAAATTAGAGACACCAAGGGAACATTTCATGCAAAGATGGGCTCAATAAAGGACAGAAATTGTATGGAACTAATAGAAGCAGAAGGTATTAAGAAGAGGTGGCAAGAAGAGCTATACAAAACAGATCTTCATGACCCACATAACCATGATGGTGTGATCACTCACCTAGGGCCAGATATCCTGAAAGGTAAAGTCAAGTGGGCCTTAGGAAGCATCACTATGAATAAAGCCAGTGGAGGTGATGGAATTGCAGTTGATCTATTTCAAATCCTAAAAGATGATGCTGTGAAAGTGCTGCAGTCAATATGCCAGTGAATTTGGAAAACTCAGAAGTGGCCACAGAACTGGAAAAGGTCAGTTTTCATTCCAATCTCAAAGAAAGTCAGTGCCAAAGAATGTTCAAACTACCTCACAATTACACTCATCTTACACACTAGCAAAGTGATGCTCAAAAATTATCCAAGCCATCCTTCAGCAGTATGTGAACCGTGACTTCCAGATGTTCAAGTTGGATTTACAAAAGGCAAAGGAACCAGAGATCAAATTGCCAACATCCATTGGATCATAGAAAAAGCAAGAGAGTTCCAGAAAGACAACTATTTCTGCTTTATTAGCTATGTCAAAGCCTTTGACTGTGTGGATCACAACAAACTGTAGAAAATTCTCAAAGAGATGGGAATAGCATACAACCTGACCTGCCTCCTGAGAAATCTGTATGCAAGTCAAGCAGTAACAGTTAGAGCTGGACATGGAACACCAGACTGGTCCAAATCGGGAGAGGAGTAGTCAAAGCTGTGTATTGTCACCCTGCTTATTTAACTTATATGCAGAATACATAATGAGAAATGCTGGGGTGGATGAAGCACAAGTTGGAATCAAGATTTCCAGGAGAGATATCAATAACCTAGAAATGCAGATGGCACCACCCTTATGGCAGAAAGCAAAGAACTAAAGAGCCCCTTGATGAAAGTAAAAGAGGTGAGTGAAAATGTTGGCTTAAAACTCAACATTCAGAAAACAAAAGTCATGGAATCTGATCCCATCACTCCATGGCACATAGATGGGGAAATAGTGGAAACAGTGAGATATTTTATTTTGGGGGGCTCCAAAATCACTGCAGATGGTGATTGCAGCCATGAAATTAAAAGATGCTTACTCTTTGGAAGAAAAACTATGCCAAACCTAGACAACATATTAAAAATCAGATACATTATTCTGCCAATAAAGTCCATATAGTCAAAGCTATGGTTTTTCCAGTAATCATGTATGGATGTGAGTGTTGGACTATGAAGAAGTCTGAGCACCAAAGAATTGGTGCTTTTAAACTGTGGCTTTGGAGAAGACTCTTGAGAGCCCCTTGGACTTCAAGGAAATCAAACCAGTCAATCCCAAAGGAAAATAGTCCTGGGTGTTCATTGGAAGGACTGATGCTGAAGCTGAAATTCCAATCCTTTGGCCACCTGATGAGAAGAATTGACTCATTTGAAAAGATCCTGATGCTGGGAAAGATTGAAGGTGAAAGGAGAAGGGGACAACAGAGGATGAGATGGTTGGATGGCATCACCTCCTTGGTAGACGGGAGCTTGAGTATGCTCTGGGAATTGATGATAGACAGAGAGGCCTGGCGTACTGCATTCCCTGGGTTGCAAGTAGTTAGACACGACCGAGAAACTGAACTTGACTGAACTGAGTAGGAATTGACTATATCAGGTATCTCTGGGTCGGGCTAAGTATGGGCGTTTTCTAATGGGTCAGCTCTTCGAATCAGGTGGCCAAAGTATTAGAGCTTCAGCTTCAGATCAAGTCTTCCAATGAATATTCAGGAAAAGACCCTGATGCTGAGAAAGATTGAAGGCGGGAGGACAAGGGGGAAGCAGAACATGAGATGGATGGATGGCATCATTGACTTAGTAGACATGAATTTGAGCAAACTCTGGGAGATAGTGAAGTATAGGAAAGCCTGGCATGTTGCAGTCCATGCGGTTGTAAAGATTCAGACATGACTGAGCAACTGAACAACAGCAACAAGAAAATAATAATACAGCATTACTGAATGTCATGTAATGGTAAAGTAGCAGGCAAATGAATATAAACTACAAAAAAAAAAAGCATTGATAGCAATACTCTTCAGTTTAATTGAAGATCAAGATACTAGAAAAGGATAAAATCAATACTTCATAATGATTAATACACAAATTTTCAAGTGTGTCCTATGCTGTTCCATGTACAGTATTGTTGAGTATTGCAAAGACAATTCTTTGTAATGCAAAAATAGAACATACTGGGTTTCCCTTGTAGCTTAGTGGTAAAGAATCTGCCTGTGACACAGGGGACGTTTGTTCAACCCCTAATTCGGGAAGATCCCACATGCCTAGGGAAAACTAAGTGTATGCTCCACAGCTACAGAGTCTATGCTTTAGAGCCCATGCACTGCAACAAGGAAGCCACTGCAGCGAGAAGCCCACACATCACAACTAGAGAGTATCCCCCACCCATGCAGGAATGAAGACCCAATGCAATCATAAATAAATAAATTTTTAAAAATACAACACATTTATAATCATAGTGAGGCATATGCTATGGGATAAATCATGCCTCCCTCGCCAATTCAGAGGCTGAAGCCTAGTCCTCCAGTAGACCAGAAAGTGACTGTATTTGGAGAAAGGGTCTTTAAAGAGACAATTACATGATGTCATATGGGAGAACCTTAATTCAATCTGACTAGTATTCTTATTTTTTTTTGGTACTTTATTTATTTATTTTAATTTAAGAAGAGATTGGACACAGACAAGTACAGTGAGACTCAGAGAAGTAGGGAGAAGACTCATGGAGAAGATGGACACATACAAGTCGAAGAGAAGGCTTTAAGATAAATTAAACCCTGCTTTTACCTTGATCCTGAGATTTCAAGTCTCTAGAATTGTGAGGAGATAAATTTCTGCTGTTTAAACCAGTTAGCTTGTGGCATTTCATATGGTAACCCTAGTAAATTAAGGCAGTACTTGGATATATGTAAATTTTAAAGAAAATCAAGTCCTAATTTTCCCATCATCCCCGAAATAACAGAGGCTATATATATTACAAATAAACTTTTTTAAAAAGGTATTTGAAAAATATTAACCTTTGCAAAAAAGCAACAATGATAAAAATCTATAGGTTGATTTAATTAATAGTAGATGTTATTTTTCAATGAATAAAATATGAATTTTGAGTTGGTCCTTTCCATTATTTCTTTGAGTATACAAGTGCTCAAAATAAAAATTGGTTATTGTTCAACTATCACACTGGATTTTTTAGTATAATCTTTAGGAACGCTCCCCTATTCCTCTCACATTATTTAGTTCTTGATCTGTCTCAAATCTAGTTTAGAAAAGACTGTCAAAATCTGTATTCATTTTAAGCACCAGATTCACAAAAGGACATATGTGATGTCAGATATTTGAACCTGCATTTCAATAATCCTATGCATACATTCATATACTCTCATTTTTAAAATCAAACTAGAAATTATTAGATCTTTTAAGTAAACCCTGGTTGTAACTGATAAGGTGCAAGTAAAAACAAAGTCCGTTATTTCCCCACAGTTCTGGTTTTATAGAATTCTAGTACTGCCCCCTCACCTTTAAACACATTTAACTAATACTCCCATGATACTATTGAATTTTCTTAATCAGTGTATCTTTTAGTGTTAGAAGTCTGCATGTAGATACAATTGATGTCGAAAGGTCATGTAATTCATCCTTCAGCCCTTGGACAGGAATCTATAAAAAACAATCCTAAAAGAGATTCAGTGGGAGAGATAGGTGACACACATGGTCTGCTTTCAACCATTCATCTCTGTAAAGGAAAAAGACACACACACACACAAAGTGGCATCTTTCCATTACAGTTTCAAGGCATTCCAGACTACATCTAAACTAATATAATCTAATTCGATATCTACACTTTAGGCAAAGTACATAAACAGATTAGCAAAAATGAAAGTATCTCTACAATGATTCAGAACAAAAAAGAAAAGAAAGTCATTGAGAGGTCTATCTTTACCAATTAAGACATGTATCCTAACTTGAACAATGCTCATTCATAGCTCAGATATCAATCACATCATTTTTATGATTGTAATTTGCACTTGTAATTTGTACAATGAAAAGCATTATCACTATAAAGGAAAATTTAAAAAAAGCATGCAAAATGTGTTCACCTTTTGGTTTTCATGTGAGTAGAGCAAATTACTAAATCTATGATTGCCAAAATGTGCACATATTTGTTAAAGAAGCAGCTGGTAATGTTGTATACAAGCTGTTCTCCAGAAATTAATTGTGAATATTAAAAATAATCCTGACCTGGGTCACAGCTGCACTGATTTATTTTTTCCTCTTAGACATTTATCAGGCCTGTCTTTTCTTCCACCTAACTGAAATCAGGATGCCTCAGAGTTCATGATGAAAAAGCTGCCAACGTATTATGGACCTGTACAAGTTAGACATCTGTTTAAACTCCATGCTTTTGGTCTTTTCATGATTGTAGTATGCCAAATTATGAACACCATATGAAGCATAAAATTGTTCTGGCTCACCTTCTTTTGCAGGTAATTAAAAAGAAAAAGACATTTAAATTATCATATTAAGCAAAATCTAGCAGTTTATATTCAAGTGGTAGAAAGAGATTCAG
Source organism: Oryx dammah (assembly GCF_014754425.2). NCBI lineage: Eukaryota > Metazoa > Chordata > Mammalia > Artiodactyla > Bovidae > Oryx > Oryx dammah. Next base: position 8,625,082 of record NW_024070208.1, read on the forward strand.
TGATAAAAGCAAATTAGTGTATGGACAAAACAAATTTGTATGAAGTATATTGTCTTATAGTAGCAAGAAAATTAATCTGAGAAAATTATTTCTAAGGATTTTTCCCAGTTATTTTATATTTTTAATAGATTTTAATCTTCATTTTTAATGAGGCAAGCCCTAATATTTTTCTAAATAATAGTATATTTGTTAAAGGTACATAATTTTAATTATCTTTCAAAGTGTGCAATGCAGTGATACTTAACATTGTCTTAAAATCTTCCTGTATAAAAATAACTGTACCAAAGTTAAAGAGTTTTAGTGAGACTCAATAATAATAGATGTAAAACATCTGGCATATAAAAACCTACAGATTACATATATTGGCTTTGGGAGACATTAGAGAATTGGGTATAAGAGCACAGTCACTGATTTTATTAAACCAAAATCCTGACCCATGATATTTTTCTTTCTTTTATAATTTTTCTCTTCAAACTCTTGCAGTATTTCTTAATGGTCACTCTCAATTTTAAACTTTTCTTTCATTCTCAGAGCTCAAAACCGTTGCCTCAAGTTCAGCATATATTTGCGTAGCACAATTTTTTTTAAATGACTTTAAATGAGCTCATTCTCAAACTTTCACCATCAGTCTCCAAAATTGCCTATAATACTCATTCCTTTTCCATTTAATTACAGTAATATTGAAAGATCTGCCCATAACCTCAGTGAAGGCTAAGTATTTCTTTACCAATTAGAACTTTCTCTTCTTGCTGATGACCCCTTAATGCTTGCATTTAAGATTTTTAATTTCAGCTAATTTTGAAAATAATTCTTTCTAGGCCTTAATGAAATGATTGTCTGTGATTATTTTTAAAGGCATCTTTCCAGATATATCAGTTAAGGGTGTAAATATAAAGTCACCTTGGAGTTAGGTAGGACCTAAATCCAATGACTGGAATCTTAATAAGAGAAAGGAGAGGTGGATTTAGACAGACGCACAGAGGGAAGAATGCCCTTGGATGAAGGAGACAGAGATCGGAACTATGCTGACACAAACAAAGGAACATCTGAGGCCACCAGAAATTGGGAAGATTCTTTCCTAGAGCTTTTAGACATCTGTGAGAGAGCATTTCTCTTGTTATAATCTACTCATTTGTGGCAATTTCTTATGGCAATCCCAAGGAAACTAATATATCCATGATCTTTCATAAATTCACTATAAAAAATGAAAAAAATTATCTCAGATTTATTTTTCCTCTATGCTTCTCCTGTTTCCTATGGTAGGAAATAGGGAGGTAGGGACTAAGCATGGCTGGAAAAAAGTGACCTACTATGCAGACTGGATCCGTTTGCATTCAGGATCTGCAAGATCAGATAAACCTTTTGCTGGCTCAGCAATGTACTCCATTTCTTTGATAAATAGCTATAAAATCACTTTCACATTCCCCAAGGGATAGTTAATATCACTTTTTCTCTTTCCAAATCTTTCATTCCCTTTCATCACTTCACTTTCAGCTAATGGCTGAAACAGCCAAAAATGGACAGAAACCATATAAATTCTCTTTCCATAAATACAGTAGACTACTAATCTGTGCTCCTACTGTTTTCTTCCATTTCTGTGATGAGATTTATCCTCTTTCTACCAAAAATTAGTCACTACATTGTATCCTGGATGCCATAGCCTTTTTATTTTTTATTTTTATTTTTATTTTTTTTTATTTTTTATTTTACTTTACAATTCTGTATTGGTTTTGCCATACATTGACATGAATCCACCACGGGTGTACATGCGTTCCCAAACATGAACCCCCCCCCCACTCCCCTCCCCACAACATCTCTCTGGGTCATCCCCGTGTACCAGCCCCAAGCGTGCCGTATCCTGCATCGGACATAGACTGGCAATTTGATTCTTACATGATAAGTTGCTTTCCATTTAGTTATTACAAAATATTGGCTAGCTAGCCCATGCTGTACAACACACCCTTGTGCCTCTCTCATACCCAGTTGTTTGTACCGCCCGTGTCCCCACCTTTATCTTGGCTGCCCTCTCCACTGGCTGTACCCTTTTTATTTTTTCAGGGACTTTTCCTCATTAGTGAACTCATCATTGATTGCAGTGAATCACATTAGGGCTTTTCCACATTTGAGTTTCCCTGGTGGCTGAGATAGTAAAGACTCCGCCTGCAGTGCAGAAGACCCCAGTTTGATCCCTGGGTTGGGAAGATCCCTTAGAGAAGGGAATGGCAACCCACTCCAGTCTTCTTGCCTGGAGAATCCCATGGACAGAGGAGCCTGGCGGGCTACAGTCCATGGGGTTGCCAAAGGTGGGGTGTGACTGAGTGACTAGCACTCACTTCACCACATCTTTTCTTCAAACACAGCCTATTTTCTCTGTTCCTCTTTGTAGGCAGGCTTCTCAAAACCTTTTTCTTCTGACTTATTCATTCTCCAACCCTTCTTTCAGATTCTTCTCAATTTTTATAGATGCTTGTTCTGGTACATAGTATTGCTAGAAAAATGTTATTCTTTTGAATGAACAATGAAAGTATATATTCTTGATTTTTGGCTAATTGTCTGATGCTCCTTCTCAGACATGTTTGAGTTACTCTTTCTTGCCTAACCAAATGTGAAGGGGATAACTTGCTTGGAGATTACTTTTTTCTGTCATTTTTTGGTCATAATCAATGATATCTAAATGTAAACACCTCACCCAAGTTTCTCATATACTTACAATAGCAATTTGTTACCTCCACTAGCAAACCCCACCATATTAATCCTAAATCTCTCAGGGTTTTTTTTTGTGGAAGAGTTTGTGTCTGATTTTCTCATCAAGAAGTTCTAGGACTTCAGAGTATAACTAGCACAGAGTACTCAATAAATCCTTTGAGTTAAATGTGGGTTCTACAATTTAAAAAAGGACAGTAAATTGAGAATGAAATGGTAAAGAGCTGTTCAGTTGTGTCCAGCTCTTTTTGACCCCATGGACTGTAGACCGCAAGCCTCTTCTGTCCTTGGGATTCTCCAGGCAAGAACGCTGGAGTGGGTTGCCATTCCCTCCTCCAGGGGATCTTGATTGAACCTGGGTCTCCTGTACTGCAGGCAGATTCTTTACCATCTGAGCTACCAGGGAAGCCCAAATTGAGAATAAACAATAAATTCATTGAGCAAGCTTTAGTAGTCATTAAAGTGAGATTTTATATAATGATTAAATGTTAGTTTTGAAAAATTTTTAAGATATTTATAAAATAATCATTGAAGAGTTATATTTATTATCTTTTGAAATTGTTGATGTGGCTCAAAGCTTCTATTTTTAGGCAACAGATCCACCTTTTTTTTTTTTTTTTTTTGCACAATTTCTCCTGGAGACCTCTAACTTGATGATTCTGATGTTATAATCAATACTAGTATTCTCAAAATAGACATTTTGTTCCATATATTAAATATTTAAATTGTTGATTTGAAGCAGTGGATCTATAAAGTGCTGAAGTTCAACAGATCAAGAAATAGGGTCAGCAAACCATTGATTGTGTCAGGTTTCAATTTTTTTTGTGTAATTCAAGGCAGCTAATATCTTCATGTTTTGTGTAAAAAAAGACAACAACAAAAAAAAGTCAGACTTTCATGGTATTGCCAAAATCTTTTAGAAGAACTTTACATTAAGGGCAGAAAGATGAATGTGTATAGTTGCAGTGGGATAAGTAAAAAGAGCATAGGAGTGTTTATATATATATTTACATAAATGTAAATGTTTATATATACATTTCATATTTCTGTGTGCATGCTCAGTCATGTCCACCTTTTTGCAACCCCAAAGACTGTAGTCTACCAGGCTCCTCTGTCCATGGAATTTTGCAGGAAAGAATACTGGAGTCGGTTGCTGTTTCATGCTCCAGGGGATATTCCCAATCCAGTAATCAAACCTGTGTCTTTTGTACTTCCTGCTTTGGCAAGGGGATTCTTTCCCACTGCACCATATGGGAAGCCTATGTGTGTGTGTGTGTGTGTGTGTGTGTGTGTGTGTATCACGTTTTAAACGCTGCAAACTGAATGAATGATGAAAATATATATATATATACATATACATATACATATATATATATACATATGTCACATTTTAAATGCTACAAGCTGATTTTTAAGTTTAACATAAAACCTTAAGACCCTGTGATTATCTATTTGATCCATAAACTTGACTATAAGAAATAGTAATTTAAGCCCATATATTTCCCATAAAAGGAGCATATGCTTCTCTTTTACTGAGTCCTAAATGAGTACTGACTAAAGTGGGTGTTTGGGGCAGTGGGAATGCAGATGGAAAGGGAACACTGTTCTCTAAGACACAGATATCCTGGGAAGACAAAGATAGAGGACACAGTGTCAACTGCCTCCTGAGTGAGAGCCATGTAAAATTACCATGACAATCCTTCCCTAGACCTGACATGAACTAAGCTTTCCACCTGTTTGGGACACAATGATAAAGAGTAAGGTAACACAAAATGATGTCAAGCATAATGTTTTAATCATGTTAATAATGATATTTATCCTCATTCACCACTTATATATGCCCCCGGCACATATAATTGCTGAGTAGTACTGATGAACAATCAACTCAAGAACTAACACCAACAAGATATTTCAGCGACTAGGATTAGAAACTAGGTTATTTTACACATCATCTGAGTCCTTTTTTTCGTAATGTAAAGTTATTCAGTTCAGTTCAGTTGCTTAGTTACGTCCAGTTCTTTGCGACCCCAGGGACTGCAGCACACCAGGCTTCTCTATCCATTGTATATGCTAAATCCTTAGTCCTTAGTTCAAAATTTGCTCTTTAGTAATTTTATATTAAGATATAGCTTATTGACAAGTTATACAAATGTTATGCTATTCTTGATTTTTTAAAATATGGAGTTCTTTTAGATGATATTGTAATAATTGTATAATGATATTGTAAAATGTTTAGTATTTCCATAGTCTCTAAGAAGAATTCCTTAAAAACTGAAACTCAGTTTATTGGCATCTGAGAAGTTAGTTTTATTGGGACAGTCATAACCTGAAGAACGTGAAAATAAATGTTTGAAGCCAAAATAAAAGGCAGGGAGAATGAAGGTTTGAAGTCAGGGTAAGCATTAAAATGTTGTCTATTCACAATCTCCTTAATTATTGATATACTTGTGTTATTCTTCTTTTTGACTATTTTTCCTTATTATGCTTATTTTTATGTGTTTGTTTAATTTATTTATATACATAGGGCTAGCATTTTTACTGCTTTTGTTCCTAGATAGCAACTACAAAGAAATAAAACAGAAATATAATGGGAATATTCTTGAAAACAAAGACAGATTTAAGAATTGGAAGTCCCTGTTGAAGTCATATTTGGTTTGTGTTTTATAATGCTTTATCTTCCCCCCAAACAAAATACGTTTCTTTAATAGTGTTTGTTTATGTTTATGTGTTTATTAACATCTCACCTTATTTCATAAAAGACATTAGGTAACTAAATGTACTCAGTTTTAAACCAAAGTAGAGCATGTAGGAAGCACAAAATACCATCATCCAAATGAGCATAAAAGCACCCTGCTTAAATTCTTTAATCCATTCTATTACAATAATACTCAGCAACCTCCGAATGCTGAACCGCAGTCATTAATTATCAATGTCCTTTTTTGTAGTTTCAAATGGAAAAATGGTTATCTTCTTAAATATTTGTAGAACTATAAACAAAGTGGCTTAAATACAGAGTATTAAGGCTATTCTTTGACTCCTTAGGGTAAATGGATTAGGAACTCAGAACAGCTATCACATAGTAAGTCACAAATCCTGATTTTTGGCTGTTGTTAAAATGTCCATTTGTGCTATTCACTTTAATTTCCCATATGAATAATGCAAAGTAGGCTTTAGAAAATGAAAAGGACATTAATTACAGCAGGAGAGGGTCTGAATGCTGTCAATCATCAGAATCTTAATTATATGAGAACAGTACTTTATTAATACTGAAAGATATATCTAATACTTTATCTGTTTAGAGTTTACAATGAATTAGTCTCCATTAATTATTATTAAGAAAATTATACGTTCTACTTCAAACAGAGAACATGAACTGTGAACTTGCACTGGTAAAATTGCTATCAAAATATTAAAACAATTCAATTCATTTAGTCAGATATTTAGAGTTTTTATCATGGTGAAGGACTGTGTTTATGTATGTTGGTGTATGTGTGTATGGATTTTGATATCAAACTGATATTAAATAGTTTTCATGAAATTATGTGATCCATAGCTATAATTATTTGTTATCCTGGTTTTATCTAATGTAAACAGATTGTGGCTCAGCTGGTGAAGAATCCATCTGCAATGTGGGAGACCTGGGTTTGATCCCTAGATTGGGAAGATCTCCTGTAGAAGGGAAAGGCTACCCACTCCAGTATTCTGGCCTGGAGAATTCGAAGGACTGTATAGCCCATGGGTCACAAAGAATCAGACACAACTAAGCACCTTTCACTTTCACTTTCAAACACATTACAATTCTTATATTTTTATGGAGGTGGTTCAAAATACTTTTTTTGTGGGTATAAGCACAACTCTGATCATATTAACTACTACAAAAAGGTGAAGAAGTGGGCAAGATAGACAAGAATCAAATTAAAACCTCTGTTTGATTTAGTAAAGCCAGTTTATAGTGACAAAATATTTTGACACAGATAGGATAATTCCAAAATACACTTGATAAGATATTTGTTTCATTACATTCTTCAGCATATTTCTAAATATATACCCACTCCAGTTTTTCTACCTGGATAATCCCATGGACAGAGGAGTCAGACAAAGAGTTGGATGGGACTGAAGTGACTTTAACACACACATAACAGTTAAAGAGCTATCACCAATAATTAAATAGTTAATCACTATTTATTTATATTTGGGCTTCCCTGATAGCTCAGTAGGTAAAGAACCTGCCTGAAATGCATGAGATCCCTGGGTAAGGAAAATCCCCTGGAGAAGGGAAAGGCTACCCACTCCAATATTTTGGCCTAGAGAATTCCATGGACTGTATAGTCCATGGTGTCACAAAAAGTTGAACACAGCTGAGTGACTTTCTCTAATCTCTGTTTCAAAAGTGATAATGTGATTCACTCAAATATAATGATTGTAACTAAAGTTCATTTCCAAATCTATTTTGTATCTTGCTCTCTGTGGTTCCTTTTTATCTGCACTCTTTATATTTGGTCTTGGTATCTTCCTCAATTTCTCTCTCTCCCTTAACTCTGGGTGTGTGTTTTATTTTCTATCTTTATCTTATCTCTTGATTATTTCCACAGTTTTTCTGTACCTTTCTCTTACTCTTTCTTTCTTAATACCAGTTGTTCTCAAATTTAAAATTAATAGCCATATATGTTTAATGGAAACAAGTCTGTAGTTACACTGAGAATGATTAGTCTCATGGATTTTGAAGAAGAAATAATCTAGCACATTTGTTTGTTGTTGTTCAGTCACTCAGTCGTGTCTGACTCTATGTGACCCCATGGACTGCAGCACACCATGCTTCCCTGTCCTTCACTATCTCCTGGAGTTTGTTCAAATTCATGTCCATTGAGCCAGTGAAGCCATCCAGCCATATTAGCCTCTGTCATCCCCTTCTCCTCCCGCCTTCAATCTTCCCCAGCATCAGGGTCTTTTCTAATGAGTTGGGTCTTTGCATCAGGTGTCCAAAGTACTGGAGCTTCAGCTTCACCATCAGTCTTTCCAATGAATATTCAGGGTTGATTTCCTGTAGGATTGACTGGTTTGATCTCCTTGCTGTCCAAGGGACTCTCAAGAGTTTTCTCCAGCACCACAGTTTCAAGGCATCAATTTTGATGCTCAGCACATTGATTAACAATTTGTAATGGACAAATAACCTAGATTTTTCTCCTAATATCGTTTTCTCTAGTTACTTGCTAAGAATTGCCACTGCTGCTGCTGCCACTGCTGCTGCTAAGTTGCTTCAGTTGTGTCCAACACTCTGTAATCCCATAGACTGCAGCCTACCAGGCTCCTCCGTCCCTGGGATTCTCCAGGCAAGAATACTGGAGTGGGTTGCCATTCCCCTCTCTAATGCATGCATGAATGCTACGTCGCTTCAGTCATGTCCGTCTCCTAACTGACACTAGCATATGGTTATTCCAAATGTACTCAAACCCAACATATCAAAATTGGAACATCTTACCTTTCTATTTCATTCTTTATTACCTATCATTTTTGCTGGTATCATTGTATATCCAGGTAGACAACTTAAGAGACGTAGGGCCATCTTTAACAAATTTCCTGGTTTACTACATTCAGTGGTTACCAAGATTTAAAGGACTTCCCTGGTGGCACAATGGGTAAAGAACATACCTAGAATGCAGAAGATTCAGTAGACATAGGTTTGAACCATGGGTAGTGAAGATCCCTTGGAGGAGGGCACTGCTTCCCAGACCAGTATTCTTGATAGGAAAATACCACAGACAGAGGAGCCTGATAGGCTACTCTTTTCCTCTTTTCCATTTCAATGGCATTTCCTTCAGTTCAGTTCAGTCACTCAGTCGTGTCCGACTCTTTGTGACCGCATGAATCACAGCACGCCAGGCCTCCGTGTCCATCACCAACTCCCTGAGTTCACTCAGACTCACGTCCATTGAGTCAGTGATGCCATCCAGCCATCTCATCCTCGGTCGTCCCCTTTTCTCCTGCCCCCAATCCCTCCCAGCATCAGAGTCTTTTCCAATGAGTCAACTCTCCGCATGAGGTGTCCAAAGTACTGGAGTTTCAGCTTCAGCATCATTCCCTCCAAAGAAACCCCAGGGTTTATCTCCTTCAGAATGGACTGCTTGGATCTCCTTGCAGTCCAAGGGACTCTCAATAGTCTTCTCCAACACCACAGTTCAAAAGCATCAGTTCTTCAGCGCTCAGCCTTCTTCACAGTCCAACTCTCACATCCATACATGACCACTGGAAAAACCATAGCCTTGACTAGACGGACCTTAGTCGGCAAAGTAATGTCTCTGCTTTTGAATATACTATCTAGGTTGGTCATAACTTTTCTCCCAAGGAGTAAGTGTCTGAATTTCATGGCTACAGTCACCATCTGCAGTGATTTTGGGGCCCAAAAAGATAAAGTCTGACACTGTTTCCACTGTTTCCCCATCTATTTCCCATGAAGTGATGGGACCAGGTGCCATGATCTTCGTTTTCTGAATGTTGAACTTTAAGCCAACTTTTTCACTCTCCTCGTTCACTTTCATCAAGAGGCTTTTTAGTTCCTCTTCACTTTCTGCCATAAGGGTGGTGTCATCTGCATATCTGAGGTTATTGAGATTTCTCCTGGCAATCTTGTTTCCAGCTTGTGTTTCTTCCAGGCCAGCATTTCTCATGATGTACTCTGCATAGAAGTTAAATAAGCAGGGTGACAATATACAGCCTTGATGTACTCCTTTTCCTATTTGGAACCAGTCTGTTGTTCCATGTCCAGTTCTAACTGTTGCTTCAGACTTGCATACAGGTTTCTCAAGAGACAGGTCAGGTGGTCTGGTATTCCCATCTCTTTCAGAATTTTCCACAGTTTATTGTGATCCACACAGTCAAAGGCTTTGGCATAGTCAATAAAGCAGAAATAGATATTTTTCTGGAACTCTCTTGCTTTTTCCATGATCCAGTGGATGTTGGCAATTTGATCTCTGGTTCCTCTGCCTTTTCTAAAACAAACTTGAACATCAGTAAGTTCACTGTTCACGTATTGCTGAAGCCTGGCTTGGAGAATTTTGAATATTACTTTACTAGCATGTGAGATGAGTGCAATTGTGCAGTAGTTTGAGCATTCTTTAGCATTGCCTTTCTTTGGGATTGGAATGAAAACTGACCTTTTCCAGTCCTGGGCCATTGCTGAGTTTTCCAAATTTTCTGGCATATTGAGTGTAGCACTTTCACAGCATCATCTTTCAGGATTTGAAATATCTCTACTGGAATTCCGTCACCTCCACTAGCTTTGTTCATAGTGATGCTTTCTAAGGCCCACTTGACTTCACATTCCAGAATCTCTGGCTCTAGATGAGTGATCACACCATCGTGATTATCTTGGTCATGAAGATATTTTTTGTACAGTTCTTCTGTAGATTCTTGCCACCTCTTCTTAATATCTTCTGCTTCTGTTAGGTCCATACAATTTCTGTCCTTTATCTAGCCCATCTTTGCATGAAATGTTGCCTTGGTATCTCTAATTTTCTTGAAGAGATCTCTAGTCCTTCCCATTCTGTTGTTTTCCTCTGTTTCTTTGCATTGATCGCTGAAGAAGGCTTTCTTATCTTATATGTGTATATAAATACTGTCAAAAGGGCCAACATTACCTTTGTTCTTCACATATTTTTATGTATGTGTATATATGTGGGGGTTTGTGCTAATCAAGAGTATGATGATGACCAAGTGATTTATCTATACTTGATAATAATGATACTCTCAGACCACAAAGTTCATGTATACACCTAGTGACAAAGACTCTGAACATTTTGGAATTGGAGTTGCAGTGACCAAGTGAGATTTTGAGTTCTTTTCTTTGGAGAAGTGTGTGTGTTCTCTGTGCAAGAGGAAGAAAGAAATTACTGATTGCCAGTATATAAGGCTTTGACAGAGACAAAACTCTACTTAATCAATTTTTTTTTCCTTTGCCTTCTTATAGTCCTTAGATAACAGTTTCCAGCTTTTTTGCTGTTGTTAGTTGAGACCAGGTGACTGATATCAGTCTTATGCAATATGGATGCAAGTAAGTAAAGCATCAGACAGCATTTTAAAAAGTAGAGACATCACTTTGCAAACAAAGGTCCATAAAGTCAAAGCTATAGTTTATCCAGTAGTCATGTATGCATGTGAGAGTTGAACTATACAGAAGGCTGAGAGCTGAGGAACTGATGCTTTCTAATTGTGGTACTGGAGGAGACTCTTGAGAATCACTTGGACTACAAGGAGATCAAGCCAGTCAGTACTAAAAGAAATCAATCCTGAAAATTCATTGGAAGAATTGTTGCTGATACTGAAGCTCCAAAAATTTGGTTACGTGATGCAAAGAGCTGACTCATTGAAAAAGACCCTTATGCTGGGAAAGATTGAAGGCAGAGGAGAAGGAGGTGACAGAGGATGAGATAGTTAGATATCATCACTGACTCAATGGACATGAGTTTGAGAAAATTTCAGGAGATAGTGAAGGACAGAGGAGGCTGGCATGCTGAAGTCCATGAAGTTGAGAAGAGCTGGAGATGACTTACTGGCTAAACAGCAACAAAGAAGGCATTGCTTTTATACCAGGGTTTAATACCTCTTTGTGATCCTCTATACTTCTTTGCTTATCTTGTTGGATGCAAATGATCTAGCAATTGGTTCTGATGCCCAAGAAATGACAAAGCTATACAAAGGAAGAATTGTGAGCCCCTAAATGAGATGCTGAAGCAGTTATTTCAGTGATTCCTGTGTTCTACAAAGGGCTGTCATGTCAGAAAGAAGAAGATATGTGTCATGCATTTTTGAAGTTTATATGTCAATAAGTTTGAAACAAGTGAGAAATTTTACATTTCAGTTTAATTTTTCCTTCTATAAATGTTTACTGTTATGTTCCTTGTAGGAAATAGGTTTCCTTGCTAGTCATTTCCTAACCTTCCAGGCATGAGAGAAGGAATATTATGATAAAAGGTATGTATACATGTGTGTGTGTGTGTGTGTGTGTGTGTATACACACACATATATATATATTTGAGTATATGTATATATCTATAAACTCTATATATTTAAAGATGCATATTGTCATCTATATAGGTTTGTGATCATTATTTAAGCAAATTCAACTATTTTTTTTCTTATACATAGGCAATACTATAATATTTTTCACAAAAAATGAAGACTTTACATAAAAATCAATACTACTTTAAAGGTCAAAGAGACACTTGCTTTAATTTATACAACAAATGGAGAGGATTTCAAAGTGAAATTTCAATTGAAAAGTGTGTCAGTGACTTTCTATGTACTATTTAGATCTATGCTCTCTTTTTTTTTTTCCCTGTGGTTTAAATGTGCAAACTCTCACCAATTCCCCAGACACCTATTTCTACTATTTAAAAAGTTTATCAGGAACTAGTTTTACTAGTGTCATGCTTTGCCAAATTTATAGAAACACTAATGTCTTCTCTATTGGAGCTCCAAAGAAGAATGTCAAATCCAAAGAAATTACACTAGAATAGGCATGATACCTCATGCCAGACAATTTTTTAAACAGACAAGACTCCAGAATGCAGCTACTTGCGTTGCCAGTCAAATGGCGATGCACTCCCAGGTAACATATGGAAGCTGATTGGGGGTGAAGCATCCACAAACTTGCCTCTATGTCATTTTATGACTATGGTCATGTGTGTAGTTAAGGAATTTCACACCACAGAAATATACCTTACATGTGATACTTTGATCATGAAAAAAAAAGTTATTTTGCAGTATGACAAATGACTTAGCAAAAAGAAATGCTGTATCAGAGGTTTGATAAAGGGGGCAAGGTAGCAACTTTGGCTTGTCTAGTCAAGAAGCTCTAAACCCTAGGTCTTTTGAGATGCACATCAATACATTTTCATGAAAATCGCAGAAGGTTCATACACGTATTTTGGTCATCATAGTAAGCAATGAAATATGTTGGTAATCAAAACATCCATCAATCTGAAAATTTAAAAAAACAATTGATATTTTAATTTATTTTATATAATTATTATAAACCATGTTGTTTGAAATATAGTGAATTATAGTGACCAAACTGATTGATTTTTGCTTCTAACATTTCTTATAAACCAGTATTGAAAATGTTTAAGATTAGAGAAGAAAAACTTTTATGTGCCGATCTATATACAAGAGGTTTTATCTTCTGTTGCTATGACTACAGCCAGTGCAATTCATGATGTAGTTGATTTTGACTCAGTTTATATCCAAAATGTCTACATTCCATTTCAAGTAAGAATAAAGTCAGTTCACTTAGACATTGATTTCCAACAAAAGTGAATAAATGAAGCCCTAGATTAAAAAGAAATACAATATTCAAATAAGAAAGGAGTACTTTCCATCGATTTATTTCAAAAGCACTGGATGAATTTTACAAAAATAATGAAGGAAATATAAGCATAGACTTATCTCAAAGTAGTTGTAGCTATGGGGTACACTCAGCATGGGCAGCTAGACTCAGTTATTTTCAGAAGTGACAAGATATAAAAGAGTCAAAGAAAACAAAAAATAAATGGTATCAAACTGTTTTTATTTCTTGTAAATCCATTATTTCTGTGAGAGCAATGGCATTTATTTTCAGCCTCCTCTTCCTCGCTAACTATAAAATTTTTATCTCAGAAGAGTTATAAGAAAATCCAAATTAAATGCTGTGCTGAAAAATAAAAGGAAAAAAGCATAAAATTTAAATTTGAAGAGAGGCATTTTTTCCCCCTGAGTGATCTATGCTTGAAAATATGCTTCATTGTCTAAATAAACCATAGGATATGTTAAAAAAAAATCAGGATATTTTGTTGTAATACTCTATTCCTCCTAATCCGTCTCCAAGTCAGAAAAAAAAATCATTTTTTGCAAGTTTTGAACTATAGAAATTACCTCTGGAGCATGCATTCTGGAGCATGTGGATGTGACTGGTGATGGAGCTTAGTCCGATGGTGTAAAGAACGATATGGCATATGAACCTGGAATGTCAAGTCCATGAATCAAGGCAAATTGGAAGTGGTCAAACAAGTGGTGGTAAGAGTGAACATCAACATTTTAGGAATCAGTGAACTAAAATGGACTGCAATGGGTGAATTTAAATCAGATGATCATTATATCTACTACTGTGAGCAAGAATCCCTTAGAAGACAAGGAGTAGCAATCAGAGTCAACAAAAGATTCCAAAAGGCAGTACTTAGATGCAGCCTCAAAAACGACAGAATAATCTCTGTTCATTTCAAAGGCAAACCAATATCACAGTAATTCAACCCTGTGCCCCAACCAACAACACTGAAGAAGCTAAAGTTGAATGGTTGTATGAAGACCTATAAGACCTTCTAGAATGAACACTCAAAAAAGATGTCCTTTTCATTATAGGGAACTGGAATGCAAAAGTAGGAAGTCAAGAAATACCTGGAGTAACAGGCAAATTTGGCCTTGGAGTACAGAATAAAGCAGGGCAAAGGCTAATAGAGCTTTGCCAAGAGAATACACTGGTCATAGCAAACACCGTCTTCCAACAACACAAGAGAAGGCTCTACACATGGACATCACCAGATGGTCAACACCGAAATCAAATTGATTATATTCTTTGCGGCCAACGATGAAGAAGCTCTATATAGTCACAAAAACAAGACTAGGTGTGGACTGTGGCTTAGATGATGAACTCCTTATTGACAAATCCAGATTTAAATTAAAGAAAGTAGGGAAAACCATTAGACCATTCAGGTATGACCTTAATGAAATCCCTTAAGACTATACACTGGAAGTGACAAATAGATTCAAGGGATTAGATCTGATAGACAGAGTGCCTGAAGGACTATGGATGGAGGTTCATGACATGGCACAGGAGGCAGTGATCAAGACCATCTCTGAGAAAAAGAAATGCAAAAAGGCAAAATGGTTGTCTGAGGAGGCCTTACAAATAGCAGTGAAAAGAAGAGAAGTGAAAGGCAAAGGAGAAAAGGAAAGATATACCCATTTGAATGCAGAGTTCCAAAGAATAGCAAGGAGTGATAAGAAGTGCAAAGAAATAGAGGAAAACAATAGAATGAGAAAGACTAGAGATCTCTTCAAGAAAATTAGACATACCAAGGTAACATTTCATGCAAAGATGGGCACAATAAAGGACAGAAATCGTATGTACCTAACAGAAGCAGAAGATGTTAAGGAAAGGTGGCAAGAATACACAAAAGAGCTATACATGGATTTTCATGACCCAGATAATCACAATGGTTTGGTCACTTACCTAGAGCAGGACATACTGGAATATCAAGTCAAGCGGGTCTTGGTCTTTGCAAGCATCACTATGAATAAAGTGATTGTAGGTAATGGAATTCCAGTTGAGCTATTTCAAATCCTAAAAGATGATGCTGTGAAAGGGCTGCACTCAATATGCCAGCAAATTTGGAAAACTCAGCAGTGGTCACAGGACTGGAAAAGATCAGTTTTCATTCCAATGCCCCCAAAAAGGCAATACCAAAGAATACTCAAACTGCCACACAATTGCACTCATCTCACATACTATCGAAGTAATTCTCAAAATTCTTCAAACCAGGCTTCAACAGTATGTGAACCATGAGTTCCAGATGTTCAAGCTGGATTTAGAAAAGGCAGAAAAACCAGAGATCAAATTGCCAACATCTGTTGAATCATCAATATAAGTGAGAGAGTTCCAGAAAAACATCTACTTCTGCCTTATTGACTATGCCAAAGACTTTGACCGTGTGGATCACAATAAACTGTGGAAAATTCTTCAAGAGATGGGAATACAGATCACCTTACCTGCCTCCTAAGAAATCTGTATGCAGGTCAACAAGCAACAGTTAGAACTGGACATGGAACAACAGACTGGTTCCAAATTGGGAAAGGAGTACCTGAAGATTGTATATTGTCACCCTGTTTATTTAACTTATATGTAGAGTATAGCATGTGAAGCACTGGGCTGTGGGAAGCACAAGCTGAAATCAAGATTGCTTGGAGAAATAGCAATAACTGCCCACCATGCTTATGGCAGAAAACAGAGAACTAGAGAACCTCTTGATAAAATTGAAAGAGGAGAGTGGAAAAGTTGGCTTAAAGCTCGACATTCAGAAAACTAAGATCATGGCATCCAGTCCCATCACTTCATGGCAAATAGATGGGGAAACAATGGAAACAGTTATAGACTTTATTTTAGGTGGGCTCCAAAATCAGTGAAGATGGTGACTAAAGCCATGAAACTAAATGACCCTTGCTCCTTGGAAGAAAAGTTATGACCAACCTAGACAACATATTAAAAAACAGAGACAGCACTTTGCCAACAAAAGTCTGTCTAGTCAAACCTATGGTTTTGCCAGTAGTCATCTATGGATGTGAGAACTGGACTATAAAGAAAGCTGAGTGCCAAAGAATTGATGCTTTTGAACTGTGGTGTTGGAGAAGACTCTTGAGAGTCCCTGGATTGCAAGGAGGTCCAACCAGTTCATCCTAAAGAAATCATTCCTAATATTTATTGGAAGGACTGATGTTGAAGCTGAAACTCCAATACTTTGGCTACCTGATATGAAGAATCGACTCATGTGTAAAAACCCTGATGCTGGGAAAGATTGAAGGCAGGAGGAGAAGGGGTTGACATAGGATGAGATGGTTGGATGGCATCACCGACTCAACGGACATGAGTTTGAGTAAGCTTCAGGTGTTGGTGATGGACAGGGAAGATTGCGTGCTGCAGTCCATGGGGTAGCAAAGAGTAGGACATGACTGAGTGATTGAACAAATGAATTCGTAAGAAAACAAGATATGTAAACAAATAAAAATATAAAATGTGTTAAAATAATATTCTGACATTGTGGCTTATATATATGTTTAGGTGAGGGGGGAAATTACATTGGGCCACATATTTTGGCAGGTTTCCTGGGTAGTTCTATTTTTAAAAAAGATACAAACAAACAAACATAAAACCTGCCTGTCAATGCAGGAGGTGTATATGATGTGATTTTGAACCCTGGGTTGGGAAGATTCCCTGGAGAAGGAAGAGGCAACCCACTTCAATATTCTTGACTGGAAAATCCCAGGGACAGGGGAGCCTGTTGGACTACAGCCCATGAGGTCACAAGGATCAGACACAACTTAGTGACTTAACCACCAACCACCATATGATTTGACTGAAACTGGCTGCTCTTTGACTCAGAACTGCTAAAGAATTTGAAATTTTTCACATTATGCCAAATCTCAATATGAAGTATACAGCATAGCTGTGTAATACATAAAACAGGAATTAAATGACTCACAAACATAGCCAACAACTCGAAATGATCTTCATTTCTATCATTTGATGGTCATAAGGGCCTAATTTGAATACAGAAATAACAGTGACAATTACATGCAGTGAGGATCTGATGAAATGAGGCACACACAATGTTTAACACATTTCTCTTTCTCTCTTTTTCCCCTGTCTTGTTACTCCTCCTCTCCCTCTTTCCAATTTAAGTGTAAGTGAAGCTTATACTTAGAAAGCATAGATGCTTTAGATTTAGAAATCATGTTTATAAGTTGAACAAATGTAAGTTAAAGGAAAACATCATGATTATTTCAATAGATTTTTAAATATATTTGACAAAATTCCTCATTCTCTCATTAAAAAATATGAAGGAGGGAAAAAAGGCTTGTTTAATGTAATACAACATAAGATTTTCATAGCAACATTTAATTTCAGATGAAATAGATAAATGCTGTTGACATTCCTAGTGTTCACAGTATATTTTATACTGTTACAAATTCATAATTTTAAAGTCAGCTCTTTAACAAGGTAATGAGTCTTTAATAGGCAACTCTTTCATCAGTGTTTTATAGTTTTCTATATATAGGTCTTTAGTTTCTTTAGGTAGATATATTCCTAAGTATTTTATTCTTTTTGTTGCAATGGTGAATGGAGTTGTTTCCTTAATTTCTTTTTCTACTTTCTCATTATTAGTTTATAGGAATGCAAGGGATTTCTGTGTGTTGATTTTATATCCTGCCACTTTACTATATTCATTGATTAGCTCTAGTAATTTTCCTTTTTTTTTTAAATTTAATTTTTATTTTACTTTACAATTCTGTATTGGTTTTGCCATACATTCACATGAATCCACCACAGGTGTACATGCGTTCCCAAACATGAACCCCCCTCCCACCCCCCTTCCCACAACATCTCTCTGGGTCATCCCCGCTTACCAGCCCCAAGCATGCCATATCCTGCATCGGACATAGACTGGCAATTCGATTCTTACATGATATTATACATGTTTCAATGACATTCTCCTAAATAATCTCACCCTCTCCCTCTCCCACTGAGTCCAAAAGTCCATTATACACATCTGTGTCTTTTTTGCTGTCCTACATACAGGGTCATCATTGCCATCTTTCTAAATTCCATATATATGTGTTAGTATACTATATTGGTGTTTTTCTTTCTGGCTTACTTCACTCTGTATAATCGGCTCCAGTTTCATCCATCTCATCAGAACTGATTCAAATGTATTCTTTTTAACGGCTGAGTAATACTCCATTGTGTATATGTACCACAGCTTTCTTATCCATTCATCTACTGATGGACATCTAGGTTGTTTCCATGTCCTGGCTATTATAAACAGTGCTGTGATGAACATTGGGGTACATGTGTCTCTTTCAATTCTGGTTTCCTCAGTGTGTGTGCCCAGCAGTGGGATTGCTGGGTCATAAGGCAGTTCTATTTGCAATTTTTTAAGGAATCTCCACACTGTTCTCCATAGTGGCTGTACTAGTTTGCATTCCCACCAACAGTGTAGGAGGGTTCCCTTCTCTCCACACCCTCTCCAGCATTTATTGCTTGCAGATTTTTGGATCACAGACATTCTGACTGGTGTGAAGTGGTACCGCATTGTGGTTTTGATTTGCATTTCTCTAATAATGAGTGATGTTGTGATTAGCTCTAGTAATTTTCTGGTGGAGTTTTTAGGGTTTTCTATGTAGAGGATCATGTCATCTGCAAACAGTGAGAGTTTTACTTCTTCTTTTCCAATTTGGATTCCTTTTATTTCTTTTTGTGTTCCGATTGCTGTGGCCAAAACTTCCAGAACTATGTTGAATAGTAGTGGTGAAAGTGGGCACCCTTGTCTTGTTCCTGACTTTAGGGGAAATGCTTTCAATTTTTCACCATTGAGGATAATGTTTGCTGTGGGTTTGCATATATAGCTTTTATTATGTTGAGGTATGTTCCTTCTATTCCTGCTTTCTGGAGAGTTTTAATCATAAATGGATGTTGAATTTTGTCAAAGGCCTTCTCTGCATCTATTGAGGTAATCATATGGCTTTTATTTTTCAATTTGTTAATGTGGTGGATTACATTGATTGATTGGCGGATATTGAAAAATCCTTGCATCCCTGGGTTAAAGCCCACTTAGTCATGGTGTATGATCTTTTTAATGTGTTGTTGGATTCTGATTGCTAGGATTTTGTTAAGGATTTTTGCATCTATGTTCATGAGTGATATAGGCCTGTAGTTTTCTTTTTTTGTAGTATCTTTGTCAGGTTTTGGTATTAGGGTGATGGTGGCCTCATAGAATGAGTTTGGAAGTTTACCTTCCTCTGCAATTTTCTGGAAGAGTTTGAGTAGGATAGGTGTTAGCTCTTCTCAAAATTTTTGGTAGAATTCAACTGTGAGAAATCAAAGAGGACACTAATAGATGGAGAAATATACCATGTTCATGGACTGGAATCAATATACTGAAAATGAGTATACTACCCAAAGCAATCTACAAATTCAATGCAATCCCTATCAAGCTACCAGTGATATATTTCACAGAGCTAGAACAAATAATTTCAAGATTTGTATGGAAATACAAAACACCTTGAATAGCCAAAGCAATCTTGAGAAAGAAGAATGGAACTGGAGGAATCAACCTGCCTGACTTCAGGCTCTACTACAAAGCCACAGTCATCAAGACAGTATGGTACTGGCACAAAGACAGAAATATAGATCAATGGAACAAAATAGAAAGCCCAGAGATAAATCCACACACCTATGGATACCTTATCTTTGACAAAGGAGGCAAGAATATACAATGGAGTAAAGACAATCTCTTTAACAAGTGGTGCTGGGAAAACTGGTCAACCACTTGTAAAAGAATGAAACTAGATCACTTTCTAACACCACACACAAAAATAAACTCAAAATGGATTAAAGATCTAAACATAACACCAGAAACAATAAAACTCCTAGAGGAGAACATAGGCAAAAGACTCTGTGACATAAACCACAGCAGGATCCTCTATGATCCACCCCCCAGAATTCTGGAAATAAAAGCAAAAATGAACAAATGGGATCTAATTAAACTTAAAAGCTTCTGCACAACAAAGGAAACTAAAAGCAAGGTGAAAAGACAGCCTTCTGAATGGGAGAAAATAATAGCAAATGAAGCAAATGACAGACAACTAATCTCAAAAATATACAAGCAACTTATGCAGCTCAATTCCAGAAAAATAAACCACCCAATTAAAAAATGGGCCAAAGAACTATATAGACATTTCTCCAAAGAAGACATACAGATGGCTAACAAACACATGAAAAGATGCTCAACATCACTCATTATTAGAGAAATGCAAATCAAAACCACAATGAGGTACCACTTCACACCAGTCAGAAGGGCTGTGATCCAGAAGTCTGGAAGCAATAAATGCTGGAGAGGGTGTGGAGAAAAGGGAACCCTCCTGCACTGTTGGTGGGAATGCAAACTAGTACAGCCACTATGGAGAACAGTGTGGAGATTCCTTAAAAAATTGCAAATAACTGCCTTATGACCCAGCAATCTCACTGCTGGGCATACACACCGAGGAAACCAGAATTGAAAGAGACACATGTATCCCAATGTTCATCGCAGCAATGTTTATAATAGCCAGGACATGGAAGCAACCTAGATGTCCATCAGCAGATGAATGGATAAGAAAGCTGTGGTACGTAGACACAGTGGAGTATTACTCAGCCATTAAAAAGAATACATTTGAATCAGTTCTAATGAGATGGATGAAACTGGAGCTGATTATACAGACTGAAGTAAGCCAGAAAGAAAAACACCAATATAGTATACTAACACATATATATGGAATTTAGAAAGATGGCAATGATGACCCTGTATGCAAGACAGCAAAAGAGACACAGATGTGTATAGCGGACTTTTGGATTCTGAGGGAGAGGGAGTGGGTGGGATGATTTGGGAGAATGGCATTGAAACATGTATACTATCATGTAAGGAACGAATCGCCAGTCTATGTCTGATGCAGGATACAGCATGCTTGGGGCTGGTGCACGGGGATGACCCAGAGAGATGTTATGGGGAGGGAGTTGGGAGGGGGGTTCATGTTTGGGAATGCATGTACACCGGTGGTGGATTCATTTCAATGTATGGCAAAACCAATACAGTATTGTAAAGTAAAATAAAGTAAAAATAAAAATTAAAAAAATATAATAGGCGACTCTTTTCTTGAGATCACTATTTCCAGTTTCCACTGTTCTTCCTGAGATCCCTTCTACTAAATGTTTCCTTCTCACTGGAAGCAGATGGCATTGCTTCTTTCTTTATAAAGGAAAATCCCATAATCACATTGTTTTTTCCTCTTCTAGGTAATCTCATATCTGCATTCTTTCCAGGAATCTTGCCCCACCCATAACCTTTTCTTCTTTCTGTTGTAAACCAGGTGCTCTTCAGTTTCTCTTTCTTCAAGTGCAAGTGTGCTCTCACTCACTCCCCTTCTCTTGACACTGAGCCACTATCACTGAATCTTACTCTTTTTATTTGTATCAAACTGCCTAACAGAAAGGCTGATATTTAGTTATCATTTTCCCACAATTTTAAAGCACTTAAAAGTGATTTCTGGGTTTATATGTGAGAAAGCACAGTTAACAATCACTTGGTAATCCAAAATTATTTGATATTTTAAGAAATGGAGCAATCTCTTTTTCTTAGCCCCGTACATATAACTTTTTTGTTCTGTTTCAATTGCTTCTGTCTGGTGAAGTGTCCAGTATCTAAATGTTAGTGTTCCGTTTCTGGGAGTGGGGTCAAAGTGTTAGTGCAAACAGCTTGCTAACTCTCCAGATGTTGAGCTGGTCCAGGTCCTCTGAGTAACAATGCTAAAAATGTTTCAGAGCTACCTGGAAACCCTTCTCAAGCACAATAATACCAAGACCCACCAATCAGGAACCTATAATTAAAAGTCCTCCCTGCTGAAACTCATTCATTCATTCTTATAGTTTGAATGACAGTCATTAGCTGTGACACCAGTAATCTCTCTCCTTCCAGAATTCAGATACACTTATTCAATGCCCTGCTCTCCATCTCTCCACAAATTCCAATGGGTACCTCAAACTAAATAGGAACAATATTTTTTGCAGATTTTGAAAACCTATTTTTTAACCTTTTTTCCTGGAATACTTTTGAACAATATCATTTGAGTCTCTTCCCTGTAAAAAAAGAAAAACGCTGTGTTTATTTTTCTTTTCTTGTTTGTTGTGTTCATGCATGTTTGGAAGTGGTTTCTATATATATTCAACAAACTAAATCATATGATGATTCTTGTTTACGATTGTATTTTTGTTCAAAAAATCACATTGTTATCTTTCATTTACCATTGTAAAGGAGATTAGTGAGTTCTGCTTGACTTTTTTTTAAACTGTAGCTGGTATTTTATGTCCTTTTATTTTTCTTCCCACCAATTAACTCCTGTACTTTTGTGTAGTTGGGTGCTTGATGTTTGTAGGATGTTTACCCAAATAGTTCAATATGTAATTCCCCTAAGTGAAAATTCTACTAATTTGATTTATATGTCTGTTTTTATTTACTTTGCTTAAATGTGGTATACTTTGAATCTGCGTTGTCAAAGTGTTATATATTTATATAAACATATATTAAAGTTTATATTTTAACCTATTAAAGTATTTTTTATTTTTTATTTTTTTATTTTGCTGAGTTAATGTAGCCTTTTATTTAACAGCTAAACATTTCACATAGCAAGTAAATACATTGATATATTCATAATTACAAAAATTCTTCATTTAAACATACTTTGTATGATATTTAGGAAAAAAAAGATGAAGCTGTTTGTCCATATAACTAAAAGAATTATGTAATATATTTAAGCTGACATTTTTATTAAATTGCCATATTGAATTCTGAGCAGTGTAATTTATTAAAAACAATAAACAAATGTAGCAGATTTATGTACTTTTACTATTTTTTCATTATAAAGAGTAATAGTTCCAAGTTTTACTCTTATTTAATTTAAACACATACATGTGTGCATGCATGTATATTTATGTTTCTCCATTGAATGTCACCTTCAATTTGCCAGAGTATTCAGTCGCTTTATCAAATCAATGTATTATACTGAGATTTCTAGCTCCTGTTTATGTGATTTTTTTTTTGCTGGTTACCCGTGGTAGATTCATGTCAATGTATGGCAAAACCAATACAGAATTGTAAAGTAAAATAAAAAATAAATTAATTAAAAAAAATAAAATAAATTAAGTATTTTTAATTATATCCTTACATTTGTTACTTTTGTAAATTTTGTTTCTTCTTTAAATAAAGCTTATTTTCATTCACTCTTTCTTCCATATATATTGTCTTGTTATTTTCATCATTTTAGTTTAAGTTTTCTGCATTGTATCAGTTTGTCTTGACCTATTCTTCAGATCAATATTCAATTTCCTCTTTCATTTCTGCTTTCATCTCCCTCAATGTGAAACATTAACAAACCTGCTTAGTTCAGTTCAGTTCAGTTGGTCAGTTGTGCTCAACTCTTTGCAAAACCATGAATCGCAGCACGCCAGGCCTCCCGTTCCACACCAAATGCTGGAGTTCACCCAAACTCATGTACATCGAGTCGGTGATGCCATCCACCCATCTCATCTTCTGTCGTCCCCTTCTCCTCCTGCCCACAATCCCTCCCAGCATCAGAGTCTTTTCCAATGAGTCAACACTTTGCATGAGGTGGCCAAAGTATTGGAGTTTCAGCCTCAGCATCAGTCCTTCCAATGAACACACAGGACTGGTCTCCTTTAGAATGGACTGGTTGTATCTTTTTGCAGTATAAGGGACTCACAAGAATCTTCTCCAACACCACAGTTCAAAAGCACCAATTCTTCCAAGCTCAGCTTTCTTCACAGTCCAACTCTCACATCCATACATGACCACTGGAAAAACCATAGCCTTGACTAGATGAACCTTTGCTGGCAAAGTAATGTCTCTGCTTTTTAACATGCTATCTAGGTTGGTCATAACTTTTCTTCCAAGGAGTAAGCATCTTTTAATTTCATGGCTGCAGTCACCATCTGCAGTGATTTTGGAGCCCCCCAAAATAAAGTCTGACACTGTTTCCAATTTTTCCCCATCTATTTCCCATGAAGTGATGGGACTAGATGCCATGATCTTAATTTTCTGAATGTTGAACTTTAAGCCAACTCTTTCACTCTCCTCTTTCACTTTCATCAAGAGTCTTTTTAGTTCCACTTCATTTTCTGCCATAAGGGTGGTGTCATCTACATATCTGAGGTTATTGATATTTCTCCCAGCAATCTTGATTCCAGCTTGTTTTGCCAAGAGAACACACTGGTCATAGCAAACACCCTCTTCCAACAACACAAGAGAAGACTCTACACATGAACATCACCAGATGGTCAACACTGAAATGAGACTGATTATTTTCTTTGCAGCCAAAGATGGAAATGCTCTATATAGTCAGCAAAAACAAGACCAGGAGCTGACTGTGGCTTAGATCATTAACTTCTTATTGCTAAATTCTGACTTAAATTGAAGAAAGTAGGGAAAACTACTAGACCATTGAGGTATGACCTAAATCAAATCCCTAATGATTATACAGTAGAAGTGAGAAATAAATTTAAGGGACTAGATCTGATAGAGTACCTGATGAACTATGGATGGAGGTTCATGAACTTGTACAGGAGATAAGGATCAAGACCATCCCCAAGGAAAAGAAATGCAAAAAAGCAAAATGGCTGTCTGGGGGGGCCTTACAAATAGATGTGAAAAGAAGAGAAATGAAAAGCAAAGGAGAAAAGGAAAGATATAAGCATTTGAATGCAGAGGTCCAAAGAATAGCAAGGAGAGATAAGAAAGCCTTCCTCAGGGATCAATGCAAAGAAATAGAGGAAAACAACAGAATGGGAAAGACTAGAGATCACTTCAAGAAAATTAGAGATACTAAGAAAACATTTCATGCAAAAGTGGGCCCAATAAAGGACAGATATGGTATGGACCTAACAGAAGCAGAAGATAATAAAAAGAGGTGGCAAGAATACATGGAAGAACTGTACAAAAAAGATCTTCATGAGCCAGATAACCACGATGGTGTGATCACTCACCTAGAGCCAGACATCCTGGAAAGTGAAGTCAAGTGGGCCTTAGAAAGCATCATTATGAACAAAGCTAATGGAGGTGACGGAATTCCAGTGGAGCTATTTCAAATCTTGAAAGATGATGCTGTGAAAGTGCTGCATTCAATATGCCAGCAAATTTGGAAAACTCAGTGGTGGCCACAGTACTGGAAAAGGTCAGTTTTCATTCCAATCCCAAAGAAAGGCAATGCCAAAGAATACTCAAACTACCACACAATTGTACTCATCTCACATGTTAGTAAAGTAATGCTCAAAATTCTCTAAGTTGCCCCCAGAAAATTACTAGAGCTAATCAATGAATATAGTAAAGTTCCAGGATATAAAATCAACACACAGAAATCCCGTGCATTCCTATACACTAATAATGAGAAAATAGAAAGAGAAATTAAGGAAACAATTCCATTCACCATTGCAACAAAAATAATAAAATACTTAGGAATATATCTACCTAAAGAAACTAAAGACCTATATATAGAAAACTATAAAACACTGGTGAAAGAAATCAAAAAGGACACTAATAGAGGGAGAAATATACCATGTGCATGGATTAGAAGAATCAATATAGTGAAAATGAGTATACTACCCAAAGCAATTTATAGATTCAATGCAATCCTTATCAAACTACCAACAGTATTTTTCAGAGCTAGAACAAATAATTTCACAATTTGTATGGGAATACAAAAAACCTTGAATAGCCAAAGCAATCTTGAGAAAGAAGAATGGAACTGGAGGAATCAACCTTCCTGACTTCAGGCTCTACTACAAAGCCACAGTCATCAAGACAGTATGGTACTGGCACAAAGACAGAAATACAGATCAATGGAACAAAATAGAAAGCCCAGAGATAAATCCACACACCTATGGACACCTTATCTTTGACAAAGGAGGCAAGAATATACAATGGATTAAAGACAATCTCTTTAATAAGTGGTGCTGGGAAAATTGGTCAACCACTTGTAAAAGAATGAAACTAGAACACTTTTTAACATCATACACAAAAATAAACTCAAAATGGATTAAAGATCTAAATGTAAGACCTGAAACTATAAAACTCCTAGAGGAGAACATAGGCAAAACAGTCTCCGACATACATCACAGCAGGATCCTCTATGACCCACCTTCCAGAATATTTGAAATAAAAGCAAAAATAAACAAATGGGATCTAATTAAACTTAAAAGCTTCTGCACAACAAAGGAAACTATAAGCAAGGTGAAAAGACAGCCTTCGGAATGGGAAAAAATAGTAGCAAATGAAGCAAATGACAAACAACTAATCTCAAAAATATACAAGCAGCCCATGCAGCTCAATTCCAGAAAAATAAACTATCCAGTCAAAAAATGGGCCAAAGAACTAAACAGACATTTATCCAAGGGAGACATACAGATGACTAACAAACACATGAAAAGATGCTCAACATCACTCATTATTAGAGAAATGCAAATCAAAACCACAATGAGGTATCATTTCACACCAGTCAGAATGGCTGCCATCCAAAAGTCTACAAGCAATAAATGCTGGAGAGGGTGTGGAGAAAAGGGAACCCTCCTACACTGTTGGTGGGAATGCAAACTAGTACAGCCACTATGGAGAACAGTGTGGAGATTCCTTAAAAAACTGGAAATGGAACTGCCAAATGACCCAGCAATATCACTGCTGGGTATACACACCGAGAAAACCAGAATTGAAAGAGACAGGTGTACTCCAATGTTCATTGCAGCATTGTTTATAATAGCCAGGACATGGAAGCAACCTAGATGTCCATCAGTAGATGAATGGATAAGAAAGCTGTGGTACATATACACAATGGAGCCACTAGCTTTGTAACTCAGCCATTAAAAAGAATACATTTGAATCAGTTCTAATGAGATGGATGAAACTGGAACCGATTATACAGAGTGAAGTAAGCCAGAAAGAAAAATATCAATACAGTATACTAATGCGTATATATGGAATTTAGAAAGATGGTAATGATAACCCTGTATGTGAGACAGCAAAAGAGACACATATGTATAGAACAGTCTTTTGGACTCTGTGGGAGAGGGAGAGGGTGGGATGATTTGGGAGAATGGAATTGAAACATGTATAATATCATATACGAAACGAGTCGCCAGCCCAGGTTCAATGCATGATACTGCATGCTTGGGGCTGGTGCACTGGGACGACCCAGAGGGATGGTACAGGGAGGGAGGAGGGAGGGGCCGTTCAAGATGGTGAACACCTGTATACCTGTGGCAGATACATGTTGATGTATGGCAAAACCAATACAATTTTGTAAAGTAATTAACCTAAAATTAAAATAAATAGGTTTATTTTTTAAAAAAAAACTCAACATTCAAAAAACAAAGATCATGCCATCTGGTCCCATCACTTCATGGCAAATAAATGGGGAAACAATGAAAAAAAAAAAAAAAAAGTCTCCAAGCCAGGCTTCAGCAGTACGTGAACTGTGAACTTCCAGATGTTCAAGCTGGTTTTAGCAAAGGCAGAGGAACCAGAGAGCAAATTGCCAACATCTGCTGGATCATTGGAAAAGCAAGAGAGTTCCAGAAAAACATTTATTTCTACTTTATTGACTATGCCAAGGCCTTTGACTGTGTGGATCACAAGAAACGGTGGAAAATTCTGAAAGAGATGGGAATACGAGACCACCTGACCTGACTCTTGAAAAACCTATATGCAGGTCAGGAATCAACAGTTAGAACTGGACATGGAATAACAGACTGGTTCCAAATAGGAAAAGGAGTACGTCAAGGCTGTATATTGTCACCGTGCTTATTTAACTTCTATGCAGAGTACATCATGAGAAACGCTGGGCTGGAAGAAATAAGCTTGCTACTGGGTTTTAAATTTGTAGTCTTTAACTTAGTTCATCTAATTGTCTAACACTGTCTTTGAAATTCATTCTGTTTTGCATTTGTTTTTCATTTGCTTTCTTTCTCAGTAATCTCTTCTCTCCTTGTAGCAACCATGCATGTCTTTTTGCTTTTTATAACATGTCAGATGGTTTTATAAAATTGTGTCTCGTAACTTTTATTTTTACAATTACTTTTCCCCCTGAAGTCTTAGTATAGTAAAAACTGCTTTTCTATTCCTTTCTACAGTATTTAATTTCATCTTATTTTTAAATCTCTTTCATCATCCTGACGTGATGAAAATTTCATTTAGCTTGCTTTTGCCTAAATAGACTTTGTTTTCAAACTAATATCATTACTCTCACTTTGAAGTAAGTGTCCTTTATAGGCTACATTGTTATTTAGGTACGTTTTGTTCTGTGTTTTCCTAAGTATTTTAGTAAATGCCGGGAAATAATGTATCAAAGATGCTAGACAAAAATAATTTTATAAGTATTTCATGAAATGAATAAAGTAATCTCAATGTCATACATGAAACAATTTATAAAACTTTGGAAAATTTCATTCACTTTATAATGAAAACAAAAAATAGATATTCATTCAATATATGTAATTTCTTATTTTTGGCAAAATATTCATGATTTCTCTTTAATAGCTTATTTATACACTCTGACACTGCTGAGGTGAAAAGTGGCCTTTTAATATAATCAGAGATCACCACCTTTTCTAAATACAATGTAAAATGACTGCTCAGTTTTAAAATACCATGCAATTAAAGATGTCTAATGGGTAGGCAAATCATGTAAAAATATTTAAAATGTCTAAGCTTCACTTAAGGATGGCTTCAATATAACTTGTATAATGAAATTATTGCCTTTTAAATATCTCTGTATGAAAGAACCAATAAATTTTAAACTGTTAAGTATATAGACCATGATAGTTTGGTGCAGCAGTCTGCCACCTCCTTCCCAAGATCCCTTAAGGTAAAGGCATTTCTAGTAAATTAATATTAAAACAAAAATAGTCTTTAGCATATCATGCTGTTTTGTGTATTCTTTCCATTGGTACTATGAAATAGTTGTATTCAATATGAATAACAAATCCATCCTGTGTTTTCAAATGTTTGCGATGCATTCGATGTTGATTTTTCAATGCTGCTTTTAGCTGCACCATTATCCAAGCTTGACTAAATATAATTTCTTTTGACACTAAAACTACAGGTAAGGTGTTGCTAATATAATTGTAATGCTAATACTTACACTACATGTATCGCTGTATTATAGTCAGTAATAAAAGCATGTTGAAGTGTTGTGAAAACTCATGCCTGTATTACGTTACGATCTTTGATAACCTTTATTTTTAGATGAAAGTAGTTTACAATACTGTATCAGCTATAATGAGCACCAATAAACAAGCTGCTTTGCCAAGGGCGAATATAATTCCAAGTAATAAAATTAGATCTATGACACTGTATCTTCTATTCTTCATTTCAGATTCATTAACTATTATGGAGATCAATCTCTTTGACACAGTACATTTCTAACCACATTTATGCCAAAGTATGTACTCATTAGCATGTTTGAACTCCATAGCTAAAATGACAGGGTTTCCCCCTTGCTTTGTGATATTATACATAATTTGAAAAGCAAGCCTTGAGCATTCCAACAAGCATGTTATTTAGGATAGTTTTTTTTATTTTTTTCTCTCTGTATATATGCATACATTTGTGCACATCCTGTACATTTTCTGAAGATGCTGTTTGTATGCTAAAAATAACATTGCTCATAAACTATTTTAAAATTTAGATAAAAGCAATGCTTTTAATAAACTATCCTAAAATATTTGTGTTCAATAACATTAATATATTTTTATTTCCAAATGCCTAATTATAAATTAAAGTAAACAAAATATGTATATGGCAATAGATAATTGACAGATATATGATGTGAAATGAATAAATTATACAAAAGTGTGTAGATAGAGATAGACAAATATATGTTATAAAATGAATTACTGGATTTATTTCCTAAAAGTTTTGCTATTGACGACTTCCTAGAAAGTTCATTTATTAAAATTTATAAGGTTTCTTGTAAATATTATTGCCTAATTGTGATCTTTACAGCTTCAACATTATTTTCTTGATACAACATGTCATAATACATTCAATTTTAAAGAACCAAGGAAGAATAAAATATCCCCAAGAAGAAGCTGATATCAATGAAAAAATATTTATCAAGCAATTAAAGCCATCAAAACTTTCTTTTCCTCTCCGTATATATTCTATTAGGGCTTCCCAGGTGACACAGTGGCTAAGAATCTGCCTGCCAATGCAGGAGACATAGGTTTGATCCCTGGGTCAGGAACATCACTTGGAGAAAGAAATGGCAACCCATTCCACTATTCTTGCCTGGAAAATTCCATGGACAGAGGAGCCCAGCGGGTTGCAGTCCATCAGGTTGCAAAGACTGAGAATGCACACACACATGTATTCTATTAGAGTTTTAAATGTCTGCTCTTTATAAAAATGTTAACTATATAAATCAAAATTGCCCAAGTATATTCCCAGCCCTTCATTTTACTTGGATACGGCTAATGCTTAACACTTCCTTAGAAAAACAGGAACGAGGATTTTAAGTTAGATGTGGCTTGAATAGTTGTGGGCAGTGGGAGGAAAATAAGATAAAAATGGTCAGATGAGAAGAGCTGTGTGTTGCAAAGCAAAACACGTATTGGCATTTTCACTCTGTCAATAAAGACTCATGTTTGATTTGATATGGGGTATGACATGAAATGGGATTTGAGGGATGTGACCCCTCAAAATCACAATTGTGTGGAGGGTTAAGGGATGTTGGTAAGGGGATTATTAAGGCAGCTGTTGTGTGATTTTGCAGACTGATCTTAAAGTGAAGTGAAAGGTGGGGAAGAATGCCTAGGCTTATGTCTTTTCAAGGGTAATATACCATCAAAGGACTTGTAGTTGAGTTATTTTATTGGAAAAGAAGTTTACACCTAAATTTAGACCTGGATTTGTGACATATAGCTACATTATTTTAAGTTGAACATGCTAAGACTTGAATAGTAACAACTGCATCTCAACAAGACAGTACAGTTTCATTAGCCACAAAATTTGATGAGTGTAATGCTGGATCTAGAGTAAAGAAACATAATACATGATTAGAAATTTCAGCAAGAAAAAGAAAGGAAAAGCACTTTGGTGCACAAACATTTGTATGCCATGGATTCATCTTGTACTTACAGAATATTCTTTTGGACTGAACCTCTTAGTAGGTTTTTGCAATACCAAATCATAAAATATAAGAAATGTGTCATGTCAAACTGCTGTGTCAAGTTAACTTTTCAGTAAATTCTCCTCTGAATTCTGCTGTTTTAACGATTTTTCTATTTGCCTTTATATTATTTTTCCCTTTGTAAATGTGCACCAATTACACAGGGTTGCACACATGCTGAAGATAGGATCCATTTCTAACTCCTCTTTGTGTTTTTCAGACTGATAATGTTTTGCTTACTGTCTTGCTTAGAATCATGAGGAACCATCACATGATGGAATAGAAGTTTCCTGCCACCTTCCTCCCACTGATTTTGACAATCACCCACTGATTAGAATGCATGTGTGGCAGTCCAAGAATTCAACAGAGAAGTTCAATCCTGAACTTGAAGAGACAAAACTTTGAAATCTGACACATTGAAGAGGGTAAGAAAAATAAGTTCACTCTACCCCAGTCACATTTCCCCCAAGTTCCAAGAGAGATCTCAGCCCACTATTTCTGCAAATGAAAGGAAGAGAAAGCACATGGATGCTATTAAAGAGGCTTACTTCTTTCTCACCCCATTAGAATACTGAGGTGTTCTATAGACTTGGAGTGGATGGCAAGAAGAAGCTGGGAGAACAGGAGCTAGGGCTCTCATATGTTACCAAAGAGACTCAGATCCTCCTAACCATCCTTTGGAATCCATCAGAAAGCCCGGCAGCAAGCCACTGGAACTATCTTGCTTATGTATTACCAGCAACTGGCAATTAGAATCCCCCAGTCTCTCTGTGCCTTACATACAGTACTCTCTATTCCATGGAAAGATATTCCGTGGTCTTGGATTAGAATAATTAAAATTGTTAAAATGTCCATATCACCTAAAGCAATCTTCAGATTGAATGCAATCTCTATCAAAATTCCAAGGGTATGTTTTGTAGAAATAAAAAAGGATTCCTAAAATTTTTATAGAAACATATCAAAAAATCCCCAAATGCCAAAAACATTCTGAAAAAATAAGAACAATGAATAAAGCTGGAGGCATCACATTTCCTTGATTTCAAACAATATTATGACATCAGAGGAACTGATACAGGCTGGCATTGAACATTATAACAGACATATGTGGGTCCATGTGATCAATGAAACACAATATGTGATCAATGAAATACAATAGAGAACTCAGATATAAGCACAGTGTATATAGCCAACTAATCTTTGGCAAGAATACCAAAACACAAAGTAGTGAAAAGATAGTATCTTCAATAAGAAGTGTTAAGAAAACTGGATATCCACCATGCAAATGAATGAGACTGGGCTCTTAACTTATAATATTCTCAAAAATTAAGAAGAAATTAGAAATAAACGGAAGACTTGTCACCATAAAACTCCTAGAAGAAAACAGGGAAAGTGCTCCTCAAATTTGGTCTTTGGCAAAATTGTTTGAATATGAAATCCAAAACACAGGCAAAAAAAGCAAAAAATAAATGAGACTACATCTAAGTATAAAGCTCTGCAAAGGAAAGGCAAAGCATCAATAAAGTTAAAAGGTATGGGAGAAAATATTTGTAAGCCATTTATGTGATAAAAAGTTAATATTCAAAACATATAAGGAATCCATACAACTTAATAGCAAAATAATAACACAACTAAAAATAATACTTGTCCTGAATAGACATTTTACCGAAGATATACTAATGCCAGTCGGTACATGAAAAGATGTTCAGAGTCATTAATCATCAGGGAAACACTAATCAAGACCACAATGAGATATCACTTCACAGCTGTTAGGATGACTTTTATTAAAAAGACAATGAATAACAAGTGAGGATGAGGATAGGAAGCAAAGAAAACCCTTGTACCCTACAGTGAGAAGGTAAGTTGATTCAGTCTTTATAGAATGGATGTTACCTTAAAAAAAAAAAAAAAGAAAGAAAGAAACATAAATAGAATTACTGTATGAATGAGAAATCCCACCTCTGAGTATATCTCTGAAGGAAAATGAAACCAATATCTTGAAAAGATATCTGCATTCATGTTCATTGCAGTATTATTCACAATAGCCAATCATCTAAATAAATGAAAAAGAAGTGGTGTATATATACATGGAATATGTCCTTATGGTTGAATCTAAGTGAAATAATTCAGAGAAAGACAAATACTATGTGATCTTATATGTGGAATATTCAGAAAAAGACAAAGTCAAACTCATAGAATCAGAAAATAGAATGGTGGTTACCAGTGCTTAGTGGGTGTGGAAGATGGGAAGATGCTGATCTAAGAATATAAGCCTTGAGATATTAGGTTCCAGAAATCAAATATACAGACTAGGAGCTGTCATTAATAACACCTGTGTTGTGTACTTGTTGTGTTGCATACTTATGTTGCTAAGAGAGTAACACTTAAGCATCTCACCACATACACAGATGAAAATGAATTATGTGAGATGATGAATTCATTAGTTAACATGATTGTGGTAATCATTTTTCAAAGTATGCATATGGCAAACCATAATATTATACTCTTTATGTATAATCATATTGATCTACCACACCTCAGTAACGGTGAAAATTAAAAACTGTTAAAAAGATATGACATATGAATTAAGGATGAGTGTATTTCTTCCAGTTTTATTGAAATATAATTTTCATTATCATATATAACTATGATTGCTAATGTTTAAGATATATGACATAATGTTTTGACATAGGTAAATCATGGAATGATTCACACAATTATTTAGTGAACATTCATCATCTTATATAGATACAAAATAAATGAATAAGAAAAAATACTAATTTTTCCCTTCTAATGAGAACTCAGGATTTAGTTCACAACTTTCACAGAATTTCACAACTTTCATACAGAACAGTATAGCAGTGTCAATTATATTAATCATGTTGTCATTCCATCCCTAGTACTTATTTATCTTGTAGCTGGAAGTTGATATCTTTTGACTGGCTTCATTCAATTTCCTCTCTGCCAGTCCCCCACTTCTGATAACCAAAAATCTGAACTCGTTTTCTATGAGTTTTTGTTTGTGAAGTGTAATTATACTATGCTCTAACTGCTGTATTAGTTTCTGGTGCACTACATGGTTATTTGTTACTTCTGTATGTCACAAAATGATCACTGTGAGTCTAGTTATGATCTGTCATCATACAAAGATATTACATTATTATCGACTCTATTACCCAAGCAGTACATTTCATCATCAAGACATTTATTTCATAACTGGAAATTTGTATGTCTTCTTTTCCCTCACCATTTTACTCCCTCCTTTCTGGCAGATACCTGTTTGTTTTCTGTATCTATGCCTCTCATTCGGTTTTGTAGTCTTTGCTTTTTTTTTTTTTTTTTTTTTTTTTTTTTTTTTTTGCTTTTCAGATTCCACATATAAGTTTAAAAAAAAATGAAATTTGTCTTTTTCTATCTGACCTGTTTCAGTTAGCTTAATATCCTCTAGGTCTTCACAAGTAGTAAGATCGCACTCCTTTTTTATGGCTGAGTTGTATTCCCTTGTACTAGCACTTCCTCTTTATTTATTCTTCTATTGCAAGGCACTAATGTTACTTTCATGTCTTGGTTATTGTGAATAATGTTGCAGTGAACATAGGGTACATATATCTTTTCAATTTAGTGTTTTTGTTTTTGTCAGTAAAGTAACCAGAAGTGGAATTGCTAAATCATACAATAGTTCTATTTGTGTGTGTGTGTGTGTGTGTGTGTGTGTGTGTGTGTATGTGTGTGTGTATAATCTCCATACTGTTTTCCATTGTGGCTGCACCAGTTTACGTTTCCACCAACCACACATGAAGTTTCCCTTTTCTCCACATCCTTGCCGATGCCTATTGTTGATTGAAATTTTAGTAATAGCCATTTTTACAGGTGTGGGGTGATAGCTCATTGTGGTTTTGATTTGCATTTCCCTGATGATTAGTGATGTTGAGCACCTTTTATATGTATGTTGGCCATCTATGTGTCTTTTTGGAAAAAAATGTCCATTCACATCCCCTATTTTTAAAAATTGGGTTGTTTTCTTGCTATTGAGTTGCATGCGCTCTTTGTATATTATGGATATCAACCCCTTATCAGATATATCATTTGAAAATATCTTCTCCCAGGCAATACATTGATTTTTCAATTTGTTGGTAGTTTTCCTAACTGTGCAAAAGTGTTTTAGCTTGATATAGCCCCATTTCCTTACTTGCACTTGAGTTCAACCTAATGAATATAAAGTTGCTCAATGAAATCAGGAGGAGAATGGATAAACACAGTGAGAGTTATAAAATAGAAAAAATAACTAAATACAGCAATTTGGCTTTTATCTTTATTTCTTTTCTTGAAACGTATTTCTTTGTAATCTCATTTTTCTTGTTTCTCTGTATTTATTTGTATGTATAAGGTAGATTGTTTTGTTTTCTGGTCTTGTAGAAGTGGCTTTATGTTGGAGATGTCTTAGGAAGCCCAGCAGTACACTTCCTTCTGGTAACCAGACCTGTAAGATCTGGTGTGCCCTGCCTCCACCCAACATGGACTAAGCGGGTCTTCCTGTTGTGGTGGTGCTAACTACTGTGGGTATGCTCTTAGGCAGAGCTGGTCTCTGGCCCAGTGGCCTGACAGACCCCAACTTATGTAAGACTGTCAGACTCTAGGGGGCAGGGCTGAGTCCTGAGGAGACTGGCTGTGAGGTTCTGAGACCTGGTTAGGTGTCATCTCAGTGAGTGTGGCCTGGTACTTGGGAAACTGGCTACAGAACCAGGGGACCCTGGGCTTGTTGCTGGTTCTTCTGGTGACTGATGTTGTGTCTTGGGATGGCTGGCTGCAGGGAGTAGGGGTCTCAGTGCTGGCACTTGCCTATTGGTCGGACTGGCCAAGGACTTGATTGTTCCAGGGCTGGTGCTAACTCTCAATAGTGGTTGGGCTTGAGTGCTCACAGACTAGAGAGATGACTCCAAAATGGTGCTTGCCCACACCAGTGTCCTCATGGTAAAATGTGCTCCCCAAGATGGGTGCAGCCAGAGTGTATGTCTCTAAAAGTTCCAGTTGACTCCTGCCTCACTGTGGGGCTCTCCAGGCTTAGTAAGTGAGTCTCACCCAGTCTCCATTCACACTACTGCTTCTGTGCAGCCTCTCACAGAATATAAAGTTTTACACATGCATTATAAGACCACAGTCTCTGTTTTCCACAGCCCTCCAGCTCTCTTATATGCAATCTCTGCTAGCCTTCAAAGACAGCTATTTGGAGGGCTTATCTTCCTGGTGCAGAAACCCTGAGCATGGAACGTAATGCAGAACGCAGAGTCTTTACTCCTTGGAGACAACCTCTGCAATTTTGAGTCTCTTTCCATTTGTGAGTTTCATAGTCAAGGATGTGGGTCTTGATGATACCACACCTCCACCCTCCTACTTCTCTCTCTGTTGCTCCTTCTTTGTAAGTTTACTTAAGGAAAATCCTTTCTGCTAGTGTTCAGGCCATTCTCATTGACAGTATCTTTCAGTTCAGTTCAGTCGCTCAGCCGTGTCCAACTCTTTGCGACCCCATGAACTGCAGACACCAGGCCTCCCTGTCCATCACCAACCCCCCGAGTTCAGCCAAACCCATGTCCATTGAGTCAGCAATGCCATCCAACCATCTCATCCTCTGTTGTCCCCTTCTCCTGCCCTCAATCTTTCCCAGCATCAGGGTCTTTTCCAATGAGTCAGCTCTTCGCATCAGGTAGCCAAAGTATTTTCAGCTTCAGCATCAGCATCAGTCCTTCCAATGAATATTCAGGACTGATTTCCTTTAGGATGGACTGGTTGGATCTCCTTGCAGTCCAAGGGACTCTCAACAGTCTTTTCCAACACCACAGTTCAAAAGTATCAATTCTTTGGTGCTCAGGTTTCTTTATAGTCCAACTCTCACTTCCATACAAGACCACTGGAAAAACCATAACCTTGACTAGATGGGCCTTTGTTGGCAAAGTAATGTCTCTGTTTTTGAATATGCTATCTATGTTGGTTATAACTTTCCTTCCAAGGAGTAAGCATCTTTTAATTTCATGGCTGCAATTACCATCTGCAGTGATTTTGGAGCCCAGAAAAATAAAGTCATCCACTGTTTCCCCATCTATTTGCCATGAAGTGATGAGACTGGATGCCGTGATCTTAGTTTTCTGAATGCTGAATTTTAAGCCAACTTTTTCACTCTCCTCTTTCACCTTCATCAAGAGGCTCTTTAATTCTTCTTCACTTTCTGCCATAAGGGTGGTATCATCTGCATATCTGAGATTGATATTCAAGCCGGCAATCTTGATTCCAGCTTGTGAGTCCTCCAATCCAGTGTTTCTCATGATGTACTCTGCATACAAGTTAAATAAGCAGGGTGACAATATACAGCCTTGATGTACTCCTTTTCCTATTTGGAAACAGTCTGTTTGTTGTTCCATGGCCACTTCTAACTGTTCCTTCCTGATTGCATACAGGTTTAAGAGGCAGGTCAGATATTCTGGTATTCCCATCTCTTTCAGAATTTTCCACAGTTTATTGTGATCCACGCAGTCAAAGGCTTTGGCATAGTCAATAAAGCAGAAATAGTTGTTTCTCTGGAATCCTCTTGCTTTTTTGATGATCCATCAGATGTTGGCAATTTGATCTCTGTTTCCTCTGCCTTTTCTAAATCAAGGTTGAACATCTGGAAGTTCATGGTTCATGTATTGCCTGACTTGGAGAATTTTGAGCATTACTTTACTAGCATGTGAGATGAGTGCAATTGTGCTGTAGTTTGAGGATTCTTTGTCATTGACTTTCTTTGGGATTGGAAAAAACAGCTTTTCCAGTCCTGTGGCCACTGCTGAGTTTTCCAAATTTGCTGGCATATTGAGTGTAGCACTTTCATAGCATCATCTTTAAGGATTTGCAATAGCTCCACTGGAATTCCATCACCTCCACTAGCTTTGTTCGTAATGATGCTTCCTAAAGCCCACTTGACTTCACATTCCAGGATGTCTGACTCTAAATGAGTGATCACACAATCATGATTAATTACTCTTAATTACCTCTTCTTAATTACTTCTGCTTCTGTTAGGTCCATACCATGTCTGTGCTTTATTGAGCCCATCTTTGCATGAAATGTTCCCTTGTTATCTCTAATTTTCTTGAAGTGATCTCTAATCTTTCCCATTTTATTGTTTCCTTCTATTTCTTTGCATTGATCACTGAGGAAGGCTTTCTTATCTCTCCTTGGTATTCTTTGGAACCCAATAATTATAATTTTAATGTGCACCCTAGGGGAAGTGTACTCAGGTTTTCCTACTCCATCATCTTGGCTGCAGCTTTGAATATGCATTATAAATCCATCATTGACATTGAATCAGAAATTTATATTTCCTTCACTCCAGTCATGTTTTCTTAATTGTAAAGAGTGCTGATTCTGATCTCTCAATCTAATAACAGCTTTTCACATAAAAATGCTATATTTCAATCCACACTAAAGGCATAATACTATGTGTAACAAGAAGTATCTTTGGGCAATTATATTTTACTTTATCTTTTTTTTAATTTCAGAAGATAATATTTTTATTATAACAATTAATGTTGACATCTCTGTTGAGTACAATTATTTTCCATAGAAAGCATGGTTTGATTCACTAAATGAACAACTGAGATGCACATTTTGGGGACATGCAGATAAGGCATTTATATATTCTTGTGTTATTAATTTCTTTAAAGCATAATTCAAGAGCTTAATATATTCTTTGAATTTTTTGAATTCTAAGAATGGACTGTAAATCTATAGGTAAGTGTACTATATGTCTCTCATAATTGAGTTTGATCATTGTAGAAAATTATCTTCAAGAACAATGTTATTTATGATGGTGAAAGAATATGAAGAAATCTATGTCTCAAGAAAAGAAAACTGAACCTACTTAAAGATAAAAAAGAAAAACTCACAAAATTATTGGCTCTACCCAAAACTTCATGATGAAATAGAGAGATTGCATTTCAGGCTATTAACAAACAAGACTGCTTTTTTTTTTTAACTTTATATTTTATATCAGGGTATAATTCATTAACAATGTTGTGATGGTTGTAGGTGAACAGCAAAGGGACTTAGCCATATATATACATGCATCCATTATCCACAAAGTTCCCCTCCCATCCAGGCTGCCACATAACATTGAGCAGAGTTCCCTGTGCTATACAGCATGTCCTTGTTGGTTATCCATTAAAAACATAGCAGTGTGTACATGTCCATCCCAAACTCTCTAACTTCCCCTTTCCTGGATCCTTCTCTCTGGCAATCATAGACTTTCTAAGTCTATGAGTCTCTTTCTGTTTTGAAGTAAGTTCATTTGTATAATTTTTTTTTTCTTTAGATTCCATATATAAGGGATAAGATTTAAGTTTAATTCTGAGAATACAGAGCAGAGATATCATAGTCAAGAATAAGAAGTTATTCAAGAAGGCTGTAGAGATTAAAAAATACTGTAGATGAGGTTCAATGCTATTAAAGTGAAAAGTGTAAGCTGCTTAGCCATGTCCGACTCTTTGCAACACTATGGACTATAGCCTGCCAGACTCCTCAATCCATGGAATTCTCCCTATGAGATACTGGAGTGAGTTGCTATTTCCTCCTCTAGATGATATTTCTTACCCAGGGATTGAACCCACATCTCCTGCATTGCAGGCAGATTACCATCTGAGCTGCCAGGAAAGCCACTTGGACAAAATGGAGAGAGTAGGACTGATCTTTGCTGATCAGGGAAAATTTCTGGTAAAAACACATTGCTTCTTTCAGACCCCAAACAAAATAAACACAAAGAATATATAAATTGCTTTCTGAGAATATAGACAAGACCCAGGATTCAGTTTTGAAGTGTGATCAACTACAATAATTGACACATTCTGCTCCACCCCTGCCTCCACTAAATATCAGTAACAATTTAGGAAACTTCATCTTGACATCTATGGACAATCCAAGCATAGAATAAATGCCACCCAACAATATATGTATTTTACTTCTGTTTGGAAAATGTTTAGAAATAGATAAACATCTGACTACAAGATCATGAAGGGTAACTAAACTGGTAATCCACTCCTAATTAGGGACAGGAGATATCTAAGTCATCAAGAGGAAGCATTTCACCATTAGAAGGAGTGTGTGAAATAGAATAGAAACTAATGTTTAGTTCCATGTTAAAAGAGTAACTTTATTGTTCTTTTTATTCATACAAAGTCATGGAACTCTTTAATAAATTTCAAAACTATGGCTCAAAGATAATCAGGAGGACAGAGGAACAACCTTGGAGAACAAAGAATATAACATCAGAAATGAAGGAGAGAAAAAATATGTATTGTAAATATACAACACATAATAAATATCATAAATATTTCTGATAGGGTAAAGATTAAGGCTAAAATAAATAAAATATTGGATACCAAACTTTTTAAATATGGAAGTTATTTCTTGGAATTAGAGAAGTATTTTATAGTTAAGCTTTGTCCTGCAGGTAGAAAATGATTTTATGTAATCTTATTTTACCAGATCCTCCCTTTGATTCTTTGACAGAGATAATATCATTGACAATAGTATTTTGAAAATAATAAAACTGAATATCAGAGTGTGTTATTGAATTTGTCCTGAGTGTATGACCTTCAAAGAAGATCCATTGCTTTAAACCCCCAGAGTTTTGCTCCAAAAATGACCTGCCTATTAACAATAAGTGCATATGGAGTTAGAATTGAAATGGACTGAGAAATCATTACAGTGGGAAAAAAATGGAGCCCAGGGAAATTAAGCAATTTGTCTAAATTTATATATCAAGTTATTGTCAG
Source organism: Oryx dammah (assembly GCF_014754425.2). Lineage (NCBI taxonomy): Eukaryota > Metazoa > Chordata > Mammalia > Artiodactyla > Bovidae > Oryx > Oryx dammah. The sequence continues at coordinate 8,666,146 of NW_024070208.1, forward strand.
ACCTCAGATTAGGACTTAACTGAATTCTACTTCCATTGTAGCTTTAGGGCAAATAAAATAAAAAGTTGCTTTATAAGTTAATAGCAAAGTTAGAATTCATTTAACTAAAAAAAGATCTGTCTATATATCTATCTATCTGGTTTATGAATGACCAAGTCAGTAGTGTAATAAAAGATATAAAAAATATCTCATCATAGTACCCTCCTAATGGTTTAATGCTAATCTTTAAAAAGGCAAATGTTTCATGAAAGATATGCATTCTGTACATGTTAAAAAGTACTTTGTTGGCTAGTACATGTGACATTTATTATAGTAAATAAATGGGATGAATTCAAATAAAGTTTATTAGTTACATATAAAGAACAATTTAAAATTAAATTACTTATGTATGCTAAAATTTCAAAAATAAATAATGAAATACTGGTTTGTTAAGAAATCTTACAATTGACTAATAGGCATATATGAGAGTGATTCAGAGATACAGAAACCAAGCAATAATTTGTTTATAAAATCTCTGGTGAATATTCTTGTCAGCAGGAACACCTATCGTGTGAAAGGTCATGATACAGCTTCTATTAAGTTAAACGCACCAATTAGTGTTTTATTTCAAATTGACCTACAGAGAAATATAATCAGAAAGCAGAAATTTTAGCAAGCTGGAGGTTATAAGATTGTGTCAAATGACGAGGTTTGGTTTGTTTTTTTTTTTCTTGCCTTCACCCACCCCTTCCACCAAATAACTGTTCAGCTTCCTGCCAAGTGTTTTTCCTTTGGTTTGATTTTCTGAAAAATGTAACATTTTTATAATTTCTTCTGAGGGGTAGCTTGCATCTAAGTCCTGATGTTTTATACCAGGCTACTAGAGAGACCTTTATTAAAAAGAAAGAAAGAAAAAAAAAAAAAGTCTGCCTTCTGTTTCACACTTTCTCCCTAAAGGTGGAGGTCAGGATTGGGAGGGCAAACTCTAAATGGTGACTTCAGAAGGGCAAGCTAACCACAGGCAGCCTGGTTCCACACTCTGTGTGTCTCACGAATAGATAAGGAAGGTAAAATATATTGAACAAGATATAAATGGAAAGGCTCATTTTTCTCATGTGACTAAGGTCTTTGACTTTGGTATGTCATACAAGAGCTTTGATCTTGATAGTTTCTAAAGGTTTAAAATGGGTCATGTGACTGAGCTTGCCTCATGTGAGTGCCTCATTTATTATTGGTATTTAGGCAAATGGCTGTAAGTCATAGATCACATGCGATATTGACCTTATCAGTCACTAAAGGTTATGCCAGCTTTGTTTATCGAAGTACTGGGATTCACCAAAGAGAGGAATGTACACACAGGTCCTGCTGTGAAGTTGCAGGATTCAGCCAAGGTGTGGGGCCATTTGTGCCTCAAGAAAGTGTACAGACAATCCCTTGACCGTTGACAGAGGTGAAATTTTTGGCTAAGTAAGGTGCCTCAGCAGATGGTAGCTTACTTAGCTTTGGAAAGCAAAATGTATACATCTGCATAGATGGTCATGACCATATTATGGGAGATTTAAGATGCAACTTGCAACTTTACAAGGTTGATTTTACAGAACCAGGCATAAACATGACAATGTGAGAGAGGGCAGTGAGTTACTGTGGCAGATAGTAGGTTGGGAAGGGGGCTTCCCCAGATGGCACATTGGTAAAGAACCCGCCTGTCAAGGCAGGAGATGCAAAAGATGTGGGTTTGGTGCCTGGTCAGGAAGATCTCCTGGTGAAGGAAGTGGCAACCCTCTCCAGTACTCTTGCCTGGAAAATCCCATGGACAGAGAAGCCTGGGGGACTACAATCCACGGGTGTCACAAAAGAGTTAGACACAACTGAGTGACTAAACAACAGCAGGTTGGGAAGGTCTCGATGTAGAGTGGCAGCTGAAGCCAGGGAAAATGGTTTTCAGTAGACATGTCTTTTAGGCATTGCAGTGTGGCATGATATTTCTATCTTCAAGTATTTGGGCACATGTGTTCAATGGGTTTTACAAGTGGGCTCAAGTTGGCTCTGCATTTGTTTACAGAGGGAAATAACTACCTCAGAAGGTGAGGTTTCTTAGATATAATACATGTCATAGCAAAAAGTAATGTTGCAGTCTGAATCACCTCTAAACCCAGAGAACAGGTAATTCTACTTATAGCCCACAACCCAACCCTTCACAAGCTACACGCAAGCATATTCAGGTCCTCCAAATATCCTGCCCAAATTGTCCTGTACTTTTAAGGAGTGCACAGTCTTTCCCTAAATCCTTCTTTCAGAAAGTTCAAGGTGACAGATACACATATTCTTAAATCTAAGGCATAACCCAGTGGTAAATGCAAACTGGTACTGGAATAAAAGGTGGCTTATTGGATGGACAGAGGAAAGTTTGAAGGGTGAGAAACTGGCTCGGTCTATAGCCCACGTTTTCTGTGACTTTACTTTCCACTTTAATGTCCTTTGAAGAACACAAAATATGATATTCTTAAGATACAACCTAAAGTGGGTCATGGAGGTGCACACTATCAGGGAAAATTGCTAAGCTCAAACTTGTGGGATGAGAATAAGCCTTAGAGAAATGGTATGTGAAATTATTCTTGTACTTTTCTCCCAGACCCTGTGAATATTAGGAATGGGACTGAAAACAGCCCTCAGTTAGCCTAAGACTAATGCCTACAAAGAGGGGTTCTTCAGTGTTACATGAGTAGATAAAGTACATATTCAGTGCTTTGAAGAAATGTCAGAGACCACCTGGAAATTAAAAGTTTAGAAGGGTGCAATGAACTGAATTATTTGTATGCTCCCCATATTCTGACTCCAAGGTGATGGTATTAGGAGGTGGGGCCTTTCAGAGGTAATTAGGCCACAAGGGTACATCCTTCATAAATGAGATTAGTGCCTTTATCACAGGGACCCCAGAGAGCTCTCTCACTGTCATTTTCTATCATATGAATATACAGGAAGACCTGATAACCAGCAACCCGGAAGGCATTTACGAGAACTGATCAAGCTGGCACTCAGATGAACTCCCAGGCTCCAAAACTTTAAGAAATAAATTTCTGTTTACAAGCCACCCAATCAATGACACTTTTTTTAAAGCAGCCAGACTGACTAAGACAGAAGGATTGAATAAGAAAAAAATAAATTTAAATAGTCACCACAAATAAATGTGTTTTGATAGGGCATTGCCATTGCCACTGTCTCAATGCCACTCTCAAAGAGAAGGCAGTGGGTATAGGTGCATGTCTTCTCAGATATGGTAAATGCAAAATGGCAAAATTAGCATCTTGCTGAGAGAGATTTTTCCAAAGCTTTAGGGGACTTTAGTGTACAGGTTATCAATTCTGAGCCACTGGCATATACTCAGTAGTATCCTGACAAGACTAAAGCCAAGAATATTTTCACAATTTATGCCCTACCCACTTACACACCACTGACATCTTAGGCAACACCAAACTCTGGGTTCTAGGAATATAATTTTTCTTCAAATGTCTGTGGATTGTTTTCTACATGTTGAAGGTGTTCAGTCCAGTGCTGTGATAATTGTCTATGCTTTTAAAACTCCTTTTACTCATAAAAAGTGAAGCAAAGTATCTTACTGATTGAATAAAATCCCTTATACCCTGAACAAACTAACAAACTACCCCCACCCAGGCATTTAGTACCCCTCCACTGGATATAGCACAAAAACAAATTGGGAAAAATAGATCTTGATATTTGCTTTGCAGAAACTGGTTTCAGATTTTATGTCCAAATATTGTACATTTTTTTTAACTTTATTTTTTCTTGAGAAGTTATTGATGGAAAAAAAAAAACACTCAGATATTTGGAATGATTTTATTTCATCTATGTGTTTCCATTGTTTTTCTAAATTTCAGTAGCTATGTACTAGGCATAATTTAGTATGGAGAATAAAATAGGAAATTATTTTTAAATTTGCATACATAATAACTTGGGAATTTATTAATACACTCCTCTTTTCAGCGTTTTTGAAATCTAAATACCTATTAATATCCAGGACTTCAACAAAAAACTAGATGAATAGGGGGTTTATATTGAGGACTGATTTATGAAGGTGAAATCAAGTCTGCCTTGATAGAATTTTGAATTCAAAAATGATGAGTGATAGATCTGACTGACCACAAACTCAACATTCAAATCTGATTTATTAGAAAATCCATTTTGTTTCATGACATAAATCATTTTGACTAAAAAAAAAAAAAAAGAAAGAAAGAAAGAAAGAAAGAAAAACACAATGTGAATTTTCTGAGCTAAGTTTTATTTGGGACAAAATGAGGGTTATAGCCCAGTAGACAGCATTTCAGATAGCTCTGAAAAACTGCTCCAAAGAGGTGTCAGGAAGGTCAATATATATGCAATTTTGGTGAAGGTGGTACATGCAGTCAAGCCCATATTTTTAGAGAAAGCTGTTGTTAGCCTCATGAAGGTTGCTGCTAGTCATGAGAAAGTCTCCGTTAATGATATTAGTGCCTTTCTAGAATTGAAGAGATGGCAGAATTGGGCTTATAAAATCTTCTCTTGAAAATATCTGTCGGAAGACCTGTTCTGCCAGTGTTTCCTCAAACATAGAGTGCCTCATTCCTGATTTCCACCTTGAACTCCTTTCAAGGTGTGTTGAAGATCAGTGGTTGCAGGAGGTTCTTGTGACTCAGTCATTGTAGCAGTAGATGAAAAGTGCCAATTTTTAGTTGGCAGTCATATATGACAATATTATCTTTATTGGTATTAAAGGTTATATTTTACCCAAATTTGAGGTATTCCAGTCTTTATTTCTCAGTTTGTTGGAAAGGACTCTGATCTAAAAGGCTGAAAAAAGAAGTACTCAAATTACGATGTCATCATTGCTGGTATTTTTATTAAACTCATAAAACTTTTTATTCCAAACTAAATTTAAATTTTAGAAAATTATCAATAATAAAGTAACTAACTCCCAGATCCACTCATTCATTTCACCTAAGTTTAGTATTTTGCCACATTTGTGTTATTGCATTCTTGGTTTTGTTGATTGAAAAAAAAAATGTACAACCTAAATGTTGAAAAGTATGTTTATTTGGCAGCCTTTTTGAGGTCTTCAAGTCAGGGACACAGCCTCTCAGAACAGTTCTGAAGGACTACTTTAAAGGGATAAAGAAAGGAGCCCAGATCTACAGGAGTTTTGCAACAAAGACCAAGTAGTTGGAACATCAAAAGGATATTGTTAATTAAAGAAAACTAGACATCATGTTAGTGAATTTAGAGCCTTTCTGTATGGGAAGATACAAGAGTCTGGGGTCCTTAAAATCATTCCTTCACTTTGCACGTCAACTTTCTAAGGCCAGTATCCTTTGCTTTCTCATTCTGAGTCCCCTCAGGGTGCACCACTGTGGGTGTAGTGGCTGATGGAATGAAGGCCAAAACATCCTTTATTCACTGATATGGCAGAGAGCATTCCTAGTTCACAGTCTCTTTCTATCTGTATCTCTTTCTCTGGAACACATCCATACTGTAAAATATATGACATACAAATAATCCTACTAAAACAGAACGATTTTTTTTTTTTGTTAGATTAAATTGTATAGTTCAAGCATTGTGTCAAAAAGTTACTTGGCTTAGATTTTGTTCCATTTTCAGTATGGTTACATAATTCATTTGAAATGGGTTTGGGTTCATTTGTTTCTCTTTACATTAAATTGTAAGGCTTTTTATCCCTCCTATCTATATTGATTAATTTATTTTATGTGGGACAGTAGCACATTCCTTAAAGTCAAAAGGATAACAAAAGTAATACTTCAGGGGGTGGTCCTACGAAGGTGGAGGAATAGGACAGGGAGACCACTTTCTCCCTCACAAATTCACCAAAAGAACATTTCAGCACTGAGTAAATTCCACAAAACAACTTCTGAATGCTGGCAGAGGACATCAGGCACCCAGAAAAGCAGATCATTGTCTTCAAAAACAGGTAGGAAAAAAATATAAAAGATGAAAAAAGAGACAAAAGAGGTAGGGTGGGAGCTCCATCCCAGGAAGGGAGTTTTAAAAAGAGAAAAGTTTCCAAACACCAGGAAATACTCTCGCTGCAGAGTCTGTGGTGAGCCTTGGAAGCACAGAGGGCAACATAACAAGGAGGAAAAATAAATAAATAACTAAAACCAACAGATTAGTAGCCCAACAGTAACTCCCCCAGCAGAGAAGCAGCACAGACACCTGCATCCGCCATTAGCAAGTGGGGGCTGGGCAGGGAGGCGTGGGCTACAGTGCTTTTTAAGAATCGGGAGGGAATGCCCCGAGTTTAACCAGAGCCAACTAACTTGGGCTAGCAAACCGGACTGTGGAATAGCTACCACATGAAAAGCTCTGACATAAGACACCGCCAAGACCACGCACAGAACAAAGGACAGAACAGAATTATCCGGCTGCAGACAATCCCCCTCCAGTGAAAGGCAGCTAGAGCCGGAAGGGCTGGAAGGGGGAAATCGTAGCCCCAGAGAGACATTAACTACCAAACTGCAAGCAAGCTGCTTTGCTAACTAAGACTTCTTGGGGTTCTGAGCAGTCACCATCTGCCGAAGAAGGGGTGCCAGTTGTACTCCCAGAAAACTGAGCAGCAGGGACGGGAAAGGTGATAAGTCACAGCAACCGTGCTTGACAAATACCTGAGCTACTCAGACCTGGGGAGGGCACAAAACTCAGGCCCAACCAAGTCTGCACCTCTGAGGACTACCTAAGTGCCTGAGCCTGAGCAGCTTAGACCGGGGAGGTGCATGCAGCCTAGGGCAGGCCTCAGACGGTTCCCGGCAGAGCAACCTAGAGCCTGAATGGTGTGCGCCGTGAGTGGGGGCAGGCCCAGTGTGGCTGAGATATTGTGAGCACACACCAGTGTTATTTGTTTGCAGCATCCCTCCCTCCCCACAGCACGACTGAACAAGTGAGCCTAAAAAAAAAAAAAGAAAAAAAAGTATCCACCACCGCCTCTCTTGTGTCAGGGAGGAAATCAGACACTGAAGAGACCAGCAAACAGAAGAAGCTAAAACAGAGGTAACTGCCTTGGAAGTGACAGGTGCAATAGATTAAAACCCTGTAGTTAGTACAGACCACATAGGAAGGGGCCTATAGATCTTGAGAAATATAAGCCGAACCAAGGAACTATCCGAAAATGAACTGACCCCACACTGCCCACAACACCACCAGAGAAAGTCCCAGGTATGTCTTTACTATTTTTATGATCATTCCTTTTTTTTGTTGTTGTTTGTGTTTTTTTCCTTCTTTTCTTTTCTTCTTTTTTAACATTTTAAAATTTTTAAGTCCTCTATTTCTCCTTCAACTTTTATTTTTATAACCTACTATTACTTTTCAAAAAAAAAAAAAGACCCTATTTTTAAAGCAAATGCCATATATATTTTTTTTGTGCTTATTGTTTTTTAATAATTTTGTGACTTTTTTTTCTTCTTCTTCTCTTTAATATTGTATTTTTGAAAATCTAACCTCTTCTCTAGATTTTTAATCTTTGCTTTTTGGTATTTGTTATCAATTTTGTACCTTTAAAAACCCATTCTTCAGTACCCATTTTTACTTGAGAGCGAGATTACTGGCTTGACCACTCTCTCCTCCTTTGGACTCTCCTTTTTCTCCACCAAGTTGCCTCTGTCTCCTCCCTCCCGCTTCTCTTCTCTACCCAACTCTGTGAATCTCTGTGTGTTTCAGACAGTGGAAACACTTAGGGAACTGGTTACTGGCTGGATCAGTCTTTCTCCTTTTCATTTCCCTCTTTTATCCTCCTGGCCACCTCTGTCTCCTTCCTCTCTCTCCTCTTCTCTCTATAACTCCGTGAACATCTCTGAGTGGTCCAGACTGTGGAGTGCACATAAGGAAGTGATTACTGACTAGCTTGATCTCTCCTCTTTTGATCCCACCTCATCTCATTCCAGTCACCCCCAATTCCCCCCTCCCTCTTCTCTTCTCCATGTAACTCTGTGAACCTCTCTGGGTGTCCCTCTATGTGGAGAAACTTTTCATCTTTAACCTAGATGTTTTATCATTGGTGCTGTATAGATGGAGAAGTCTTGAGGCTACTGTAAAAATAAAACTGAAAACCAGAATCAGGAGACTTAAGTCCAAATCCTGAGAACATCAGAGAACTCCTGACTGCAGGGAACATTAATCAATAGGAGCTCATCAAACGCCTCCATACCTACACTGAAACCAAGCACCACCCAAGGGCCAACAAGTTCCAGAGCAAGACATACCACACAAATTCTCCAGCAACACAGGAACACAGCCCTGAGCTTCAATATACAGGCAGCTCAAGTTACTCCAAAACCACTGACATCTCATAACTCATAACTGGACACTTCATTGCACTCCAGAGAGAAGAAATCGAGCTCCATCCACCAGAACTCCAACACAAGCTTCTCTAACCAAGAAACCTTGACAAGCCACTGATACAAGCCCACCCACAGTGAGGAAACTCCGTAATAAAGAGAACTCCACAAACTGCCAAAATACAGAAAGGCCACCCCAAACGCAGCAATATAACTAAGATGAAGAGACAGAGGAATACCCATCAGGTAAAGGAACAGGATAAATGCCCACCAAACCAAACAAAAGAGGAAGATATAGGGAATCTACCTGATAAAATATTCCAAATATTGATAGTGAAAATGATCCAAAATCTTGAAATCAAAATGGAATCACAGATAAATAACCTGGAGACAAAGATTGAGAAGATATAAGAAAGGTTTAACAAAGACCTTGAAGAAATAAACAAGAGTCAATATATAATGAATAATGCAATAAATAATATCAAAAACACTCTGGAGGCAACAAATAGGAGAATAACGGAGGCAGAATATAGGATTAGTGAAATAGAAGATAGAATGGTAGAAATAAATGAATCAGAGAGGAAAAAAGAAAAATGAATTAAGAGAAATGAGGACAATCTCAGACACTTCCAGGACAATATAAAATGCTCAAACATTCGAATTATAGGAGTCCCAGAAGAAGAAGACAAAAAGAAAGACCATGAGAAAATACTTGAGGAGATAACAGTTGAAAACTTACCTAAAATGGGGAAGGAAATAATCACCCAAGTCCAAGAAACACAGAGAGTCCCAAACAGGATAAACCCAAGATGAAACACTGCAAGACACATATTAATCAAATTAGCAAAGAACAAATATTAAAAGCAGCAAGGGAAAAACAACAAATAACACACAAGGGGATTCCCATAATGATAACAGCTGATCTTTCAATAGAAACTCTTCAGGCCAGGAGGGAATGGCAAGACATACTTAAAGTGATGAAAGAAGATAACCTACATCCCAGATTACTGTACCCAGCAAGGACTTCATTTAAATATGAAGGAGAAGTCAAAAGCTTTACAGACAAGCAAAAGCTGAGAGAATTCAGCACCACCAAACCAGCTCTCCAACAAATCCTAAAGGATATTTTCTAGACAGGAAGCACAAAAAGGGTGTATAAACCCGAACCCAAAACAGTAAAGTAAATAGCAACGGGATCATACTTATCAATAATTACCTTAAACGTAAATGGATTGAATGCCCCAAACAAAAGGCAAAGACTGGCTGAATGGATACAAAAACAAGACCCCTCTATATGTTGTCTACAAGAGACCCACCTCAAAACAGGGGACACATACAGACTGAAAGTGAAGGGCTGGAAAAAGATATTCCACACAAATAGAGACCAAAAGAAAGCAGAAGTGGCAATACTCATATCTGATAAAATAGACTTTAAAACAAAGGCTGTGAAAAGAGACAAAGAAGGCCACTACATAATGATCAAAGGATCAATCCAAGAAGAAGATATAACAATTATAAATATATATGCACCCAACATAGGAGCACCGCAATATGTAAAACAAATGCTAACAAGTATGAAAGGGGAAATTAACAATAACACAATAATAGTGGGAGACTTTAATACCCCACTCACACTTATGGACAGATCAACTAAACAGAAAATTAAAAAGAAACACAAACTTTAAATGATACAATAGACCAGTTAAACCTAATTGATATCTATAGGACATTTCACCCCAAAACAATGAATTTCACCTTTTTCTCAAGTGCTCACAGAACCTTCTCCAGGATAGATCACATCCTGGGCCATAAATTTAGCCTTGATAAATTCAAAAAAAAATTGAAATCATTACAAACATCTTTTCTGACCATAATGCATTAAGATTAGATCTCAATTACAGGAGGAAAACTGTTAAAAATTCCAACATATTGAGGCAGAACAACACGCTGCTAAATAACCAACAAATCACAGAAGAAATCAAAATATGCATAGAAACAAATGAAAATTAAAACACAACAACCCAAAACCTGTGGGACACTATAAAAGCAGTGCTAAGAGGAAAGTTCATAGCAATATAGGCATACCTCAAGAAACAAGAAAAAAATGAAATAAACAACCTAACTCTACACCTAAAGCAACTAGAAGAGGAAGAATTGGAGAACCCCAGAGTTAGCAGAAGGAAAGAAATCTTGAAAATTAGGGCAGAAATAAATGCAAAAGAAACAAAAGAGACCATAGCAAAAATCAACAAAGCCAAAAGCTGGTTCTTTGAAAGGATAAATAAAATTGACAAACCATTTGCCAGAGTCATCAAGAAATAAAAGGAGAAAAATCAAATCAATAGAATTAGAAATGAAAATGGAGAGATCACAACAGACAACACAGAAATACAAAGGATCATAAGAGACTACCATCAGCAACTATATACCATTAAAATAGACAATGTGGAAGAAATGGACAAATTCTTAGAAAAGTAAAACTTACCAAAACTGAACCAGGAAGAAATAGAAAATCATAACAGACCCACCACAAGCACGGAAATTGAAACTGTAATCAGAAATCTTCCAGGAAAAAAAGCCCAGGTCCAGATGGCTTCACAGCTGAATTCTACCAAAAATTTAGAGAAGAGCTAACACTGATCCTATTCAAACTCTTCCAGAAAATTGCAGAGGAAGGTAAACTTCCAAACTCATTCTATGAGGCCACCATCACCCTAGTACCAAAACCTGACAAAGATGTCACAAAAAAAGAAAATTACCTGCCAATATCACTGATGAACATAGATGCAAAAATCCTCAACAAAATTCTAGCAATCAGAATCCAACAACACATTTAAAAGATCTTACACCATGACTAAGTGGGCTTTATCCCAGGGATGCAAGGATTCTTCAATATCCACAAATCAATCAATGTAATTCACCACATTAACAAATTGAAAAATAACAGCCATATGATTATCTCAATAGATGCAGAGAAAGACTTTGACAAAATTCAACATCCATTTATGATTAAAACTCTCCAGAAAGCAAGAATAGAAGGAACATACCTCAACATAATAAAAGCTATATATGACAAACGCACAGCAAACATTATCCTCAATGGAGAAAAATTGAAAGCATTTCCCCTAAAGTCAGGAAAAAGACAAGGGTGCCCCACTTTCGCCACTACTATTCAACATAGTTCTGGAAGTTTTGGCCACAGCAATCGGAGCAGAAAAAGAAATAAAAGGAATCCAAATTGGAAAAGAAGAAGTAAAACTCTCACTGTTTGCAGATGACATGATCCTCTACATAGAAAACCCTAAAGATTCCACCAGAAATTTACTAGAGCTAATCAATGAATATAGTAAAGTGGCAGGATCTAAAATCAACACACAGAAATCCCTTGCATTTCTATACACTAATAATGAGAAAGTAGAAAAAGAAATTAAGGAAACAATTCCATTCACCATTGCAACAAAAAGAATAAAATACTTAGGAATATATCTACCTAAAGAAACTAAAGACCTATATATAGAAAACTATAAAACACTGGTGAAAAAAATCAAAGAGGACACTAATAGATGGATAAATATACCATGTTCATGGATCAGAAGAATCAATAGAGTGAAAATGAGGATACTGCCCAAAGCAATCTACAGATTCAATGCAATCCCTATCAAGCTACCAGCGGTATTTTTCACAGAGTTACAACAAATAATTTCACAATTTGTATGGGAATACAAAAAACCTCGAATAGCCAAAGAAATCTTGAGAAAGAAGAATGGAACTGGAGGAATCAACCTGCCTGACTTCAGGCTCTACTATAAAGCCACAACATCAAGACAGTATGGTACTGGAACAAAGACAGAAATATAGATTAATGGAACAAAATAGAAAGCCCAGAGATAAATCCATGCACCTATGGGCAACTTATCTTTGAAAAAGGAGGCAAGAATATACAATGGAGAAAAGACAATCGCTTTAACAAGTGGTGCTGGGAAAACTGGTCAACCACTTGTAAAAGAATGAAACTAGAACACTTTCTAACACCACACAAAAAAATAAACTCCAAATGGATTAAAGATCTAAATGTAAGACCAGAAACTATAAAACTCTTAGAGGAGAACATAGGCAAAACACTCTCCGACATACATCACAGCAGGATCCTCTATGATCCACCTCCCAGAATACTGGAAATAAAAGTAAAAATAAACAAATGGAATCTAATTAAAATTAAAAGCTTCTGTGCAACAAAGGAAACTATAAGCAAGGTGAAAAGACAGCCTTCAGAATGGGAGAAAATAATAGCAAATGAAGCAACTGACAAACAACTAATCTCAAATATATACAAGCAACTCCTGCAACTCTATTCCAGAAAAATAAATGACCCAATCAAAAAATGGGCCAAAGAACTAAATAGACATTTCTCCAAAGAAGACATACGGATGGCTAACAAACACATGAAAAGATGCTCAACATCATTCATTATCAGAGAAATGCAAATCAAGACCAAAAAGAGATACCATTTCACACCAGTCAGAATGACTGTGATCCAAAAGTCTACAAGCAATAAATGCTGGAGAGGGTGTGGTGGGAATGCAAACTAGTACAGCCACTGTGGAGAACAGTGTGATGATTCCTTAAAAAACTGGAAATTGAACTGCTTTATGACCAAACAATGCTACTGCTGCGCATACACACTGAGGAAACCAGAATTGAAAGACACACATGTACCCCAATGTTCATCGCAGCACTGTTTATAATAGCCAGGACATGGAAGCAACCTAGATGTCCATCAGCAGATGAATGGATAAGAAAGCTGTGGTACATATACACAATAGAGTATTACTCAGCCAGTAAAAAGAATACATTTGAATCCGTTCTAATGAGGTGGATGAAACTGGAGCCGATTATACAGAGTGAAGTAAGTCAGAAAGAAAAACACCAATACAGTATACTACAAATAGCTGTGAAAAGAAGAGAGGCGAAAAGCAAAGGAGAAAAGGAAAGATATAAGCATCTGAATGCAGAGTTCCAAAGAATAGCAAGAAGAGATAAGAAAGCCTTCTTCAGCAATCAATTCAAAGAAATAGAGGAAAACAACAGAATGGGAAAGACTAGAGATCTCTTCTAGAAAATTAGAGGTACTAAGGGAACATTTCATGCAAAGATGGGCTCGATAAAGGACAGAAATGTTATGGACTTAACAGAAGCAGAAGATACTGAGAAGAGGTGGCAAGAATCCATGGAAGAACTGTACAAAAAAGATCTTCACGACCCAGATAATCATGATGATGTGATCACTGATCTAGAACCAGACATCTTGGAATATGAAGTCAAGTGGGCCTTAGAAAGCATCACTATGAACAAAGTAAGTGGAGGAGATGGAATTCCATTTGAGCTGTTTCAAATCCTGAAAGTTGATGCTGTGAAAGTGCTGCACTCAATATGCCAGCAAATTTGGAAAACTCAGCAGTGGCCACAGTACTGGAAAAGGTCAGTTTTCATTCCAATTCCAAAGAAAGGCAATGCCAAAGAATGCTCAAACTACCGCACAATTGCACTCATCTCACATGCTAGTAAAGTAATGCTCAAAATTCTCCAAGTCAGGCTTCAGCAATAGGTGAACTGTGAACTTCCTGATGTTCAAGCTGGTTTTAGAAAAGGCAGAGGAACCAGAGATCAAATTGCCAACATCCACTGGATCATGGAAAAAGCAAGAGAGTTCCAGAAAAACATCTATTTCTGCTTTATTGCCTATGCCAAAGCCTTTGACTGTGTGGATCACAAAAAACTGTGGAAAATTCTGAAAAAGATGGGAATACCAGACCACCTAACCTGCCTCTTGAGAAATCTGTATGCAGGTCAGGAAGCAACAGTTAGAACTGGACATGGAACAACAGACTGGTTCCAAATAGGAAAAGGAGTATGTCAAGGCTGTATATTGTCATCCTGCTTATTTAACTTCTATGCAGAGTACATCATGAGAAACGCTAGACTGGAAGAAACACAAGCTGAAATCAAGATTGTCGGGAGAAATCTCAATCACCTCAGATATGCAGATGACACCACCCTTATGGCAGAAAGTGAAGAGGAGCTAAAAAGCCTCTTGATGAAACTGAAAGAGGAGAGTGAAAAATTTGGCTTAAAGCTCAACATTCAGAAAATGAAGATCATGGCATCCGGTCCCATCACTTCATGGGAAATAGATGGAGAAAAAGTGGAAACAGTGTCAGACTTTATTTTTTTGCGCTCCAAAATCACTGCAGATGGTGACTGCAGCCATGAAATTAAAAGTTGCTTACTCCTTGGAAGAAAAGTTATGACCAACCTAGATAGTATATTCAAAAGCAGAGACATTACTTTGCCGACTAATGTCTGTCTAGTCAAGGCTATGATTTTTCCTGTGACCATGAATGGATGTGAGATTTGGACTGTGAAGAAGGCTGAGCACCGAAGAATTGATGCTTTTGAACTGTGGTGTTGGAGAAGACTGTTGAGAGTCCCTTGGACTGCAAGGAGATCCAAGCAGTCCATTCTGAAGGAGATCGGCCCTGAGATTTCTTTGGAGGGAATGATGCTGAAGCTGAAACTCCAGTACTTTGGCCACCTCATGCGAAGAGTTGACTCATTGGGAAAGACTTTGATGCTGGGAGGGATTGTGGGCAGGAGGAGAGGGGGACGACAAAGAATGAGATGGCTGGATGGCATCACGGACTCGATGGACGTGATTCTGAGTGATCTCCAGGAGATGGTGTTGGACAGGGAGGCCTGGCGTGCTGCGATTCATGGGGTCACAAAGAGTCGGACATGACTGAGTGACTGAATTGAACTGAACACATATATATGGAATTTAGAAAGATGGTAATGATAACCCTGTATGCAAGACAGCAAAAGAGACACAGATGTATAAAACATACATTTGGACTCTGTGGGAGAGGAAGAGGGTGGGATGATTTGGGAGAATGGCATTGAAACATGTATACTATCATGTAAGAAATGAATCGCCAGTCTAAGTTTGATACAGGATACAGGATGCTTGGGGCTGGTGCACTGGAATGACCCAGAGAGATGATATGGGGAGAGAGGTGGGAGGGGGGTTCAGGTTTGGGAACTCATGTACACCTCTGGTGAATTCATGTCAATGCATGGCAAAACCAATACAGTATTGTAAAGTAAAATAAAAATAACTAAATAAATAAAAATGCTGGGGAAAAAAAAGAAAGAAAAGAAAAGTAATACTTCAAAAAATTATTTTTCCCTCTTTCATTCCATTCTTTTCTACTACACTGGAAATCAGTTTCATTAATTTTAGTTTATTCCCTCTGTATCTTTTTGCAAATTTATATAGTCATACACAAAACACATACATTATTTTATTTGTTTATTTTCCTTTATATTTTACACAGAGAACCATATTGCAATTTTTTTAATTGGCTTGTTTTTTTGGATTTCATTTTACAAAATATGCTGGGAAACTTCTTATAGAAGCTCATGTAAATTTTCCTCATTCTTTATTAGGGCTTCCCATGTGGCTCAGTGGTTAAAAAAAAAAAAAAAATCCATGTGCCGATGTAGGAGACATGGATTCAAGCCCTAGGTCAGGAAGATCCCTGGAGAAGGAAATGGCAACCCACTCCAGTATCCTTGCTTGGGAAATCCCATGAACAGAGAAGCCTGGTGAGCTAGAGTCTATCGGCTTGCAAAAGAGTTGGACACAACTTACTGGTTAAACAGCAACAACAATATTCTTTCTTATATATGCATTGTAAGCATTGCATGTGTTTCGTTAAGCTTTGGTGTCAGCCAGTCTCATTAGTTTGATACTTTAGGTAGCTCCCATTATTTATTAGTTGAAAAAATATCAGCAACAACACTACTTTTGTTATATTTTTCTAATGTCATAATTTATTTTAATGGAAGATAAGGAGAACAATCATTTAACCAAAACAAAAGTTACTACTTACACTTCATTTCAAAAAAAGAGCATGTGAACTGTACAATTATTCTTCTTTTATGATAAATAAATCTATTTTATAACTAGACATTCATGTCAAAGTACGTTATGTGAAATTATACAAAATTGAATGTGATAGTTTACCATGAACAATGAGTAGAAAGAATGTGTGTGTGTGTCAGCATATCAAAGAAACATGGAATATGAATGCCTGTTTCACATATTAACATCTGAAATTGCAAATGTGCTCAGGTTGTTAAAGGATTTTATTCACTTAATTATATAGGTAGACATTATTTTGTAAGTGATTATGTTGTATATCACTGTCCTGGGCTCTTAAATCCTTAAAATTTGGTGTGTATGTTTTATTATTATTTAGTTTATAGTCTTGTGACTTTAAATTGAAAAATTCAGTTGAAATCTCTTTTAATATGAGACAATGGCCATGAAGTGATAATATCATACAAAGCCTTTCCTTTTTACTTTTCATGTATTTCATGAAGCTTCACATAAACTGGATTATTCTTACTTTTACCTTTATTATATAACCAAATAATTCAGGATGAAGATTACTATAAACATATAGAAACATGTTCGTGGCTTAACTTATCTCCACTATCATTATTACATGGTTTCCAATATTTGTTATGAAAAAAGCTGTAGGAAAAAATTGATGCTTATCTTTAGCTCAGTTCAGTTCAGTCACTCAGTCGTGTCTGACTCTTTGCAACCCCATGAATTGCAGCACACCAGGCCTCCCTGTCCATCACCAACTCCCAGAGTTCACTCAGACTCACGTCCATCGAGTCAGTGATGCCATCCAGCCATCTCATCCTCTGTTGTCCCCTTCTCCTCCTGCCCCCAATCCCTCCCAGCATCAAAGTCTTTTCCAGTGAGTCAACTCTTCCCATGAGGTGGCCAAAGTCCTGGAGTTTCCGCTTTAGCATCATTCCTTCCAAAGAAATCCCAGGGCTGATCTCCTTCAGAATGGACTGCTTGGATCTCCTTGCAGTTCAAGGGACTCTCAAGAGTCTTCTTCAATACCACAGTTAAAAAGCATCAATTCTTCAGCGCCTAGCCTTCTTCACAGTCCAACTCTCACATCCATACATGACCACAGGAAAAACCATAGCCTTGACTAGATGGACCTTAGTTGGCAAAGTAATATCCCTCTACATTTGTGATTACTATAAGTACTTTAGGGGTTAAATTGTTAACAATTCTGTAGTAAAATAGTTACCTTGAAGTCTAGAAATTACAATTTTTTTTCTTAAAAGATTGTTCAACAAGTGCTCATGAAAAAATAATAAAGATACTTGCAACTGAACAGTATTTTAATAATCAACTTATTTTCCTATAACATTCATGTCCTATTGTGTTCATTATGTGGCATTTTCTGTGTTAAACACTCTATTTATTTAATTCTCATAAGTAAGTATCTGATGAGGAGTTTGCCTCAGACAGTTCTGCAGTTCTGATTTACATATATTATTACAATGTGTGTGTGAGCCAAAGAGAGAATGAAAGTGTTAAAATAAATAAATCAATTAAAAAATCCAGTAGCATTTGTTCTTCCAGTTGAATGAAAAAAAGTTTAAGGTAGTCTGCAAAACTAGGAAAACACTCTCAGAGTATGTTCAGTTTAAAATATCCAAACAACCAGAAAATATTGATAAAAATTTTGATGCAGTGTAAATTATATGGAAAATAGATAATGATCCAGGGAGAAAGTCCATCAAATAGATCTTTATATGACAGTGTATGTGATGGAGTCACCTATCATCTGGATATTAATTCAAGTTTATATTAATTCAGTGGTAGATAATGTACAGAAAGAATATTTGAACTTTGATAATATTTGGATAAAAAATAAGAATTCAAGAAAAAGTTTAAATATCAATGACCTGACATATGTCTTCAATATATGTGAAAACAATAAATTAAAAAATAAAATAAATCTCATCATATATATGTTATACTATAGGAATAAGAGTTAAATAGAAACCTAAATTAAAATCGAAATTTTGTAAATGTTGGTCTCAGAATAAAAAAAAACAATTAACAATAAAAAATATTATAGTATGTTACATGATGTTCACAATTGTTCTTTAAAATTGTAGTGAAGTAAAATTTAATAATGCTGTCTTTGTACACAAAAATGCTTCTGAAAATATCTGATTATATGCAAGAATAAAACCCCTCCAACCCTTTCATTGATACAGTGGTCTTAAAATGAGGAACGATTCATATTACTAATTGCTTACTGTGTGTCAGAGACTGTGCAAAGAACTTTTTTTCCCACACTTTCCCAATAAACCCTTTAACATTCTATGTAGCAAATATAATTATTCCCCTAATTTTCCAGATGAGGAAAATGAGATACAATTTGTTTCAAGTTAGTGATAGAACAGATATTGAAAATATAAACAGTCTGATTCCAGAGATCAGTAAGATTAATCTTGATTTACTTTTTAGTTAGTTTGTTTTGAGTTTTTGCTTCCTTTATATTTTCTTCTGAATCTTTCAGGTCTTGTGGAGAAGTAGTTAAGGAGAATAAAAAGAAAACACCCTCAATATTCTTGAATCACAAAATGAAAATTTCTAAATTATAGGCAGGGAGAAATGTTTGGTGAATTTTGGATAAGTAATGTGAAAATAAATAAAAGATGAATAATCTATCAGAATGTATTAAAGAGAGATCTAGATGGCAAAGATGAGTGAACAAGAAAAGTATTTTAATAATCTTATACACAACAAAAATTAAATAAAGATACTGATAACAGAAAAGTTATGGACACAAATTGAGCAAGAATTATGAGAGTAGATTTTGGAAGGGTTAGAAATTGATACTGGGCAGTCATCTAAATGAGAGATCTGCAAAACAGGATGATGAAAATATGCAACTGTAATGGTGAGATAAACCAGTCATATTTGAAAATTATTTCCTCTAAATAAGGGTAATATGAGGTCATAGAAACTACTAAAACAACCGAACAAACAAAACTTTTTTTGAGTAAAAGAATAAACCTGAGAACAGACTTTAGGGGAAAACTATTACATATAGGATCTGTGGACAACTCAGAGGAAGTATAAAGGAGTTTTAAAAGGTACAAAGAAAGAACACTGCACATAAGAAAACAATAAAAATATATGAAATTCCTGGAACAAAGAAGAATAGTTCATGAAATAAGAGAAGGTACAACATAAGATTAGAGATAATTCAGTGAGATGTATCATTTGCTGTTAATGCTTTAATCAGTTATTCAGAGATTTTAGTATAGATATTGCATCAAATATATAAATATGGTAGAGTGTCATGAATCAATGAAATAAAATGTATAACTAATCACTTTTTCTTAATGGAGTGCACTAAAGTTTAGTTTAGTGCACTTTTTTAGTGGAGTGCACTAAAAGTTGATTTTAAGCTGAAACAATTAAAACATTGTATGCAATTTTAGATGGGAAAATAATCTATTACATATATTTGATATCCTTAGTATTCAAATTCAAGGTAGGAAAGTTTAGCTTGAGAAGGCATAAAGTGAATAATTCCCTCTTAGACACAGGGGTGGGGAATGCAGAAACAAGGCTGTGAAAGCAAATAGAAATTATTTTAAGATGGAGAGAAGGGAGCTAAGGAAATTATATCAGCAACTTAGATCTCAGGAAAAATAAGAGGTGAGAGAACCTACAAAGTAGAGGTGGGATGTGTGAGAAGACTAAGGAGACATTGTGAAAACTGTAGTGATAAGTTCCAAATAAATCAATACCAGATAAATACAAGAAACATAGGAATGAAGGGATATAAATTACTTTATGATTACTTTTTTAATTGGAAGTTAACTGCTTTACAATGTTGTGGTATTCTCTACCATACAGTAAAGCTAATCAGTCATCAGTTCAGTTCAGTTCAGTTCAAAAACTCAGTCCATCAAGTCAGTGAAGCCAGTCACCCTTTTCATTCTCTGTTGTCCCCTTTTCCTCCCATATTCAATCTTTCCCAGCATCAGGGTCTTTACCAATGAATCAGTTCTTTGCATCAGGTGGCCAAAGTATTGGAGTTTCAGCTTCAGCATCAGTCTTTCAGGATTGATTTCCTTTATGATGGACTGGTTGAATCTCCTTGCAGTCCAAGGGACTCTAAAGAGATTCTTCAACATCAGGGTTCAAAAGTATCAATTCTTCCATGATCAGTTTTCTTTGTAGTCTAACTCTTATATCCATACATGTCTACTGGAAAAACCATAGCTTTTACTAGACAGACGTTTAGTGACAAAGTAATGTCTTTGCTTTTTAATATGCTCTCTAGGTTGGTCATAGCTTTTCTTCCAAGAGGCAAGCATCTTTTAATTTCATGGCTTCAGTCTCCAACTGCAGTGTTTTGAAGCCTAAAATAAAGCCTCCCACTGTTTCCCCATCTGTTTGTCATGAAGTGATGGGACCGGATGCCATGATCTTATATTTTTCTGAATGTTGAGTTTTAAGTTAGTTTTTTTCATTCTCCTCTTTCATCTTCATCAAGAAGGTCTTTAGTTCTTCTTCACTTTCTGCCATAAGGGTGATATCACCTGCATATCTGAGGTTATTGATATCTCTCCCAGTAGTTTTGATTCCAGCTTGTGCTTCATACATCCCTGCACTTCACATGATGTACTCTAAATATGAGTTAAATAAGCAGGGTGACAATATACAGCCTCAAAGTACTCCTTTTCTGATTTGGCCCCAGTCTATTGTTTCATGTCCAGTTCTAACTGATCCTTCTTGACTTGCATACAGATGTCTCAGGAGGCAAGCCAGGTGGTCTGGTATTCCCAACTCTTTAAGATTTTTCTGCAGCTGGTCGTGATCCACACAGTCTAAGGCTTTGGCATATTCAATAAAGCAGAAGTAGGTGCTTTTGGGGAACTTTCTTGCTTTATCGATGATCCAACGGATGCTGGCAATTTCATCTCTAGTTCCTCCAGCTTTTCTAAATCCAGCTTGAACATCTGGAAGTCACAGTTCATGTATTATTGAAGCCTGACTTGGAGAATTTTGAGCATTACTTTGCTAGCATGTGGTACGAGTGCAATTGTGCATAATTTGAATATTCTTTAGCATTGCCTTTCGTTGAGATTGGAATGAACACTGACATTTTCCAGTCTTGTGGCCATTGTTGAGTTTTCCATTTTGCTGGCATATTGAGTGCAGCACTTCACAGCATCATCTTTGAGGATTTGAAATAGCTCAACTGGAATTCCATCACCTCCACTTGCTTTATTCATAGTGATACTTCCTAAGGTCCACTTGACTTCACATTCCAAGATTTCTGGCTCTAGATGAGTGATCACATGGTGCTGATTATCTGGGTCATGAAGATCTTTTTGTACAGTTCTGTGCATTTTTGCCACCTCTTCTTAATGTCTTCTTCTTCTCTTAGGTCTATACTATTTCTGTCCTTTATTGTGCCCATCTTTGCATGAAATGTTCCCTTGGTGTCTCTAATTTCCTTGGTGAGATCTCTAGTCTTTCCATTCTATTATCTTCCTCTATTTGTTTGCATTGATCACTAAAAAAGGCTTTCTTATCTTTTCTTGCTATTCTTTGGAACTCTGCATGCAAATGGGTATATCTTTCCTTTTCTCCTTTGCCTTTAGCTTCTCTTCTTTTATCAGCTATTTGTAAGGCCTCCTCAGACAACCATTTTGCCTTTTTGCATTTCTTTTTCTTGGGGATGGTCTTGATCACTGCCTTTTGTACAATGTCATGAACCTCCATCCATAGTTCTTCAGGCACTCTGCCTATCAGATCTAGTCCTTTGAATCTATGTGTCACTTCCATTGTATAAGCATAAGGGATTTGATTTAGGTCATACCTGGACAGTCTAGTGGTTTTCCCTACTTTCTTCAATTTAAGTTTGAATTTGGCAGCAAAGAGTTCATGATCTGAGCCACAGTCACCTCATAGTCTTGTGTTTGCTGACTGTATAGAACTTTGTCTTTGGCTGCAAAGAATATAATCAATTATTTCAGTATTGACCATCTGGTCATGTCCATGTATAGAGTCTTCTCTTGTGTTGTTGGAAGAGGGTGTTTTCTTATGACCAGTGTGTTCTCTTGACAAAACTCTGTTAGCCTTCGCCTTGCGTCATTCTGTACTCCAAAGCCAATTTTGCCTGTTAATCCAGGTATCTCTTGATTTCCTACTTTTTCATTCCAGTTCCCTATAATGAAAAGGACATCTTTTTAGGGTGTTAGTTCTAGAAAGTCTTGTAGGTTTTCATAGAACCGTTCAATTTCAGTTTCTTCAGCATTACTGGTTGGGGCACAGACTTGAATTACTGTGATATTGAATGGTTTGCCTTGGAAACCACAGAGATCATTCAGTCATTTTTGAGATTACATCTAAGTACTGCATTTTGGACTCTTTTTTTTACTTTGGGACCACTCCACTCCATTTCTTCTAAGGCATTCTTGTCCACAGTGATAGATATAATGGTCTTCTCAGTTATTTCTCCATTCCAGCCCATTTTAGTTCACTGATTCCTAAAATGTCGATGTTCACTCTTGCCATTTCCTGTTTGACCACTTCCAATTTAACTTGATTCATGGACCTAATATTCCAGGTTCCTATGCAGTATTGTTCTTTACAGTATCTGACTTCACTTCCATCAAAGTCATATCCACAACTGGGTTTTGTTTTTCTTTGGTTCCATCTCTTCAGTCTTTCTGGAGTTGTTTCTCCACTGTTCTCCAGTAGTATGTTGGGCAACTACTGACCTGGGGAGTTCATCTTTCAGTGTCCTTTCTTTTTACCTTTTCATACTGTTCATGGGGTTCTCAAGGCAAGAATGCTGAAGTGGTTTACCATTCCCTTCTCCAGTGGACCCTATTTTGTCAGAACCCTCCACCATGACCCATCCATCTTGGGTGGCCCAACATGGTATGACTCATAGTTTCATTGAGTTAGAAAGGATGTAGTCCATGTGATGTTTGATTAGATTTCTGTGATTGTGGTTATCATTCTGTCTTCCCTCTGATGGCTGAGGAAGACTTTCTTATCTCCTCTCACTATTCTTTGGAACTCTGCATTCAGATGCTTGTATCTTTCCTTTTCTCCTTTGATTTTTGCTTCTCTTCTTTTCACAGCTATTTGTAAAGCCTCTTCAGACAGCCATTTTGCTTTTTTGCATTTCTTTTCCATGGGGATGGTCTTGATCCCTGTCTCCTGTACAATGTCATGAACCTCCATCCATAGTTCATCAGGCACTCTATCTATCAGATCTTGTCCCTTAAATCTACTTCTCACTTCCACTGTATAATCATAAGAGATTTGATTTAGGTCATACCTGAATGGTCTAGCGGTTTTCCCTACTTTCTTCAATTTAAGTCTGAATTTGGCAATAAGGAGATCATGATCAGAGCCACAGTCAGCTCCTGGTCTTGTTTTTGTTGACTGTATAGAGCTTCTCCATCTTTGGCTGCAAAGAATATAATCAATCTGATTTCAGTGTTGACCATCTGGTGATGTCCATGTGTAGAGTCTTCTCTTGTGTTGTTGGAAGAGGGTGTTTACTGTGACAAGTGCCTTTTCTTGGCAAAACTCTATTGGTCTTTGTCCTGCTTCATTCTGTATCCCAAGGTCAAATTTGCCTGTTACTCCAGGTGTTTCTTGATTTCCTACTTTTGCATTCCAGTCCCCTATAATGAAAAGGACATCTTTTTCGGGTGTTAGTTCTAAAAGATCTTGTAGGTCTTCATAGAACCATTCAACTTCAGCTTCTTCAGTGTTACTGGTCGGAGCATAGACTTGGACTTCTGTGATATTGAATGGTTTGCCTTGGAAACAAACAGAGATCATTCTGTCGTTTATGAGACTGCATCCGAGTACTGCATTTTGGACTCTTTTGTTGACCATGATGGCTACTCCATTTCTTCTAAGGGATTCCTGCCCGCAGTAGTACATATAATGGTCATCTGAGTTAAATTCACCCATTCCAGTCCATTTTAGTTTGCTGATTCCTAGAATGTTCACGTTCACTCTTGCCATCTCCTGTTTGACCAGTTCCAATTTGCCTTGATTCATGGACCTGACATTTCAGGTTCCTATGCAATATTGCACTTTACAACATTGGACCTTGCTTCTATCACCAGTCCCATCCACTACTGGGTATTGTTTTTGCTTTGGCTATATCCCTTCATTCTTTCTGGAGTTATTTCTCCACTGATCTCCAGTAGCATATTGGGTACCAAATCACCTGGGGAGTTACTCTTTCAGTATCCTATCATTTTACCTTTTCATATTTTTCATGGGGTTCTTAAGGCAAGAATACTTTGCCATTCCCTTTTCCAGTGGACCACATTCTGTCAGACCTCTCCACCATGCCCGCCCATCTTGGGTGCCCCCAAAGGGCATGGCTTAGTTTCATTGAGTTAGACAAGGTTGTGGTCCTAGTGTGATTAGATTGACTAGTTTCCTGTGATTATGGTTTCAGCGTGTCTGCCCTTTTGCAACACCTACCATCTTACTTGGGTTTCTCTTACCTTGGGCATGGGGTATCTCTTCACGGCTGCTCCAGCAAAGCGCAGCCACTGCTCCTTACCTTGGAAGAAGGGTATCTCCTCTCCACTGCCCCTCTCGACTTTGAACATGGAATAGCTCCCCTAGGCCCTCCAGCCCCCACACAGCCACCGCTCCTTGGATGTGCAAAGAAATAGAGGAAAACAACAGAATGGAAAAGACTAGAAATCTCTTCAAGAAAATTAGAGATACCAAGGGAACATTTCATGCAAAGATGGGCTCGATAAAGGACAGAAATGGTATGGACCTAACAGAAGCAGAAGATATTAAGAAGAGGTGACAAGAATACACAGAAGAACTATACAAAAAAGATCTTCATGACCAAGATAATCACGATGGTGTGATCACTCAGCTAGAGCCAGACATCCTGGAATGTGAAGTCAAGCAGGCCTTAGAAAGCATCACTATGAACAAAGCTAGTGGAGGTGATGGAATTTCATTTAAGCAACTTCAAATCCTGAAAGATGATGCTGTGAAATTGCTGCACTTGATATGCCAGCATATTTGGAAATCTCAGCAGTGGTGACAGGACTGGAAAAGGTCAGTTTTCATTCCAATCCCAAAGAAAGGCGAGGCCAAAGAATGCTCAAACTACCGCACAATTGCACTCATCTCACATCCTAGTAAAGTAATGCTCAAAATTCTCCAAGCCAGGCTTCAGCAATATGTGAACCATGAACTTCCTGATGTTCAAGCTGGTTTTAGAAAAGGCAGAGGAACCAGAGATCAAACTGCCAACATCTGCTGGATCATAAAAAAAGCAAAAAAATTCCAGAAAAACATCTATTTCTGCTTTATTGACTATGCCAAAGCTTTTGACTGTGTGGATCACTATAAACTGTGGAAAATTCTGAAAGAGATGGGAATACCAGACCACCTGACATGCCTCTTGAGAAACCTCTATGCAGGTCAAGAAACAGCAGTTAGAACTGGACATGGAACAATAGATTGGTTCCAAATAGGAAAAGGAGTACGTCAAGGCTGTATATTGTCACCCTACTGGTTTAATTTATATGCAGAGTACATCATGAGAAACGCTGGACTGGAAGAAACACAAGCTGGAATAAAGATTGCCGGGAGAAATATCAATAACCTCAGATATGCAGATGACACCACTCTTAGGGCAGAATGAGAAGAGAAAGTTAAAAGCCTCTTGATGAAAGTGAAAGAGGAGAGTGAAAAAGCTGGCTTAAAGCTCAACATTCAGAAAACGAAGATCATGGCATCCAGTCCCATCACTTCATGGGAAATAGATAGGGAAACAGTAGAAACGGTGTCAGACTTTATTTTTGGGGGCTCCAAAATCACTGCAGATGGTGACTGCAGCCATGAAATTAAAAGTTGCTTTCTCCTTGGAAGAAAAGTTATGACCAACCTAGATAGTATATTCAAAAGCAGAGACATTACTTTGCCAACAAAGGTCCGTCTAGTCAAGGGTATGGTTTTTCCTGTGGTTATGTATGGATGTGAGAGTTGGACTGTCAAGAAGGCTAAGTGCCAAAGAATTGATGCTTTTGAACTGTGGTGTTGGAGAAGACTCTTGAGAGTCCCTTGGACTGCAAGGAGATCCAACTAGTCTATTCTGATGGAGATCAGCCCTGGGATTTCTTTGGAAGGACTGATACTAAAGCTGAAACTCCAGTACTTTGGCCACCTCATGGGAAGAGTTGACTCACTGGAAAAGACTCTGACGCTGGGAGGGATTGGGGGCAGGAGGAACAGGGGACGGCAGCAGATGAGATGACTGGATGGCATCACTGACTCAGTGGACGTGAGTCTGAGTGAACTCCGGGAGTTGGTGATGGACAGGGAGGCCTGGCGTGCTGCGATTCATGGGGTCACAAAGAGTCGGACATGACTGAGCGACTGAATTGAACTGAACTGAACTGTAGGTAATTGGGGCTTCCTCAGCGGCCCTAGTGGTAAAGAACTCTCCTGCAAATGCAAGAGACATTAGAAACCTGGGTTCAATCTTTGGCTCAGGAAGATCCTCTGGAGAAGGTCATACAACCCACACAAGTATTCTTGCTTGGAGAATCCCATGGACAGGGGAGCCTGGCAGGTTATAGTCCATAGGTTTGCAAAGAGTTGGAGATGATTGAAGTGACTTAGCATACATTCATGCACTGTCAAGAAATAGTTTTAAAAACTGCCATATTACCATGGAATATATATGAGAATAAAATGTAATGCAACATACTTGATGATATTTAAGTGAAAAAACTCAACATTTAGAAAACTAAGATCATGGCATCCGGTCCCATCACTTCATAGCAAATAGATAGGGAAACAGTGGAAACAGTGGCTGACTTTATTTTCCTGGACTCCAAAATTACTGCAGATGGTGATTGCAGTCATGAAATTAAAAGATGCTTACTCCTTGGAAGGAAAGTTATGACCAACCTAGACAGCATATTAAAAAGCAGAGACATTATTTTGTCAACAAAGTTTTGTCTAATCAAAGCTATGGCTTTTCTAGTAGTCATGTATAAATGTGACAGTTGGACTATAAAGAAAATTGAGCACCGAAGAATTGATGCTTTTGAACTGTGATGTTGGAGAAGACTCTTGAGAGTCCCTTGGACTGCAAGGAGATCCAACCAGTCCATCCTAAAGGAAATCAGTACTGAGTGTTCATTAGAAGGACTGATGTTGAAGCTGAAACTCCAATACTTTGGCCACATGATTTGAAGAGCTGACTCATTGGAAAAGGCTCTGATGCTGGGAAAGATTGAAGGTGGGAGGTTAAAGGGACGACAGAGGATGAGATGGTTGGATGGCATCACCGACTCAATGGAAATTAGTTTAAATAAACTCCAGGAGTTGGTGATGGACAGGGAGGCCTGGCGTGCTTCAGCCCATGGGGTCTCAAAGAGTCGGACATGACTGAGCGACTGAACTGAAGTGTAAAAAAGCCACTCTCAAAAGGATACATATGGAAGAATTCCATGTATATAAACAAATATTTGTAAAACAAATATTTATAAAGATGCAAGTCAGCTAATGGATACCAACATTTGATGGGAAGTTGCAGGAAATGAATGCAGTTATGAAGAGGTGACAGAAGAGTTTTGTGATTGTATGAGTATTTTGACTGGGGTAATCATAATGCAAGGCTAGATATAAGCCAAATGCATAGAACAACACACACACATACACACACAAAGGAGTGCATATATAAATGGTGTAATTTACTAAGATCTCTGCAAGTTTCTAGGTAATCAGTCCCTTCAATTGTGTCTGATTCTGTGCAACCCTATGGACTGTACCCCGCCAGGCTCCTCTGTCTATGGATTTTTTTTTTTTTTAATGCAAGAATACAGGAGTGGATTGCCATGACCTCTTCTGAAGATCTTCTCGATCCAGGGACTGAACCTGCCTCTGTCTCCATCTCCTTCATTGCAGGTGGATTCTTTACCACTGAGCCACATGGGAAGCTTCTATAGATTAAACCAAAGTAAGTCTGTGGATTTTCATATTGCATTATCAGGTGTAAGAAAGGAAGGTGTGAAAATGTTATATTTTTGGTACATTTCTTTGCACCTAGCCAAGTGTCTATACTATTTTTATTTAAAATAAAAAGTTAAAAATACAGTATGAGAAATTTTTTTAAAAAAGGTAAGAAAGACTGCAATTTGGGATTAAACATGATTTTGCAGGTTGGAGTTTCTTATAAGGGAGGAGATGAGTAGACTTTTTTTTAGGAATAGGATAAATTTTGGAAGAAAAAAGAGTAAAATAGAATTGTTTAATAAAGGAGTCAACAATAATTTCTGAAATATTTTATTTGAAGCTTGGCTATGTTCATTTTTCATTCCAGTATTGTTGGTCAGTCACAAAGTCATGTCCAGCTCTTTGCAACCCCATGGTTTGCAGCACAGCAGGCTTCTCTGTCCTTCACTACGTCCTGGAGTTTGCTCAAATTCACATCCATTGAGTTGGTGATGCTATCTGATCATCTCATCCTTTGCCACCCTCTCCTCCTCTTGCCTTCAATCTTTCCCAGCATCAGGGTCTTTTCCAGTGAGCAGCTCTTCACATCAGGTGGACAAATACTGGAGCTTCAGCTTCAGCATCACTCCTTCCAATGAATATTCAGGGTTGATTTCCTTTAGGATTGACTGGTTTGATCTCCTTGCTGTCCCAAGGACTAAACAGTCTTCTCCAGCACCACAATTTGAAAGCTTCAGTTCTTTGGTTTTCAGCCTTCTTTATGGTCTAACTCTCATATCCGTACATGACTACTGGAAAAAACATAGCATTGACTGTATGAATCTTTAATAGGAATAGAGAAAGATAGCCATCATTCCAGAAGATAGTGATTTCAAGGGAAATGAAAATTAAAATATGGACATAGAGTTATGTCTAGGTAAAGATTAGAATATGAAGAATGGAAAATCATCTTGATAGTAACTTTAGACCTGAATAAGAAATGGCATACTTTACTAAGTAAGTAAATGGATTTGTATTGCCTTATATAAATGTTTTTCAATTCAGTAAACTCTTTTACTATTCAGTTTGTTAAACTGTCTAACAATCCAAGATAAAAGAATGTTCAAAAGTCTAACTCCAAACAGTAGCCCCTTATGTTCATTGAAACATTATTTACAACAGCCAAGATGAGGAAACAAAGTAACTGTCCATTGATGGATGGAGGAATAAAGAAAATGTGGTATATACATGCAATAAAATACTATTCAGGGATAACAGAGAAAGAAATCCTGCTACTTGTGACAACATTGATTATTCTTAAAGACATTATGATAAATGGAAAAGAAAGACACAGAAAGACAAATACTATATGATCTCATTTACATGTGGAATCTGAACAACAAATAAATTTTGATACTGTAAAATATATATATATGTATATATATATATACACATATATATATAGCCAGAGTGGTTTGACAATGAGTTAAGGTACTCAAAATGTACAGATTTCCAGTTGTAGAATAAATAAATCCTGTAATGTACAACTGTAACCCTAGCCTAGTTAATAATACTATGGTATTTATTTTTAAATTGCTAAAAAAGTAAATCCCCAGATTTTTGATCACAAGAAAAAGAAAAATGTGTAATCATGCAATATGTTGAACATTATTTAGAGTTTCTGTTGTTATTATTTCACAATATATATATGTATATCAAATCATTATGCTATATATCTAAAACTAATACTATGATATAAGTGAATTTTATCTCAATAAAATAAATTTTGAAAAGAATATCTAGGTTTTCCCTGAAAGGAATATTCAGTATTATTTAGCTAATTAATTTAATAAGAAATCAATGTTACTAGAATAGATTGGACACTATTAAAAAGCACTATAGCATGTAATAAAATTCAAAAATATTGTTGGTAAGATATATAAAATTAAAGAAAACATAGAAAAATGAAAGAGTAATAAGATTATACTTCCAAGCAATTATAAAAATATAAACTCATCTATAATAAGTTACTTAAAATTAATCTATTCAATGACTGTTGATTAGCTAATAGTGAAAAATTAAATACTTGTTTGTAGTTTAATATGCTGGTTTTTTAGATTAGATTGGTTTTTTAGTATAAATCACAATTTATTAGACAATTCATGTGCATGTAAATTCTAAACATAACTGATGCTAAAATAATGCACTTTCTTTGTCAATCCATATTTTTGCTTGAGAAATTTTAATAATAGATTTTCTTTTAATGTATTTTCCTGAAAAGCTTGTGAAAATCATTGAATAGCCACTTTTAACTATAAGATTACCCACCCATCATAAAGATATTAGAAGTATTTTAGTAGACAAAAAGCATGATCCATACCATTTATTATAAACAGCATTTTATCATATATATATATATTTTTTCTGAATTAGCAAACAGTAAGAGTACCACAATTTGATTTGAAACATTTCAGAATTATTTCATTACAATCCCCTGGGGGTGGGTGTTTGGGGTTGTGAAGTCTTGTTAGGATGAATATACGTTGATGGATGAAGAGATAAGTATTTTATTATTCTTATATAAAGTTTTAGTTTTTTTGTATTTTAATACAAGAAAACATTTTAAAACCTTAGGCTGTTTTATTCACTGGGGCAAAAGGAGTATATGTTAGTATTCAGATATTTTAAAATAATGAAATATATTGAGTATATTTTATGACTTTAATAAAAATATATGTTTAATTTAATATCTCTAATTTTCTCAGAAATATTTTTCAGTCTACTATATTATGGACAAATTTCTTTATCAATATAATGCATTCATTATATTGACATTACACTATTCATAGAAGATAGGACAGATTTAATAAAATATACAACTTCTATATTCATAGAAGATAGGACAGATTTAATAAAGTACACAACTATCATTTAACAAAAGAAGGAAAATATCACAGAAATTGTGGATTTTCAGAACAAAATACATTTGTAAACCAAATTAGTTATTCATAACTTAGACATCCTTTTCTAGGATATAAGAAATTTTGTATATAATATTAAATTCACTGTACTCTTTTGAAATTACAGGATGAAAACAGGTTTCTAAGAAAAAATAAGCAATTTTACTCAAATTATTTGATCATGATAAAGGTCTAAGTCATCAAGGACCTAAGTAAAGTTAATTTTCAGTTCATTCCTGATTTTGAATTGTTAGTAAAAGAAAATTTAAATGTAGCTAATTGTAATAAAGTCACTAGAAATCCTTAAGTATGTGCTACAGCATGTAAACATTTTTTTAAGCAGGTAAATACATACATACATAAAGATACACATGCATACTTCACTTGTAAGATACTAAGTTTACATGACATTTAAAATCATCTCTTTATAGTGACACATGTATATGGTCTTTCCTAAATGCAAAATAATTTTAATTTACTTAGTTTTGCTGCTGTGGTTTTCCCCACAGAAAAACCTCACTGTTTCTTCTTATAATCCAGGTAAAGATTAAAAATAAATTCCAATTTGTCTTTGATATTAAATGTCTTTCTCTTTTACTGTAATTCCTTGCACAGTTTCTTGATGATGTGAAGACTACATATAAAATCCAATTTTTAAAACATACTGTCTAAAATTTAAAACAACCATGTCCACACTAAGAGTTATCCAGGAAGGTTTTTCTTAGGTGGAAATGAATAGTCCATTCAACCCTATATAACTGCCATTTCATCACAAATTGAAGCCAAGCCTGGACAAACAGCAATAAAAACATTTAAAGCCCCATAAATTCAATGTGTTTGCAATTCCTTCCAAGCTGCTTGTTTTACTACAATCTAGTAAAGAATCAGCAATTATCGTCACAATTTTCTTTAAATAAATACATACTATGAAGTATTTATTTTTAAAGATTTGTATTTTAAAAGAAAGTCCCCTTTTGATAAACTGTTGGCATTTTATAAAGTCTAGATATATCTTCAAATAGTCTTTCTCATTCTAGAAATCACTTTGCTATATTTTGTAAGATACCTAATGTCATCAATTATATTCATAATTGCATACTGTTAAAAATATCTGTTATAATAGCATAATTTACTAATTCTTATGTAGCTAAGAAGTAATATGCACATACAATGTGAAGTCATTAGAAATCTTGACATTTTAATAAACTGATCCTCTGAAACTCATTTTCTGAAAAATACAACAATTTTGCTATTAATAACATTATGCTAAAGTTATTATAATATATAAAAATACAACACTCCTATTAAACCATTCATTTTCCAAATTAGTTAAAGCTCCTCATAACTACTGGTTCCCAGGGAAGATGATCAAGTACACCTCCAGAGCAAAGCAAGTAGTTCAATTATGCACTGTTCATAAAAGAGGCAAATTTAGATAGGGATGATTTTTCATAGCTGTGTATTTCAATTTGTAAGAACTAATCAATTAAATATCACAATACATTTCAGGAAGAGAAGAGAAAATAAAGGAGAAGTCAACTGAAGAGCAAATATTGAGTGTAGGCTAAAAGTAGCAATGAAGGTAAGCCAATGTAATTAAAGGCATTAGAAGACAAAATTTAACTTCCTAGCTGCTTTCCTAACTAGTTTTGGAATCTCAGACAAACTACTTTCGTTCTCTAGGTTTCAACTTCCTCATTTATGAAATATGAAGGTCATCTTAACTGATTTCAAACCATCACTTAAAACACTGCGATTCTACAATGAAAATGGTAACACAATTGGTTAACACTTATGTGTCCACATCTCCCTTCAAAAAAAAAAAAAAAAAAAAAAAACAGCAGAACATAAAACAAGGGGAAAGCCTGCAGCCACTCTAGAAAGCAAAAGCAGCGCAGTCTGAATAAACTGGAATTTCTTACAGTGATGCTGCAGTGGCTACCAGATTGAAAGTAATATGGGATAGTGAACTCATAAAGAATGCTGCAGACATCTAACAGAACCTGGTTTCCTGGAGGGTAAGGGAGACTGATCAAAAGGGCCTTAACTTCCCCTGAATTTGAGTAAACTTCAGACATGCTTCTTTCTTCGACTAAAAGCCTTTGAATCCCTTTTCTTAGAGTTTTTACTTTAGAAAACGTTCAATTATGAATTCTTTCTCTAGCACTTTGATATGTCAACCTTCTCCTAATCTCTTTAGCAACCTAAGAATGCCTTTCTTAAAAACCTGGGAGCCATCCTTTGAAACATAATCATAAAGGAGACCAACATCATTTTCCAGTGTCTGTGGGAAGGTAGGAGTCTAGATTCTATAGGGAAAATCGGCAAATGCAAATGCCCTGCTTACACTGAACACCTCCTCCCCTAGTGTTGCACAACACTTTCCCATTATTTCACCCCAACACCTAAGAAATCCTCCACCCTTCATTTCAAGAAACTTGAGTTCAGTCTCTCTCCCCTACTGCAGTTGTCTTGAATAAAGTCTTCCTTGCCTATTTAACTCTGTTCAGTATAACTTTTTTTTAATATAACAGAGAAATGGCTTTTTGATATTAATAGATAAAATATAAAACAAGGATTTGATAATCAAATGATATAAAATATATTAACAAAAATACAAAATTCAAAAGGAAGAATTTTCAAAAATAACTTTAGGGAGAGATACATGAAGAAATTTCTCAGTTTTCTTTTGTTTTTTTTTTTTAAGTTAGAAATAACTATAAATTCAAGATGTTTCTTTAAAAGTTGTTCTTGAATTATTCTAGGTCATGGATTCCTTTAACATTTATATGAAAATTTTACATTTTCTCCCCAAAATAGTATAATGAAAGAATTTTCCAGACTATGTCAGAGTAATATGTAGCAATCTCTGAACCAATTTAATTGCTTGCTATTTGTTATTGTTTCATAATGCATAAAATCATTTTCCTTTAGGAAATTCCCTGGTAGTCCAGGGGTTAGGACATGGTGCTTTCACTGCCATGGTCCTGGATTCAGTCGCTGGTCAAGGATCCCACTTAGATCTCATGGGTTATGAGTTGCAGCCAATATATATATTAAAAATATAAGAAGAAATAGTAAACACTTCACTATTTAGTATAGTGAGCTCTATACTCTGGATTTCTGAGAGATGATATAAATTAAAAAATAGACTTAAAATTCCAAAGCTGAAAATTATATTTTTATATATAACTTACATATATATACTTTTTCCAAGTGCCCTTATATCATCTATAAAAGCTATCAAACACTAAGAAATTAAAAATTTTATATAAAGTAATTAAGAAAGATATTTAAAAATATTATACAGAATGAAATGTCAGAAAGAGAAATATAAATATTGTATAATGACATATATATGGAATCTATAAAGATGATAC
This sequence comes from Oryx dammah, assembly GCF_014754425.2. Classification (NCBI taxonomy): domain Eukaryota; kingdom Metazoa; phylum Chordata; class Mammalia; order Artiodactyla; family Bovidae; genus Oryx; species Oryx dammah. The sequence continues at coordinate 8,700,731 of NW_024070208.1, forward strand.
TGATGAATTTATTTGCAGGACAGCAATGGAGAAACAGACATAGAGAACAAACCTACGGACACAGGTAGAGGGGAGAAGGGAGAGGGTGAGATATGTGGAGAGAGTAACATGAAAAGTTACAATACCATATGTAAAATACATAGCCAAAGGGAATTTGCTGTGTGACTCAGGGAACTCAAACAGGAGCTCTGTGACAATCTAGAAGAGTGGGATGGGGAAAAAGATGGGAAGGAGGTTTAGGAGGGAGGGGATGTGGGTGTACCTAAAAAATGAAATTAAAAAGAAAAAATTGCGCAATACTCTCCCGTTAAAATATTAAGAAACAAATTTTTCTATCTCTTAAGGAAAAAAGAAAAAAAAAGCAAACACAACAGAAAAAACAGAAAACCCCTTAAACTTTTTCAACAATCAAAATTGAGGAAAACAATGTTTATTAAACATATAGGAATAAGCAAAACTCTACTGAAAAGTAAAATCATACATTAAATGTTTTCAATAATAAACTAGAAAGAAATAAAATAAGCAATAGCTTCAACTAGAGAAAAAAAAAGTTAAATATTATTGGTAAAATAAAGGGGGAAAAGAGCATTAAACAAATAAATAGTTTTGAAATTTAAAAAAATACTTTCTAATTAGCAAAATTTGAAAACTCTGGCAAATACCATCAAAAAGAAGAGAAAACTTTGGTAAGTACAATAAAAAACTAGACAAATATTAACATTTTGAAGAGGAAAACAATGTAACAAAGAAAATGAAAATTATAAATAACATATACACACATCTTCACATTTATAATTTTTATTTATTTATTTATTTTACTTTGCAATATTGTATTGGTTTTGCATACATTGACTTGAATCTGCCATGAGTGTACATGTGTCACCCATCCTGATTTTTAAGAGACTAATTACATAAAGAATTATCCATTATAAAAATATTTACAAAAGTTCTAAAAAAAAGAGTACAAATTTAAGCTAATCCATTCTTGTCAACTGCTGACTCATAATAGGGTACTGGGAAATAAGGCAATTTGGTACTGGGAAAGGCAATTTGGATTCCCAGAGAGCAAGGGAAATTTTAATGAGATTCACTAAAGTGATTTGTTGAGGCTGTGCCTTTAGGAGAGTCCTGTGAGCAGACAGGATGAGAATAAAAGCTAAACAACAAATGATTTCAAAAACCTAGCCTCTACTAGATCCTGTGTTGAACTCCAGGAATGAATGGTACATTTGGGAGAGGTCTACTTGGTACAAGAGGGTCACCCTTTTTCATGTCAATTGGCTATGATATACCATCTAGAAAAGTTGTAGCCTCTCAGGAATCTTCAAGTGAGACTGTACTCTGATCCTGAAAAATTCTCCAGACCACAGCTGTGAGCTCTCAGCAGCCAGTACCTGAAACAGCAGAGGAAGGTATCAACCCCTACAGCACAGAGGACTGGAGCAGACAACCAACTGCATCAACTAATGGCCTGTTGTAGAAGAGACATTGTTAACGTTACCTTAGCATCTATTTTTAAATGTCAAGATGATTGGGAAAAAAATTGCCTGAATTTCAAAATTTAGCAAGTGAATATTACTAAGAAGACTGTATTTCACTGTTTAATCTCAAGCATGCTTTACTTTAGAATCAGAAGAGGTTAACTGAACAAGCAAGTCATCTGAGCAAAAGCAAAAGACTAAGGAAGTGGGGGAAAAAAAGATGGAAAGTAAGAAGAGTTCACATGACTGTGACATCAGTAACTAAAAGTGAATGAAGTTTATGATTATGAAAATATAAATTAATATCAAATTGAAGAACTTTCAAATTTGAAAGAGGCAATAGTAACATTTCTGCTGCTGCTGCTGCTAAGTCACTTCAGTTGTGTCCAACTCTGTGTGACCCCATAGACGGCAGCCCACCAGGCTCCCTCATCCCTGGGGTTCTCCAGGCAAGAACACTGGAGTGGGTTGCCATTTCCTTCTCCAATGCATGAAAATGAAAAGTGAAAATCAAGCCACTCAGTCGTGTCCCACCCTTAGCATGGACTGCAGCCTACCCAGCTTCTCCTTCCATGGGATTTTCCAGGCATTTCTGCACTGCTTGAAATTAATACTCTCAGTTTATCATCAGAGAAAAGAACCTAATTCTCAATAATTTAGGTCAATACAAGTAAAATATTCTGAGTAGGGGTATAAATCAAATCCTATAGTTATAAAAGGAAAACAAGACATTATGCTGTTTGAAAGAAGACTTACCCAAGAGCACATGCTGTAATGATTTCACTTATGAAGCTTTAGGACAAATGAAACTAATATATGGCAGAAAAAAAAATGAGCACAGTGATTTCATACAGTGGTTTAGGGGCAGGAACTTAGTAGTTAGAGGGATGAACAGTCCTTCCAAGATAGGAGTAATGGTCTAGGTTCTACGTAGCAGTTGGTGTTAGGTAGGTTGCATGCACAATCCAGTTATACTTTGTCAAAACCAGCATATGTTTATAAAATTTCTTCCTTTTATTGTATATAAAATATAGAATGAAGTTGTTAATGATATACATAATAAAAGTGTCAGGAGGCAGTGGACTAACATCTGCAATTTTCTTTAAAATTCACCAGAAAAAGTTGGATGGTGGAGGGATAGAAGAATGGATAAAGGAAATTTCTGTGCTATTAGTAAAACAAGCATGATGAAACGCTGAAGGGAGAATTTCAGTGTTTGGTGTATGGGCATCCATTGTAAAAATTCTCAAATTCTTCATTTGTTTGAAATATCCATCAGAAAACATTGAGAAAATATGCTTAAAAATTTTTTATCTGAAAAAGTTAAAGGGAGTTTTGATCCTGAGTTAATCTCATATTCTAATGTAACCTTCAGAAAAGAGAAGTGGTTGTTTTCCCTTGCTAGATATTTGCTCTGTAACCTCACCTGTGATTGATCTCTTTACTGATTTAGAACATCACTAGAAGAAGAGATGGATATTTAATCCTTAGGATTTCTAGTGACTTAGACAGCAGAACTTGTGCAATTTAAGAAAGCAATGTTATGTTGGATTTGGCAATTGTGAAAGGCAAAAGGGGAAAGATGTTTCATACATTTGATTGTAATGACTGAGCTTCTAAAGTGACTTCCTGACATTTCTACAGTACTGGAAGTTAGATAGACTCAAATATCAGAAGGCATCATGGTGTAATGGGAAAGTTGGTTTAAATATTCTCATCACTTGAGAGGAAAACTTATTAAACTTTTAACCTGTTACCTAAGCTCTTTGATCATTAATTTATTCATCTGTTAAGTGTGATTCTTAGAGTATGTAAGGTTCTTGACATACTGTAAGTATTCAATGTGTTATTTAATTTTCCATTCTATTAATATAAAGCAATAAAACACACCAATGTCAACCAATATTAATTAACTAATGCTTACCACAATATTAATCATTTCAAAAATTTGCATGGACATTTCCATCTAAGGATTTGAGACCTAGGATTTGACACTGTTGTTTTCTATTATTCCCAACAGTGTGGTTGCTTTGAGCAAATATAATTTCACTTTCTGAAAATGTAAGTCCTTCTGAAAAAGTACCACAATAGTACTTTGGATGAAATGTGTCCAAGTGACAATTTCAGCTACTCCAACTTAACATCATAATCTTAAAAATTATATTATGACTGTTATCAGGATCTATGCCATGTCTCTCTACTAACTTTCATAAAGAGAAAAATCAAAACGCACACACAGGCACACAGGGACCCATGGTCACATGCCACCAAATACAAAGAAACAAGTAAATGCAGTAAAATATACTGGAAAAAAATTTACTTTTGGAAGACATTTTCAATTCAGCTGGTGAAGCTGTTTTTTTGTTTTGTTTTGTTTTTTCTATTTGCCAAAGCCAAATTAAAGCATGTTTTAACACAGACATAATTAAAAATTTATCGGCTTCCTTGTTCTTATTTTTGGCAAAAGACACTAAGGTGATAACCCACTCAGTCAAGCAGTAAGGAAGTGTTTATTTGTGTAGTGCGGAAGTAATATGATTCAGTCACAACTAATGTGTCTAAAGTGCCCCCTGCTACGTGTCTTTTCCTTTGTCAACACAAGTCAAATCTCTCAGCGACACATTTATCTCTTAGATAAGTCATGCTCAATACGACCAGTCTAAATTGAAAGAATTATTTTGTAGCTTTACTAATTAAGAAGAAGAAATAATTGAAAACAGTCAATGAACATAAATATTGGCATTAAAATCATTTTTTCCTAGATTAAAGCAAATAAAACATAAGTGGAAGTTACTTGCCTTAATGGTAAAATACAGTCCTTCTAAACCACGGAATGGGACAATCATGACTTTCAGCAGTGGGTAGACATTTATTTTAGGAAGGTTTTTTATATAACTTCCAGTTTTGTAGTGTTTCAACATTCTCTTAAGTCTGTTAACATACATATTAACTGTAATGCAATAACCTAAAAGAAGAAAAAAATATGTTCATAATTATTCAGAGAATATGAAATGACCTTGACTTAAAAATAAAAATGGTAAAAATAAAACAAAAGTTTTAAATGTGTTTGTTTGTTTACTTCTCTTCCATCATTTGCTTCTCTATCACTGTTTTTTTTTGGGGGGGGCATGAAGAACTTTTATATCTGAATCAGTTTACCTGTTACTTCATTACCCACCATTACCAATTTGACCTGTGGTTCTTTCAGCACAGCACAAGGTTGCTAGCACAGGAAACAAAAATTTTTCTAGTTGGTCACTAGAGCTGCTGTTCCTGCTTCTTGATTCCTGGAACTATGATTCTTGGGAGAAATAGCATCAAATGGTGGATGTTGACTCAGATCATATCAAATATTTAGATAACATTGCACAAGCCCTGCAATGTGTTCTCACTCAGCTGGCAGGTATGAATGACCTATCAAAAGACCATTTCACCATTCTATCAAACTTGCTGCTTTAGTATGGTGTGGAACATTGTAAGACAGGTGAATTCAATGAGCACAAGCTCATTAGGTGATGACAGGCATACCTGGGGAAAGAGGCTGAGTGCTATTCACAAAATCAGTCATCCTACCCTCCTTAATTGTTAACAAGTGCATTCATGCTAAGTCACATCAGCCATACCCAACTCTGTGAGTTGGGTTGTGAGTCATACCCAACTACAGCCATACAGGATCCTATGTCAATGAGATTCTCCAGGAAAGAATACTGGAGTACATGCCATTTCCTTCTCCAGGGCATCTTCCAACCCAGGGATTGGACCCACATCTTTATGTCTCCTGCACTTGCAGGCAGGTTCTTTACCACTGCACCACCTTGGAAGCCCTATTTTTTTTTTTCCTTTGCTAATGTCACTCGTTGGTGAACATTCATACTGGACACAAATATCTTCACATTTTTTGCCTATTCAGAGAGGTTCGTCACACTTCTTCCCCAAATTTTGGAGTCACAAAGTTTCCAGCCATATTTCATCCAAATTGCCAACCATCAGCCAAACCACTGGCCACAGCCCACTCATTGTGGTATAAATCACACATCTGGTCATTTCTCCTTCCAATCAGTTGCACTGCTGTAAGTTCTGTCCACTTCAAGAATTTTCCTTCATAATTGTCCTTCAAGGTTGTCCCAGAAAGTGGCTATTGTGCAACAGCTATCCACTTTGGAGTGGCAGCCAAATTTCATGCCAAACCATCTATCTACCTGGTTCAAATCTTCTCTTTGTCTATCCATTGAGTGTGGAGAATTTCCCATGCAGTCATAGGTGGAGGCTGAAAGAAATAGGAGAGTAGAGCAGAAATATGGGTCATGAGCATGTGGGCCCCATCTCTACATAACTTCAGATGCCTTCAAGACTTGCTGTGATCCAATCATGTATATGCCATTCCTATCTGATGATGGAATATAGCTGCCCCTGCCCAGTTTATGGCTTGGGGGGTCAGATAGCAATATGACACAGTGGGCAGCTCAGATTACATAGTAGCTTGTACTCCATGATTGAGTATTCAGTCTTTACTAAAGCCATGCAATGGCACCCCACTCCAGTACTCTTGCCTGGAAAATCCCATGGACGGAGGAGCTGGGTAGGCTGCAGTCCATGGGGTCTCTAGGAGTCAGACACAACTGAGCAACTTCACTTTCACTTTTCACTTTCATGCATTGGAGAAGGAAATGGCAACCCACTCCAGTGTTCTTGCCTGCAGAATCCCAGGGACGAGGGAGCCTGTTAGGCTGCCATCTCTGTTGTTGCAGAGTCAGACACGACTGAAACGATTTAGCAGCAGCAGCAGCAGCAGTAGATATACTGGAGCTACATATTAAAAGGAGAATAGGTATCCATAGACAAGGGCAGGACTTTGCTTCAAAATTCAAGAGTTTGCCCTGTGATCTACCTATAAGGGCTTTCCAAAGTCTCCACTCAGCATCTCTGTCTGCCACTGACATTTCATGTGTCTTAGGAGCTGCCGGATCATACAGTCAAAGCAGCAGGGTAGGTCACACAGAAACCTGAACCTATTGCAGAACCTTCTCTTATTCTGGGTTCCACCCCAAAATAGCTTTTCAAGTCACTGAGTAAATTGGTCAGAGTGATGCACCAAATGAAAAATATGTTGTCTCTCAAATCCACTGTGCCCCTTATTTTGGTTTTAAGAGGACTAAGTGTAACGACTTATGCTTCACCTTAGAAGAGACATCTTAGCATGACCCACTACAACACTTCCATCTCCAAATATCCCTGAGGTAAAAGAACCCTGAATTATTGTTGAGTTTATTTCCTACCTTCTGGCACATATGTGTCTTTCCAATAAGTCAGAGAAGTTGCTACTTCTTGCTCTCTACAGCCAATCAGCCTGTCATTAATGTAATGAATCAGTGAGATTTCTCATGGAAGGAAAGGCTATTGAGATTCCTGAAAACTAAATTATGACATAGCACTGTTCTCGAGATGGGACAGTTATTGTGTGTTGCTGGCCACTATTGACTGAAACCAAAATGTGTCTATTGATCCTTATGGACAGAGAGAGAAAAAGAGAGTTACTTATATCAATAGACTCATACTAAGTATCAGGGGATAAATTAATTTTCTCAAGCCATGAATCCATATGTGGTACATCACCAGCAATTACAGTCACCACTTTGATTCAGTTTTTCATAATCCACCATCATTTTCTGATATTCTTCTGTATTCAGCACGGGTAAAATAAGCAGAGTGATTAAGGATGTAGGGAGAATATCCACCCCTAATCCTTAAGCTTCTTGATAGTGGTGGGAATCTGGCAGTCCCACCAAGAATGCGGTATTCCTTTTGGTTTACTATTTCCCTAGATAAAGAAATCTCTGGTGGTTTCCCATTAGTTTTTTTCTACCATGATAATCTTTAGTCTGTAGGTCAAGAAACCAAAGTGAAGGTTCTGTCAGCTACTGAGATTCCAGAATTGTGCATTCTGGAATTTGGGGAATAACTAAAGGATGATACAAGACCCACTTTACCCACTGTGAGGTGGTGGTGGTTTAGTTGCTCAGTCGTGTCCAACTCTTTGCAATCCCATGGACTGTAGCCCACTAGGCTCCTCTGTCCATGGGATTCTCCAGGCAAGAATATTGGACCAGGTTGCCATTTCCTTCTCCCACTGTGAGGTGACCCTGAGTTAAAACTTCACTGGCCTTTTACCCTCTATAAATCCCTACTCTGACCCATGGGCCACAGGAATATTTTGAATCTCCTAGAATTAGTGTCAGTTCATAGTCAGTGTCCAATAACCCCTAAAAGATATGGTTTATTGATTGATTGATTTTCATTTTACCCAATAAACAGTTATCTTAGGTCCTTTTGGAGAAGCTGGGGAAAAAATTAACAGTACAGACTTTTTGTAGAGTACTGAGGTCACTCCTCAAGAGGTCCCAGCTTCTCTTTCATTCAGAGAGTTCTAGGTCTGTAAACTGGCTCAGGTCTAGGAATTGATTAAGGGACTGTGGCTCTCTGCTTTTTATGATTCATACTGATTTTTTTTACTTGACTTAAAACTTTTCTACTTATACAGATCAAATAAGGATTTAGTAGGCTATTCAGATCAAGTAAGAACATAGTATGCTTCCTATTTCACTTCTAGGAACACTGTGAACGATCAACTAGCCAGCTCCATTAAGTCCATGTAAGTCAGACTATTCTGATTGCTACGTTTATTCTTCTGTCCAAGAGTAAGCATCTTGTGGTTGTTGAGTGCCACCTGACATCCCAAGATTTTATTATTTCCATTGCATTTAAATTTTCCAATTCAGTGACAGCAGTTCCTTTTGTAAGGTCTTTTATATCTAGATATAACGGGGACCAAGGGGTCTTCAAGAATGCCAGTGGTCCCCTATCAAATTTATTTCTCTCAGTACTGGTGAAACAAGTGTCTTCTGGATCCTCTCAGTGTGACTGAGTACAGGTCTTAAAAGACAAATCTGCTGTAACATTCTAATCTGCTTAAGTCATTGAATCCTTTCCTCTACATTAAACAAAATGGGTCTGGTGTTACTGGAAGACTCACTGTGAGGCACTTTTTGGTCCATGTCCCAACCAACAATCCAAACAATTAGAACCCTCTTAACTCCTGGATTACAACATCAAATGCAGACTCTCTTCCTAGTGATCCAATCTCAATATCTTTAATTAGATCCAACTTTATATTTCTTCCACCATTCTTTCACACCCTCAATCTTCATCCCCACACAAATTCTCTGAACTTCTGCTTATATAACAGAAAGCTCAAGTAGTCTTTTGGGAGTGAAGCACATCTCCTTCTGGGTCATATTTTCTTGCTTGTCTTTATGAGTCTCTTCGGACTAAATACAGTTATGGATCTGGAAGCAAAGAAGGGTTTGTGGAGATGGGTTCTGAGGACAGTCATCATTGTCTTACTTGACAACTGCTTCAGTGAAGACATTTGAGTCTCATCTGGTAATGTAAAGCCAGTCCCCTCAGAGGGGGAGCCACTCCCACTTGGGGGGTGGGGGGGCAGTCCTTTTCCACTGAAGAAGAAGATTCAGCTGAATTGAAGAGCTTCATCAGAGTGTGAGAACACTTTGCCCATCCCAATTTACAAGACCCCATTCTTTCTTAATTAACCCCTTCACCTTAGAAGTAGACATCCTATAAGACAGGAATTTAAATTCAAACAGTTTCAGGAATTGAGGAAGGACATAGGTGGGCTCCAGGCTAGACATTTACAACTGGCTTCCTCTTCACATTTCCTGGAGTAAGAAAAAGATGGACTTCAGTCTGGACATTCACTACCAGTGCCCTATTTATATTTCTTGAGACAAAAGACAAATGGATTCTGGGCTATGCCTTTATGAGGAGACTCCTGTCTACATTTTGATATGCCCTTTGATATAAAAAATAACAACAGGAATAGGGTGGATAATTGGACATTGGCTGACATAGAGAGGGATTAAACCCTGTTAAAAGATCAAGAGGTCATACGTTTCTCATCCTTGGGAAAAGGAGACACTACACACACACAAAGGTCTTCACGGGGTCAAAAATAAATGTGACTGTAGCAAGTCTTGCTATTTCTCTCCCAGATACCTTTGCCATGAAATCTGTCTTGACTGAGGGGTGACGCACACCCAGGGGAAGGTCTTGAGACACATTTGTGTGGGAGAGGGGCAATGCAAGATGATGGACCAAGAAGAAGACAAAGACCTGGAAGACTGCCCTCTTATAAAGATTTAAACTTTCCAAAGGCATGCCCCGAGACTCACTGTGTTTGTCCAAGCATTTTTCTACATATACTCTGTTTTTCTAATAAATACTTCCACTTTCCTCTCCACCTTCCATTTCTTTGATTTCTCCTTTCCAGGCAGACAAGGACTGGGGAGTTATATACTAGGCCCTGGTCCCTGTGATCTAGCAGTTAAGAGTCCTGGTTTCCACCCAGGCAATCGGTTCAATTCTTAGGAAATTAAGGTCTCACTTCCAGCAAGTGCTTACTGCAAGCTACTGCTCTCTGTTGTGTCCATCTAGAATCAGATTCTGTAGTTGATTTTTAGCAATCTCAGCCCCGAGACTATAGAAGGTAAGGGTCTCCTTCAGGTCCCATGTAGGAAGTTTCAGGACATCTATGCATGCTTGAGGGTCTTCCCTGGTGGCTCAGTCAGTAAGGAGTCTGCCTGCAACAGAGGTTTGATCCTGGGTTGGGAAGATCGCTGGAGAAGGAAATAGCAACCCACTCCAGTCTTCTCGCATAGGTAATTCCATGGACAGAGGAGCCTGGTGGGCTATAGTCCATGGGGTTACAAAGAGTAGTATATGACAAAGTGACTAACACTTGTCAGCTGTCACACATGCTTGAACTGCTAATTTAAATCATTAGTTCATCCTTTCTTTTCTCCACTTTGTCCAAGAACACTAGGAACATTTATTATAATCATTTGTTTTAAAAAATGTTTGAAAGTATTGTATAGATTCAGCATCCTGATTCTTATAAGTGATTGATTAAGAGTATTCAATGAAGATGCTTTGGAATTCTTCACAAATAGTTAATGCTACAAGCCCTCAGTATTCTCTTTACTACTAGAAGCAGAGTCTAAGAGTCTATAAATCTGATAACAGTGGAGATATAATGACACAAATTTCAGAACCAATTCAGAAAACTCATGCTTAAAATTCTGTTAGTTTAGAACCACTTTTGGTATCAAAATCATTTGTATTCATCTAAATATGTCTCGGAGAAGGTGATGGCACCCCACTCCAGTACTCTTGCCTGGAAAATCCCATGGACAGAGGAGCCTGGTAGGCTGCGGTCCATGGGGTCGCGAAGAGTCGGACACGACTGAGCGACTTCCCTTTCACTTTTCACTTTCATGCATTGGAGAAGGAAATGGCAACCCACTCCAGTGTTCTTGCCTGGAGAATCCCAGGGACGGGGGTGCCTGATGGGCTGCCATCTATGGGATCGCACAGAGTCAGACACGACTGAAGTGACTTAGCAGCAGCAGAAAATATGTCTCACTCAGTCTTCCCTATCTTATATGACATTATTCCCTCCTATTTTCAGCCTATTCTCTGGTCACTCTTCTATTTCATAGTCATTTTCCTACCTTTTGAATTTTTGAGCTTTCTAAAATTAGAAACTAAATACATCTTACTAAAGTATCAGATGACTCTATAAAAACACTACTTGTAACACATAAGCCCACATGCAACATGTTTTTTAGAACTACAAAATGTGATAAGACATATGGTATGATTGATAATACTCTGAGAGGTACATGCAAGAAAATTACATTAGAATTTAAATAGAGTTTGTATTGCAAAGGGAAGTAATCAATAAGAAAAATAAAAAAGAAATTTAAAACATTTAAGCTATCATTTAAAAGCTGTTAAAGACTTATGTAAAGTGACTCTAACTTTAAAAACAAAGAATGTGAGAGCTGGAACATTAAATAATAAAATGTTGTCACCAAACAGTCTTCTTCCTGCTTGTTTAAACTATCACATCTACTTAAATAATTGGGCAACTGGGTACATTTTATACTATTAATTCTGGAAGCTATGTGCACAAGTCACAGATCTAAAATTAAAGACCTCATGTCAACATTATGCAGTGTTATGTTCAGTATAATTAAAGCTGTAAAGAATAATTACACCATGGTCTGAGATAGGGTTGTGAATAAGATTATAAATGTATAATGAGGAAAAAGTACAACTATTCAGTAACACAAAAAGTATTCAATATCAACTATTCAGCTCAAACCCCAATTAGAAGATTCTTTAGTGCTCTTGACTTCTTGCCTCATTAAATTAATTCTAGAAACTGAACTCTAAATAGAAGGATCTGTGAATCTTTGCCAGCAGAACATTCTGGCAAAACCTGCAAAGATTGGTATTGTTTCTGTTCATTTTTTTTTATATACTGAAATTAGGGTGCTGAGCAATACTGAGATGCTTGACTAAAGACTAAAACTGACTTGGAATTAAGCCATTGCCTGTAATTTGCATTTTGTTTGGTGGCAACTTGCAGAAATTGTTCAGTGACTCATTTCATAAATATGTGGCTCTCTACTGCGCATTATACTTTTCTTCTATGGTACATTGACACTGTGAATTTGTTAGAACCAATGAATACCCTTACTTCTTTTGACCCCTACCAAGAGTATCTAATTGGATTTTTCCCTTTATTTCATTTTCATAATGTGTTAGGTATTCACTTCTCACTTGCTCAGCATGAACATCTCCGTGTTTCTAATCCTGCCTTTAAGAGACAATGGATCATTAGCTAATGACTGTAGTTGATGGTGTTACTCTCTCTAGAGCAATGGAAGGCAATGAGGTCAGTGATGAAAAACAGAAAATCAAAAACAATATACCTTTAATAATTATAAAGTGCAAACCACTAAACAGGATGAAGATACATAGGTACAAGTGGCAAAATGCATGAAATAGCCTCGTTGACATTCACTGTCTAAGAAAAGCTGAGGTATCAAAATAAATAGGCCTAATCATTTTTAGAATTGAGGATTCCAAAGAAACTTTAAAAAGGCAAACTCATTTTTTTTTAAAAAATGTGACCTTCAAGCTATACTCATGTTTCAAGGCAGATGAGGAAACAAAAAATGTACATGTTTTGCAGTTTTTTAAAGATTAGAGTTATTGAGCTTACTATTTGGACAATCATACTTTGAAATAAATAGAAAGAAAAACAGTTCATTTTAAAATTCTTCCAGAACATATAAACATAGAATTCAACAATGGGAGTGGATGAAAGAATCATGTCTCTGCTTTATGTGAAAGTGACAAGTGCTATTCAGAGATATGAACCATCTTGTTTTCTAAGCAACAAGGGTGCTTATTTATGTTATTGTTATTCAACCTTGTGAGATGTCTTTGTCACTTTCCTTTTGTTTTTTTAAATTTACTCCCTTTATTTAAACAGTTCAGTCCAGTTCAGTTGCTCAGTCGTGTCCGACTTTTTGCGACCCCATGAATAGCAGCACTCCAGGCCTCCCTGTCCATCACCAACTCCCCAAGTTCACTCAGACTCATGACCATCAAGTCAGCGATGCCATTCAGCCATCTCATCCTCTGTCATCCCCTTCTCCTCCTGCCCCCAATCCCTCCCAGCATCAGAGTCTTTTCCAATGAGTCAACTCTTCGCATGAGGTGGCCAAAGTACTGGAGTTTCAGCTTCAGCATCATTCCCTCCAAAGAAATCCCAGGGCTGATCTCCTTCAGAATGGACTGATTGGATCTCCTTGCAGTCCAAGGGACTCTCAAGAGTCTTCTCCAACATCACAGTTCAAAAGCATCAATTCTTCCAAGCTCAGCCTTCTTCATAGTCCAACTCTCACATCCATACATAACCACTGGAAAAACCATAGCCTTGACTGGATGGAAATTTGTTGGCAAAGTAATGTCTCTGCTTTTGAATATGCTATCTAGGTTGGTCATGTCTTTTAATTTCATGGCTGCAGTCACCATCTGCAGTGATTTTGGAGTACTAGGAAGCAAATATTGTGCATGTGTAATTCCTTGTTGCAGAGTATAATTTTGAGATCTGGTGGGTATAACTCTCCTGCAGTCTTGTTATTTTTTTATTTTGTTAACTCTCATTTTGAATCCTCAGCCACTTCTCTTCATTTTAATTCTCAACTGTTTACATTCACACATATATTGCTTTCCATGTAGTAAGGTGTCTGCAACTTGGCACCAGCAGTGAGCTGGTACACACAATATGAAAATTGAAGAAAGCCCAGTGTGGCTTATCCACACTCATTACTGAGACTTATTTGTATGTCTTGTCATACTGTGAAAGATAGAATTTTATACCTAGAACACAATTTATATGCCTACCCACTTGCTCCACAAAGGACCCACAGTGGAAGCAAGGGGCAAAGGACTTAAAATATCAGATTGGGCAGGAAATCTAAGACAATGGATCAAATTTTGGTCATTTTATACATTAAGAAATAGGTATTTCTCTGAATCCTTAAGTATGGACATTGAAAATGAGAATTTGTTTTTTGAATGCAAGTGAATTTGTTCTAAACCACCAACATACACTATAATATAAAAGATAAATAGGGGACAGATAGGTAAGTAGATAGAAAATAAATGATAGACAGATGATAGCTAGATGATAGACAGACACCAGTATATAAATATTAAGCTTGTTCAGTCTTAGTTTGGGGTGAAGCAGAAATACAATCAATATTGAATACAAAACACAATATTGACTATCTTAGTTTTTTTAAAGAGGAAGATAAGCCAAAATTGATGATTGACTCCTTCCCCCTTATCCACTTGACAGATTAAAAAAAGGAGGGTTGTTAAAAAGAGAGAGGCTATTCTATGAGGGTTTTTTTTTTTTTTTTTTTTTGAGAAGGCAGTACTGTGAGGCCCTATCTTCCAATGATATAAAGTGGGATGAGTGGAATGTTACTTGATGAAGAGAAAGGAGGAATTTGATATATCTCTGCTTCATTATGTAGACTTCTTTGTGCCTCCTACCTGGGAAATCTAGAGACAAGAAACAAGAGAAGTGGAGTGGCTAGTTGATTAGGCAGGTACATGGAGAAGACATCCTGCTACTGCAAATACCATGTACTCCTAGAGCATGTGAAAGTGAAATGAACAACTCTCAGGAACAAGAACATGTAGCAGGGCCTGAAAGGACAAAGCTTGTTTATGGCAACATACGGTGACAACTTCCATGTTGCTCTAACTCCCCTCCCTCAACTGCTTCAACCTAGCCACACCACAAATTTTAGCTAAGTGGATGAGGAGGTGGGAAAGCTTGCGAAGAAGGAGAACTCCGTCCTGTCCTTCCACAAGAAACTAGCAAGTGACATGTCCACCGAAGATCATGTAGATTTTATCTTCAATTAAGTCAGTTTCATCACCATTAAGAACTAGATACATGTAACATCTGAGATGAAAACATGCTGTTTTTTTTGTTTGTTTGTTTGTTGTTGTTTTTTAGTGCAACTATATGACCTTTTATTGTGGAAGTAAGTAAGCCAAAAAGCAGGAGAATGCCTGAGTTTTCAAACAAAGGGCAGAGGAAGAAATTTATCACTGAACCCAGTTTTAATAGACAACCTGAGAGAAAAATAAAGATGCTTTCTGATTGTATCCGCGAGTCTTGGTTTCTCAATGCACTATTACAGTGTACAAACCATTTCTCCTTTCAATAACAAAATTGTAGAAATATGTACTTTCAGAGGACATGAAATTTACGAGTCCTTTAGACTCATGTGTAGTGAAAGAACTATTGTTTTATTGCTCAAATCTTATCTCTAACCCAGCCTTAACTCTCCAAATAGTGGACAACATATTTTAGTCAATTTAATGTGTTTTCTTACTCCAAATGGTCTTCCCTTGTAGCTCAGTCAGGAAAGAATTTGCCTGCAGTGCGGAAGATCCAGGTTCGATCCCTGGGTTGGGAGGATCCCCTGAAGAAAGAAATGGAAACCCACTCCAGTATCCTTAACTGGAAAATCTCACAGACAGAGGAGCCTGGTGGGCTGCAGTCCATGGGGTCGCAAAGAGTTGGGCATAACTGAGCGACTAACACTTACTTACTTAACACTCTAAATGAGTATTGTTTCAGGGAATTCAGGATATACAATTCAGTCTTTTAAAGGTGAATAGTCATTTCACAATCCTCCTTTCTTTTACTTCCTTAGTTCTTGAGTTGCTTTTAGTTTCTAGGATGAAGAGGAGAGTTTTGTTTTGTTTTGTTTTGTTTTCTGGTTGGGTTTTGATGAAGTACAGCTTACCTCCTTTCATCTATGTGCTGTTCATACCCCTGTATTTTCTGCTGAAGCATCCACATGAACTAATTTCCCTCCAGTAATCAGTTCTGGACATTTGGTGTTCTTCTCTCTAGCGCTGCAAGTACCTTTTAGGACTGCAAGTCCACTGTTTCACTCCCTGCCAAGCTCCACCCCTCACTCTGAAAGATAGAAATCCTTTCAGCTCTTTCCCCTCCATGCCAGGGCATAAGGAGTGGGAATTTGCAAAGGTAGCTCTCTCCAGCCCCCCACCCAGCTGCCAGTGTTATCCCATGGTGGAAACCAAATGTTGGTTCCAGTATATAGATCAACAGACACCAATGTGGGTAATTGACATGGGAGTCTTCAGAATGAGAGAGAAAATTGAGATTCTGTGGAAAACATGATCAGCTTTTTAATAAACGTTCATGTGCCCAGGAGAAAGAAAGGAAGATATGTATGACAAATCTCCTTGTAAACATGCTAAAGATAGACTTCTTGGCTAACACATTAATTTATTCATCAGTTACCCTTTATTTATGTAATGTTGTTAGCAAAATGTGAGTAGTTTGTCTAGCATTGCTTATGGCAACCAAATCTTAAATATGGAGATTTATAGGCATAACTCCCTGGAAGAAGTCATGTAACTATGTAACTATCTTAGTAAAATATGTTTCAGGAGTGAAATGTCTCCATTTTATGTACATAAACTAGCCATGTATATTACTTAGGATCATAGCATATTAATCTGGATGGAGCACATCCTAACGTGGCGATAAAAGACCTACTGAAAGTGTTGATGGTCTCAGACCTCCAAACGTATCCTGTATACCCTCAAAAAGATCAGCAAAGGTTGGTCCTGGGTAAGATCTCTGATTACTGTGAATCCAACCTGACAAGTTGATTCTTTCTGTTATGTATAACTCAGTTTCACATCCCAAATATAGAAGCTATTTCACAGATTGATCTCTGTGCAGGTATCAATGTTTTTAAAAATTATTATAATGTTAATTTGGATAAGATTTGATTATGCTCTGCTGTGCTTCATTGCTCAGTTGTGTCCAACTCTACACAAGCCCATGGACTGTAGCCCACCAGGCTCCTCTGTCCATGGCAATTCTCCAGGCAAGAATACTGGAGTAGGTTTCCATGCCCTCTTCCAGGGGATATTCCTAACCCAGAGATTGAACCCAGGTTAATCAGACTTTACAGGCAGATTCTTTACCAGCTGAACTACCAGAGAACCCCAAGATTAGATTATTTCAAGTGAATGAAGGGATTTATAAAATTTTGCAAATAATTGCAAAGGAATATGTTTTGCTGAGCATCTATTATAAAGCAATTGTGTACTCTAGAATTATTTTTCTGTGTGTTTTCCCCTCAGATTTTATTTCAAGAAGTGACAAGCACTGAAAGTTAATAGAGTAGTCAGTGGACATTGTTGACCTTAAAAATTCAATTAAAAAGTCTCTAGCCAAAATGAGTTTTTTTGAGAATAGCAGAAGAATTGTAATTTGGAACAAGCAAACTATGGCAAATCATAGGCAAATCTAAAGAGACCAAGGGAAGGTCAGATTTTACTGAATTTTAAAAGGAAAGTGGGAAAGGCTGTGTCTTATCTGAGCTACAAGCAGTGGGCCGCTTGTTGCTGGGTCAGAAGAAGGCAATCATCTTTCTTCCCACTGAGGTCAGTAAACTGTGGTTAGTAATACATGCTTGGGATCCCTTCCTTCTTGGCTTCCAGACTCCATTTTGACTTAGGTTTCCTTGTTCATTTTCACAACACACATCCATCATTTACCTGCAGTCACTAATTGTTAACATTTTTCCATGTCTGTTTTATCTCTGAGTATAGATATAAATACATATTTTGCTGATCCATTTTAAAATAAAAGCTACAGATTTTATGATGCTTTATCTATAAATATTTCAGCATGTATTTACTAAGGCATTGATTTATACATCCACCCTATGATTATTATACTCAAGGACATTGATATTTATACAATTATACTATAATACCTATTGAGGCTAGATCCCAATGTTTCCAATTTCCCAATAATATCTCTATAGCTGCTCTTAGCTTCTACTAGTGAATTTTTGATAATTTTCTCATTTGGAGGCAATATATATTTAGTTCAGACTTAAATATAGAAAATAAATGTATTGCATCATATAACTGAGAAGATCTGGATTGATTTTAGGCAGAGTTTTCATGCTCAATATTAGCATCAAGCCTCTCTCTCTCTCTCTCTCCCCCTCCATCTTTCCATTTTACTCTCTTCTCTATTATGTCATTCTCATGTAGGATTTCTCTATGCTGTGCAAATTGAGCTTACATCATTTACAGTCTTGAGTTCAAAGGAAAAGAAATTTTTTTTTTTAATCTAAAAATTCTAGCAACCATCTCCACGATTTATTTTCACTGACCACATCTAATTTGTGGTCGTAGGCTACTCCTAAAATGAAAATGTTGTTCAAGCATGGGGCACAGGTAAATCCTTAGAGTGTGGAGTTGACTGCCTAAAACATGGGGCAGAGAAGGGAAGGAGTGGTGATCCAAAAGGGAAAACCACACAGGTTGGTTTAAAAACAGTGGGAGGTATCAATAAAGACTTGAGTTGAGAATGTAATGATGAATATAAATATTCCAAGCCTAGAAAGCTCTCACTGTGTGGTTGGAGATGAACATATAAACAAATGCATACAACATTGATATCAAATGCAATAGTAAAAGCATAATTCACAGTAAAATCACAATACAACAATATTCATTAAGATGCTTTTTAATCCAGAGTATCTACCTTCATGTGTAAAATAAATAAAATACTCATTCTTGCTTTTCACTCAAACAAAATATGCTTATGCAATTATTTGATTATTTTGGTTTGGGAATTGTTTTATAAATTAAGTAGCTGAAAAACTCCAGAGTAAGCTTCTCAGGGTTAAAGGGTAAAAAGTCCATTACTTCATTTCTACTTTTGAACACCCATTATTTCCAGTCATTCTACTAAGCATTGGGATAAAAGATGGTCCTTGCTTTCAAGAAGCTTAAAGTTCAGTAAGGCTGCAATAGAAAATCACCTTAGTTGTGATGCCTGTCTTTATTTATGGGTCCCAGAGCTTATTCTTCTCCTTGACTTCACCTATTTCTCATTTCCTGTCAATGCCCTGAATACTCTTGGTACCCATTTTCCTCTGATTTCTGTGTGATATGTATCTTCTTGGTTCCTGGCTGTCTACCTAAGTTCTAGCCCCATCACTTTCCTGACCCCAATTTTTCATATATGTCCTCTGCTTCACTTCCTCAAACCCAGTAAGTTTTTGACTTAGTAGCATGAACACAATTGTGTGATAATACCTGCAAAAGCTCAAAGCAGAAGTAGTAAAATCAATGTCTTATACCTCCATGAGCAATAATGAATCAAAAGTAACACTGTAATGTACCTAAATATTAATTATGACATCTGTTAGCTAGCTAACTAACTCTAAATGTAACTATTTTTCCTGCACAAATCTTGCCTAACAAATGCAATATTTGAAAACTTCATTTTTAGAGTACTTATTATTAGAAGCAATATTATTTTGCACACTTTCACATATATGTCAATGTCCAACTCTATCAATTTCATTGGAATAAATTATTAGAATAAAATAAAATGGGATAAAAGTGGGATAAAAGTCACAAAAATATTAAAGATTCCTGCATGAATATTGACAAATTACTCTCCCCCAATTGGACTAAATTTCACTCCCACCAGTATCATGTGAAAATGCTTTTTTAAAATTTCCTAATTATTTATATCATCATTTGTTCCAAATCTTTGCAAAAATAAAAGGCAAAAGATAGTCTAACTAGCTTAAAATTGTTTACTTGATTGCTAATGTCAACATTTATAAATATATTGATTATACATTCAGATTTTTTCCTGTGTTAAATATGTGTTGTTACTTTTACCTAAAGTAGTTATTAGGATGTTAATGATGATCTCACAAATGTGTATCTATACTTATTAACATATATATACTAATCTGTTTTCTACCATATTCATGGTAAATATTTCTCCACTTTGTTGGCTGTTAAATATAGAATCTTGTCTAATGTTTTGGATTAAACATAAAATATGTGTCTTCTGATGGCTGGATTCACATCCAATTCATCTTTATGTCTCAGTATGCCACTATAAGAAGAATACTGACATTTTTGTATCAAACAAGCATACGTACACATGTATATGTAAACATTTCAGCAAGTGATGTGAATAATTTTGTTACACACTTGCAAAAAGATGGTTTGACTCATCCTCAACACAGCTAATGATATCAAGAAACCAATGTCTCAGGGTGATAAAAGTAAATTAACTCCCATTTTTATCTATTGTTAAGTAGCCTTATTTATGTTTTGGCCAAAGTGAAGGACAAGATGTCCATTTAATGGAGATACATCATTTCTAAAAGTTTCAGCTTTATTAGAGTGTGAAGGTGTGATTGGGCTGATGTTTCTTTC
Organism: Oryx dammah; assembly: GCF_014754425.2. NCBI lineage: Eukaryota > Metazoa > Chordata > Mammalia > Artiodactyla > Bovidae > Oryx > Oryx dammah. The sequence goes on from NW_024070208.1 coordinate 8,720,977, forward strand.
AAAAGCTTTTCCCAATACCTTTATTGTGGCTTTAGTCATTAATACCTCTCTCACAATTGTCCATTAGTAATACTAAGTTTGACAGTGTTAGAGACATTCTGATACTAACCAGATAGATCATTAACCTGTGGTTGTTTTATTTTTTCCTATCAATTCAGTCATGAAGTACTATAAACAGTTGTCCAACAGTAAGAAGCATGAGGACTTAACAACTACCTTGTAACTTCTAAGTGCACAGTTGAGTGTTTTCCCTTGCATCCTTTAGACCTGTGGGATATCTACTGTATATTTAAGGAGGCTGAGGTCACAAAGAGTTGGACACAACTGAGTACACAAGCAAGCAAGCAAGGTAAACAAAAGATATTTTCTTTTTCCTAAAATTGAAGAAAATTCTCATTGGATTCCTGAATTACTGTTGCTCCTCGACTTGTTAGCTTCTATTCATTTACTTTCATGGCAGGTAGACATCTTCACATTTAATTTCCATGTCTAGTACTGCCCCTCACTGCTTGTTCTGAGTACTAAAGGGAAGAGGAGATCAAGTTTGAGGAAAAAATACTAGTAAGCTCATACTTTCAGTTTCACAGTTTACTGGATAAGAAGAAAAATGAGGTAACAAATTCTTTACTGGAGAAAACTAACAATGACAAGAGACGCACTAAATTATGCAACTACCCAGGTTTCTGACATGAAGCTGTAGTCTGAGCAGGAAAGACAGGAAGACAGTATTTGTGCTGAATAGCTGAGCCCTGGGAATGTATGAGAAATGAAGTGAGTAGCTTATCCGAAGTGTAGAGAATCTTCTTTTAAGCACATTAACTGGATGACTGAAAGCATCCGTCAGGGCATAATAGATTATACTCTGGGCCAACTTGACATGTTATCCTTCCTGCAGGTTATAGAAATGGAAGATACCTTCAGCCATAATCAACCATTTAAAAGTGAAAAAAAGAACCATTTTTTTTTTTTAAATACATGAACACAGTCTTTGGAGTAATGCCATGGAACAATTTCTCAAGCAGGGTTTGTAGAGCACCCTTTGAAATTCCATCCAGTAATAATTAATGTCTTTAGAAAACCAAATTTGCATCAAAGGAGACATTTGTTTGCTATAAACTCTCCTCATGATACACACTTAGCTGTCACCATCTTTGTTGTCATAGATTCTTTGAAGTGCCAATTCTTAACAGCCAGAAGCTTTCAGGCTGCAGAAATTTGCTATAGTTTCTTATCAGCTGCCTTCCTTCTTATAATTCAAAGGACCTAGCCACACAGAGAGTTCATATAGTGTACATGCTAAAAAATTTATTTAGCATGTTGCTGGTTTCAGTTCAGTTGCTCAGTCATGTTTGACTCTTTGTGACCCCATGGACTGAAGCACACCAGGCCTCCCTGTCCATCACCAACTCTCAGAGTTTACTCAAACTCATGCCCATTGAGTCGGTGATGCCATCCAACCATCTCATCGTCTGTCATCTCCTTGTCTTCCCACCTTCAATCTTTCCCAGCATCTTCTCCTCCCATCTTCAATCTTTCCTAGCATCAGCATCTTTTCAAATGAGTCAGCTCTTCGAATCAGGTTGCCAAAGTATTGGAGTTTCAGCTTCAGCATCAGTCCTTCAGGACTGATCTCCTTTAGGATGGACTGGTAAGATCTCCTCACAGTCCAAGGGACTCTCAAGAGTCTTCTCCAACACCACAGTTCAACAGCATCAGTTCTTCAATGCTCAGCTTTCTTTATAATCCAACTCTCACACCCATACATGACTACTGGAATAGTTAGAGCCTTGACTTGACAGACCTTTGTTGGAAAGTAATGTCTCTTCATTTTAATATGTTGTCTAGGTTGGTCATAACTTTTCTTCCAAAGAGTGTCTTTTAATTTCATGGTTTCAGTCACCATCTGCAGTGAATATGGAGCCCAAAAAAATAAAGTCTGTCACTATTTCCACTGTTTCCCCATCAATTTGCCATGAAGTGATGGGATAGATGCCATAATCTTAGTTTTCTGACTGTTGCGCTTTAAACCAACTTTTTCATGCTCCTCTTTCACTTTCATCAACAGGCTCTTTAGTTCTTCTAAACTTTCTACCATAAGGGTGGTGTCATCTGCATATCCGAGGTTATTGATATTCTCCTGGCAATCTTGATTCCAGCTTCTGCTTCTTCCAGCCCAGCGCTTCTCATGATGTACTCTGCATAAAAGTTAAATAAACATTGTGACAATATACAGCCTTGACATAGTCCTTTCACTATGTGGAACCAATCTGTTGTTCCATGTCCAGTTCTAACTGTTGCTTCCTGACCTGCATACAGGTTTCTCAAGAGGCAGGTCAGGTGGTCTGATATTCCCATCTCTTTCAGAATTTTCCACAGTTCATTGTGATCCACACAGTCAAAGGCTTTGGCATAGTCAATAAAGCAGAAGTAGATGTTTTTCTGGAACTTTCTTGCTTTTTTGATGATCCAACAGATGTTGGCAATTTGATCTCTGGTTCCTCTGCCTTTTTTGAATCCAGCTTGAACATCTGGAGGTTCACTGTTCATGTACTATTGAAGCCTGGCTTGGAGAATTTTGAGCATTACTTTGCTAGTGTGTAAAATGATTGCAATTGTGTGGTAGTTTGAGCATTCTTTGGCATTGCCTTTCTTTGGGATTGGAATGAAAACTGACCTTTTCCAGTCCTGTGGCATTGCTGCATTTTCGATATTGGCTGGCATATAGAGTGCAGCACTTTCACAGCATCATCTTTTAGGATTTGAAATAGATCAACTGGAATTCCATCATCTCCACTAGCTTTATTTGTAGTGATGCTTCCTAAGGCCCACTTGACTTCACATTCCAGGCTCCAGTCTGGCTCTAGGTGAGTGATCACACCATTATTATTTGGGTCATCACACCATTATTATCTGGGTCATGAAGACCTTTTTTGCATAGTTCTTTTGTATATTCTTGCCACCTTTTCTTAATATCTTCTGTTTCTCTTAGGTCCATACCATTTCTGTCCTTTAGAGTGCCCATCTTTGCATGAAAGAGTCCCTTGGTATCTCTAATTTTTTTGGACATCTCTCTAGTCTTTCCCACTCTATTGTATTCCACTATTTCTTTGCATTGATCACTAGGAAGGCTTACTGGTTTATTCTGTAACTAATATTGAATAATGAAAAGGCTGAAAAATTATTTATATAAATACACAGGGTACACACAAAAAACTGGAAGCTATATCAAGAAGAGACATTTCAAATAACTTATCTTTTGAATAAAAGTGAAACACAAAGGGAACACACAGACAACACTATCAAAAGATAAGAAATTGAGCTTAATTTTGATTTAGAGTGGAATTTAAAAATTGTAAAAATACTATGCTTTTGAAAAACACAAAGTAGAATTCAAAATTATTTTTACTCATTAAAATACAATAAAGATTTAGGTAGCTTTTGTTGGAATGTCACTCAGGATATGTCATCTCTAAAACTATATAAGATCACTAAATAGGTTTTTTCACAGATTTTAGGTACATGTTAAAGTTAATTTCCAAACAGAGATTTTGGCTTCACAATACTGACAGGAAATGTGGCTTTCATGGTTTCCTGTAGGTTGTTCAAACTACAAACTGTTCCAGGAGTTACCATATGTGTTGGCATCTCTCTCTACTCCAGTTTTGAAGGACAAGCTAAATCTAATGTAGAACTTCTAAATATGTGAATATAGTGTCTTATAAAAATATAACTCAAAAATAAATAAGTTCAACAGATTTTACTGTAGACTCCAAAACCAGAGACAGAAAGGGAGAGAAACAGAGTTTTCACGTCTTATTTTCCTCAATTAATAACAGTGAAATTGTAGACATAGAAAGAGTTAGAAAAATTAGTAAATACAATTCAATAATACAGCAGCAGCAACCAATTTCAATTATGCTTTGTTTTCTTAAATAGACACTGGACTGTTTTACCTAGGTGTTTGAGGGTGGTTGATATAAAGCTCACTTGTTCTGTATCAATGAGTATATATCCCTGTATGGAAACCCTGACTCAAGGAATTTGATATATTTTATGCTTTAACTGGACATGGAACCACAGACTGGTTCCAAATTGGGAAATGAGTACCTCAAGGCTGTATATTATCACCCGGCCTATTTAACGTATATGCAGAGTACATCATGCGAAATGCCAGGCTGGATGAAGCACAAGCTGGAATCAACATTTCCAGAAGAAATATCAATAACCTCAGATTTGCCGATGACATCACCCTTATGGCCATAAGTGAAGAGGAACTAAAAAGCCTCTTGCTGAAAGTAAAAAAGGAAAGTGAAAAAACTAGCTTTAAACTCAACATTCAAAACATGAAGATCATGACATCCGGTCCCATCACTTCATGGCAAATAGACGGGGAAACAATGGAAACAGTGACAGACTTTATTTTCTCGGGCTCCAAAATCATTGCAGTCGATGACTGCAGCCATGAAATCAAGACGCTTGCTCTTTGGAAGAAAGGCTATGACCAACTTAGATAGCATTTTAAAAAGCAGAGACATTACTTTGCCAACAAATGTCTGTATAGTCAAAGCTATGGCTTTTCCAGTAGTCATGTATTGATGTGAGAGTTGTACTATAAAGAAAGCCGAAAAATTGATGCTTTTGAACCGTGATGTTGGAGAAGACTCTTGACAGTGCCTTGGACTTCTAGGAGATCAAACTAGTCCATCCTAAAGGAAATCAGTCCAGAATATTCATTGGAAGGATTTATTCTGAAGCTGAAACTCCATTACTTTGGCCACCTGATGTGAAGAATAAATTCATGGGAAAAGACTCTGATGCTGGGAAAGATTGAAGGCAGGAAGAGAAAGGGACAACAGAGGATGACGTGGCTGGATGTCATCACCGATTCGACAGACATGAGCTTGAGCAAGTTCCTGGAGTCGGTGATGGACAGGGAGGCCTGGTGCGCTGCAGTCCATGGTGTGCTTAGTTGGACACGACTGAGTGACTGAACTGATGGAACTTAAAAATGACATTTTTCTAAAACTATTCTAAATTTCTAAGGAAATCCCAAAGTAATAAAGTTTAGCATCCATATTGTATATCAGCCATAAGTGAGTGAGTGAAGTCACTCAGTCATGTCCAACTCTCTATGACCCCATGGACTGTAGCCTACCAGGCTCCTCTGTCCATGGGATTCTCCAGGCAATAGTACTGGATTGGATTGCCATTTCCTTCTCCAGGGGATCTTCCCGATCCAGGGATCGAACCCGGGTCTCCCGCATTATAGACAGGTGCTTTACCATCTGAGCCACCAGGGAAGTCATGGTCCATGTTAAATACAGAATGATATCTCCATGTGAATCAGAGAGACCTTATCAGGCATTCAAACATGGGTGAGATACTGACCAATGCTCTTTTGCATCCACTTCCCTGTATTTCTTCTTTAATAAACAGTGTTGCTGCTGCTGCTGCTGCTAAGTCACTTCCGTCGTGTCCGACTATATGCAACCCCATAGACAGCAGCCCACAAGGCTCCCCCGTCCCTGGGATTCTCCAGGCAAGAACACTGGAGTGGGTTGCCATTTCATTCTCCAACGCATGAAAGTGAAAGTGAAAGTGAAATTGCTCAGTAGTGTCTGACTCTTCACGACCCCATGGACTGCAGTCTACCAGGCTTCTCCGTCCATGGGATTTTCCAGGCAAGAGTACTGGAGTGGGGTGCTATTGCTTTCTCCAATAAACAGTGCTACTGTGTTAATAATCAAAGGAAGCCAGATTAAAAGGCAGAGTGAGTCATTAATTAAGCAGAGAGGAGTATAAAACACAGGGGAACCACAAAAACACTCTAATAGCTGTTAAATTCTCAATTTCTGTGTGAACAAAAGTGCTATGCTTGCCCCTCCCTTTCTCCTCACTCCGTTTCTTTGACTTTGGGTCAGTGCCCCTCCACATCCATGGCTAAGAAAATAATACAGCAAAGTCCAAAGTTTAAAATTGAATCACTATAAAAGTTCTCCATTAAAAAATGCATAAAATTCATATAGGGCACTGACTTTAATGAAACAACAGCTTTACCAACTGAAGGTGACAATCTTCATTGCTAATAATGTGCTTTCTCTATCTTTATCAGCATCACCAATATACAACTCTTTTTCATTTTTCAGTTCAGTTTGGTCACTCAGTCACGTCTGACTCTCTGGAACAACAGAGACTGCAGCAGGCCAGGCTTCATTTTTAGGAGATTTTATAAAAGAATATGATCAATGTAAAAATTGGACCAACTGATTACAAGTTAAGAACATGGGCTTTGAAAACCATTGATCTATGTCTTCCTTTAAATGGTTCCATACAGGATGCTTGGGGCTGGTGCACTAGGATGACCCAGAGAGATGATATGGAGAGGAAGGTGGGAGGGGGGTTCAGGATTGGGAACTCATGTACACCCATGGCAGTTTCATGTCAATGTATGGCAAAACCAATACAGTATTGTAAAGTAAAACAAACAAACAAAAAAAAATACATAAATAAATAAATAAATGCATGTTTTTAAAATTTAACAGTTTTGCATCTATAAGCTTCTTGTCCCCATATTTAAAAGAGAAAAATCCCTACTATCTGTAAGGTGAGTGCAGAGAAAAAGAGAGCGAGCCAAGCAGTCAGGCAAGAAAAGGAAATTTATTAGAGGGAAAAGAGAGGGTGACTGGCTCTTAAGGAGAATCAGCGTTCTCCCTTTCTGATGGAGTCTTTCTTGTACTCCACCAATGAAAAATTTTCTGAAGGGATGGTCACATAGCTGGAGGTCTGGAATCCAGTGGTCTTGCAGCTTTGAGAAGATATGCACCAGCGAGATAGCAGGATGGCTTTTGGTCAGTTTGGTCAGTCCCACAGATCACTATGATTTATTCTTTGTTTGCAAGGTCGACATAACAAGCCATCTTATCAATGAGACCCCTGGTGGGCTCTATCACTACCAGTTCTGAGTTCAAGTTTATATTGATGATATATTTAAGCACACTTTGCTGAACTTCACTGTTTTCCACAGATACTGGATGCTTCCATGATAAGGAAGATTTACTTCCCCTCCTGGATGATACCAGGTGATGACACAGGTTTGCTTTTGCCTGCAGAAGTGATTTGTATAACATATGGACACGAGTCTTGAGAAGCATCATGTGATTTCACATTACATCTCTTTTTTTTTCTCTTCCACAGATTGAAAATACTTCAGACAGCAGTGTTCCATCGGCTGGATACCAGAGTGAAGGTGATGCAGAGCAGAATTACAGTCAACATTCGGTGGACTTGTGGCGTAAGCAAGAAATAAGTTTCTAATTTTATAGAACAGTGAGAATTGGGGTTGATATTGCACCAGAAGATGGCTATTCTGAAAGATACAAGCACACTTAGCAGAGTACTGGTGCATGATAATCATGAGAACTTTGATTATTAACAATGAGGAGCTTCAATAATCAGAATATTCCATCTTCTGATAGTTCATGAGAAAGAAGTATCCTAAAATAAAGAAGTATTGTTCAGATTACAGAGACCTGTTAAGATAAATAGCAAAATAGTGAATTCCAGGGTATGACTAAAGATACTTTGCTTGACCAACCTTTAGTCAGATCCCCTGAACCCTCTTGCTAACAAGATTCATATATATACTTCTTACAGAATCCAGTTTTAGCAAGAATCCTACTATATTAGCTTAAAGTCCCCACTCTATACATCTGGACACAGGCCCAATATCCACTAAACCCCAGATGATATCTGGTCATTCTTGCCTGCTTTCAGCAAGAGTTCTGTTTGGTAACTTTAAGCTGGAATCCTTCCAGACTTGATGTCTCCTCTTACTAATTTTCCATTCACCAATTACCCAGTCTCCATGTTTGCCACTTGACTGTAAATCCCCAGGTATTCTATTCAGAATAAGCCCAATATTTTGAATTCTGTAGTTTTGTTATCTAGCCTGCCTGGTCTGTCCTTCATTATCTCCTGGAGTTTGGTCAAATTCATGACCATTAACTTGGTGATGCTATCTAACCGGCTCATCCTCTGCCAGCCCCTTCTCCTTTTGCATTCCATCAAATCAATTCAATTAAGAATTTAACCCAGTTTTATTCTAGAGTCTCTCCTCCTCCATGGCAATATTTTTTTCATAATAAAATCTATGTTAGCCTCTTTAACTTTTGCCTGGCTCGGTTTTTTATTTAGTAAGTATATGGTGAGTTCAGCACAGATTTATCCTAATACCAGATAGTAAATTTTGTAGCTCAACAAGAATTACCATTTAATTTTGAATACATCACTCGCTTCATTTTAGCATTAGGGAAACTGACACCTCAGAGCTGAGGAATTTTCCTAATATCACTGAGCTATTAAAGAAAAAAATATCTAGAATCCAGGTCAAATTATTCATAGATGCACAACTGTTAGCACTGACCCATAGCTAAAATATAACACTGTCCATATATTTGAGGGTAAAGGGGAGGAGGGGAATCAAATACTACACACTTGTGAAATATTTGTTGTTGTTTAGTTGCTAAGTCCTGTCAGACTCTGGAACCTGTGGACTATAGCTGGCCAGGCTCCTCTGTCCATGGGATTTCCAGGTAAGAATACTGGAGTAAGTTGCCATTTCCTACACCAAGGGATCTTCCAAACCCGGTGATCAAATCCATGTCCACATGTGAATTATTAAGAAAAAGGTAAGTTTTTAGGTATCTATATTCTAAGGTAGGCAAGCAGGAAACACATTTTTAAAAGATAGTGTGTATGTAAGCATTTTGATACAAATGGCAAATTTTTCTCAAAATGGTTCATAAAATGTGACTTAATATGTTGCTAGATAACCACATGTGTAGAGAAAAATTTCACTTTTCCTGAGAGGACAAAACCTCAGTGAAGTCTTATGGCCAGTGATAGCTGTTAGGTCTCATCGAAAAGACATGACCAAGGTGAAGGTTTGAGGCACAGATGGGGCAAGCTTCTGAAGAATTATTTCCTCACTAAATAGTAAGAGAGAAATTGTGAAATAAAACTGAATATAGATAAGTCATCTATTTAATGAGGTGGCAAAGATCAGACATGACTGAGCGACTGAAAAACTGAACTGAACTGAAAGCTTAGGAAAGAGCAAAGACTTACAAGTTTAAAATTCCATTTCAGGAGAATATTGGAGAGGTGAGAAGATAATACACAATCAAATTTATGGGCTCTATGTGTGGATTGCTTGCCTAGTTATAAACCGGGACTTCAGATGGTATGAGAATGAATAACTGCCTGGCAATAAAGAAACCAGATAATTTGCAGTGACAAACTTTAAGACTTGGGAAGCCTCAAGAAGAGTATTGGCTGATTCTACCCTGAGAATACTGTTTTGTCTGCCTGTAATCAATCTTTTATCCAAGGTATTTGTCAAAATGCCTGAGGACAGTTTATAAAGACAGGTGATGTGTCTGCTTATGCACGTCCTTGCTAATGAATTTTGTACATTTCATAGAATTCAGTCTATGATTAACTTTCATTGTAACATATTCCCCGGTAGTGGGTTTATGGATTAGGAAATGTCAAAGGTAATGATAGCTGCTATCAAAGGTAAACCTTCAAATTGCAGTGTATAAACACAGCAGAGCTTTATTTGTAATCAAGAGCAAAGGATTCTCTACCCTTTTCAGTATTTGCCTTCTAAGATTTCCACAATCAAAGAAGAGGAGTTAGACTTAGACGTGATCAATCTGGTCCATATGTCATTGATCAAGTATCATCACAGAGCCCCATAAAGGATCAAGGAGAATAGAATATTGTTCTATGCTGGACAATACTATTAACCATAAAGGAAAGCAAAACCTTGGTGGAAAGATATCTCTCTCTATCAGTCCGCTTCTCTGATCATCAGATAGCCTTGAGCCTTGTAGTTTCTTCTTAAAGCATCTATTTCATAATCCCTCTCTCTCAAGAGTAAAAATATACTGCAGTCCACATGTAACCTTGGTCTGCTTTACCAAGTATTTTGCCACTAAATAACATGGGACAGTTTTTGGAAGTAGTAGTATCCCAATTCCATACAGTTAAGGAACTATGGCTGATGGAAAAACTATTCCCTAAAATTTCAGTGATTTGCCACAATAGTTTATATTTGCTTATTTAACTATCAGTTGGTTGTGGCAGTGGTCAGGGTAAGGAAATGCTCAATAGAGTCATTCAGAAAACATACCATCTTCAATGTGTAGCTCTCAAAGTCATCCTGAATTTTAATATATTGCTAGAAATAAGAAGAGACGGAAAGAGGAATCATATGTGGGTACAGGCTTTGAAGCAGTATACTTCATTTTTGTTCACAATTTCTTGTCCCAAATGCACTCATGTGGCCCTAGAAGATAATAGGAGACAGGAAATATAGACACACTCCATCATGGAAAAGGAACAGAAATCTATGTTCAATAACCAGATATTGAGCTTCCCAGGTGGCTCAGTGGTAAAGAATCTGCCTGAAATACAGGAGATGCAGGTTCCATCGTTGGGTGAGAAGATTCTCTGGAGAAATAAATGGCAACCCACTCCAGTATTTTTGCCTAGGAAATCCCATGGGCAGAAGAACCTGGCAGGCTACAAGTCGATGGCATTGCAGTATTGGATATGACTTAATGACTAAACAACAAGCCAGATATTCCAAACCCCTGCTCATCTCTTACTGCCAGAGGTTACTGATAATCAGGCAAAAACTACTTGATAATTTCTAACTGGTCAGATAAGATGAAACCAACGGTGAACTAAGTGCTTTAGTGAATGTTGTGTGTCTTGTTCTGTGGGGCTGACAAAGCAAGACACAGTTTCCTCAATGCTTTCTATGTCATAGAGGAAAGGGACTATAAAAGAGGTAGTGAGTCACACAGTATATGTTTTTTATGTACAAGTCTGTCTAAATCTGAGTTCAGAATGAAATTTTTTTTTGCTTTTGTCTGTGTTTATTTTTTTTAATTTTTATCATAAAACTTCATACCGAATCCTCCTACAGTAAATAAGACCTTCCCTGCAATTTTTATAGTGTCCCTCAGTGCAAGCCTACTATAAAAAATTAATCTCAAAAGTTGAAAATTGCAGTAATAGAAACATTGCCTGTTGATATTCTGGCTTTGTTCAGTGGAAAATTTTCAACCACCTAATGCTGGAATGTAGACCTTTCAGGAGTCCCTCATCCATTTTAGCTTTTCTATTGAATGTTATTACATTTTAAGGGGTCACCCTGAGAAAGAACCAAATTACAGATAGTCTATCTAGTCTTAATATCAGACACATATGGTTTAAAAGCCAGCTCAGTAGAGAGAGAAACACCCTTTACTTTTGAAGTTTGAGATTCTAAAGCAGACTCTATTTGAATAGAAAATCTTTCTACTTCTGCATGAAGTTGAATCAAAGAAATATCACTGTTAATGGGACTATTTTCCAAAATTTGCTATTTTACCCTCCACACGGAAGAATAGGTAAATGAGAGTGACCCAATAGTGCCTTCCAAGGTTCCTGACTATAAAATTATTAGGTTGAAAAAATCTCAAAATATGTTGTTAAGGACCTGTATAACATTATTATCAATATTGATTTCTTACAGCTTTATTCCATTGATTTTTCTACTCCACTGAGTCTTGGAAATGAGAATATTTGAAAACTGCTAGAGTTTTTAAATATCCATGCACTGAGCCATAAGCTCCTTCACAGTCAAATATGTCAGCTTTTAATCTTGGTGAAACAATTAAAGGAATTTTTTTTTGAGAAAACATAGTCTTATGTGACCAAAGGAGCTTGATTTTCCCTAAAGTGTTTTTCATTTTGTCAAATATTAGAGAACATATTTCAACATATTTCAATGTGAGTTCATTTTCTATTTGGTGTCTGTCTATAAGTACATTGAAGAGTGAATCGTCAATTAGGTTATTGGTAGATGGTGACAAAACAACCCCATATCATTGCTATATAAGATACTGAATATGTGTTGTACCACATTAAATAGAAAAATGAGGTAATAAGCAAAATTGTGATAAACCACTGCATAGAAAAAAAGTGTAAAGCTCTGGAGACAAGCAGGAATGAATCTCTCATTTGCAAGCAGGAATGAATCTCTCATTTGCATTTGATCAATTGTTACTTGATTCTTGATTCATCCTGAGACTCTCTGTCCTGATTCTGACTTTCCTGAGAGTTGAGGTGCAGTACAGTGAGATCATCAACACCTGATTAAGTTCTTAGAGGTTAGCTTATTAATGATTTTTGTGCATTGAGTTACAAGGCATAAAAGGTCAATAAGAACTGTCAATGGCTTTGAGCTATTCCTAATAGATTTCTCTAATGGGTGATTTGGATCATAAAAATGATCAATAGCTGATAACCACTTTTAAATTCTGTGTAAACTGACATTAGAATGCTGGCCAAAAATGTCCTTGCAAATTATCAAGAAAAATCCAGGCATACTTTGTATGCTTATTAATTCATTTTGTTCAAGTACATAGAAATGTTATTGAGTCAAATCTGAGGTAGGACCTATATAATCATCTCTAACTTAGACAACTAAATTAACCATGTATCTCTATTTCAACTCTAAATATTTGTGCTGTTTTCTACTTTAAACTTACTTTTTAAAATTTTTTCATGCAATTTTTAAAGATCACACTCCATACGCAGTTGCTACAAAGTACTGACTATATTCACCTTGTTGAACAGTGCATTCTTGTAGCCTCTTTTATAACCAATAGTTTGTACCCCCCACTCCCCCATCATTATATCGTCTCTCCTCTCTCCCCGCTGGTAACTACTAGTTTGTTATCTCTAGCTGTAAGTCTGTTTCTTTTTTGTCATATTCACTAGTTTCTTGTATTTTTTAGATTCCCACATATAAATGATATCATATTGTATTTGTCCTTTGCTGTCTGACATATTTCACTTTAGCACAATGCCCTCCAAGACCATCCATGTTGTTGCAAATGACAAAATTCGGTTCAGTTCAGTTCAGTTCAGTCGCTCAGTCGTGTCCGACTCTTTGCGACCCCATGAATCACAGCACACCAGGCCTCTCTGTCCATCACCATACAGCTGAGTAGTATTTCATTGTTTATATATATATATATATACCATGTCATCTTTATCCATTCATCTTTGATGGACACTTAAGGTTGTTTCAATATCTTGGTTATTATAAGTAATGCTGCCTTAAACTCTGAGGTGCATGTACTGCTTCAAGTTAGTGTTTGTATTTTCTTCGCATATATACCCAGGAGTGGAATTGCTGAGCTGGCTCAGAGGTTAAAGCGTCTGCCCGCAATGCGGGAGACCCGGGTCCGAACCCTGGGTCCGATCCCTGGGTCGGGAAGATCCCCTGGAGAAGGAAATGGCAACCCACTCCAGTATTCTTACCTGGAGAATTCCATGGACAGAGGAGCCTGGAGGGCTACAGTCTATGCGGTCGCAAAGAGTCGGACACGACTGAGCAACTTCACTTTCACTGTTAGAGTTCTATTTTTACTTATTTGAACTTTTATAGTATTTTCCATAGTGAATGTGCCAATATATATTCCAACCAATGATTTATCTTTAGCTTTATTTATTTATTTTGTCTCAAGATTGTTTCGGCTATTTGGGGTCTCTTGTGTTCCATATCAGAGGAGAAGGTGATGGCACTCCACTCCAGTACTCTTGCCTGGAAAATCCCATGGACAGAGGAGCCTAGTAGGCTGCAGTCAATGGGGTCGCTAAGAGTCTGACACAACTGAGTGACTTCCCTTTCACTTTTCACTTTAATGCATTGGAGAAGGAAATGGCAACCCACTCCTGTATTCTTGCCTGGAGAATCCCAGAGAGAGGGTAGCCTGGTGGGCTGCCGTCTATGGGGTCACACAGAGTCAGACACGACTGAAGTGACTTAGCAGCAGTAGTGTTCCATACAGGGCAAATTTTAGGATTATCTGTTCTAGTTCTAGGAAAAATGTCATGAGTATTTTGCATTAAATCTGTAGATTGCTTTGGGTAATATGGATGGTTTAACAATATTAATTCTTCCAACCCACAAATGGAATATCTTTTCATTTATTACCCTGCTTATTTAACTTACATGGAGAGTACGTCATGAGAAACACTGAGCTGGATGAAACACAAGCTGGAATCAAGATTCCTGGGAGAAATATAAAAAACCTCAGATATACAGATAACACCATCCTTATGGCAGAAAGTGAAGAACTAAAGAGCCTCTTGATGAGAGTGAAAGAGGAGAGTGAAAATGTTGGCTTAAAGCTCAACATTCAGAAAACGAAGATCATGGCATCTAGTCCATCATTCATGGCAAATAGATGGGGAAACAGTGGAAACAGTGACAGTCTTTATTTTGGGGAGCTCCAAAATCACTGCAGATGGTGACTGCAGCCAAGAAATTAAAGGATGCTTACCCCTTGGAAAGAAAGTTATGACCAACCTAGACAACATATTAAAGAGCAGAGACATTACTTTGCCGACAAAGTTCTGTCTAGTCAAGGCAATGGTTTTTCCAGTGGTCATGTATGGATATGAGAGTTGTACTGTAAAGAAAGCTGAGCATGGAAGAATTGATGCTTTTGAACTGTGGTGTTGGAGAAGACTCTTGAGAGTCCCTTGGACTGCAAAGAGATCCAACCAGTCCATCCTAAAGGAGATCAGTCCTGGGTGTTCATTGAAAGGACTGATGTTGAAGCTGAAACTCCAACACTTTGGCCACCTGATGGGAATTGCTGACTCATTAGGAAAGATCCTGATGCTTGGAAAGATTGGCGGCAGGAGGAGAAGAGGATGACAGAGGATGAGATGGTTGGATGGCATCACTGACTCGATGGACATGAGCTTGAGCAAGCTCCAGGAGTTGGTGATTTACAGGGAGGCCCTGGCATGCTGTGGTCCATGGGGTTGCAGAGTCGGACACTACTGAGTGACTGAACTGAACTGGAATTTTATTTACTTTTATTGTCTTCAATTTCTTCCATCAATGTCTTATAGTTTTCAGAGTATAGTATTTTCACCACCATGGTTAAGTTTATTCCTAGAGATTTTATTCTTTTTGATGCAATTGTAAACAGGATTGCTTTTTTTAAAATTATTTTAATAGCTCACTATTAGTGTATAGACAAACAACAGAGTTTTATATATTAATCTTATATCCTGCAAATTTACTGAACTAATTTTTATTACTTCTGATAGTTGTGTGCATGTGTGTAGACTTCAGAGCTTTTTATATAAAGTGTCATTTCATTTGCAAATAATGATTTTTTTGTTTTGTGAGTTCCTCCGTTTCAATTTGGATATTTCGTTTCTTTTTCTTGTCTGATTTGTATGACTAGGAGTTCCATTAGCATGTTAAATAGAAATGTTGAGAATAAGCATTGTTGTATTGTTCCTAATTTTAGAGAAAAATTTTTAGCCTTCTACTATTGACTATGCTGTTAGCTCTGAGTTTATCATAAGTGGCTTTTGGTATGTTGAAATATGTTCTCTCTGTAACAGCTCTGAGAGAGTTTTTATTATGAATGGATGTTGAATTTTTGTGAAATGTTTTTCTTGGGGGGGAGTCTATTGAGATGATCATATAATTTTTATCCTTTCCTGTGTTAATGTGATGTATCACACATTGATTTGTGATACTGAGTTATCTTTGCATCCCTGGAACAAATTCTACTTGATTAAATAAAGTTTTTCATATATTTTTTAATTCAGCTTGCCAATATTTTGTTGGGGATTTTTGTATCCATATTCATTAGATTTATTGGCCTGCAATTTTCTTTTTGGAATTTTTTTTTTTTTTTTTTGGTTTTGGTTTTGGTGTGAGAGTAATGATGGCCACATCAGATGCATTTAAGCATGTTCTTTTTTTTTTAATATTTTGAAATAGTTTGGAATGGATGAGGATTAGTTCTTCTTTATATGTTTAGTAGAATTCCCCTGTGAAGTCATCAAGTCTTTGACTTTTCTTTGCTGGGATTTTATTTATTACAATTTCTATTTCACTATTCATAATCGGCCAATTCAGTTTGTCTATTTCTTCCTGAATCAGCCTTGGAAGGTTATATGTTTCTAGAAATTTTTCCAGTTCTTCTAGGTTGTCCAAATTGTTGGCATATAATGGCGTGTAATATTCTCATGATTTTTTGTATCTCTGTAATATTAGTTGTTATTTCTTCTCTCTCTCTTTTTTTTTTTTATTGTTGGGACTCCTTTTTATTATTGGGTCTTTTTTATTATTGAGTCTTCTCTCTTTTTTTCCTCCTTAGCCTGGATAAAAGTTTATCATCAGTTTTGTTTATTTAAGAAAAAAAAGTTCTTGATTTTATTGATCTTTTCTATATTTTTCCTTGTTTTATTTTTTTCTCTTTGATTTTATTATAATATTTTCTTAATTTTACTGACTTTGGGCTTTATTTGTTACTTTTCTACTTCCTTTACATGGTAGGTTTGGTTATTTAAGATTCTTTTCATTTGTTACTTGAGGTAAACTTGTATTTTTATAAACATCTCATTTAGAATTGTTTTCGTCTTTGGAAAGCTTTTGTTTCTATTTTCATTTGCCTTGGGGTATTTTCTGATTTCCATTTTGGTTTCTTCATTGAAGCATTGTTTTTTTAGTAGCATGCTTTTAGTTTTCACATGTTGGGTTTTCTCACTTTTTCTTTCTGTCATCGATTTCTAGTTTCATATTACTTCAGTCATAAAAAATGTATGATATTATTTTATCCCCTTAAATTGGTTGAGACTTCTTCTGTGACCTAGCATGTGATCTATCTTGAAGAGCATCCTATATGCACTTGAAATAATGTATATACTGCTATGTTTGGGTGGAGTACCCTGTAGGTATTCAGTAAATCCAATTGGTCTAGATGCCTATGCAGAAGACTGAGCCTTGGAAAATGCCAATAGAAGAAAGATATTTATTAGGCAGCTTATTTGATGTTTGGTAGAAACCAACACAATACTGTAAAGCAACTATCCTTCAGTCAAAAATAAATTAAGTTATAAATAAATAGGTTAATAATTTGTGGGGAGATTAGGTTGTCAATAAAAAATAACATTAAACTGAAACACAGCCAGTCCATTCCAAAGGAGATAAGTCCTGAGTGTTCATCAGAAAGACTGATGTTGAAGCTGAAACTCCAATTCTTTGGCCATCTGATGCAAGAGCTGACTCATTTGAAAAGACTCTGATCCTGGGAAAGATTGAAGTCGGGAGAAGCAGGAGACAACAGAGGATGAGATGGTTGGATGGCACCAGAGACTCAATGGACATGAGTTTGGGTAAACTCCAGGAGTTGGTGATGGACAGGGAGGCCTGGCATGCTGCAGTTCATGGGGTCATAAAGAGTTGGACACGGCTGATCAACTGAACTGAACTGAAACACATTAAAATCTCTCTCAAAATAACAAATAACAAGAAATGAAACTTTAGTATCAGATTCTATTAAAATATAATGGAGTCCACATAAATATTTGCTGAGTTACAGGATGTAAATATTAAATATACATATATATTTTTGTATATGTATACGTGTGTGTGTGTAAGATTTACTTATATGTAATTTTAATTGCTAAAGTAATATATATATATATCTATTATAATATATATTTTGAAAGAGTTGGAAAAATATAAAAAATGAGTATTTCTATAATTCATAGTCATATTATAATCACTTAGTGTTGACAGTTTGGTATGTATTATTTCACCCTTTTTTTGTGTACTTGGCTCTAATACCTGTTGATATAATTATATAAACCACTATATATGACAATTAATATATATTAAAAAGTATATAATTTATTTCTTTATTTTGAATCACAATTTTTAATATATTATAAAAATTTATAAAATCTATAATGTCAAATATATGCTCATAAAAAATAAAATTTAATGACTATGATAATGGTTACACTGCATAGCACACTATAATTTTAACAACTTTTTTCTTAAAGATTTACTTATTTCTATTTTCTCCATGTCAAGCAAGGGAAAATGTGCTCAACAAAAATATTTTTAAGAATATGAATTTGTCAAAGATAAGGTGTCCATATGTGTGTGGATTTATCTCTGGGCTTTCTATTTTGTTCCATTGATCTATATTTCTGTCTTTGTGCCAATACCATACTGTCTTGATGACTGTGGCTTTGTAGTAGAGCCTGAAGTCAGGCAGGTTGATTCCCCCAGTTCCATTCTTCTTTCTCAAGATTGCTTTGGCTATTCATGGTTTTTTGTATTTCCATACAAATCTTGAAATTATTTGTTCTAGTTCTGTGAAAAAGATCGCTGGAAGCTTGATAGGGATTGCATTGAATTTGTAGATTGCTTTGGGTAGTATGCTCATTTTCACTATATTGATTCTTCTGATCCATGAGCATGGTATATTTCTCCATCTATTAGTGTCCTCTTTGATTTCTTTCATCAGTGTTTTATAGTTTTCTATATATAGGTCTTTAGTTTCTTTAGGTAGATATATTCCTAAGTATTTTATTCTTTTTGTTGCAATGGTGAATGGAATTGTTTCCTTAATTTCTTTTTCTACTTTCTCATTATTAATGTATAGGAATTCAAGGGATTTCTGTGTGTTGATTTTATATCCTGCAACTTTACTATATTAATTAATTAGCTCTAGTAATTTTCTGGTAGAGTCTTTAGGGTTTTCTATGTAGAGGATCATGTCATCTGCAAACAGTGAGAGTTTTACTTCTTCTTTTCCAATTTGGATTCCTTTTATTTCTTTTTCTGCTCTGATTGCTGTGGCTAAAACTTCCAGAACTATGTTGAATAGTAGTGGTGAAAGTGGGCACCCTTGTCTTGTTCCTGACTTTAGGGGAAATGCTTTCAATTTTTCTCCATTGAGGATAATGTTTGCGGTGGGTTTGTCATATATAGCTTTTATTATGCTGAGGTATGTTCCTTCTATTCCTGCTTTCTGGAGAGTTTTGATCATAAATGGTTGTTGAATTTTGTCAAAGGCCTTCTCTGCATCTATTGAGATAATCATATGGCTTTTATTTTTCAATTTGTTAATGTGGTGGATTACATTGATTGATTTGCGGATGTTGAAGAATACTTGCATCCCTGGGATAAAGCCCACTTGGTCATGGTGTACAATCTTTTTAATGTGTTGTTGGATTCTGATTGCTAGAATTTTGTTGAGGATTTTTGCATCTATGTTCATCAGTGATATTGGCCTGTAGTTTTCTTTTTTTGTAGTATCTTTGTCAGGTTTTGGTACTAGGGTGATGGTGGCCTCACAGAATGAGTTTGGAAGTTTACCTTCCTCTGTAATTTTCTGGAAGAGTTTGAGTAGGATAGGTGTTAACTCTTCTCGAAATTTTTGGTAGAATTCAGCTGTGAAACCGTCTGGACCTGGGCTTTTGTTTGCTGGAAAATTTCTGATTACAGTTTCAATTTCCGTGCTTGTGATGGGTCTGTTAAGATTATCTATTTTTTCCTGGTTCAGTTTTGGAAAATTGTACTTTTCTAAGAATTTTTCCATTTCTTCCAGATTGCCCATTTTATTGGCATATAATTGCTGATAGTAGTCTCTTATGATCCTTTGTATTTCTGTGTTGTCTGTTGTGATCTCTCCATTTGCATTTCTAATTCTATTGATTTGATTTTTCTCTCTTTGCTTCTTAATGAGTCTGGCTAATGGTCTGTCAATTTTATTTATCCTTTCAAAGAACCAGCTTTTGGCTTTGTTGATTTTTGCTATGGTCTCTTTTGTTTCTTTTGCATTTATTTCTGCCCTAATTTTTAAGATTTCTTTCCTTCTGCTAATCCTGGGGTTCTTCAATTCTTCCTTTTCTAGTTGCTTTAGGTGTAGAGTTAGGTTATTTATTGGACTTTTTTCTTGTTTCTTGAGGTATGCCTGTATTGCTATGAACTTTCCTCTTAGCACTGCTTTTATAGTGTCCCACAGGTTTTGGGTTGTTGTGTTTTCATTTTCATTCGTTTCTATGCATATTTTGATTTCTTTTTTGATTTCTTCTGTGATTTGTTGGTTATTCAGAAGCGTGTTGTTCAGTCTCCATATGTTGGAATTTTTAATAGTTTTCCTCCTGTAATTGAGATCTAATCTTAGTGCATTATGGTCAGAAAAGATGCTTGGAATGATTTCGATTTTTTTGAATTGATCAAGGTTATATTTATGGCCCAGGATGTGATCTATCCTGGAGAAGGTTCCATGAGCACTTGAGAAAAAGGTGAAATTCATTGTTTTGGGGTGAAATGTCCTATAGATATCAATTAGGTCTAACTGGTCTAATGTATCATTTAAAGTTTGCGTTTCTTTGTTAATTTTCTGTTTAGTTGATCTGTCCATAGGTGTGAGTGGGATATTAAAGTCTCCCACTATTATTGTGTTATTGTTAATTTCCCCTTTCATACTTGTTAGCATTTGTCCTACATATTGCGGTGCTCCTATATTGGGTGCATATATATTTATAATTGTTATATCTTCTTCTTGGATTGATCCTTTGATCATTATCTTTGACAAAGGAGGCAAGAATATACAATGGAGTAAAGACAATCTCTTTAACAAGTGGTGCTGGGAAAACTGGTCAACCACTTGTAAAAGAATGAAACTAGATCAGTTTCTAACACCGCACACAAAGATAAACTCAAAATGGATTAAAGATCTAAATGTAAGACCAGAAACTATAAAACTCCTAGAGGAGAACATAGGCAAAACACTCTCCGACATAAACCACAGCAGGATCCTCTATGATCCACCTCCCAGAATTCTGGAAATAAAAGCAAAAATAAACCAATGGGACCTAATTAAAATTAAAAGCTTCTGCACAACAAAGGAAAATATAAGCAAAGTAAAAAGACAGCCTTCTGAATGGGAGAAAATAATAGCAAATGAAGCAAATGACAGACAACTAATCTCAAAAATATACAAGCAACTCCTGCAGCTCAATTCCAGAAAAATAAACGACCCAATCAAAAAATGGGCCAAAGAACTAAATAGACATTTCTCCAAAGAAGACATACGGATGGCTAACAAACACATGAAAAAATGCTCAACATCACTCATTATTAGAGAAATGCAAATCAAAATCACAATGAGGTACCACTTCACACCAGTCAGAATGTCTGCGATCCAAAAATCTGCAAGCAATAAATGCTGGAGCGGGTGTGGAGAGAAGGGAACCCTCCTACACTGTTGGTGGGAATGCAAACTAGTACAGCCACTATGGAGAACAATGTGGAGATTCCTTAAAAAATTGCAAATAGAACTACCTTATGACCCAGCAATCCCACTACTGGGCATACACACTGAGGAAACCAGAATTGAAAGAGACACATGTACCCCAATGTTCATCTCAGCATTGTTTATAATAGCCAGGACATGGAAACAACCTAGATGTCCATCAGCAGATGAATGGATAAGAAAGCTGTGGTACATATACACAATGGAGTATTACTCAGCCGTTAAAAAGAATACATTTGAATCAGTTCTGATGAGATGGATGAAACTGGAGCCAATTATACAGAGTGAAGTAAGCCAGAAAGAAAAACACCAATACAGTATACTAATACATATATATGGAATTTAGAAAGATGGCAATGATGACCCTGTATGCAGGACAGCAAAAAAGACACAGATGTGTATAACGGACTTTTGGACTCAGTGGGAGAGGGAGAGGGTGAGATGACATGGGAGAATGACATTGAAACATGTATAATATCATGTAAGAATCGAATTGCCAGTCTATGTCAGATGCAGGATATGGCACACTTGGGGCTGGTATGCGGGGATGACCCAGAGAGATGTTGTGGGGAGGGGGGGTGGGAGGGGGGTTCAGGTTTGGGAATGCATGTACACCTGTGGTGGATTCATGCCAATGTATGGCAAAACCAATACAGAATTGTAAAGTAAAATAAAAAATAAATTTTAAAAAATGAATTAAATTTTTAATAAAATTTCTGAATATTTGTATGGTTATGTGATTAGAATTAATACTCAGAAATGGCACCATTGTATAAAAATATATGAGCAGGATAAGAAATTTCAATATGGGCTTTCTCCAATACAATATATTTCCACAATAGTGTGAATATTAAGTACTATATTACACTATTTTTGTACTCCTATTCAAGAACATAAATATGGCCTATATATAGCAATCATCATGGATTAATATTATAGAAAAACACTTGCTGCTCCAACAACATATATTATTTATTATACACATGAGATAAGAGTTGTTAGAATTTTAAGAATGGGTATTTATTATGTTGCCAATGATAATACTGGTGATGATAGAAAAAAACATTATTTTAATAAAAAGGAAAATATTATTAAACTCTGGACTTGCTAAGTCATGTTCATACTCATAGACAAAAGTGTTCACATATAAAAAGTACACTTACTGTTGCAATTTCTGGAAGAAAAATAACTTCACTATATTGTATTATAAAAAATTGTAAGGACTTCCCTGGTGGTTTAGATGGTAAAGGATCCGCTTGCAATGCAGGAGATTTCACTGGGCAGAAAGTGCTTAGGAGCTAAAGTGTTCAAAATTCTCTTTCTCTCAACCTCTTTTTATCCATTTGCTCTTTTTACATCAGAGTTTTTGACAATAGGAAATTTCTTAGAAAGATGTTTGTATTGTAAAATAGCATTGTACTTATTCCATAACTGACTTTCTAAATAAGGATTATCCTCTTACTAATATAACTGAGATGGACCATTTTCCTACATTTTTCTATTCAAATATCACTTTGGAAATATTAAATAATGAAAATATCTCAATGATCTACATTTTGGAAATATTAGGTAATGAAAACATCTCAGTGATCTAATTAGCATTTCTTTAATTGCTGAAGCCCAAGTATTTTTCATTTTTAGTTTTGCTCATTGTTGTTATGCTTTTGTAAATCATTTACTCTATTTATTAAAATCACCTATTTTTTTCCATTTAGTTATTGCTTTTTTTTTTTAAATAAATCACATTATCTACACCTGTTACTTAGGAGACAAAATTTAAAAAAGTTGGTAACTGTGTGTTACTGGAAAATAAGGACAGACTCAATAAAAGCATTGTAGGAAAAAACACAATTTAACATGATATGCATTTAACTCTTTTTGTTATAATTTGTTAGATAATAAATACATACTCTTTTAGCAATGTTAAGTAACAACCATGTTTTTATGTATATGGATACTTGTTTTATCATATTTTCAAATTATTAAAAATGAATACTATAGCAATTTCAGTGGCATTAAATATAGAACCAATCTTTTCCATTAGCTCTGTATTATAGGTCCCATTAAGATCATGTTCCTTTTTGCATTTGTGCTTTCTTCAGAAGAAAAAAAAATCTTTTTTTGATGCAGTCACTCCATTCCAATGGCTCCATAACATTGATGATCACAGCTATTGTTTCTCATTAATTACATGTTCATATTAGGACACAGTAACATAAATACAATTACAAACTCATTAGCTGTTAGCTCATGCATACTTTCCCCCATTTTTCATTACAAGTCCATTTATAATTATTATTACTCTTGGGTCTCCACAATCTCTTTTCAATAAATCATAGTTGAAAATTTTTTCAGTGAAGTAAGTGTCTCAAGTATAATTGTCAATACATGGAAAAAATATTTCCAGCTAATAGCAAATGCAAAACTGAACTGCAGTATGAAACTTACTAGTGTAATGTGCTTGGAAAGATAATTCAGAGTATACATACATATTGTGTGGGTAAAATGAAACAGAAACAATGTTTGACAGAATATTACTAAAGGTGAAAAATACAAATGCAGATAATTACTTGTTCATAATAAAATAAAGGCATATCCTAAGAAATGCACATATGTTTCAGTCATAGAGGGATTTATAATTGTATGCTAGCTAGAGGTATGGTCATATTAAGCTGCATAACTGCATCCTTTTCATGTTGTATTTATATTTAGATAACAAGAACTTAAATACTGAGGAGAAATTGCGATGAAAATGAGTTCTAAGAGTTTGTGATAAAAGGAGAAAAACCAATCTACTACTTTCAAGGTGAGATCTTAGGCAGATCAAGGGTTATCTCACATAATATGTAGAAATTCGGCAGAACTGTTCTGACCCAGTACCCATCAGTTCCCAAACAGAATCCAGTTGAATTCTAAGTGTGAAAATGTCACTCAATAGCACTGGGACAATCTGAAGCCAGTGGGTTAGTTTAATTGAGGCATAGAAATAATGAAATAGACTAGACAAAATGAAGGTCACAAAATCACATTCTGAAAAAGAAAAATATATATATACAAAACGGGGTTTCATAGGGATACAGTGCAGCTGAAGCCCTCTTTTGGAACCCTGTTCATCTCCAGCCTGAACTCAGTAATTCACTCAGCCTAATCTTCATTTCTGTTTGCTCACCTCTGCACATCTGCCTGCCTTACCAGACAGCCATCACTTTTTGACTCCTGCACATGCTTCTCTTGCTTGACTGGGATTTTTTTGGCACTGCTCATGAGATTATTCTGAGAAGAAATACATTTTATGGAGGATAACTGATAGACATCAAAGTGCACATATTTAAAAGAATATAGTTCGAAAGAAAAAGCTTTTTTTCTGTCTCCTTTATAACTCCCTTCCCCATTGCCACCTAACATTCTCTCCACTTCATCTTAAGGCAACCACTTAGATGCTTTCTGTCTCTGTGGTTTAGTTGGCATTTTCATATATTTACATAAATGGGGTTGTAAATTACCAGTATTTTTGCTTATTTCCCTTCAGTTCAGTTCAGTCACTCAGTCAGGTCCGACTCTTTGGGATCCTATGGACTGCAGCACCCCAGGCTTCCTTGTCCATCACAAACTCCCGGAGCTTGCTCAAACTCATGTCCATCCAGTCGGTGATGCCATCCAACCATCTCATCCTCTGTCATCCCCTTCTCCTCCTGCCTTCAATCCTTTCCAGCATCAGGGTCTTTTCAAATGAGTTAGTTCTTTGCATTAGGGGGCCAAATATTGGAGTTTCAGCTCCAACATCAATCCTTCCAATGAATATTCAGGACTGATTTCCTTTAGGATGGACTGGTTGGATCTCCTTGCGGTCCAACGGACTCTCAAGAGTCTTCAACACCACAGTTCAAAAGCATCAATTCTTCAGTGCTCTGTTTTCTTTATAGTCCAATTCTCACCTGTTTGCCCATTTCTGTTTCCCTCTCAGTCATGTCCATTGAATCCATGTTTCTTACATCTCTTGCACTGGCGCCACCTGGGAAGCCCCCTCTAACCTTAAAAAAACCTATTTATAGGGATGAGATCACTAAGCAATTGAAACTGATTCTTGACTTATGCTCTCCTGAATGCATACCATGCCTTGTGTAAACTATTTATTCATTTTCCTAGATTAAAAAAAAGAAGAAGAAGAAGAAGAAGAAAGATTTAAAGGACCCCAATAGGTCATTAGCAATCCTGCAGGAAGATCTCTTGGGCAAGATGACATCTGAAGAGTCAGCCAGTCTGCACACAATAGAGAAGGATGCAGAACCCAATCTTCTCCCTGGATGATTCATGGAGAATCTTCCCCCAATTTTTCTCTTAAAAAACTGACATGGCTGGGCAGAATCTTTGGAGTTGGTCTCTGAATATGAGGCCATCTTCTCCGCACATTGCTGGTTTTTCTGACAAGTGTCATAATTTTCTACTGATGCTCACCTTTCAAATTATTGGCTTATGAGCTGTGAGCATCCGAACTTAGGTTCAGTAACAGTATTCCATTATATAGTGCAATACAGTTTGTTTATACCTTTACCTATTAGCAAACATTTTCCATTTTTTCCTCATCTATTTGCCATGAAGTGATGGGACCAGATGCCATGATCTTAGTTTTCTGAATGTTGAGTTTTAAGCCAATTTTTTCACTCTCCTCTTTCACTTCCATCAAGAGGCTCTTTCATTCTTCTTCACTTTCTTCCATAAGGGTGGTGTTATTTGTATATTCCCAACAACCAAGATATGGAAATAATATGAGCCCATTAACAGATGAATAAAGACAACATGATAAATATATATATATATATATAGATAGATAGATAGATAGATAGATAGATAGGTAGATAGATAGAAGACAGATGGAATGCTATTTAACCATGAAGAAAAAGGAAAATCTAAGGTTTTTAACAACGTGAATAAAACTAGAAGGCATTATGTTAAGTGAAATAAATCAGAGAAAGAAAAAATATTGTATGGTACCACTAAAAAGAATAAATAAATAAATAAGTTGAACTCATAGAAACAGAGGAAAGGAAGTTCTATGAACCTTCATCCACATGTTATACGTATGGACCAAGGGAATATAGAAGGATAACATGGAGTGTGTATATATGTAGATATTATAATAAAGTAAATACATTTTAATAAAACTAATAAAATGTATGTAGACATCTTAAGAAATTGTCAAAGGGTTTTTTAAGCAGTTATATTCTGTACTTAGGGCTTCCTGGTTGGTGCTGATGATAAAAAATCCGCCTGCCAGTGCAGAAAGTGCCGGAGACCTGGGTTTAATCCCTGGATCGGGAAAACTTCCTGGAAGAGGGCATGGCCACCCACCCCAGTATTCACTCCTGGAGAATCCCATGGACAGAGGAGCCTGCTGGGTTATGGTCCATACGGTTACAAAGAGTTGGACACTGCTGAAGTGACTTAGCACACAGGCACATCATGTACTTGGTCTTCTCTGGTGGCTCAGAGGAAAGAATCCACCTGCTAATGCAGGAGAGGCAAGAGACGTGGGTTCAGCCTCGGGGTCTGGAAGATTCCCTGAAAGAGGAAGTGGTAACCCACTCCAGTACTCTTGCCAGGACAGAGGAGCCTGGTCTGCTACAGTCCATGGGATTGTAAGAGTCAGATACCACTTAGTCAGACACTACCACCATCATGTACTTATGTCAGCAGTTTACAACAGATCTAGTTTCTCCATGTCCTTTCCAACATATTGTATGGTTACTATTATTAATTTTAGTCATTCTAATAGCTGTGTGTTAGAATTTTAGTGTGGATTATTTAATGTACTCACAGTCACTGGTAATGATGAATACTGTTTTATGTGCTTCCTACACACCTCTGTATCTTTTTGGTGAAATATCTTTTCAATTTTTTTTAAATTTTTACTTGAGTTTTTAATTTTTTTACTGAGTTTTGAGAGAATTTAAACACTCTGGATGAAATTCTCTATCAAATGTAAGAGTTTCAAATATTTCTTGCCAATCTGTGTTTTGTTTTATCATTCTCTTAATAGTGTCTTTCATGAGCAGAAGTGTTTAATTTTGTTGAGGCTCAATTTATCAATTTGTACTTTTCAGGATCTTATTTTCGGTTTGTATTTAAGAAATCTTCACATATTTTAAGTCAAAAGATTTTGTTTTCCTATGTCTTATTTTAGAAGATTTAAAATTTATATTTTACATTTTGATCTGTGATATATTTTGGTCTGTGATACATTTGAGTCTTTTTTTTAAAACTTGGAAGGCATTTACATTTATTTTTACATTTCCACATCATCAATCATAGACATAATAACTTGTATCTCCATCAGGAAACATAACACCATCAAGTGACTGCTATATCCAGTGAAGAAGTCAATCTTTGGTCACAGTGTTAAGAGCTCTGGGATTTGGTTCCATCAGCCCTCTCTGAAATGACCTAGAGTCTTTTTTTTTTTTTAATATAGTGTACAGTGTGTGTTAAAGTTTAATTTTCATATAAAATATTCAATTGATCCAGAATCATTTGTAGAAAATTGCATTCATATCCCATGCATTGCCTTTGCATCTTTGCAAAAAATCTGTTGTCCTTATATATATAGGTCTGTTTCTGTGGTTGTTTCAATGACCTATTTATTTGACACCAAAGCCACATTGTCTTTATTACTGCCCCTTTAGAATAATTCATAAAACCAGAAAATTACCTAAATGTGCTATATTACAACATCAACTAAAAGTCAAAATATCATTGAAGCATTATCAGCTTAAAAATTTCAAATGTTTTTGTTAATTTCCCCTTTCATACAGGTTCGATGCAGGATACAGGATGCTTGGGGCTGGTGCACTGGGATGACCCAGAGGGATGGTACGGGGAGGGAGGTGGGAAGGGGGTTCAGGATAGGGAACACGTGTACACCTGTGGCGGATTCATGTTGATGTATGGCAAAACCAATACAATATTGTAAAGTAAAAAAAAAAAAAATTCCAAATGTTATTTAAATCATGTGTAGATGAGATTTCAGTTAAGATCCTTCCTGCATCAAATTTCCTTTTTAATCTATATTCTTGTGAATCAAAAACAAATCGGTTACTTTCAAATTACAGAGATGAAGCAAGCATAAGATAGCAGTTGTAGACTTTCTGTTACAAAAAGAGAAAGTAGAAGAAAGTATGTGATTAGCATCTCTCAGACATTTTAAAATCCAGAAGAGAATTCCAGTATGTTTCAAGGTCTAGAAATAATCTCCTGTAGCTCTGGGTCCACCTTCTGAACCCACATACACTCTATGTCTGTGATTCTGGTCTCTAAGGAGTTCATTTTTTTTTTTCAAAAAGTAGTACATAGACTGCCCTGGTGGCTCAGTGGCAAATAATCTCCTGCCAATGCAGGAGACAGGTTGGATCTCAGAGTTGGAAAGGTCCACTGGAGAAGGAAATGGCAACCCACTCCAGTATTCTTGCAGAAGAGCCTGGAAGACTATAGCCCATGGGGTTGCAAAAGAGTGAGACATGACCCAACAATTAAACAACAAAGGATGTGTTTACAAATGAATAGTTTTATTAACTTGTTTCCTGTAGAACTTATGAAGTCTAAGTGACCATATCGGTTAATGAACTTCAACTGTGTCTGAGTTGAACCTGGCAAGCACTGACTGGAGAAAAATGGAACTGGAGGTGTTAGTTGCTCAGTCCTGTCCTCCTCTTTGTGACCCCACCAACTGTAGCCCACCAGTGTCCTCCATCAATGAGCCACTTCTCAATAGTCAGCACTTTGGGAAGCTCAGTGTTAAATTATTCATAGTTTGATTATATCTGGAATTTTTTTTACCACAGAAAATGGCAAATAAAGCAAATCAAAATTTTTGTTGTCTTTTAAGAGATCTGGTTTATCAGTGTACCAGCAGATATATTAAAATATGCTTAAGCAATTTATCTAACTGCAGCCACAGCAAGCCTAATTAGATCACATCAGTGAGATAAAAATCTTATAGGACATTTCAAACTGGTGGGCAATTTATGTGGCCATTATATGCAGAAAAATTCATGAAGCAGGCAGTGGTCTTTGAGGTCACTTTCTTTTGATCATTGACCCAGAAGCACAGATTTGTGTGCTGGTATTCTGGTAGCAGGCAGTGCTAGTATTAAAAAATGTACCTGCCAATGCATGACACTCTAGAGACGCGAGTTAGATCCCTGGGTCCGGAAGATCCCCTGGAGTAGGAAATGGCAACCAGATCCAATATTGTTATCTGGAAAATTTTATGGACAAAGGATCCTGAAGGGCTACAGTCTATGGGGTTGCAAAGAATCAGATATGACTGAGTACACACACATACACATACACATCTTGGTAGCAAGTCAAAAATTATTTATAACTTACCATCTGTCAGGTAATTTAATACATAAAATATAATATGTGTTTATTCCTTGGATTTTGTATCATTATTTCATGTTTCTTTGGATAATGGAAACATGCTTTTCAAACTCCATTGCTCCCATATAAATTAATTAAAATATGCTGTATCATGTCAGAATTGCTCATTAATTAAATCATTCACTTCTTCAGTTGCTGACAGATTAATAAAGTGTCTTAGGAGCATGAAAGAAAATTTTAGGCATAAATGATAAAAGAACTTCTACAAGGAATCAACGTTACTGATGAGAAAACAATGAATAAGCATGAAATAATTCAAGGAACATATAAAACATAAAGTATGATATCTAGAAAGTGAAAGAAATAAAGATCCTGACCCAAATCTAAGAGTTCAGAAAGTGTAGTGTTGAATGCAACTAACCATCACTGTTGAAAAAGACTGATCATTTTGAACTGGAAGTTGTTTGGCTACTGTAACTTAGTGACTGCCCTCAAAATTTTTCTAAATTTCCAAAATAATACCAATTTTTGAATAGCATGTTATGCATGTGAAACATATTAACTAGAATTCCACATACAAGTCTTTTTGAGAAATGTTATCCTTTTTTCCAATAGAAAAAAGTGTTCAGAAGTTCTTTTTAAAATTTATTTTACTAACTATAGGTCAGGAAGCAACAGTCAGAACTGGCCATGGAACAACAGACTGGTTCCAAATAGGGAAAGGAGTACATTAAGGCTGTATATTGTCACTCTGCTTATTCAACTTATGTGCTAAGTACATCGTAAAAAACTGGGTTGGATGAAGCACAAGCAGGAATTAAGATTGCTGGGAGAAATATCAGTAACCTCAGATAAAAAGATGACACCACCGTTATGGCAGAAAGCAAAGAACTAAAGAGCCTCTTGATGAAAGTGAAAGAGGAGAGTGAAAAAGCTGGCTTAAAATTCAACATCCAGAAAACTAACATCATGACATCCAGTCCCATCACTTCATGTTGAATAGATGGGAAAACAGTGGAAACAGTGTCAAACTTTGTGGGTTTTTTTTTTTTTTTTGGTTCCAAAATCACTGAGGATGGTGACTGCAGCCATGAAATTAAAAGATGCTTACTCCTTGGAAGAAAAGTTATGACCAACCTAGATGGCATATTAAAAAGCAGAGACTTTACTTTGCCAACCAAAGTCCACCTAGTCAAGGCCATGGTTTTTCTAGTAATCATGTATGGATGTGAGAGTTGGACTATAAAGAAAGCTGAACACTGGAGAATTGATACTTTTGAACTGTGGAGTTGGAAAAGACTCTTGAGATTCCCTTGGACTGCAAGGAGATCCAACCAGTCCATCTTAAGGGAAATCAGTCCCGAATATTCATTGGAAGGACTGATGTTGGAGCTGAAACACCAATACTTTGGCCTCCTGATGAGAAGAACTGATTCATTTGAAAAGACCCTGATGCTGGGAAAGATTGAAGGCAGGAGGAGAAGGGGACGACAGAGGATGCAATGGTTGGATGGCATCACTGACAATGAACATGAGTGTGAGTAAACTCCACGAGTTGGTGATGGACAGGGAGGCCTGTTGTGCTGCAGTCCATGGGGTCGCAAAGTGTTGAACATGACTGAGCGACTAAACTGAACTGAAGTGAATAGCTAATTTACAATGTTGTGCAGAAGTCCTTTTATAGTTAAGATATTCATTTTCTATTTTTTCCAGCTGTTATTTTCCCGTTCTGCTAATATTTTTCTATTACATGGCTGTTGCAGATTTTCTTAGCATTCAGCACTTTATCTTTGCTTATTTTCACAATAAACAAGAAGCTGGAAATGTCACTCATTTGTTTAGGTTTACTTATAATTAGGAATTGTTGTGTGACAAAAATCTCACCAGTATCTCCATGGAAGTATATGTTAGTCTTGAGAAGGTATTTGCTTCCTTATAAATGATAGAGTGCTGATTTTTCCTTTTCCTTCTGCCCTGAAAATGAGTATGATTCTAGATCTTTAGAAGTCATATGCTGAGCAGTTGCAAAAGAACAAAAGGCCAAAGCATTAAGAATAGTAGAGGAGAAAAATGGGAATAATAGAAATTACTTAGGTCCTTGATGGTGGTATTGATCAGCTGAAGAATCATGAGATTACTTATCAAGAATCCTTAAGTCCCTCTATGGCTTAAGGCTCTATTGTCAAAGTTCTCTGTTCTTCTAACTATTTTTCCTTTAATGAAGTACAGTCGATTTACAATGTTTCGGGTGTACAGAAAAGTGATTCAGATATATAGATATAGGTATAGATATAGATACAGGTGGGCTTCTCATGTGACGGTAATGGTAAAAAATGCACCTGCCAACACACAGCACACAAGAGTTGTGGATTCAATTCCTGGATCAGGAAGATCTCGTGGAGAAGGGCATGGCGACCCACTCCAATATTCTTGCCTAGAGAATCTCATGGACAGAAGACATTGGTGGGCTATAGTCCATAGGATTGCAGAGAGTTGGATATGACTGAAGCAATTTAGCATGTACAGATATATATTTTTTCAACTTCTTTTCCTTTATAGATTATTGCAATTTATTGAATATAGTTCCCTCTGCTACATATTAGGTGTTGTTGCTTCTCTGTTTTATATATAGTAGTGTGTATGTGTTAATGACAAATTCCTAATTTGTCCTTGATCCCTTTTCCTCTTTGGTAACCATAAGTTGATTTTCTATGCCTGTGAATCTATTGTGTAAATAAGTTCATTTGCATCTGTTCTTTTTGTTTGTTTGTTTTTTAAGATTCCACATAGAAGTGATATCATATGATATCTCTCTTTCTCTGTCTGACTTTCTTCACTTAACATGGTAATTTGTACGTTTCTCCTTGTTTCTGCAAATGACATTCTTTCATTCTTTCATATGGCTGAGTAATATTCTATTGTGCATATATACCACATCTTCTCTATTGATTCATCCATTTGTGGACATTGAAGTTACTTCCATGTCTTGGCTATTGTAAACAGTGCTGCTATGAACATTGTAGTGCATGTATCTCCTCAAATTAGAGTTTTCATCTTTCCTAGATATTTGCCTAAGAATGGAATTGCTGGATTGTATTGTAATTCCATTTAGTTTTTTAAGGAAACTTCAAACTGTTCTCTAGAGAGTACTAATTTACATTCCTATCAACAGTCTAATAAGGTATTCTTTTTTCACACCCTTTTTAGCACTTATCATTTGTAGATATTTTTCAGATGGCCACTCTGACTGGTGTGAGGTGACACTTCGTTGTAGTTTTGATTTGGATTGTTCCAATATTTAATGATGCTGAGCATTTTTCATGTGCTTTCTGGCTATTTGAATGTCTCCTTTGGAGAAATATTTCTTTAGGTTTTCTGTCCTTTTTTGCCCTGGAAAAGAAAATGGCCACCCACACCAGTATTCTTGCCTGAAGAATTCCATGGACACTGGAGCCTGGCAGGTCCCAGTCCAAAAGTTGGACACGACTGAGCTATAACATTGCTAAGAAAACAACAATTATAAATGTTTATTGTTTGAAAAATAAAGAATGCTAAATACAAATCTAAGAAAACAGCATTACTATCCCAGTTTCTCCTTTCCTCAACCCTGTACATTCTTCACCTTCCTTCAAGGCCAAACTTTGGAAAAGAGTAGTTTAATGTACCCTCTACTTTCCTACCTTCACTCCTCTACTTGTTTCAGTCTGACTTCTGTCTCTATACTCTCTCAAAATTTGTTATTATTATCATTCTATGTATTTTATTTATTACTTTTGTACATAAGCATAATCTGATATATATATATATGTGTGTGTGTGTGTGTGTGTGTATAAATACATATCCTAGAGAAGGAAATGGCAAGCCACTCCAGTATTCTTGCCTGGGAAATTCCATGGACAGAGAAGCTTGAAGGGCTACAGTCCATGTGATAGCAAGAGTTGGACACGACTCAGCAACTGAGCAGAGAAGGCAATGGCACCCCACTCCAGTACTCTTGCCTGGAAAATCCCATGGATGGAAGAGCCTGGTAGGCTGCAGTCCATGGGGTTGCTAAGAGTTAGACATGACTGAGCAACTTCATTTTCACTTTTCACGTTCATTCATTAGAGAAGGAAATGGCAACCCACTCCAGTGTTCTTGCCTGGAGAATCCCAGGGACGGGGGAGCCTGGTGGGCTGCCGTCTATGGGGACACACAGAGTTGGACACGACTGAAGCGACTTAGCAACAGCAACTGAGCATAAACATGAGCACATACACACCCACCCCCCCAACACACACACACACACATATATATTATTCAACTACAAGCTTTACTTCTGAATTTTTCACCAATGTATTTTCAGTGCTACCAAAAGCCTGGCAGAAAAATATCCACTTATGTAACAAATAATCATTGAATAACTATAATAAGTGTGTGTGTGTGTGTGTGTGTGTGTGTGTATGTTAGTCAGTCATTTGTGTTTGACTGTTTGAGCCCATCAGGCTCCTCTGTCCATGGGATTTCTCAGGCAAGAATATTGGACTGGGTTGCCATTTCTTTCTCCAGGAGATATTCCTGACCTAGGGATTGAACCTGGGTCTCCTGCATTACAGGAAGATTCATTACCATCTGAGCCATCAGGGACACTTATAAATAAATAAATAAATAAATATATATATATATATATATATATATATATGCGTGGCACAGTCAGAAGCACTGGTTGTATGATAGAGAACATGATAAATTACATACTTTCACTATTTTTATGTTCTGATTTTATGAACTTGCCTCCAGTGAACATTAACACAAGGCCTTTGTGTTAATTATATTTCAATAAAGCTGGGGAAAAATAAGGTTTCTGTGAAAAGGTGAAATTTAAATTGAGTTCTAAATTATAAAACGTTGTTAACCAAACAAAATTCTGGGGGAAAACTATTCAAGACAGACAATAAAAAATACAAAGACTCTAATTTATTTTTTCAAGATATAAACAGAAGTTCATATGGCAGTGAATCATAATGTAGTAGAAAGTAGTTTATAGATAATATTGTGGAATTAAACAGAGAACAAATTTCCCAGAGGTTACTGAAGAGTTACAAGCAAGTATTTGCAGGGATTGGAAGGAAAGAAGAAAGAGAGGAAGGAAGGAAGAGAGGGAGAAGATGAGGAATTTACTGGCAGTGCTCTGATGATATTACCTGCTGATTGAGAATATGGCTAAAAGAGAGTGAAGGGTCTCCTGCTGCACCCTTGCATAGAGTGATTTCAAGGCATTGTGCAAGTTCATTGAACCTGCTACTTCGTGTTAACTGACATCTGACCAACTGGAAATTTCTAAAGCTTGGCAGTCACTTCCAATATCCTCATATGATCCTGGAGCTTCATTTGAGTAACTTAATGCTTCAGCTAAATGAATTCTCCCTGAATATTCTTTTGACATGGCGATTATCTCCTCATTTCTCATTGTGAAGAGGTCAATGTCAGACAGGTTTAAAAGGAGGGATGCTGAGGCTCTGCTTGGGAAAGAAGCCATGCAGGAGGCCCCATCGTGTCCAGAAGCAAAACCTGCAGGGATGCATGCAGGCCATGAACATGAGATTAGGTGGACACAGAGTCCATCTCTTTGCCAGGAGCTCCACGACCTCCTCCACATCATGTCATTTCAGCCTAAATAAACAAATATATCCTGTAATAGAGATTTTTGATGAACTGCTTTCTCCTTTCCCCCAACATGCTGGTTACTACTTACTCTCTTGTTCCAGTTATTATCTCATTAAACACTAGTAATTTGAGACCCAATTTTCATTTTAGCTACTCACATGTGAGTCATTAATTTGCAAATAGGCAATTTGTTTGTTAAGTCTTCAAAATACACATGTAGGTATATATACGTTTTGCCTTCTGGACTATATATGTTTCATTTTAAATACTTTGCTGGTGAAACTGAAGGATTTTTTAAAGTAGATTTATGTATATATATATATGTATATATATGAATTTGGATAAGCTTTTGTATACATATTGACTATTCAAAAAAGATACTGTATATTCTATAATTTCTCTTCTCTAATATTTTTTATTCTCATCTTTGTGGTTTTTCATTTTCTTTTGGAATATATTTTTGTATACATACATACTTTAGTGTGTTTGTGTTCATAATGTAATTATTTTATTATAATAATAGCTTGCATTTATTTGGTATCAACTCTGTATCAAGCAATGGTTCAGCACAGGTTACAAGGCCAATCTCACTTAATCCTCAAAACAGCTCTTTGAGCTTGTTTTTATCAAACAAACCATTAAATATGTGAGGTTCAGTTCAGTTCAGTTCAGTCCAGTCACTCAGTCGTGTCCGACTCTTTGCGACCCCATGAATCACAGCACACCAGGTCTCCCTGTCCATCACCAACTCCCAGAGTTCACTCAGACTCACATCCATTGAGTCAGTGATGCCATCCAGCCATCTCATCCTCTGTCGTCCCCTTCTCCTCCTGCCCCCAATCCCTCCCAGCATCAGAGTCTTTTCCAATGAGTCAATTTTCTGCCTGAGGTGGCCAAAGTACTGGAGTTTCAGCTTTAGCATCATTCCTTCCAAAGAAATCCCAGGGTTGTTCTCCTTCAGAATGGACTGGTTGGATCTCCTTGCAGTCCAAGGGACTCTCAAGAGTCTTCTCCAACACCACAGTTCAAAAGCATCAATTCTTCAGCGCTCAGCCTTCTTCACAGTCCAACTCTCACATCCATACATGACCACAGGAAAAACCATAGCCTTGACTAGACGGACCTTTGTCGGCAAAGTAATGCGTCTGCTTTTGAATATACTATCTAAGTTGGTCATTAACTTTTCTTTGAAGGAGTAAGCGTCTTTTAATTTCATGGCTGCAATTACCATCTGCAGTGATTTTGGGGAAACTACGATAAAAAGACATTAAATAATTTTCTCAAAACTTAGAGGTAATAAATATTAAGACTAAAATCTTCTTAGACTGGCCTGTGACCCCAAGCTCTCTGATCCCAGGTTCACTCATTGATTTGGAAGAATTGGGCATCTATACTAAAGAATCTTATTTCCAACTCTGTTTTTAAAAAATATTCTGACAGTTAAATGGTAAAGAAAAATTTCATTCGGAACCATGTTGATAGATGTGAAAAATATGATCATACTCAACTCCAAACACAAAAATAACAAATTATGATCTATAGCCAAGGAATAGGTTGGTGGTTCGGGAGGAGGTGAAGGTTGGATGGAAAATTTTTAAGAGAATACATCAGAGATAGTTAGGATTCATGCTAAATTGATCTAAGCTTTGGGCAGGAAGATGTAATCAGATCGCATGAAGGGGATGAATAATTTGATCAGATATCAAGGGTGTAATATTTCTTTCTAAACAGACCTAGCAGGACTATAGCTATAACTGTGCTATGCAGGTCTGGCCAGGATAGGGACCAAGGTCAAGGACTCCTAAAGAAAATGGCTTAGCGGAAACTAAGATTTGGTCAAATAGAGTGTCTTGTCAATTTACCACAAAAAAAAAAGAAAAAAATATATATATACACAAACTTTTAAAAATGGAGAAGACCTGAGAAATGGCCTGAGTCAATCTGTGCTCTTTATAGAGGAAAACACTAAATATTTATGTACATTTTCTTATTCAATATCACCTGAATGATGGTAGACAAGACCATGACATATCCCTATGCCCCTGCCTTTCTTAACATTATTATTTCTTCTTGTTGATTATTTCAATAAAAGCCTTCTTATTATTAATAAGAGGTTATTTTAATAAGAGCTCCTCTGGTGTCTCAATGGTAAAGAATCCACCTGAAATGTGGGAGACCTGGGTTTGATCCCTGGGTTAGGAAGATCTCCTGGAGGAGGGCATGGCAACCCACTCCAGGATTCTTGCCTGGATAGTCCCCATGGACAGAGGAGCCTGGCAGGGTACAATCCATGGGGTTTTAAAGAGTTAGACATGACTGAGAGACTAAGCATAGCACATTGATTATTTTACATATTATTCTAATATATTAGACATTGGATACTCTTTAAATTTAGAGTGACACAAACTATTATAGGTAATATTGGCTTTAGAATTAGCAATGAAAATCAACATTCATTGCTTTAGATTGCTCTTCTCTCATCATTTCAGTTCATTTCAGTTGCTCAGTCCTGTCTGATTCTGTGACCCCCACGGGTTGCAGCATGCCTGGCTTCCCTATCCATCACCAACACCCAGAGCTTGTTCAAGCTCATGGTCACCAAGTTGATGATATCATCCAACCATTTTATCCTCTGTTGTCCCGTTCTCTTCCTGCCTTCAATATTTTCCAGCATCAGGGTCTTTTCAAATGAGTCAGTTCTTCACATCAGGTGGCCAAAGTATTGACGTCTCTGCTTTATCATCAATCCTCACATGAATATTCAGGTCTGATTTTCTTTAGAATTGACTAGTGTGATCTCCTTACAGTCCAAGGGACTTTCAAAAATCTTCTACAACACCACAGTTCAAAAGCATCAATTCTTTGGTGCTCAGCTTTCTTTATAGTCCAACTCTCACATCCATACATGACTACTGGAAAAACCATAGCTTTGACTAGACAGGCCTTTGTCAGCAAAGTAATGTCTCTGCTTTTTAATAAGCTCTCTAGGTCGGTCATTGCTTTCTTCCAAGAAGCAAGTGTCTTTTAATTTCATGGCTTCAGTCACCATTTGCAGTGACTTTGGAGCCGAATATACATTTATCATTGGTTAATAAATATCTGGAGGTTTACTAACAAATAAGATCTTTATTGTTTTAATTGGTGTTGACGGGATAGTTATGCAGGATCTTTAGATGTCAAATGGGAGCGTATGGAAATAGATTGGAATTCCAGGCTCTGTGCTAAAGGTCTTCTGCAGAGCTGTAAATGAAAAACAGTGTGTGTGAACATTGTTTTAGCACCTGTTTTATTGCCTGCACTTGATGTAATTAGTGTATTTAAAGACAGTCCTATTGGTTACACCATATGGTTTGTAATCATTAGTATAATAATAGATGTACCATTTAAAACGGAGCTCAACAACAGACTGCTATTGTTCCATTATGTTAGAATAATAGGAGGTTTTCAGAGAGTTGACTGAATCCCAATTTTGAATTTCTGACATATTTAGGTTCCCTAGCATAAGAAATTTTATGTGATAAAAAAGCTAATCTGCTAGTGTTGTTTAATTTAGATATTAGTAAATATTTTTATGCTTCCTTTGACTTGTCTGACCCTAAAATAACGATATTTTAAATAAACTATTATTAATGATGACAATGAATCTCATTAACATTTTCAAATGTGAAGGTGTGCTGTGTTGTGGTTTACTAAAACTAGATTTTCATTGTGAACATTTAATTAGCTTTTTATTCAAACTAATTTCAGTTGTTATTAAAATAAACATTTTCTCTGATATAAAAGTTTAGCAGGAAATAAAGAAGTGACACACGTTCTTATAAACTGCAGAAAAATACCTTTAAAAACCTCGAAAACATCCTTTGTGTTTACAGTTGACTCCTGAGTTAAAACACCTAGAAGTTAATCAGTGATTCCATCTTCTCACTTAGTACAAGCTAGAAGAGGTGACAAGAAAAACAAGAATTCCATTGGAGATAAGATTACAAGCAAAATTAGACAGTGTTTTCCAGGGCTGTTAACCAAAACTTACATATGCCTGTAACACATTTTAGACATATGCATGTAAAGAACCTATATTTATGACTGTATATGATATACATATCTTTAAGTAAAAATTTAAATTTGAATGCCTACTATCTCCATACAAAAAAACCCCCTAATCTATGTATTGAATTTCAAATTTCAATAAAGTTAAAAATATATATCCTCAAAAATGGAAGCTTAAATATTTTGTTTTTCTCCAACATATAAAATAGTGTTTTATTTTTATAATTTCTAAATCAAATATACCAATTTAAGAGTTCTCTGACTTTTTTGCATGAGAAACTGAATTAGTAAACAAAACAAAATACAATATTTTATTGTCTCATGGGGCAAGAAAGGTTTTTCTAATTCAAAAATACCCCATCAAAAGAACTCTATGACCTTAGCGCAGCTACTTCTTGCCTGCCACTCCCCACCACCTGTGCTGCTTTTTGTTTTCTTTATCGTTTCATGTTTGTGGAGGCCATTATTGTCCCATTATACTTGCCAATCAGTCCAGCTTGATTTATTACCCATGATTCATCGGTTCCTTGCTCTTAGGTGTTGCCTGCGCCATGCATTTGCTGTTGGTGTTGGGATATTTGCTTTTCTGTGTACCCTTGTCATTTGTCCTTAGTAACACTGAGCTTTATCACTGAAGATATATGTGTATGTTTATACCATTAACTCATTTATGGAGGCATACAGTGGAAGGCTTAGTCTGTAAGATGTTAATATTAACCTACCTTTGTTCTTTTACATATTCATTATGATTGCAATTTTAACATCTATATATTTTATTTAGTTGAAATGTCCACATTTGCTTAAATCATTCCTCAATTAGTGGGGCGTTTACACTGCTTCTCAGACAGAATGTCCTACTGGTTCTTAGTAGAAGCCACTTTATTAAGCCAACAAGTACTCTTGAGTATGACCTTGGCATTTGTTTTAGACAATGCTTTAACCACTAATGGGGTTAGTCACACATGCTAAAAAAAGATCTCTGCCACTCAATAATTTATCTGCTTAGGCTGACACTTCTAGTTACTCCAATTGTTCCCTTTCCACTAGTTTCTCATTTCTTACTCTGAACAAGATAAGGTGACACTGAGCTTTACCACTATTGGCTCATTTATAGAGGCATATAGCAGAAGGCTTCTTCAGTCTCACAAATCATACGTATTTACATCAGCGGAAGTACACAGGAAATTCCTGGCAACCATAGATGCTTTAAAATGCAGTGCTCCTATATAGATATGCATAGTGAATTGATGTGGAAATTAAGGGGCACAGTTGAAGCGAAATTAAAAACGGGAATTGTAGGTAATGAAACTGAATTAGCAGCTATCATAAGGCATAAAGGAAACTATGGATGTGCTTTATATAATAGATGGCTCTTATTTTAGCTCACTCTACAGAAGTTGTGTGAAGCTTATGGAATATTAACATCTTATGAATGAAGCACATTTGTTGAAAAGATTATTTTTCTCAATAGAAATGTCTTGTACTTTTTTCAAAAATCATTTGATTCTATAGGTGCTTGCATATATCCAGATTCTTCTGCTGTACTGTTCCTTTGTCCTACATATCTGTTGACCTATTTGTTTATAGTTATA
This sequence comes from Oryx dammah, assembly GCF_014754425.2. NCBI lineage: Eukaryota > Metazoa > Chordata > Mammalia > Artiodactyla > Bovidae > Oryx > Oryx dammah. The sequence goes on from NW_024070208.1 coordinate 8,761,853, forward strand.
AAAATTTCATACTGTATTGATTATTATAGCTGCATAGTAATTTTTTTTAAATCAAGAAGTATGAGTCTTCTAATTTTGTTGTTCTTGCTCAAGATTATGTTGGCTATTCTATTACCTTTGTTATACCTTATAACTTTTAGAATATGCATGTCAAAATTTTATGCTTTGCAAAATTTGTCAGCATATAGTTGGGCCTTGCCTATTTATCCAATGTACTATTACATTGTAATTGGAGTATTTAGTTCATTTGTTTTATCTTCATTAAGGTCTCCTGTGATCTGTATTTCTGTGGTATCAGTTTTAATATGTCCTTTTTAATTTCTAACTTTACTTGAGTGTTCTCTTTTTCTTAGCTCAGTTAAAGACTTGTCAATGTTGTGTATTCTTTCAAAAATCAACTCATTTTTACTGGCCTTTCTACTGAGTTTTTATTCTCTATTCCATTTATTATTGGTTATCATTTGTCAATCCTACACTTACTCTTTTCCCCAAATATTTCTGTTAACCTGAACTAATTAAAAGTCCTGAAATATTTTATTTTTTAAGCCTTTGGTCTTTCCTTTACCATATCTTCATACTGATTGCCTTTTCTTTGTCTCCTTAATGAAAGAAACAAAGCATTTACACATTCCTATAAACTAGCTTTCATAAACCTAAACAAAAATGTCTGTCCATGTCTTATTGGTGGTACTTAATTACATATATATGTGCTTATCTTCAAAACAGACTGGAAAACATAAACAAAATTCCAGTCCTGCCCCAAACATAATTAATTTTCTTTTAATAAAAAGGAAACTTAATAATGTAGAAATAAGACACTAGCACTGTTTTCATAATTTACTCTCTTGGCTACATAAATACTGATAAATATCTATCTAAACAGACAATTGTCTTCCTTAAGAAAAAAAAACAAACAAAAAAATTACTGTATACAGGTTAAATTCTATAATCTCTGAGCATACTAAGGGTCTATCCATTGGTCTTTATGTGACTATTTGTGTTACAAAAACCTATAAAATAAATGTTAACCTGAACTCGACATAATGGAAAATAAAAATAATAGCCATAGTTAAATACTCACATAGAAAGGAAAAAAAAAGTAACAAAGCTGTCCCTACAAATTAAGTTACTGTGCAGGGGTAATAGAGATTTTATATACCAGAGTATTAGAGATGGAAATAATGTGTTTTCTCATTCTGTAGCTTCTCCTCCTATTACAGGGAAAGAGTTGCTTGGTCTTTATTCTTTGGCCTATAGCTGAGTTGGACATTGGAGAGTATATATTGCATGGGGGCTTCACAGTTATAGCAAGAAACTTCTTATTAAACAGAATTGGAAGAGCTTGTGCTCTGTTAAATATCTAATAGGCTTGGTCCATTTCTTTTCAGGCTGGTTTCTTTTAATTATAATGGCTTCAAGAACCCAACAAGTTTCTAGTCTGTTTGCTGTTTTTCAACCCCATAGATATATTTGACAGTCAAACATTTTATAAGGTATTGATTTCAAGTTTTAGTATCATTATTAATATTACTAGTGGATGCAAACACAAGGTTTCTGGTGTGAAATAGATTATTATTTACACATTGTAAATAATTGACAAATAATAACTATGTGGTTTCTCTGTGCCCAAATTCTTACTCCAAGGCAATAAAAATCAGTTGTTACTCTCCATATATAAGGTCTGTATCATAGAAAAGAAACCCCAATAAAATTAATCTAAGTGTGGAGAAAGGCAGTTTTCCCCTCTCCCTATCTGCAAGAGTCTCCTTGGAAACATAACAGAAATAATCCTGAGTTGTTATTGCGATTCTTTGGATTGTAAGTAAATGTCTCCAGGAGAAAGAATAGATCAGTATATCCAGCGTTTTAATCCATAGTATCTCAAAGTCCCAAGTCTTATCCTCCCTTGAAATTTTCCTCTAAAATTAAATAAATCTCTCTGGACTCCCCATTAGATGCAGTTGTTGTTATTTAGTTGGTAGGTCATGCCCCACTGTTTTTCAACCCCATGGACTGTAACCTGCCAGGTCCTCTGTCCATGGACTTTGACAGACAGGAATACTGGAGTAGGTTTCCATATCTTTTTCCAGGGGATCTTTTCAACTCATGGAATGAACCCCATGTCTCTATAGTCTTCTGCATTAGTAGGTAGGTTCTTTACAGCCAAGTCACCAGGGAAGCCCTTCCTCATTAGTTAATCAGGCATAAAGTAACTTCTAGGGAGACTAGGGCCTAAGTTTCAGCAAAATTTTCTCCAAAAGTCTTAATTCTACAGAAGCATAAAGTTTATTTTCTCTATAATCTAACAGGTTTTAAGCTTGAACATCATCATTTAGTTACTTGCCTGTATATTTGGCTTTTAAATCTAGCCTTCAAAAAAAGAAAAAAAAAGTTTAGCTGTCTTTAAATATTTAAAACAATAAATGTCAATGAAAAACACACCTGTCACTTTCTTTGTCAAACCACTTATGACTTTTATATTATTGTCACTAATATTTTCCTAAAGTTGTGATTTCAATACTACCAGTTGTAAAGTGTTTAACTTAAGGAACAGAAGACTAAAAGTTTCTGAGCTTTCAGAATTACAAATTAAATAATATTCAGTCACTTAATTTGCAATCTATATGTAGGATTCTCTTAACTTATCCACTTCTGTTCTAAGATCTGACTTCAGTCTGACTTTATCTACCTCATAGGTCTTTACTGTAAGACTACATCAACATACATCAGAATGCCAACATACATGAAATTTCATTATTTTAATTTTTACTCTTAGTGATAGATATAAAGCAAGATGTCCAAGATATAGGAAATGAGAGGTAAAATATTTTACCAGATTGGTAAAGCTTTCCAGCTTTTTAATCTATAAAATCTGCCATCACTTTCCTCAATGCCTCAAATCCTTTTTTAGCCACATTCCATTTTTAAGTCATTTCACTTTAAGCATTTATCTTTCAAAAGGAAGTAAAATATCAATTAAGCTTAGGTTTGGATTGAAATAATGGAGACATAAAGACAGTGACACAAATGTATCAGTGGTTGAAGGTTGGAACAGTGACTCAATGAGTTTGTGTGAGACATAGTTTCCTTCTTTCTTTCAGGGGAGTCAGTAATAGCCTTCATCCTCAAGGCCACCTCCTGGGTTAAAATGGATATGAATCTTCAAAGCATTGTGCCTTTACTCAAGGCAGCAGAAATGAGGAAAAAAGAAGAGAGGATTTATTCTTCACCTTATATAAGGATTTAACTGTATTTCATTGGCCTACACTTCAGAAGATTAGGAAATGTATTCCTATAACAGTTTGCATTGTAAACCTGAGAAAGAAAATCCAGATTTTCTTTAGAATTCAACTGTCAGCCACAGTTAAATGAATTCTGTGAGACATATGGAATCTCAAAACTATCCTTTATTTCTTTTCTTCATGTCAATATGCATGAATACATGCAAGAATTTAGCAAATTATGGCTAGGCATCTGTTTATGTACTTATTAGTTACGAGTCTGAATTAGTGGCTTTAATGTTAATTATAGTGTTTTAGGTTATACCTCAAGAACTCATTTATTTCAATTCAGTTCAGTTCAGTTCAGACACTCAGTCATGTCCAACTCTTTGTGACCGCATGGACTGCAACACACCAGGCCTCCCTGTCCATCACCAACTCCCAGAGTTTACCCAAACTCCATTGAGTCAGTGATACCATCCAATCATCTCATCCTGTGTCATCCCCTTCTCCTCCTACCCTCAATCTTTCCCAGCATCAGGGTCTTTTCAAAATACCTCAAGAACTCATTTATTTGGTTATTCATTTATAATCAGTTCAGTTTAGGTTAGATAATTAAATTTCAAAGATTATTTTAAAGCTTTGAAACAGAATGGTATTATTATGAGCAAAGATGATAGATAACGAAGAAAAGAGGTGTGAGGATTGAGGCTTGAGGCACTCCACCATTTAGAGGTGAGTAAAATGAGAGTTTGGGATAAGAAGATAGATAAAAGGAAGTGGAGAATGTGATTAAAATAGTGATGTATTTAAGGTGACATTTAAATTTGTTAAATGGTGTTGAGAATGCAAGAAATAAGTATCAAGAATTTATTAGTAGATTTGACAGTGTGATGCTTATCCTAAAAAAAAAAAATGTTTTGGTGGAATGGGAGGAAGAAAAAAGAAAAATCCGCTTTAGCAACTAAAGGGAATGGGAAGAAGCAAACTGCAAACAATTGGTATAGACAAAATTTTATAAGTATTAGTCAGAAGCCATTGTGGAGTCAAAACATGGATTTAGGGCTTTCTTTTTCTTCAGTTTCTTGAGAGTCCTTTGAACTGCAAGGAAATCAAACCAGTCAATCCTAAAGGAATCAACCCTGACTATTCATTGGTAGGGCTGATGCTCCAGCTGAAGCTCTAATATTTTGGCTGCCTGATGCGAAGTCTTGACTCACTGGAAAAGACCTGAAGCTGAGAAAGATTGAAGGCAAAAGGAGAAGAAGGTGGCAGGGGATGAGATGGTTAGATAACACCACTAACTCAATGGACATGAACTTCAGCAAACTCCAGGATATAGTGGAGGACAGGAAAGTCTGGTGCACAGCAGTCCATGGGGTTGCAAAGAGTCACACATAACTTATTGACTGAACAACAATTGTCTTCTTTAGATATATTATAATTAAGGAAATTGATCCCATAAATATGAAAACTCAGTGAAAGCAAAAAGAAGTTGCTGTAACCATGTTACGGTGGAGATTGGTGGAATTAGGACTCAGTTTATTGCTGAAGTTCTGTAGATGGAAATATGTAGTTCATCCAGAAAAGATGATTTACAACAGACACTAGGACATCAAAACCTCCATAATGCTGAATATTCCTAAAATTAGGCCATACCACTGTCTTAGTTTCCAGGTGCTGCCATAACAAGCTACAAAATCTGGTGGCATAAAACAACAGAAATTTATGCAGTTCTGGATGCTATGTCTGAAATCAAGGTATTGGCAGGGCCATAGCGTCTATGGGGTCTCTAGGGGGAAAAAAAAAATCCTAGAAAACTACTTCCTTGCCCCTTGGTAGCTTTTGGTGGCCCCCAGTAATCCTTAAAATACCTTGGTTTGTAGCTGCATCACTTTAATCTCTGCCCCCATCTCCCCATGATCTTCTTCTCTGTGTCTCAGTGTGTCCTTTCTCTCTGTTGTAAGAGTGCTTACATTGGATTTAGGACTCACACTAACCCTTTCATTAATTACATCTGCAAAGTTCCTATTTCTAAATAAGTTCACATTATGAAGTTCTGGATGGACATGAATTTTGGAGAAATATTATTCAACCTGCTGTAAGCACTGATACCCAACTATCATCTTTACCAGTGTTTTGATAAAAAATGCTTTCCCATATCAAATTTAATACAAAGAATAACCTCATAATTATAGATATTATGTCATAATTATAGATATTATGTCCTAATAGTCAAAATGGAGACATTATATCTTCTGCCAGGGACCAGGTTGGATGTATACATGGAAAGAGTATTCATTCCTTGGAACCAATATCTTAGCACTTTTCCTAAGTATAGCAATTATATGAGAAAGGTCATCTCTAATTTTCATGAGTTTAAGAGTAAATAGCAATTGTTGACAATAGAAAGGAGTAAATGTTTTCTGAAACAGATGACCCTGGTACAATTGAATAGATCATTCAGACCTTGCTTACTCTTGGTTCAGGATCTTGTAAAATATTTTCAGTAGTGAGACACGCTGAAAAAATATGTTTAAATTGAAATTTTTTCCAGCCAAACTCTACCAGCTAAGATAAATAAAACTCTCAAGATTCTTTGCAGATTGTGTTTCTGTATATTAGTTGATCGATAAACACTATACATTATATATTGTATGATGTATATTAAGATATGTTATATCACTTTAGTCACGTCCAACTCTTTGTGACCCTATGGACTGTAGTAGCCCTCGAGGCTCTTCTGTCCATGGGAATTTTCCAGGCAAGAATACTGGAGAGGGTTGCTGTGCCCTGCTGTAGGGGGTCTTCCCTACCCAGCAATCAAACCCACATTTTTTACTCCTCCTGCATTGGCAGGTGGGTTCTTTACCACTAGTGCCACCTGGGAAGCCCACATAAGATATATTTATATGTAAATTAAATCCACTGATACAAAGATTTGAAGAAAAATCAAATTTCCATTAATTTTATACAACTGTTTAACTAATCCTGAATATCTTGAGTCACTTATTTTCCCAAAACAATGGCAAACTAAATATGTAACATTACATGTATACTATTTTACCGTAAAATTTATTCAGTGCAATTGCCCATTAACCAAGAAAATTATCCCATATTTTATTTGCTGAGAGTGATATCTTCCCTGTTATACAGAAATGATAACGTATCATGTAATATATATTAAATATATTCTTCTCATTCAGTCACCCAGTCTTGTCCTACTATTTACTACCCCATGGACTCCAGCATGCCAGGCCTCTCTGTCCCTCACCATTTCCTGAAGTTTGCCCAAGTTCATGTCCATTGCATCAGTGATACGATCCAACCATCTTATCCTCTGAAGCTCCCTTCTTCTGTCCTCAATCTTTCCTAGCATCAGGGATTTTCCAATGAGTCATCTGTTAGCATCAGATAATCAAAATACTGGAGCTTCAGCATTAATCCTTCCAACAAGTGTTCAGGGTTGATTTCCCTTAAAACTGACTGGGTTGACCTCCTTGCTGTCCAAGAGATGTTCAGGAGTCTTCTCCAGCACCACAGTTTGAAGATATCAATTCTTTGGTGTTCTGCCTTCTTTACAGTCCAGTTCTCACAACTGTACATGACCCCTGGGAAGACCATAGCATTGACTATATGGACCTTCTTTGGCAGAGTAATGTCTCTGCTTTTCAACATATTGTCTTGGTTTGTCATAGCTTAAACACATTAAACATAGTTGTGTTTATTTCTTGAAAATCTCTACAATATTTTCAGTCAATTGTTATGGGCTATTCAGTTGCAGTAAGTGCAAGATTTAGAGAATAGTGTGCTTTATTTTGTTTACATGCAATTTCTTTTTATTCCCCAAGTACTACATAGACATAGAAAATACAAAATAAAAAAGTACTGTAACAGTAAGCTTTTATTCTTAAAGCATAAAGGAGGGAGTAAACCACTTAACAAATGTATACCCAATACCTTTTTTTATTTTTATTTTTTAAATTTATTTATTTTTAATTTTTACTTTACAATTCTGTATTGGTTTTGGCATAGATTGACATGAATCCACCACAGGTGTACATGCGTTCCCAAACATGAACCCCCCTCCCACCCCCCTCCCCACAACATCTCTCTGGGTCATCCCCGTGCGTCAGCCCCAAGCATGTCATATCCTGCATCAGACATAGACTGGCATTTTGATTCTTACATGTTATTATACATGTTTCAATGCCATTCTCTCAAATCATCACACCCTCTCCCTCTCCCTCTGAGTCCAAAAGTCCGCTATACACATCTGTGTCTTTTTTGTTGTCCTGCATACAGGGTCATCATTGCCATCTTCCTAAATTCCATATATATGTGTTAGTATACTGTATTGGTGTTTTTCTTTCTGGCTCACTTCACTCTGTATAATTGGCTCCAGTTTCATCCATCTCATCAGAACTGATTCAAATGTATTCTTTTTAATGGCTGAGTAATACTCCATTGTGTATATGTACCACAGCTTTCTTATCCATTCATCTACTGGTGGACATCTAGGTTGTTTCCATGTCCTGGCTATTATAAACAGTGCTGCGATGAACATTGGGGTACATGTGTTTCTTTCAATTCTGGTTTCCTCTGTGTGTATGCCCAACAGTGGAATTGCTGGGTCATAAGGCATTTCTATTTGCAATTTTTTAAGGAATCTCCACACTGTTCTCCATAGTGGCTGTACTAGTTTGCATTCCCACCAACAGTGTAGGAGGGTTCCCTTCTCTCCACATCCTCTCCAGCATTTATTGCTTGCAGATTTTTGGATCGCAGACATTCTGACTGGTGTGAAGTGGTACCTCATTGTGGTTTTGATTTGCATTTCTCTAATAATGAGTGATGTTGAGCATCTTTTCATGTGTTTGTTAGCCATCCATATGTCTTCTTTGGAGAAATGTCTATTTAGTTCTTTGGCCCATTTTTTTATTGGGTCGTTTTTGAAACCTTTTTTTATTTTTTAATTGAAGGATAAATGCATTACAGAATTTTGTTGTTTCCTGTCAAACCTTAACATGAATCAGCCATATATATATATATATATATCCCCTCCCTATCGAAACTCCCTCCCATCTACCTCCCCATCCCACACCTCTAGGTTGATACAGAGCCCCTGTTTGGGTTTCCTGAGCCATACAGCAAATTCCCATTGGCTATCTATTTTACATATGGTAATGTAAGTTTCCATGTTATTCTCTCCATACACCTCACCCTCCCCCCTCTACCCTCTCCTCACATCCATAAGTCTGTTTCTCCATTGTTGCCCTGAAAATAAATTCTTTGGTATCATCTTTCTAGAGTCCATAAATAAGTGTTAGTATATGATATATATCTCTCTCTTTTTGACTTATTTTGTATAATGGGTTCTAGGTTCATCAGTTAGAATTGACTCAAATGTGCCCCTTTTTATGGCTGAGTAATATTCCACCACAGCTTCTTTATCCATTCATCTGTCAATAGACATCTAGGTTGCTTCCATGTTCTACTTATTGTAAAGAGTGCTGAAATGAACATTAGGGTACATGTGTCTTTTTCAATTTTGTTTTCCTCAGGGTATATGCCTAGGAGTATCATTGCTGGGTCATATGGTGGTTTTATTCTTAGTTTTTAAGGAAACTCCGTAACTTCTTCCATAGTGGCTGTATCAGTTTATATTCCCACCATCAGTGTGAGAGGGTTCCCTTTGCTCCACAGCCTCTCCAGTATTTATTGTTTGTAGACTTTTTGATGATGGCCATTCTGACTTGTGTAAGGTGATATTTCATTGCAGTTTTGATTTACATTGAATGATGCTAAAGCTGAAACTCTAGTAGTTTGGCCACCTCATGCGAAGAGTTGACTCATTGGAAAAGACTTTGATGCTGGGAAGGATTGGGGGCAGGAGGAGAAGGGGACGACAGAGGATGAGATGGCTGGATGGCATCACTGACTCGATGGACATGAGTCTGAGGGAACTCCGGGAGTTGGTGATGGACAGGGAGGCCTGACGTGCTGTGATTCTTGGGGTTGCAAAGAGTCGGACACAACTGAGCGACTGAACTGAACTGAATAATGAATGATGAGCATCTTTTGATATGTTTGTTAGTCACCTGTATGTCTTCTTTGGAGAAACATCTGTTTAGATTTTTTCCCACTTTTTGATTGGGTTGTTTGTTTTTCTGACATTGAGTTGTATGAGTTGCTTGTATATTTTAGAAATTGATCTTTTGTCAGTTGTTTCATTTGCTATTATTTTCTCCCATTCTGAGGGTTGTCTTTTTACCTTGCTTACCTAGTTTCCTTTGCTATGCAAAAGCTTTTGAGTTTAATCAGGTCCCACTTGTTTACTTTTGTTTTTATTTCCATTACTCTAGGAGGTGAGTCACAGTGGATCTTGCTTTGATTTATGTCACTGAGTGTTCTGCCTATGTTTTCCTCTAAGTTTTATAGTTTCTGGTCTTACACTTAAGTCTTTTATCCATTTTGAGTTTATCTTTGAGTGTGTTGTTAGGAAGTGTTCTAATTTCATTCTTTTACATGTAGCTGTCCAGTTTTCCCAGCACCATTTATTGAAGAGGCTGTCTTTGCCCCATTGTATATTCTTGCCTCCTTTGTCAAAAATAAGGTACCCAAGGGCTTCCCTCGTGGCTCAGAGGTTAAAGCCTCGGCCTCCAATGCGGGAGACCCGGGTTCGATCCCTGGGTCAGGAATATCCCCTGGAGAAGGAAATGGCAATCCACTCCAGTATTCTTGCCTGAAGAATCCCATGGATCGAGGAGCCTGGTGGGCTGCAGTCCACGGGGTCACAAAGAGTCGGACATGACTGAGTGACTTTACTTACTTATAAGTGCATGGGTTTATTTCTGGGCTTTCTATCTTGGTCCATATTAGTAGCTAGACTAACTTTTGGGCTCATTGGTAATTTGATAGGAATTGCATTAAATCTGTAGATTGCATTTGGGAATGTAGTCATTTTCACAATATTGATTCTTCCTACCCAGGAACATGGAATAGCTCTCCATCTGTTTATGTCATCTTTGATTTCTTTCATCATTGTCTTATAATTTTCTTTTGTCTCCTTGAATGTATACAGTTTTTTTTTGTCTCCTTGAGTGAAGTGAAAGTCGTTCAATCCTGTCTGACTCTTTGTGATCCCATGGTCTATACAGTCCATGGAATTCTCCAGGCCAGAATACTGGAGTGGGTAGCCGTTCCCTTCTCCAGGGGATCTTTCTAACCCAGGGATCAAACCCAGGTTTCCCACATTGCTGGCAGATCTTTTACCAACTGAGATACAACGGTAAGTGGGTTTATTCCTAGATAGTTTATTAGTTTTGTTTTAATGGTGAATGGGATTGATTCCTTAATTTCTCTTTCTGATTTTTCATTGTTAGCAGAGGGGAATTCAAGTGATTTCTGTGTATTGATTTTGTATCCTGTCTCTTTGCTAGGTTCACTGATTAGCTCTAGTAATTTTCTGACAGTATCTTTAGGATTTTCTATATATAGTATCATGCCATCTGCAAACAGTGAGAGCTTTACTTCTTTTTTCATCTGGATTCCTTTTATTTCTTTTTCTTCTATGATTACTGTAGCTAGGACTTGCAAAATTATGTTGAATAATAGTGTTGAGAGTGGACACACTTGTCTTGTTCCTTATCTTAGGGGGACTGCTTTCAATTTTTCACCATTAATAATGTTTGCTGTGGGTTTATCATATATGGCCTTTACTATGTTGAGGTAGGGTCCTTCTCTGTCCATTTTTTGAACAGTTTTAATCATAAATGGGTGCTGAACTTTGTCAAAGGCTTTTTCTTCATCTATTGAGATTATCATATGGTTTTTATATTTCAATTTGTTAATATGGTATATCACATTGATTGATTTAAATATGTTGAAGTATTCTTGGATCCCTGGAATAAACCCAACTTGATCATGGTATATGAGCTTCTTAATGTGTTGTTGAATTCTGTTTGCTAGAATTTTGTTGAGGATTTTTGCATCTATGTTCATCAGTGTTATTGGCCAGTAGTTTTCATCATTTAATGCCTTTTAATGTATTCAATTTCAATGAAATCAAAAGTAGTCTAGCTGCTAATATAATCTCAAGATAAAAGTATGTATAAGGCTTAAACTGACATGTTATCACTTGCTGACTTATTTGAATAGAAATTAATGACACTTGTGTGGATCACAATAAACTATGGAAAATTCTGAAAGAGATGGGAATACCAGACCACCTGACCTGTCTCTTGAGAAATCTGTATGCAGGTCAGGAAGCAACAGTCAGAACTGGACATGGAACAACAGACTGGTTCCAAATAGGAAAAAGAGTACGTCAAGGCTGTATATTGTCACCCCGCTTATTTAACTTCTAGGCAGAGTACATCATGAGAAACGCTGGACTGGAAGAAACACAAGCTGGAATCAAGATTGCCGGGAGAAATATCAATCACCTCAGATATGCAGATGACACCACCCTTATGGCAGAAAGTGAAGAGGAGCTAAAAAGCCTCTTGATGAAAGTGAAAGAGGGGAGCGAAAAAGTTAGCTTAAAGCTCAACATTCAGTAAACGAAGATCATGGCATCCGGTCCCATCACTTCATGGGAAATAGATGTGGAAACAGTGGAAACAGTGTCAGACTTTATTTTTTTGGGCTCCAAAATCACTGCAGATGGTGACTGCAGCCATGAAATTAAAAGACGCTTACTCCTTGGAAGAAAAGTTATGACCAACCTAGACAGTATGTTCAAAAGCAGACACATTACTTTGCCAACTAAGGTCCGTCTATTCAAGGCTATGGTTTTTCCTGTGGTCATGTATGGGTGTGAGAGTTGGACTGTGAAGAAGGCTGAGCACTGAAGAATTGATGCTTTTGAACTGTGATGTTGGAGAAGACTCTTGGGAGTCCCTTGGACTGCAAGGAGATCCAACCAGTCCATTCTGAAGGAGATCAGCCCTGGGATTTCTTTGGAGGGAATGATGCTGAAGCTGAAGCTCCAGTACTTTGGCCACCTCATGCGAAGAGTTGACTCATTGGAAAAGACTCTGATGCTGGGAGGGATTGGGGGCAGGAGGAGAAGGGGACGACCGAGGATGAGTTGGCTGGATGACATCACGGACCCGATGGACGTTGTCTGAGTGAACTCCAGGAGGTGGTGATGGACAGGGAGGCGGTGATGGACAGGGAGGCCTGGCATGCTGTGATTCATGGGGTCGCAAAGAGTCAGACATGACTGAGCGACTGAACTGAACTGAAGATGCTCATGAAATAAAATTATTTTTGAGGCAAAACAAAAAATTTTTAAACATAAATTTCATTTGAACCACTACCACCTTCTTCTTCTTCTTCTTTTTTTTTTTTTTTTTTGCATAGTGCATCTATATTTTTTAATCAGTTTGCCTTAGAAGAGAGAGGAATATATACTTACCTGGCCCCAGCAAGATAACATAAGAGATAACATTCCAGTTGGATAAGGGGTTACAATAACCCATTACTTGCCTTGTTAACTTTGTAAACTGTTAGTTTATTTCTTTGATGTATAACCTTTTGTCTCAAAAACTTGCATAACTGTGCCTTGACCTGTCCCAGATAGAACAGTCTTCAGAATTTTCTGAAGGATTTTTTCCTGGGTTATAATTCTTAGGTTGGCTCCAACAAAATTTTCCATTTCTTTCTTAGATCGACTATTGATTAATATTTGTGATTTCATACCCTTTCAAGCTACTAAATTAAATGGAATCATTAATTCTGGGAGGAAGCTCTTTAAATATGTTAACATATATTTCCTTTCAGAAATGTTGAATAATTAAAATAGAGGGCTAAATTGAAGGTAATGGCAAACATAACCAATATATGTAAGTTTTACAGCTAATAATATTTTTAATTAGTCAGCATACATATTTCTTTAAGTGGTTATGAAAATAAATGCATATATTAAAAGACTAAATTGAAACATATTACAGTTAGTAAACTCAGGCAGCAAGCCTAAAAGAGATATAATGTACTTTTCCTCACCATTTGCTTTGCTCTTATTATGTAGTCAATTTAGTCAGAGATACATCGAGTGTTCATTTGCTGAAGGATATTTAGTTCTTTCCATCAGATAGAAGGGTTTGCTACTCAAGGGAGGTAGCAAAATAGAACAGTGTTACTGACACTGTGAAAAGAGAGATGCAAATCCTATGGACCAAAGAACATGTACAAGAATTCTGGGACATTCTACACTCTTTTAAAGGGCAACTTTTCTTAGTTTTCAGTTTCTATCTCCTTTGAGGCAGGGAATTCTCTCTTACCCAGCCAATGAATTATCTTGACTAAGACCACTTCTGGCATTTTCTCAGGTACCTGCAGTGCTCATTCTGGCTGTACTATTTCCCACAGTGTGGGCAGATGGCTCCAAAAAAATTGACTAATGCAGACAGCAGTGGTCTCTTTTGACACGTGAATGGGTGATACTTCAGACCAAAAATAATCCTTTTACTTTTTCCAATCACAAATGGAAGAAGTTCTTATCAAGTGTTCTTCATGGAGAATAATATCTTGTGCTTCTCAGAAATCCTGCTTCTTTTGAGAATTACTGGTGTTATGCTGGGAAAAACCCTTCAAGCACTGTATCCTCAGGACAGAAAGAGGCTACAAAGGCAAGATATCAGGAAGCAATAATATGTTAAAAAGCTGCATTTGTATTCATATAGTGTAGGGGTTGAAATATCATAGCTTTCAGTGGTTAAAAAGCAAATAAGCTAGAAAAACACTTTGCCTTGAAGAAAAGCAAGTCTTGAAAAACTAAAATGTGCTGTAGGATTCTCCATTTTGAAAATATATATAAACAGCAGTATAATTGACACAAATTAAGTTTGACAGGTAGATCAAAGAACGTTTGAAAAAAAAAATTCTTTGGCTTTAATAGTGTACTAAGCTGTGCATACAGTCAGAATAGAATAATCTCTAAACTGCATCCCATTTATTTCTTTAATCTCCAAGATTCACTGTGGGACAAAGGAATGTCACATTTATACAGACAGGTTATGCGACAGGTAGAGTCATATGGTTAGGTATATTTATGAGACATGGTAGGAACAGCAAATGAGATTAAAGATTGGATTATCTCAAAATAAAGTCACAGAAAGGACCCTAAGAAATCAGACAAAACAAAAGCAAATATCTGGTCTTCAAAACCTGTTTATTTATTTGATCTTTAAGGAAATAAATAAATATGTTTTATTTGGGAAGAAAACAATTTATCTTGCATTTTCATATTTTATAGAATTCTTTAAGTAATTTCCAGAGGCAAAGCTTGACTTATGTTCAGATAACATAAGTAATAAATATCTCAAAAGCAGGAGCATATATGTATTAAATATTAATTATTAAAATCTTTATTAAATATACTTCAAGGAAAAAATTAACACAGAGCTACAGCTTAATTAGTATAAATAATACACCTGTCACCTAAAACTATCACAATATTATTAACTGGCTATCTTCCAATACAAAATAAAAAGTTTTAAAAAATGCACTTGAGAAAGAATCTGCAGCAGTGTATGGGAGAGCTGTCTTTGAAAGATTACTGTCAAGATTAAACAAAATATATTGAAGCATATGATTTTGAATTACTGCATTAGATAAATTTACACTATTTACACTTTTATTTTCAAGAATACTGATGTGCTTTTGTTATCACAGTAAATTAATTGAAGTAATAAAGAGTCTATTATTCTGATGAGTGAAATTTAGGAATAAATGAATCTTACTGACAGAACATTATTTCAATGCTGCTTACTGAATTAACTTTGAGATGAAGAAAGCAGTTAGTAATTGGGACATTCTGAAGACAGTACAGAAAGACAATGAGTATAAATATACAGAGATCAGGATAGTGTCACGTTTACAGCAATTCCTGACCCCAAAGTGTTTGTTGAAATCACCTAAGGGTCCATGATAAGAGATTAAAAGGCTAGAAGGTAATCAACACAGCAAAGGCTGACAATGGAAGAAGCAGTTAGTATATATCTCACATATCCAGCTACCCCCTTCTTGGGAGACACCTAAATTGTGAAAGATGCTCTCTAAGATGCTACTCTATTGTACCACCACCACCCTCCAAAAATGTTTCTTTTCTTAGGAGTCTGAGCATTATGAGTGCTCATTTGTGTCTCTTTTCCAAGGCACCAATTTAAAGAAAGAAAGTGAAGAAAGTGAAACTTGCTCAGTCTTGTCTGACTCTTTGCAACCCCATGGACTATACAGTCCATGGAATTCTCCAGGCCAGAACACTGGAGTGGGTAGACTTTCCCTTCTCCAGGGAATCTTCCCAACCCAGGTCTCCCACATTGCCAGTGGAATCTTTACTAGCTGAGCCACTGGGGGTTGAGGGGGAACCACCAATTGAAGCCCAATATTTAATACTCATATTAAGTAGTTTATTAATATTTTGTTATTATACAAATGTTGCTATAAAAATATCTGCACATGTAAATTTATGATAATATGAAAAATTTCGTTAGGGTATATACCAAAAAATGTACTTGCAAAATCAGAGGAACTGTATCAGCAAGCTTAATAGATAAAGCAACATTGTTTTTTCAAATTAGTTGTGCAAAACCATATGCTTACTAATAGAGTTATGATTCCCCAATGCTCTACTTAATTATCAATATTTAGTATCATGGAACTTTTTATTGTTGTGCCAATCAAGTGAATGGAAAATTAGGAATTTTAATGTAGCTCTGCAAATACTTTCTATATTCAGAAAAGCTCTAAACTATTTGTAAGAATTTTTACATAAATAAATTATATAAGCTTTTTTGAATATCATGGTGCTTATTTTGTGCTCTTCATATATCTATTGGAGAAGGAAATGGCAACCCACTCCAATGTTCTTGCCTGGAGAATCCCAGGGACAGGGGAGCCTGGTGGGCTGCCGTCTATGGGGTCACACAGAGTGGAACACATATATCTATACCTATGTTTATTTGTGTGTATATAAGTATATGTATAAAGGTATATGCAACCCACTCCAGTATTCATGCCTGGGAAATCCCATGGACTGAGGAATCTTGTGGGCTACAATCCATGGGGTCGCAAAGAGTCGGACATGACTGAGCGACTTCTGTGTGTGTGTGCGTATACATATAAATTTTATATTTGAATTCAGAAAGAACATTTTATGTTTATTTATATCCCTGAAAGTCCAATTCTTACTTATTATCTAAAACAGAAACTCAATAAATATCCACTAATCAAGATATCCACTTGAAAAGATCTGACACAAGTATTATTTTCAATTTCATGACAAATTCAAAGAAAACATATTTAAATTTTTCCCAAGACAAATGATGCATGAATACAACTCACACCATAAGAAAAACAAGCATGCAAGTGAAAATATAACAGTTTGTATTTGGTAGGTTGGTCAAACATAATAGTTTAAAATTTTTGTAGGTCGGTGTCACAACTTGCAAAGGATCTTTGCATAGACCTTTAACTATCATGACAATTCTCTGAGTTAATAGGAGAAATTAAAGCTTCCACTTTATAGCCAAGGAAAATGAATTTCAGATAGGTTGTATTTCAGGATTGCATGGTTCAAAAATGTTTAGTCTATCTATCCTCTCCATCTATGTATCTATCTTGATCTATCATCTCTGTCTATCTATCCTCTCAGTTCAGTTCAGTTCAGTCGTTCAGTTGTGTCTGACTCTTTGCGATCCCATTAATTGCAGCACGCCAGGCATCCCTGTCCATCACCATCTCCCGAAGTTCACTCAAACTCATGTCCATCGAGTCGGTGATGCCATCAAGCCATTTCATCCTTTGTCGTCCCCTTTTCCTCCCACCCCCAATCCCTCCCAGCATCAGAGTCTTTTCCAATGAGTCAACTCTTCGCATGACGTGGCCAAAGTACTGAAGTTTCAGCTTCAGCATCATTCCCTCCAAAGAAATCCCAGGGCTGATCTCCTTCAGAATGGACTGGTTGGATCTCCTTGCAGTCCAAGGGACTCTCAAGAGTCTTCTCCAACACCACAGTTCAAAAGCATCAATTCTTCGGTGCTCAGCCTTCTTCATAGTCCAACTCTCACATCCATAAATGACCACAGGAAAAACCATAGCCTTGACTAGATGGACCTTTGTTGGCAAAGTAATGTCTCTGCTTTTGAATATGCTATCTAGGTTGGTCATAACTTTTCTTCCAAGGAGTAAGCATCTTTGAATTTCATGGCTGCAGTCACCATCTGCAGTGATTTTGGAGCCCAAAAAAATAAAGTCTGACACTGTTTCTACTGTTTCCACATCTATTTCCCATGAAGTGATGGGACCAGATGCCATGATCTTCGTTTTCTGAATGTTGAGCTTTAAGCCAACTTTTTCACTCTCCTCTTTCACTTTCATCAGGAGGCTTTTTAGCTCCTCTTCACTTTCTGGCATAAGGGTGGTGTCATCTGCATATCTGAGGTTATTGATATTTCTCCCGGCAATCTTGATTCCAGCTCTATATGTTATTGGGTCTTCCCCTGTGGCTCAGCAATAAGGAGAATGCATGAGAATGCATAAGAATTGCAGGAGATATCCCTTAGATACCTGGGTCAGAATCTCATGGACAAAGGAGACTAAAAGGTGCAGCCCATCGGGTCATAGAATAAAACACAACTGATCGACTAGACAACAAATGTATGTAATTAAGATATAGCTTATGTAATATAAACTTTACCTTTTTGATTTGTACAACTCAGTGGTTTTTAGAATATTCAGAGTTGTGCAGTCATCACCACTATCTTATTTTGGAATACTTTCATCAACTGCAAAAAAGAATCTCATATCCATTACCTTATCACGCTACCATGACCCCTGGAAAACATTAATTGGTTAAAGAGTGTGTTGTTTTGAAAGAGTCAGTTCCTAGGCATCTTGATAAGAAGTCTGGGGTCCCTGAGGAAGAGAAAGAAGTCTGGAGGCTCTCGAGGAGATAGGGGTCAGGAATTCTCAAGGAGGAGTAAAGGGCAAACGTCTTTTTTCTATATTCCTTAGTCTTAGTCACATAAAACACTTTTTTCTTTAAGCCTGGAGCTGATGACTACACAACAAAACAACTCAGCTTAAACTCTGTACTAAGGATTATACAACAACAATGTATCCTGCTTGAGGAAAGTTTTTCCTTCTTGAAAACCCTCTGTTATCTTAAAATATATATTATGGGAGTGGGTCTGGTAAGATCTTTCTGTTATTAGTTCTAATCCTGTCATCTTAAAATGTAAATTGTGAGAGTGAGTCTAGTAAGATCTTTAGAACCTTGAGACATTCTTTTGATTTATTGTTAATATCAATTGAAAAGTATATAGCACCCATGCTGAGACTAACAAGGGGGACATTCTCCATCCCCCTTCTGATGTCTGTGTCAGAAGGTTTCTCTGTCCCTTTTTCACTTTAATAAAGCTCTGTTACACAAAAGCTCTTGAGTGATAAGCCTGGTCCCTGGTTCCGAAGCTAAATCTTCTGAGAGCAGGAATCCAAAACCATAGGGTATCAGTTTTATCTCCAAATATGGACGAGTTTCCTGACTTTCTTTCCCTTCGAGATTTCTCATTTAGTTATGCTTTTCCTAGAAAACATACTCCACATAATTTCAATCTTTGCATAATTACCTAAGTTTGTTGGCTTAACATACATTCTATCCTGAAGACTGTTTCATGTATTCTCTAGATAAATCTATATTCTGTCATTAGTTAATGTATTAAAGATATCTCTTCAAGTTGGCTGATTGTGCCATTAAAGTCTTGTATTTCTTTATTTTGCCTAGTTATTTTCTTCATTATTGGAAGATGTATGTTAAATTATCCAACCATTATTGATGAATTGTCTATTTCTCTTTTCAATTCTATCAGATTTTCAGCAGTTTTGTTGATAGGTGAATATGTAATTATAGTCATTATATCTTTGTGAAGGACTGACCCTTCATTATCATAAAATTTCTTCATCTTTAGTAAGAACTTTTGCCTTAGTGTCCATTTTGCCTAATGTCACAGTGACTCATGCTCTCTTCTCATTAGTTTCATGATCAATCTTTTCTTTCTTTCCACTGTCAACCTATTGATGTCTTTAAATAAGAAGTATTTCCCAGCATAGATATTGTATGCTTGGTGCATTTATTTTTTATTATTCTACCTATCTCTACTTTTATATTGTAATTTCAGTCCTCTTATTTTTAATACATTTGCTGATAAGGTATAAAGTATCCTATTTTGCTATTTTTTGCTGTTGTTTTATGTATTTTCATTGGTTTTTATTCACCCATTCTTCACCCATCACTGTCCTATTTTGTGTTAAATAAAAAATTCTCAGTATTGCATTTTAGGGCCTTTGCTCTGTCTTTTAATGTATTCTTTGGAGTTACATTTTAGAGGTTCTCCTCGAAACTGCAAGTACCATTGTGTTTTAAAATAATCTATTTGGATTAAGTA
Organism: Oryx dammah; assembly: GCF_014754425.2. Lineage (NCBI taxonomy): Eukaryota > Metazoa > Chordata > Mammalia > Artiodactyla > Bovidae > Oryx > Oryx dammah. The sequence goes on from NW_024070208.1 coordinate 8,781,528, forward strand.
AATTTTAATAATATACAAAAACTCTGTTCCCATATAGCTCCATTTCTTCCTCAGCCTTTGTACTGAGATCAACATATAAATTACAACTTTTATGAGTTTATAATGTATTCTGGAAATCACATTTGATCACACCTAAGATCAGTTGTTTTTCCATCTGTTTGTTTATTGTCATTACTAAACTAGCTCTAAAAAGTGTATTTTTGTTTGAAGGTAGTCAGTGAAGTCACTGTTCAGTTAGGTTACTTGTTCATGAAAGATTACATAGATCTTTTAGGAAAATTCCTCGAACCCAGTAAGTCTCCCACCATTTTCTAAGGGGTTCTGTGTGTGTTGAGTCATGCCTTCAACACCCAGGCAGGCAGCTTACTTCTCTGTCTCAGCCATGACTTTCTACTTGTACACAGCTTCAAGATCAGTTAGAGGTGAGCCGTTTGAATATTTTTGGTCTTTCCTGAGAATGTATACAGCCCCACACATATGAATGAGTTTATTTATCTTTGGATATTGTTGGAGCCTTTCAAAGTCTTTGAGGATATCTCATTCTCAAAATTTTCCTTTTATGAATTTGACCAGCTTACGTTTGTCCCAGCTGTTAGTGATGTCTGAGACACACCCTGCAACGGTGAAGGACCTCCACTGATTGTGCTTTTTACAAATGCCCCAGAGGTAGGGTTTGCTTCATTTAGTGATCTCTGAGGTAAAAAAGTCCTATAAGCAGTTCCAAGGAGCTGCTAGACAGATCAAATAGTGACAAATTTCAGGGGATTAGATTTTTGAGGGAAATCCAAAAACATTCTGTTCCATCTAGGAGCTGCTAGGCTGCTGGTTTTTAAGACTGCCACAGAGCCTGGGGGCAAGAGGGATGGGAATAGAGCAAATATAAATGACACAAAACTTGATTTCTTACCCAGATTTACCTGATTTTCTTGACTATATTATGAAAGAATTGCTGCAAGATTTTGGCTAAATAATAAGGTTCTGAAAAAGGTTTCTTTTGACATATTTTATCAGTGTTCTCATTGCCTTTGTTGAGATACAGACATCCACACACTTTTATTTCACCATTCGTCAAGTGTTTTGTGCCAATGTTTTAACTTTTATTTTTTGAAGCCAATTTTAAAGCTTTTTGGTATGTCACATCAATATGAAGAACATACCAGTAAGACAGGCTGAGAAAACTGAAAAAAAAAAAAAAACCATATGGGTAGAAAACTGAAGTTGCTTGAGAAAGTCATTGTATTGTGGAAACAATGTCAACATTTGAGTTAAACTATATTTGGTTTAAATTTCAATTGTTAACTTCAAGACCTTGAAATTTTCTTTCTAATCATTGGTGCACATGGGTTTACCCATTGACACTAGGGCCAGGTGATGCAGTGGTAGAGAATTCACCTGCTAATTCAGGAGGCACAGAGACATGGGTTCAATCCCTAGGTTGGGAAGATAACTTGGAGAAGAAAATGGCAACCCACTTCAGTATTCTTGCATGGAAAATCCCATGGATGGAGGAGCCTGGAGGGCTACAGTCCATGGGGTCACAAAGAGTGGGACACCACTGAGTATGAACACACACATATGCAGTGATATCTTCTAAAAGGTTGCAGCAAATCTTAAATAATACATATTGGAATTTTAATAAATTGAAATTTTGTTTTAGGTTTTTCAAATATAAACAAACTGACCAATACAAAAAGTTGTTAGTACAATTTGGCGTTAGAGTCCTTCAGAAAGGCTGATTTCTACTTCTAGATTTCATGTTTCCTGGAAGTAGAAGAGCTTGACTCACATCTGCAGGCTTTAGAAAAAAGTAAAAGAAACCAAGGATAAAAGGCTTTAGTTAATGTGACAATCTGGTTTCTTTCCAACTAAATATCTTCATCTATAAAATATTTATTTAATGATGATAATAACAAAAATACAATTTGGCTATTGTTAATTAAAATACTAAGCACCATCAGGATTTTGCTAAGTTTTATAAGCTTAGAGACAGAAAACTGACTTATCCCAGTATTTCCAATCTGAGCTTTACTGAATCGGCTTATGGATTCTTTGATATTGATGTGACTTGTCTAGAAGCTGGACTTCAAAGAGAAACCAATGTCATTAGGAAAAAAAATAAATAATAATTTTTCCTACTTCCCATCTTATGATCAGGTAAACTTTTAAACTCAACTCTGAATAAAGAAAAAAAAAAGTGTTTGAACTTTTTCTCTTTAAAGAAAGATTGAGGGAAGACTTCAAAGCATCTGTCACAAAAGGCATCGTACCTTGGGTTGAAGGTATGATTTCTACAGACCTCAGTTCAGCCCTCAGGGACACATATAGATCCATCTCCAAATGGATACAGGACTGCCTTAGATCTAATCATTTCTTAAAAAGTAAAAGTAGACTTGCAAAGACAAGATATAGAAAGTAGAATTTAAAGCACCCAGAGCCACTACACACACTATCAATATTGATTTAAGTTGTCTGTCTTCCATGAAACATAAGCCTCAGTGACTTGTGTGGTTTTCCTCCTTCAACAGAAAACAAAACAACTTTTAAGAGAAGCCAGTTTTCTATTGCAATCTGGACAATAGCAAGAAATTTATTTAATTCATTTTGGTTCTGACTTACCAGAGAATCACTTCTCAGTCTTTTGGCTAAGATCAAGTGAATTACTATGGATAAAGAAAGAGATAAAGAGGGAAAAAATTAGATTACTCAGCAACCTATAGAAATTTGTCTAAGTATCTTGAGTATTTTTGAAAAAATTTATTCAGATCTCATTTATTTGGGAATCTCTCACTGTTAGAACTAGTATTCAAGATGTGGCCTATTGGACTACAGACAGCATATTAGATTCAGGAGAATATCATTCTTTTCCAAGTTTAACGTGGAAGCATTCATTTCTTTTTAACTGTAAATTTGATTTCATCACAAACCAGCTCTCCTAGCATATAGATATCTCATCATGTTTTGACCATCTGTTGCCCAATCCACAGAAAAAACTATCATTCACAAAATACCCAAGAGTTCCAAATATTTTCTCATTTTTTTAATTTAAAAATGTGTAAAAGAAGGGAAAAAGTACACTTCTGCATTTCTGCTTGTGTCTTTCCCTATTAAAACTTTTCCAACTTAGCTGATAACCCTCTTTAAGAAACCAGACTTACAGATTTCTACCACCTGTCCCTTATCTCATTATTTTAACTTCTCAGGGGCTTACTCATTCTAACAAATACATTCTAATCCATGAGTATAGGAATACTCATTGCTTATCTTAAGAGCAGACAGCTTAGAATCACTAAGTACTCGGCACTTGCAGGCTAAGTCATTTCAGTTGTGTCCAGCTGTTTGCATCCCTATGGACTATAGCCCACCAGGCTCCTCTGTCCATGGAATTCTCCAGGCAAGAGTATTGCTGTGGGATGCCATGCCCTCCTCCCGGGGATCTTCCCAACCCAGGAACTGAACCACATTTCTTATATCTCCTGCATTATCTGGTGAGTTCTTTACCATTAGCACAATCTTCATCAAGAGTTAAAACATACATTTATAGGATGTCATCTTCATCTTCAAAACAATCAACAGCATAATCTGATTTTTCACCACAACTGACAGTGAAAACTTGAGCTTTACAATAGGTGTATATTTAGTAATCCAAAGAATCAATATGTGTAAAAAGAGAACAAATAAATAACACTTCAGTTCAGCTCAGTTGCTTCAGTTCAGTTCAGTTCAGTTGCTAAGTCATGTCCGACTCTTTGCGACCCCATGAATCACAGCACGCCAGGCCTCCCTGTCCATCACCAACTCCTGGAGTTCACACAGACTCACGTCCATCGAGTCAGTGATGCAATCCAGTCATCTCATCCTTGGTCGTCCCCTTCTCCTCCTGCCCCCAATCCCTCCCAGCATCAGAGTCCTTTCCAATGAGTCAACTCTTCACATAAGGTGGCCAAAGTACTGGAGTTTCAGCTTTAGCATCATTCCTTCCAAAGAAATCCCAGGGCTGATTTCCTTCAGAATGGACTGGTTGGATCTCCTTGCAGTCCAAGGGACTCTCAAGAGTCTTCTCCAACACCACAGTTCAAAAGCATCAATTCTTCAGTGCTCAGCCTTCTTCAGTTGCTTAGTCCTGTCTGATTCTTTGGGACGCCATGGACTGCAGCACGCCAGGCTTCCCTGTCCATCACCAACTCCTGGAGCTTGCTCAAATTCATGTCATTGGTGATGCCATCCAACCATCTCATCCTCTGTCATCCTCTTCTTCTCTTGCCTTCAATCTTCCCAGCATCAGGGTCTTTTCCAATGAGTCAGTTCTTCTCATCAGGTGGCGAAGTATTGGAGTTTCAGCTTCAGCATCAGTCCTTTCAATGAACATTCAGGACTGATTTTATTTAGGATTGACTGGTTTGATCTTGCAGTCCAGGGGACATTGAAGAGTCTTCTCCAACACCACAGGTCAAAAGCATCAATTCTTCTGTGATCAGCTTTCTTTATAGTCCAACTCTCACAAACATACATGACTACTCAAAAAAATAGCTTTGACAAGATGGACCTTTGTCAGCAAAGTAATGTCTCTGCTTTTTGATATGCTGTCTAGGTTGGTAAAAGTTTCTCTTCTAAGGAGCAAGCATCTTTGAATTTCAAGGCTGCAGTCACCATCTGCAGTGATTTTGCCCCCCCCCCAAATAAATTCTGTCACTGTTTCCACTATTTCTCCATCTATTTGCCATGAAGTGAT